>NC_071300.1:3111458-3733750 GCF_027563975.2 Plodia interpunctella | reverse complement strand
AAAAGCGAGACTCAAAGATTATTTCAAATTTATCTAAAATATAATATCAATTAGATTATATTTTTGAGTGAATAAGTACATATTTTTTTTAAATTATTTATGTATGATATTTGTTTACTTTAATATTTATATACTTGCAGACAAAACAGATTCTGGAGAGACATCTTATCCGAGCGGAGAGGGCCTACACTGTGTCCGATTTGAAATTACTTGCAAATGAAACGCATCCGTTCGTGTTGCCGACTTCTCGCGACCCACTCCGTCTGCGTGTGAAGGAATCAGACAAAAGTATGATCTCATTATTTGTTTTCTCTATTCTATTGGTATATTCCTTATTCCTCAGATTTTTTTATCTCTTGATATACAATTAATTAATTATTAATGCTGCAATGCCTCAGCTACAACGACGATCTTGCTCGACCTTAGATTTTTTAATTTTCTTTCTTTATTTATTCACTTCTTGCCTTCCACTACTCAATTTCTCCAGATCGGCACCTATCGTAGCAATAGTTATATGTTCAATTTTCTTACAGACTACTACGTCGAATGGAACGGCCACTGGATCCATGTGTTCAGGCCCGACGTGGAGTGTACTAATGGCATCATACATGTCATCGACGGGCCCTTCATCCTCGACGCCGACATCAGGGCCACCGGTAGCGCCGACAACGTTCACTTCACATACGCCCTCTGGATTCTCCTTCTTCCTTTCATATTCACAAGAATTGTAGGAAACTAATCGTTCAACTTGAGTCAATTAATTTTTATTTACTAAAATCGAAACTGTAATATTTACAGTTCTAAATTACGACTTAATTTACTGAATAACTTGATTCACAAATTTCTGAGGTATAGTTTACATGGATTTTTAACATTGTTAATTATGTCTTAGGTGAGTAAAAGAGATGGCAATACTATTAATATGAAGTGTCAGGGAAGTGCAAATTTCTGATGAAAATTCTGCTGCGTGTTTTAATGAGATTACGGGGTTTTTACCATTTTCTGACGTGACGAGATATCAGATTTTTCAATATGTATTTATACTTAGGTATTTAAAATAATAGATATAAATCAATTTAATATTTAACCAATAGTATCATCAATTGTTACCTACCTAAAATAATGCATCACTGCCATATGTTTTTAGAGTATGGAACTGGTAACAAAAATATATACTTACCGTATGTATGCAATTTTATAATAAAATGTAGTGCAGTCAGAACTTGTTAATGCATGTAATCAATCATAGTAACTGTATAAGATAGTATATGTCTTTCAATATTATATTTAAGTTAAACAAGTGGTCCATTTAATATAACTTACAAAATATAGATATCTTCAAATCATTCTCACAAAAGACAAAATATAATATTTTTCTTCTATCTTTGAATTTCCAATCAATGAAAATACTTGGTCCGTTGTGCCTTTTTTGATGAAATGTGTACTTACAAACATTGGATTATTTTAAAAATTATTTCTATTAAAATATGAAGAATATTCTAATCTACCTTATACACATTCCATGTTAAATCTTTAAATATTTATGAGTAAATGTTTATTAATGTTACTTATAAATTAAACTACGAAACCCTAACTTCACCTTTCTATTCTAGGTAACCAAATTATTCTATTAAATCCATGACAAAAATTGTTAACATTCAATGAAATAATTACACATTTTTTTGATTTAATATCTTGTAAAATGTAAGAGGAATTCAAATTTCAATATATTTGAAGTAGAATCTCATAACATTAGATATGTTTACATTAAAAGTCCTCAGTTATTCGAAATAAAAACAAAACGTGAAAGTTATTATGTATAACATTTTCGAGAGTTAAGAGTTATTAATTGTATATAGGAATGAATGTGCTTGCGATTATATTGATGGTGCATTTGCGATTCTTCTTTAAGTTCTAAGCGCGTGTAAATAATTTAAGTAAGTTATGAGTGATATTCATCAAGTGATTATATTATTTAATAGCTGTTACTTGAACGACGCGACTGATGTTACCAAGAAAAAATATGCTTATGATCACAAACACTGTTCTTGTAATCATAATGCCCATGCATTTTGATTAAATAGACATGATATCATTTTTTAAATTTATTTAGGAATACCAAACAATTTGTACTGTTTTACACATTTGGAGAGTTTATACAAAGAATTTTTTTCTGATACGATGTCTTTACTTAGATCAGTTTTATACGACATTTGTCTATTCTGTCTGTCGCTTAATATATTTGTACCATAGTATAGGTACAGTTGTAACTAATCCGACTTTCAAGCCAAAGTTATCTCAGCTGAAGTAATCATAAGGTCCTATTATAACAACATTATGTAAGTTTACAAATATGAGATTCGACCGTAGTCAAGTTTAAAAGTAGAATTTTCAATAAGGTGCATTCAAACCAACTGAATTTCTAAAATTGTGGTGAGATGGATTGACCCGTGACAATATAATTTAGACCAAATATTGCACCAAATATTTGGTAATTTTAACGATTCGATTCGCGTGAAATTCGCTGTATCTCGTAGTTATGTCAAATTAGTTGAAATGAAAATATTATAAGCGATGTAACTGTTTATTAAAAAGGAATTTATGTATAAAATATATAGGTATTAAAATTTAACCCTTGTATTTTTATTTCAACTCTCCTCATACACATACATGAAGTGCATGAAGATTAAACTGAAAAACTGAAAGCATTAAAAATATACAGAAAATTAAATTAAATTTAATATTATAATTTGAAAATTATCACAAGCCGTACAAATCTCAAATTGCTTAGTTGAACGCAAGCCTCCACGACCCGCTTACAAAGGTTCAAAGGAATAACTTGATTATCGCAAATTTCCAGAGGAACGCAGCTTAAGTTTTCTATATAAGATAGTTAATTATATACTAATTTAATTTAATTTATTATTTTATTAATTTATAGATTTCTAGCGGCCCGCCCTGCTTCGCGCGAGCAAAACTGTAACAAAAATAAGTAGCCTGTAAAGTTTGTAGGTACCTCTTGAAGGTTTCGTTTATCTCTTTTCAATCCAAAAACATATACTTACTTCACAGTATCACTGATAATTGACATAGTTTTGGCTTTATTTATTACAAAAAAATGTTCTGTTTATATTAATATTTAATACAGATTGCGGATCAAAATATGTCTACCTAACTCATTATAAATACAAGAGTTATGTAGGCTCCAACAAGCTTAGGTTTAGGCAGAGGTTTAAAAGAAATATCGGCGATAAATAATTCATACTCACTACATACAATACCTATAAAAAACGAAGAAAATATGTATGAAAGGCTTACGTCAGTGTCAGTTTCAGCCGCACTCTGTTTTAACGGAATAATTGAAGCTTCGCAACAAAGGTCGACCCGGTTCTCTAATCCGGTAAGATCGCCTGATCCTTCATCATAACGCACCGACAAGATAGAAGTAAAGCCAAATCTATTATTGTAACATACAGAGAAGGTCAATGGCGCAGTGGTCTTACAATGGTCGGTCATTGGACGGGTGATCAAAAATGTTTTATTTTAAACTGGAACTAAAGCCTGGAGGCTTCGGAAGGCGAGTTTCTGACCTAATGCAGAATTCCATTTATATTTAACGTATAGTAACAATGCTAATTTTGAGTGACAGATATAAACCTAACACATGATGACACCAATATTGTTTGTCACTTTATCTCTGTATCACTCTGCGCTTGGATGTTAATCTCCTTGATGAAAGTGCAGTGGAGGTACACCGCTAGCCTTTTAGCCAGTGCAAGTGGGGATAGAGCCTTATGATATGCTGCTCTTAATTCTCCATTAGAATGTTGGTAAGCTGTTAGAATTAATTAGTTCTAAACATACAATGCTTTGATACTTGTATCATTTTTTTTTATGAGTATTTTCTCTACAACCACATACCAAAAACAGAACTGCCTTTCTGATTTTAAATTTAAGTACTTAAAACATCTGCTAAATAAACGTCTGATCATGCTTCTACAGTCAACAGCACACATCAAGTTACCCTGCATGAACCTCTATGGAGCGGTAATAACGGCGAGTTTGCAATGAATTTGGGTAGGTTGATGTGCTGTTGACTGTACCAGACAGAAGCATGTTTAGCTGGCAGAAGAGGCAAACACAAGAAGGGCTATGCCAATCTCATACAACCAAAGATATGTTGATGACCACGAGAAGTGAAGAAGTTATTCTAGGAAAGCGAACTTTGGGCTCCAATGATTAATGGCTGAAGAAAACTCTCAGAAGAATTACATATAGGACTACTACGCTTTAGTAGTGTAATGCCTAAGATACTTCTGATTACGTAGGAAATTTGCGGAATTTATTTAAGCCTACATAAACGAAACTTTTATTGGGGTCAGCGCGAAATACGTACCATTTGCGCAGGACACGTCCTCGTTTACGAGCTGTCCCTTAGATGCTATATCATTTAATCTGAATTTTAGAACAAATAACACAATGAATGAGTTGATATGTTTGAAATCATGAAAGATGACATTACAGTGAAAGTCATAACTTTTTACAATGTTCAAATAATATAGGTAATTAGTATAGCCTTGAGATAATAATATCGACTTCAAATATCAATAACAAGCTGCATTATCTCACAATCAATGTTTTTACTTAGTAGAGCCGCCATCTCTATACTTAAGATGTTTAGGTATAGGTACCTACTAATCTACAACATTGAAAAGAGGAAATATTAGTGTTTGTTTCTAGAAACAAACACTAATACCCTATTAATGAGGGTATTTTGGAATACTCAACGAATCTTCTAAATTCATTTCATTAATTTATAATTAAATATGTAATCTCTATCAACGACTTAAAATCGATTTAAAGACGTTCACAATTCGCCATTCATGACGTACTAAGATATTACCTAAATCACACTTGAACATCTTTCACAAAATAAATGCAAGCTGTATGTATCTCTCGGTGGGGAAAATAAAAGTTTCGACCGAGTCAATTTATCTTCGGCCTAAAGTGGAAGTATAGACGCTCCGCCGTAATGTAACGCACTTCATTTATTTCCCGAGTTGTATGCTTTACCATCGTTCCCCCTTCACAGTCGGCATAAAAATGAAAACGATGAGATTCGCTTGAAAATTTATCAGTAAAACGATTTTATTTGTACCATTTTTACCTATTTTTCTACAGGGTTATTAAACTTGGGTGTTAAGTCTGTCACTTGACAGACTGATCGTGGTGTGCCGATGGTGCTAGCATGGGTCGTCGATATTCTCCTGAGCGAAGGTTGCTGCTTTTGCCAATGAACACTAGTTAATAACTTTTTGCATCTACTTTTTTGAGATTCCATCATCTTTACTCAGTGACCACTTTTCTAACTCTCGATGCTTGTAAATGTGGTTTTTCTTTTTAATCAGACGGAATACAAAATTATTCCAACGAATTACAGAATTGTAAAAAAGAAATGAAAAGAATTGCGATGAAAATTAATGCAAATGAAAATTTGCAATGTAAAATAGTTATAAAAAGCTCCGTTTTGTTTTCTTCATTCGATGTCATTGGCTTGATTTGATGAAAACTTACAAGACATTTTCATCTCCGCTGCGTATAAAGACTAAATTGTATATTTTATTAGGTACTTCATTATTTTAGTTACTGGTATTTTTTTCTGTATCTGATGATAGAAAAGTGAAGCTACTCGCACCTATCCCAAACGACCAACATTCTGATGCCAGTTTCTCTCATGGAGAAGATCCAGCTATATTTACACCTGCCGGCGTCAACCCCCCTTGGGAAGGCTATTGTTGCCTCTCAGTCGCCTCTTACAACATCCACTATTCAAAGGCAAACCACAACCTCTGATGCCAGTTAAAATAATAAATATAAAATTGGATTACATCGATTTATTTAAAAGGAGATATCTATACCTATTGATTTATCAGTTACCTACGTACCTGAATATCTTTGATTGAATGTTATCTATAAATGTGAAAGAATCTGTACAAAATCAGATGGCGGCGCGGCTTATTTTGAGTGTTCTCACTTTTATTTATCTCGATTTCGTTTATCTCATTTAACGGTAGGTAGGTATTTTACAAGCTTCTATTTCACTTACAATGTGACTATGTCTCGGGTGGAATTTTACAATTCAATTTTGAAGCAGATATCTTCAACCGATTGAGCTGAAATTATGTACACACGTTTAGTTTGGATGACAATGCATTGTTATGATAAGCATGATGGTGCGCCCAGGAACGGCTCCAGATGTGGGAACTCCTCAACGGTTTGAATACAATAAGTAGAATTGAATACAATAAGATCATTATCATCATCATCATATTGTGTTCAAAAATGACAAAAAATATTTTTTATATAAACTTATTATACTTCAAACATAGGTCAGTTCAAACTTACCAAAGATACGAAATGATATTTTTCAAATTACATGGATCAAAGCTATAATATTGTGTGTAAAAGTGTTGGGCAGCTGCAAAGTAACAAGGCTATTTTTAGCCGGAGTACCCAACAAGATGATCCTTATTAGTGAGTTGTCGTGTTTATGTATGTTTATAACACATAGCTCCCAAAAAACTGAATCGTTTTTATCTAGTTATTCTTTTTTATTGAAGGGACTTAAGAAAATATTCTTAGTCATAGTGATTGAGAACTTTACTATTTTAATTCATAGTTTTTCTATACCTAACCGAGGAATTTACTCAACTATTACCCAACTTACGCAACACGAATAATATTATCAATTTTCGTGTAATTCGCTTGTAAATACAGGATTAAGAGATTAAGTAATACATGTCCTGCTAAATAGGTACTTATGCAAGTACAGATTATACAATACTTCAAGTAGGTAAATCAAGGCTGCACAATGTCCAACACAGAATTTAGAATTAAGCCAAAACAGAAGTGATGTTTGCCGTCTGTTATTTGGAAACTAGCGGCCTGTTTCAGCTTCGCTTGGATACAAACAAAATAATTTAAAAGCCTGAACCTCAGAAATCACATTATCTATTGGTGAGAACCGCATGAAAATCCATGCAGTAGTAAAAACTACTGCGGCAGACAGGACAGACGCGACACAGGACTTTGTCTCTTATAATATGTCAGAATAAGGATACTTTGTAGCGAGTGTTTTCCGCCATAGTCGCCATCTCTGATATCAACAGTGGTCTTACCACTATTGATATCAGAGATGAAAATCCAGCATTTCCATAGAGATTAAGGGAGGAGAGGCAGAAGGACGGTCGTAAAAATATGGCAGAATCTTCAAAATTTGTAGTTTTAAAGTTCATGGTCACGGGTGAGATGCAGATCTGGCGTTGTACCTACTTATGTGAACAGCACTACGTAGGTTAATACCAATATCGCATAAAGAAAAAAGTGTATTGTTTGATAACAGGTATTGAATGAAGAATTTTTTCTTCCACCGTAACTGGTTACGAAACTATAGTTTCGTACGCAGTCTAAAGGGAAGACACAAATTCAAGTAGGCATTCGTTTCCATTGCGTATGCAAGTATTATATGACTTATTCCAGGCGGCAACAAAATTATATGCAATTCTGATACTTCTACTTTTATTTTCAATTCTTTCTGTGATCACACAGATTATTGCGATATTATGGGATTGATTGGAAACCGTGTATCTTTGATTTCATTCATTGATATGAATCCTAATCTTATTGATAATTAGGTGATTATTAATAATAAATTGGTCTCTCATCTAATTGCCAAATTAGCGTGTTAATGTGATGCTCTGTTTCCCGTATCTCATGTAATCATATGTTCTACTAACGTCTATTGTTTCTAGTACAGAGTACATACTTGTCAATCAGATGAAGAATTAAGTTTTTTAAACTTACTTCAAATGTTAACTGGGTGTGGCCTGTCTGGAAGTCTTTAAACAGAATAGTAGATTGTTAGATATAATTCGAAAGGAATACATCCGAACGTAGTGAGAGCGACCATAAGTATGAGATATGAGTTGGAAATGATTCATCACTCTACTTCTTATTACGAATTTGAGGCATGAACACAAATACTTTTAAATATTTAAAAAGAAAAGAAAATTTCGGAAAAGAAAGACCAAGAATAATTGACCACATAGGCCTACTTATTTTTTAATGACACTGGCTGTTTATAATACATTAGCAATATTGAAGTATTTTATTTTTTTATCGATATTTTGTTTTATGCCTAGTTGCGCGAGGCCAAATTCAGCACTCTTTATTTAAATAAATTATGTTCCCGGCCCTGAAAGGAAAGACATTTTTATACTTTTACAAGACTGAGGGTGGGATTAGACCATATCTTCGACCCGCTATTTGGATTAAACATACACAAAAAAGTATAAATTACAAACCACGTTAATTTAATAATAAAACTGGCATTGGGTAAAATTATGAAACAGAACATTTTAGACTCGCGAATCCAACAGAGGAGCTATTGATAAAATGTGAAAATGACGACCGCAAACAAGCGGCCGTAACGAGCCCCGCCGGGATCTGACGGCCACGTGGCCATTGTTGCGGTGCTGAATTTACCTCATTTTTAACAAAAATCCCATCTCTATATTCGCATTCATGTATGTTTAATTGCTTTTGACCTCTGTCTGGTCATCATGCCGGAATGCTACTTCGGAGGTCCTGGATTTAGTCATGTCGATTAACAGACAGACTATAAAAATATCTATGTTTACTTTTAAGGTAAAATTTATTATGGTGTCAAAATAAGCAGCGCCATCTGTATCCTGTAAATTATGTATGATGCTATATGCCACCTCTCTATCTGCTATCTATGTAATTTATTCCTAGGTATTTAGTTATACACTGTAGGATTTATTTAATTTTTAAAATAATAATTTCATTAACTTTGCAAAGTAATGGTTTTACGAAACGGCAAATAATTAGATGTACCTATTGCATATTTCGTTTAACGTTACTGTGTGTATATAAACCGCACATTATGTTTTGCTTTGATCTTGCGGTAAAAGCGATGGATTTTCAACGAATTTGTGTAGCGTGCTTGACGTGCTTTTGATTGTACGTAACTGGATCGATTACGATCCTTGGATAGTTTTACTTTATGTTCATTTAATTCAATTATTCCCTCAGGTACAGTCCACCACACATCAACCTTGAAACTAAGTATATGTAATGGTCTTTGTGGCGAATTTGCAATGAATTTGAATAGCTTGATGATGACTTACTTGTTAAGAAGTGTTATATAAAATTAATAGGTTTTGCGCGCGGCTTCGCCCGCGTTTTCTCAATTTCCCACAGGAACAGTTCATATTTCCGACATATAAAGTATCTATGCCCTGAAGGACACCCAAACTACCTATTATGTATGCGAAATTCAAGAATAGATAAAGCGTGAAGAGGTAATAACAAACTTATTTCGCGTTTATAATTATTAACATTATAATAATATAGATCTATGACACCATGCATCGATATGCATTGCTATTTGTGGCCAATGCCCACAGCCAATGCCACACCTTGCTAAAGAAATAAAAGATTATACCTACCTACATGTTTAGTGTTAATTTCTCAAACAAATACCTACATTATGTTGTTATTACAATAATGTACTTATAAAAACTTTTTGAAAATATATCTTTAATGAAAAGTATGTACGCGAATTCTCCATCCCCTTTTCTGGTTTAAAGCAAAGTTACATATTAATGTTTGGAAGCCCGTATGTACAGTCAACAGCACACCAAATTATCCTGCATAAACTTCTATGGCGCGGATTACCGCGCGATAGCGGCGAGTTTACAATTTTCGGTAGGTTGATGTGCTATTGACTGTACAGGATACGTAATGTCTTATATTACTAATTCTGAAATAACTTGAACTTTAACACCCCATTTGGTGTATTAGTATACGTTCTAGGCAACACGTGTTGTTGTAGCTTGTTTTCATTATGATAGTAGCGCCACGAAAACAGTTGTGTGATTGTTAATTTCGTGTGCAAACGGCAATTTTGACGAAATCAAAGTCGTGAAAACATTTCACTACTGCCTGCTCGTGCTACAGAGTACCTTAATGTAACATTATACTTATAATTATACACAATCGCAACTGAAATTACCAAAATACATACAAAGGAAGAAAGACAATGGTGGATGTATCCCTTTTTGGGATAAATCCGCCATTATTTTTCTTACCCACTAGGTAATCAAAGAAAAGTAAACGATAATAAGGTATTTGTCTAATTAACATTTTAGCAGGCACTCAATGGGACTCATTTACTGCATTTTTAATACTCATAAAAATTATTACTAACTTTATTTTATAAATATTATCAATAATAAACACACCGCACTCTGTTTATTGTCGATGATAATGATTGTAGACCATACAAGCTATTGTGTTCAACCCCTTTGAAAGGGATTGTCGCAAAATAAACTCCTGGTTTTGCTATCTCATGATACCTACAGCGACTACTATACATTGAATATACGTGTACCCTCTACTCTCATATGGTTTGGATAGTTTCTGTCCTTTAGGTAAACAAAAGTTGAACAAACTCCTCTTCACGCCTTTTTGCGCGCGGTTTCCACCATGATAAAGCCCCGAGTATACTTTTTGTTGAATAAGTTCTGTGTGTGTTATGTGCTAAATAGTAAACTTCTAAGATGCAATCAGCATTTGAATATATGATATTTTCTGTCATATTTGAATATATGGCGGAAAATATCAACATTTTTACGAAGAAAGATTTCGAATATTTTTTGTATAGGACAAGAGATAAATAAAAAAAAAAACACGTGCATAGTCGTGGTGTCCTTACTAATTAAAAATAATTGCGCATAAACTTGACATTTAAGTTTGTTAGTGAAATAAAATCAATTTACTTAGATTAGTTATTATTGAAGCTTCCCTCTTCGCCCCCTTTGATTTTCCCGCGTTTTCGACTTACCGCATGCCGTCACTTTCGCGTCAGCTTACAGCCTCTATGTCTTTATATTTTTCCTTTGAAATACCTTCAGATTCCGAGCAAGAAACCATTACCAGCGCTTGACGTAATGACATCTACTTGCTTCATATAATTCTGACGTTTACCGAAGTCAATGAAACAATATAATGTTCTAAATTCCTATGATGGAGCAAAACAAGTTTCTGTATTACTCACAGATCAAGTAAGACTTTAATTTATTGTCACTCTATGACACCGTGGCCAATCATGAAGTCAGTTGCAAAAAAATAGTTGTGCTGTGTCCAGTAAAGCCTACCTAATGGTTTTAAATATTTATTTGTTAATTTTCCATGTGGATAAGGCGACTTTCGTTCATAAATTTATGTACATATCTATATCTTGGGTACCTAAAATATATCTTATCTACCAAAACATTTTTGATACTATCAAGATGACTGGCATCGAAGCATCTTTGAAGATATGAAAAGAATAGCATTAAATAATGCGGGATATTCTTTTATCGTTCAGGTAGAATTTTTCAAAGGTAATCGAAATTCAAAGATTAGGACCGCCACCGGTATTTCACGGGCTGATGAACACAACTTTTTCGATGAAATTCATACTTCCTTCCTTAACCATCGGGAATATTGATAAAAGGTCGTTGAAAATTTAGATTGCCTTTTTTATTTGGGTAAGTATTTTTATAAAATAAAATTTAAGACATTCTTAAGGAGGATCAGGATAAGGAGGATACGCAGGATCTTGGGGGTATAAAAAGTAAAATAACAAAAATAAATAGATTATCTCAATTTATTCTTTAATGTTAACTTAACGTTGTAGGTACAGATTTGCTAAAATACAATCATTAAAGTTTTACGAAATTCCAATACTTATTGTATAAAACCTTGAAGATTTATTGGTGCTCAAACAGGCTTTGAATACAAACGAAGTTCACAGAGTTTCATTCCATGTTAACAAAAAAAAAATCGGCATAGGACCACGAGATGAGATTCGTGACCGTCACTGGAAATAAATATTTACTCATACATTTTTAGGGTTCCGGCTCTTAATCATGAAACGGCGGTAGAATTTTCATTAATAAACACGGAATTTTTTAAATTGTTGTTATGTATTCTAATAGATATTTTCATTGCTAAACGAAAAGGAAATAGTAAATATATTATATTCCGTATATGGATCCTGTCGAATCAGTCTGGTAATAGTCGATGAAAGTTGAGTTTGAGAATTAAATTAAATTTATTTTTCCAAAATTTAACTTAAGACGCCCTTATTAAAGTCTTAAAGTAAGACACGCACTTGGCCATTCATTTGTTTTTTCTCTTTAGTGCAATATCTGCATTTTATAACATCGTTGGAAAATGAACTAGGTTTTCGACTGAAAAATGAGCAATGCAATTTTCATTTGCGTGGTTTCATGTAAGTGCTGCAGAAATGAACAGTTTTAATTTATTTTTGCCATTCCATAGGATCATATTCCATTGAGATATTTTTTATTCTTTGTAAAATCGTTGATTAATTTTATTTTACAGTCCGGATTTTTGAATAAAAACACGATCCAACGAATGAACTAGCTAATCTTATCAAGTAATTCTGAATTAAGTAGCTTATTTAGATTGTAATGATAATGCGGATTCGTTAGACAAATATATCACTAAAAACGAATAAACAGATCTAATAAGATAATAATATTAAAAAATAAAATCGTTTTCGCATTGGCACCATAGATGATTACGGGCACATTCGAATCCACTACACAAATACATTATGCCTATACTGTGTCGCCAACCGAGACCGTAGGCGATGAAGGCACCATCAGAAGGTAAAAAATTAAACATCTCTTAAAACAAAAAGCTTCACAAAAAGTGTCGGCATGCAGTCATCAGTAAAATTGCCAACATGTAATTAACTCTATTCTAGCCGAAAAAAGATAAACAATGTAATTTTTTCAAGATTGATCAATCTTGAAAAATGTTCTTTTGTTATTTTTTTTATTGCACACAGTTTTTACATCGTCCATACGTCGTATAAAAAGTTACTATTTCATTTTGTCGGCTATGCTTTCACTCTATTTGTCCGGGAGATCTCTTTTTTCCGGTATTTTCCCAGAATTTAATTTATCGGTCGAACACCGCACGCCGGCGGCACACGAATCCATTTGCATATTCATACGTATCGTTTAAAACGCCTTTTACTAACATAAACTTCGATAAATGGTATACCGTCCTACCGTCCATTCATTTTGTTATTATTTATTAAAAGTATCGGTCGATCACGTAGACTTTGTTATATACTCGTATTAAATTTCGTATCAACATTAAATGTTGCTTTACAAATATATCACACTTGGATTCAACTATTTTGTAATTTTTGCCCCAATAAAAGTCATATTTCGATTTGTCTGAAAAACTTTGAACCGCTTTTGATACCAAAGCTAAAGACGGCCAAAGTTACAAAAGCCAAACACTTTCTGAAAACGAATTTTCCTTGCGAGCGCTACGACTGCCATTCCTAAGTAGGGAAGTGAAATCAAATCTGAAAATTCCTATTACTCGTCAACTTGATAATATGTATAGTAATGTCATTTATGTACGTACAGTCGGGGACAGAAAAACCTAACCCCCACTTAAATGAAATACTACCACAGGTCAGATTTATATGACTCCGACTGTACTGTACCTCTATTAAATTTTGTTTCATTCATGTTTTCTATACGAACGTTAAAAACGTTGTTAAAGGACCGGCAACGTGCGCTATCATCACAATATATTTAATACGGTTTTACCTTAAAGAACAAGAAAGTAAAATTTATATAAATTTTCTTTATTGCCAAAGGAAAAACGCTTTCATACAAAAACTTACAACGCCCAACTATATTAAATTAACCTTTATAACAATCGATTTTTGTACCCGATGCTTCAATAATGGCCTGCAACAAACAAAAAAGGAATTGCATTGGAAAGTTAATGCAAACTTGGTTATAGATGAATTTGCGTGCTGCGGAGCAAACAACACGGCTTGTTAGCTTTTTATTTCTTCGGTAATTGAATCTGTGCAAGGCAAGAGCCTGCGGTGAGCGGACTTTATCGATATCTTCTAGGTATTCTCATTTGCTGTTCCTGGAAAATAGTACCTATTGAAAAATGTTTGGGAAAAAAATATTGTTTGGCACAAATTTGTATCGTCTTCGTCGAGCATTTATGTCTTATTCTTATTTATAGTTGTGATAATGCCAATTAAAAATGTTCGGGAAAAAATAAAATTTTGAGACAATTTTTATTGTACTTACCTAGTGGAGGATTTTCAGTTTTTTTTTAAGTCATAAAAATTATGTAAAAAATCTTATTGAGAGCATTATTCCAACAACTTTGTGACCAATATATACATTTCTAAATAGCGTACCTGGTCAATAAAATTAAATCTGTAAGATAAATGAATCCCCTGAATGCAATAATAAATTAAAGGGAGTTAATGTAAACTGCGTTAATGGAATGGTTGTAGTCCAACCATTATCTATTCCAAGTCTAATTCACACGTTTCCGAGCGCATCTGTTGCTATTGGGAATTTAAGCGGTCCAATAGGCTTATGTATTTAGCAGTAAATTGACCGTATTAGACCAATTTGATTAGTTTATACCTTAGTTCAGTCCCCTAATTAACTGTTTTAATGAGTACATAACTATGTAGGTACTATGAACTTGTTGCAAATGTTCCTTGACATATTTATAAAAAGTGTGCCAATTTCAATGAAAAATGGGCGAAAAATCGCAAGGCAAACCGAAAATGCGATGGTGTGGAATGATGATAGTCATACAGACATCACTAAATAGGTATTTTATAAATTTTTCTTATTGATTTGATTTAACCTTTTATGAAAATATATCCGGGAGATCCAATCAAATTTCAGTTGAAAATAACCGAAATGGTAACAGGATGGTAACATTTGTATTTGCTCGTCAATCAGCAAAGACAACAACGACAGACTGGGTCCATTCAGTACTGCGCTTTGTACGTAGCCTGCACAAGCAAATATTGAAAGTCCTCCTTCCAGTCCATCCAGTTCCTAGTTTTAGTCCTCTGCTAACTAATAACTGTATAATTTCTCTAATTAGACTTGAGGTATAAAGATATTTTAGGCTTTTAAAAATCCCAACATAATTAAGTCAGCGATCCTGAATAAACCTGCGCCACTGCATACGAGTTAGGGTTCGACCTAATTTTTTGCCAAATATCTCGGTCGTAAGTGAAGCTATCTTTGGTTTTCCATTTTTACCCTCTGGATTGACTGTTTTTTAAGATTCCTAACTAAGTTTACTTCCATTTATCTTCTATGAAGTGAATCATTTTGGAAACGTCAAAAGTAGTTTTCAATCTGAAAATTCACATAATTATCTAAAATGGACCTACTTTGCTCACATGTTATTGCATTGAATGAAACACAATGCACATTTTATAAAAACAACTGTAAACTTGCTTAGTCTAATCAATACTAATAATGTGATAAAAAAATTATAATCTGAAAGACAAAATAAAGTAGCATAAATCAATTATCTTTTAATCTACTTAAAATAAAATTTATTAGCAACATGGCTAGCTCCTCATAATGGATATACTAAAACACTATTTTTGAATTTAAAAAAAACATTTACTACTAGTAAAACTAAACGGACATATTTTGTGTGTAGTACATACGTAGTAACGTATGTACTACACACAAAATATGTCCGTTTAAATATTATTTTACATTATATACTAGATATTGAATAAACATTTTATTTTAAACCTCCATAATTAAAAAAAAAAAACTGATTCACGTATTTATATCCTACGTAGGTAGAAATAATACCAAACACACGTGATAAAATAACATTAAACTATTTCAAATTTTGTATCATGTGGTCAAAAATTTGAATATTCCAATAAAATTATAATATACAAACACGTTTTATGAATACTTATTAATTGTAATCTAATAATTCATCTATTTTATCATACTGCATGGTACGTAAATCTAATTATCTTACGATTCAATATGCTAAATTGTTTATCCATGGTTTACACAGTACGCATGCAAAACATAATATTTTTTAACTCAGAACAAAACGTAAGTATAACCACTGTGTACCAACCATATAAATTGCTAGATATCGCATACATGAGTACAAAAAATAGTAAATGACGTAATTAATAAAATAGTAACATTAAAATATATTGTCTGGAGAGTTCATTTACATGGCTCACAAGACTAGGAGAATATAAATTTACAACAATAATAACAATTTCTTTCAAGAAAATTCAAGAAAACAAATGCGAGACGACATTTTCTTTACACAAACATGGGCACTATATACGACATCTAGCTTAATATAAATTTTTGATCAGAACGTTCATGTCAAATTTGAAATTTTCCGGTTCAAGAGTTCGAAAAATACCAATAGCAACCGCGGTCTAGTAGTTGTAAAACAACTTTACATGCTTCTTGTGCAGAACCAATTAACCTGGAATACAGTTTAGCCTTTCAATGCATTTTCTTATTCTTTCCGGCACCAATTTTATTTCCTTTTTCTTAACCTTTCATATACATTCGGAACTGTGAGGCCGTGAAGCCCAGGGTCAGCGTAAAAAACATACGATATAAAAAAAAACACCTGTGATTTTACGACCTGCCTCACGTCAACCCTTCTTCGGAATGCTTATCAGCTACTATGGCTATGAGTCCCTTAGAGCCTCTTACTTATAACATCCACTGCAGGTCATGGAGTGGTCCTTTTTTAGGGCGAAATCACAAACAATCGACGGCTCTTTCTTTGAAATGTTACAAAATGTTTAGAAATGTTACCTTTAATTAAATAGAATGCATATATTGAAACAATATTGATGACCCCAATTCATTAACAGCGATAAACTTCGAGTATTTTTCTATTAACATAATGATCATGACCATCAGAAATAATGATAAGGAATAAGAACCCTACGTGACAATTAATATTAATTATCATCTGTGGAAAACATTGTTGCCACATTTGTATAAATAAAAACATAATATACAACAAATATAACAAACTAAGACTTAGCATTGTAAATAATGAACCAACCAAGTGCGATCTATTTAAAACGGCAAAAATCACATTTGTTGTGTGTGAACCCTGTTTAATATTTATTTTATTCTGTTGCAATAATAGAGATACCAAAATATGTCATCTGTGAAAATTTCAAATGTTCCACTTTTTTTAGGTAAATTTAATATTTTTTTAGGTAAAATTAATTTGAATTAAACATGTATTCGAACCAGGGATATAGTGAAACCTAACTACTGCGCCATGAAGCCATCAAGCCATCAATTAGGTTAGCACATCAACACTGATCGCTTTATGATCCCACCGGATAGACAGGAGGACACCAGGTCAAGGGCATAATGGGAATTTGCCGTGGAATAACAGAATAGTAAATGATGCAGGTGTTGTTATGAGTTACAATAGCGTATGAATATTGGAAGCGAAACTTGAAACTAGCATCAGGACCGGATTAACCGAGTCGGGGCCCTTTAGACAATGCATTTTTTCTGGGTCCTCCTTTACAAATATAAACAGATGTGGTCATTAGTGATAAACAATTTTTCTCGTACGTTGTGTATGTAGTCGTACACTACGTTAGAAAAAGTGTACATAGAACACCCATGTGACCTAAGGGTAGGAAGTAACACCAATGGTACATATGGGTGAATTTTCGAGCGTTGACCGCCGTCATTCTTCAAAGACAAGAAACTTTTTGCTGCCCTAATTTATAAATAATAATCTGTGTTGGGGATAGTGTAAAATTTAAATAACATTTGATTTTTAAGATTATAGAATGGTTCTTTATTTTGAAAGAGGATAATGACGGCATTCGAAACGCTCGAAAATTCACCCATATAGGTGGAACTCGAAAGCCGGGGAACATACAGTTAATTAAATAAAATTTATTAAAAATTATTAACTTTTTCAAGTAAATTTAAGAAATAGCATGATAACTTACAGAAAAAAGTCTGTAGCATGAAACCAGATCCAAGATTTTTTTGTACACGTCCGAAGCTCCTAAGTGGAGCCCTTGGTTTCCTGTTCTGCCATCAGTCCGGCTCTGCTAGACGTAGTTTTGTTGTGACGAGCTTGAGAAGGGTCGGGACATCACCCCCGAAGGATTCACTTTATACGCCAACGCAGCATAATATGTGTCCGCATGTCACTTCACTGACACTGATAGCAGAATGTTACAGAATGTACAGCAGTTGAGATTTATAACGCCCTATTATAAAAGTACAGTGTTACAAGACCTATATACAATATAGATATTCAGGTTATTTATGGTTTATATAGAGTTTACAATATGACAAACAAAGCCACTTTTTTACAAATTCGTTCATTCTATTTTCCGCCCACTCTCTTCGCGTCCGCGCCACCCTCTGTCCTGTGCCTCTCATACGACCTCTTCTAGTTTATGTCATCCGTCCATTTCATTGCACGATGTCAATGTAATATCTGTCTTATTCTTTAATACCCAACTTACTTACCAAACTCACCCTTCAAATAAATTTTTGGCACAGCTTGTTGTAATAAATTGCATATTGCAGGTTTTTGAACAGAAACAGGGCAGTATTTCCCTTCGACTCAACGCTGTAACATGTATTGTTTACGAAAATGTAAGTAAAAATGTTCAAACTAACATAAGAATCTAGTCAACTAAAGTTTACGAACCCTCAGGGCACGAATTAAAATTCCACTTGACCAGTTTTTTCACTTTGTGTAATCGATATCTTTGTGTATTTTTTAAAAGTGATAAGTACTCTTGTTTCTTGTAAATAGATTTTTCTTTCGTTCTAAAAGTTTTTGAAGTAGGTTTGAATAAAGTACGCTGAACATTTTTCACTGGAACAATATTAGTAGTCGCTTCAAAGAGACAATTTATAGCGGGTACAACATAAATCTCCTTTTTGCTGGCACGATAAAGATTACCCGGCCAAATAGTGGGGCCTTTCCGTGTTTTCCGTTCAATTTCGCAAATCGCGTTGTGTTGACAGTCCCTGTTCTGACGTATCTTACTCTCGCCCAAGAATCTAGTTCTGCTAGATGGTAAATTGGATTTTTTATAAAGGCACCTGCCATCGCCAGTTTATAGTGCCGGTGAAAGCACTCCGGACCAATACGAATAGAACTTTTCATTTCAGTCAAATCTAAGTTGAAATAGCTATAAATGCTAAGAAATACTCGTAGTCAGAGTGGAATATAGAGGAATATAAGTACTCGTTTATTTCTAATGGTAGCTCACCACTTTTTAATTAATTAAATGGAAATGAAGAAAGTAGTTACTATAAAGTGATGAGGAATTGGTAAGTAAGTAGTGTTTAACATTTGTGAATAGATCAACATCTGACTGGACTGTTTACTATAAAAATCAATATTTATCATTGCGACATCGAAAGTAAAAATAATTTAGATTGTAAAAAAACACATTAATTTATTGACGAACTAATAATTTATTCTCTAATCGAAGTACTTGTCTTACCTAGCTTTTTATCAAGAGAGTAGAAGAAAGTAATAAAAAATAATAACAACAAACAAATCACTAGTTTTGATACAACCTAGTTTTATCTAATATCACAATACGGCACAAAATTAAAATAAATATTTGTTGAAGTCACATTTCATCTCGTGATTACAAAATTTGCTACAAATAACAACAATGTATTACATACAGAGGATGTATAGCAATTTAATAATTCACATGCAAGATTGTTTGAAAACATGACAATGATGTCATGTTTTATCATACCTGTAGTGGTTATTTTACCTTGTATAATTATGGCTACATATTCAAAATATATTATTATATACAAGTCATAGTTTTTCATTTTAATACTTATTACTTATTAAGTAAATATGAAAGAAGGAACTATTTACATTTTCTTAATAATTACACATTTATATAGAAAAACGCAACGTATAGTTTCTTACTCTGTAGATTCTCACTTGCAATGCAAAAAAATTATTGATTTTAAAGTAACACAAAAAACCTTTTTGTTCCGTCAGTCTTAGTCATTCATACAATCAAAAATATACAGTAAACAACACCAATAAAAGATATTACGTACCTACATATCTAAATAACAGATGGTATATTAGATAGTATCGTTACTATGGAAGAATTATGGCGATAAAAAAAACTAATAGATATTAGTTTGTCATTTGTCTTTGACCTCATTAGCGCTCTGTTCATTCTCTACGGTCTCTATTTCAGATATCTTTAACCACACGTATTTGTAGAATATCGCTGGTAGTATACCGCCCACCATGGGTCCAACCCAGTACACCCAGTGGGCATCCCATCTTCCATTCCAAAATGCTGGGCCCAACGTCCTCGCCGGATTCATACTCGCTCCAGTTAAATGACCTCCAGCTATAGACAAAACTATTATAGAGAGACCGAACTTTATAGCAGCTGAATCTTGTCTTGCAGCATATTGTGGGTCCCACAACGCACAGTTGAGTAACGAGAGAGCCGCGGATAATATTATTTCGACACCAAGCGTCTGATACTCATTGATGCGCGCATGTGGCAGCGTTAAACATACTTCGTTTTCCACCATATCGTAAGACGACACGGACATCACTATAGCATATCCGACTATAGATCCGAGGCACTCGATTATGATATAAATTATAGTAAGTACGATAGAAATCTTTCCGAAAATGCAAGCAATAATTGCGACGAACGGATTCATATACGCTCCAGACAAGTGCCCGAAGATTTGTATATTCATCATGACTGTGAGGCCAAACCCTAAAGGCCCTTGCAGGGGAGGTAATACGTCAAAGCCTTCGAGAGGAATACCCGACATACATCCAAACGACATCAAGAACACCATAGCCACAAATTCTGCTACGATCGCCTTCCATTGTGAGCAGTACCAGGTGGCTATTGTTTTAAATAATGATTGAGGTTTGGCAGGTTTACTGTCACTCACACACACGACGATTGATCGAGTATTCGGTGGCAACGTCATCCTGGCTATTTATTATCCAGGATGCTTATTGTATTCGGATTAAGGGCACACACGTTTCACTATTTATGATTCACTCACATACGGTTTTGATAGAAGTCATTGTCTCTTTAACTGTACCTATGTCAATAATATTTTTACGAGTGAACGGAGGCCGCGTCCACTCCGCGACTGCTACAAGCTTAATGTTGATGTATAGATATTTAACAGTAACCCCACTGCGGAGTTTATTACCGCACGAGATATAAAATATACAGTAATTCTGTTTGATATGGTGTGTTATCAAATTTCGGTAAGATATTGACTACATGACGCGTGTGAACAACTGCTTTTTAATGCAGATACACCTACACTGAAAAAGATTATTGGTTCCATTATTGCTGTTCTAAAAAAATATAATTTTAAATTTAAAAACAGTTTTAGATGTGATACATTCTTTCATAGTATCATAGTTAATATCCTACATATCAACAGTCTCAAAATTATTTTCTACACAACAGTATTAATCTTTCTGATCCGGAGAACACCACGTGGTTCATCTAGGTGTTCCACGGTTAAGTAGGTGCTTAAGTAGTGAAGCTGTTGTTGCTTAGTTAAATACTTAGGTTGGGTCAGATATTTTGTTTCATATCTCAGTCCTGTAGATAATGTTCATTTTTCATTAAGCAACTTCCTGTAAAGGAAAAAAACTTGCACATTAAACTGAAAGGAAAAATTATACTAACATAAATGGCTTATGATAAGTAAGCCGCAGTAATAAAGTAGCTAAGTGTAACCAAGTGCAAACGAATTTTGATAGATATCATAAGTATCTACAAGTATATCTACTTGAAATGGAGTGAAATGTTACTGTTTAAATAAATTTACTTATCTAGTGATAACAGAGTGGGGTGATTAACTGTCTAGAATCTTAATCCTTTGAGACCTAACTCACGATACGCCACCACAAAACAATAAATATATTTAAAAATTTTTTTACTAGGTATCAATAAAATTAAAAAAAAACAGAATGTGCCAGGTACTCCTCCGTCGTAAAAGCGTAAAAGCCAATCAAGGGAAAGAACTATAAGCTGCAGATTCCAGATAGGCAATAGGCCATCACTATCTTACCCCCAATAAGCCGGTCATTCATACAGCTAAACGTGGCCCTTCAGTTTCGTTACTCTTAACTCTGTCAACGTAAAAATAAGATTTTGAAGATTGGGTTGTGATTTTGCACCCGGCCGCCTGCCTGACGTCAACTCTCATTGGGAATGGTATTGTTGCCTATCTATAGTTGCCTAGGTCACAATTGTCTCATAAGACAGCCGCAGGAGGATATGGAGTAGTCAAAAGTTGTGGCGTGTGGTTCCGCCCTAGAGTACTAGGGCGGAACCACACGCCACAACTTTTGACTCTGTTGATATATAGGAATAAAAATAGGATACGGTGCCTGTAAATTTTCTAAATGGGTAGCGAAAGAAGATGCCATATCAATTCATTAGATTGCGTAAACCGATTCAAAAGTAAAACGTTTATAATAGGCTGACCTGCAAGCAAGCAAACCTGTCTGGCAAGTTGCCAATCAAGTTTTGCGTACAATCACCATCAAAAAATGCTCGTACAAGGCCGTACGTTACCATCATTTTATTTTTGTTCAATTATCTAAATTATTTATTTATTTTAGCTAACCAACCTCTTGGTTGTAAACAAACGGTTTGCGTGCCAATAGTCTGACAATCCCATAGACCATGCGAGGAGAAGAAAAAGTAGGGAAGCGGACCTGGTCACCGACGTTTTATGGTTGCGAAAGAAATCGTGTTTGCGCTCAGATGAGAAAGAACAGGCTCTAAAACTCTACAAAAAATCGTGTCACCTTATCATGTATTTAAATTTAATTACAGTCAAGCATATCAATCTACCCAAGCAGGGTAATACGCATACATGCTTGACTGTACACCAAACCTTGATTATGAATTTACTCCGTTTTAACTAATTTTTAAAATGTAGCAAGCCAAATGCAAAGTCAATGGCTTTTGCTGATGATGAATGATGTCGAATGCACGAAAAAAATAATAATAATTTCGAGCTTTCGTCGATTTGTATACGAAAGTGTTTTTTTTTTTCCAATTTAATACACCTACATTTATTGACAGCGTTCAATTCAATAATTCAATAAAATAATAAACAAAAATAACAATTCATAAATTTGAATATATTTTTTAAAATAGAAATAATGTAAAATTTTTCTTACGCTCATGAGAAGACATGTCATACAGCCACACAACACAACAAACCGATTACGACAGTAACGTACTCACATAGAATAAAACGCAGAAGCGTTATTAGGTATCTAACGAGCGTGTCTGAGCCTTCCGAGGACATCTCCTGTACGTGCCGCGGCTTACTAACTCCGCTACAACGTCCTTTACTTATGGTTCTTCGTGTTCTTACTATTGCCTCGCAATTTTCTTTACTACATGTGCTAGGCTAAAATAAAGTCACTAAGGCAATGTTGGTTAATTTTAACTTGAAACGTTGAAACTCTTTCATATTAGAAACACAGTATAGTAAGTACCTACAATAAACATGACTATGAACTAAGTTATTAATAGTAATTTATAAAAATAATAATCATAATTTGGTCAAAAATACCAGTGAACAGTAGCTGGTTCCTATCCTATTTTATTGTACAAAAATAATATTGAAAAGAAAAAAAATATCTCTACATAATTAACAATTACTAAATCAATAAAACAAACGTACTCATGAATTTTATTCGCAAATAAATAGTTACGTAAGCTGATAAAATACTCGCCATTCCCTCAGTGGGTGAGGTGGATTTCACATCGAAATTACGGCCAAATTCACCTCACGTCCGCCATCGTACGTTGAACTAGTGTGAGCTTACGACGCGCCGCGCGGAGCCTAACTCGAAACCATATTAAGCGACTTATCCCTTGTTTACCCTTTTGCTAATGTCTCAGATTGAAGGATATGCGAAACAAATCCATTTGTAACAGACTGGCATATTCTTTATTTTTAGTTTAATGTGCCTAACATTGTGTTCAATTTTTGTATACTAAAAAGTCATCTTTTTTTTTTAATAATGTATTTATAATGTTTAATGTTAATAGGGACTAGAAGGGGAAATATGTTGACTCTCAAAACAAAGGACCAGTCTGTTATCAATCTGTTATCATATTATAAAACAAAGTCGCTTCCCGCTGTCTGTCCCTATGTATCCTTAGATCTTTCAAACTATGCAATAGTGTGATTCCTGTGAAGGTTTAGGTGTATAATTTATTATGGTTTTAACCGAGCAAATAACCGAGCGCTAGTTTAGAATAAACCGAACTTATTCTTTTATATAATCTAGAAAACTAACAGATTCATTCTAAGCTCGAACACGAAAATGTTAACGACATCATTTAATTTAGAATATATATTATATCTATCACTTATCCGATCATATCCCTTGACCTATTTCTCTTAAACCATCTCGCCTCAGTTCCCAAAGCGCCTGTTGTATTCAAGCTGAAAGGTACAAAGCATCAAAATGATAAAATGCGTGTTTTATTCTACTATTTTAAATTGCATTAAAAATCTCTAAATATTAAACAACATGATAAGTAAACCAAAAAATAAATTAATACATCAATTATATAGTCCTTAAATTAGAGTTATGTATATCGTTACGTTACCACTTTACTGAATTCAAGTGGCAATGTAATTTGTATGATTATCCAGCAAATACTTTACGTTCGTCCAGCAAGCCGCAATGCTTTTGTGTATTTAATACAGTTCATTTTTTTTGTTGTTAAATGTTACCAAAAACCTTTTGCATGAAAACATGGGTATGTTATTCCGTAAATAAAATACAAATAAGTTATAAAGTTAGTGTAAATATTTTAATCAGCATTTATTTATCGATTCAATTTCGAATTACTATAATATTTACATACTTTAAGCGAGTTGCAAATAGCACATACATTACTAAAGTAATATAAAAACTCACTCGCAATGTCTCAATTCGACATCATTTCTGATTGTGTAATTTATCTATCTTCGTCTTTTCTCTGATCTGAATCCTGTATCGCCGTGTTAACAGCTTCAGGATGTTTCATCCAAACATATTTATAGAATAATGCTGGAAGTATACCACCGACCAAAGGTCCGATCCAGTACACCCAGTGAGACTGCCATCTCCCGTTCCATAACGCAGGCGCAAACGACCTCGCAGGATTCATACTGCTGCCAGTCAATGGAGCACCAGCTATACTTAGCCCAGCGACTGTGAAACCGAACTTTATAGCAACCGATTCCAACATCTTAGCATTCACTGGATCCCACAAAGCACATATCACCAAAGATAATACAGCGGTCAAAAACATCTCAATAACTACAGCCTGATAATCATTAAGATTAGGATGCGGATGCGTCACACAAATTCCCTTTTCTAACATATTGTGTGGTGACACGCTTATCAATATTCCATATCCGAATATTGCTCCAACACACTGCGCTATTATATATAGTATCCCTGTTACAAAGGAAATCTTTCCATAGATAATTCCAATAACCGACACGAATGGATTCATATATGCTCCCGATATATGTCCGAAGATTTGAACGTTACATAAAATAACTAAACCAAATCCAATAGGAGCGTAAAGAGGTGGATGTATTTCAAGTCCATCGATTGGTATACAGGCCATACATCCTAGTAACATCAAAAGCATGGTAGCTATAATTTCTGCAACGATCGCCTTCCATTGTGACCGGCACCAGGTGACTATTGATTTCGATTCGGATTTAGATTTCGTCGGCTTACTGTCAATTACACTGACGATGATAGATCGGGGACTAGGTGGGACAGTCATTTCTGATAAATATAAAGATATCACAACAATACTTTTACATTATTCCAAAAGTGCCTCGAAAGCACTATTCCACACCGTACAGTAGAGGGTAACTGATTTCCTGTCATCATCCACAACAGTTAAATAAAATTTGATAAGTAGAGAACAGTAGATGTTTAGTAAATTTGGTTTCCGTTATCTTTAAATGTAAATCTTTACTCATGTGCGGGAAACAATAAAATGTCAAGCGCTATTGTCTTGTTATGTTCCACCTTGTCATGACCATAAAATCTGTATGCTTTTTTTAATATAATTACGCATAATTAAACTAATTAACAGTTGAAAACACAAAACAAATTATGTCATTTTATTATTAGTCGTTGCGTTACTACATGTAATAACACAGATAAGAGTAGATTATTCTATAATGAATGTAGGAAAACGAAAAACAAATGAAATTTAGTAATTATGAACTGTTTTTGCCCTATTTTTGACCTCGACTTACTCTCGGATCCCACTCCAATGAGCAGGATCAAATTGGTCGGACGATTTCCAAATTGCCGCCTTAGAGTAAAGGCGCGTTTGACAAAAACACGCCTTTCAACCCACTGTCAAGTAACTTAATTCCGTCCCAAACCCCAACAGTAGCTTGGTACAAAGGAAAGGATCTCGATATCCACTGT
Source organism: Plodia interpunctella (assembly GCF_027563975.2). Lineage (NCBI taxonomy): Eukaryota > Metazoa > Arthropoda > Insecta > Lepidoptera > Pyralidae > Plodia > Plodia interpunctella. The sequence goes on along the minus strand of NC_071300.1, from coordinate 3,707,251 downwards.
ACCTTATACAATACTCAAGACACATCGTCATAGGCCACAGAAGAAAGGGAGAAAGTAGCACATCATAATATCGCCATTTCTCTTCCTCTGCAACACCTTCCCCAACGACTACCATTGAGAGTGACAGCTTTCCTCCACAGTCTACAAGACTTTCACATCTGAACCCTGGGTTCCACTTGGCTTCACAACAATGGAGATAAACCTCGAAGCAGTGATTATAATTTAATCTACTTATCTCGTTTCTTCCTTTATTTCTGAGAGTTTCTAACCACAACAGCTAGCCTTACATCAAAGAGTCAACAAAACTAGTTCTGTCATTAATCGCATGTTAAAAATGTAACTAACCCAAGGAGGGAAAAGTTCCGTATGTATCTAATCCGGCCATTTACTATAATCCGTGTTCGGAAGAAGTGTCGGCCTGATTAATTGCATGTCGGAAACTTCGGGATAGCCTTTTAGTGAGCATCTATTCCTGTGATCCATATATCGGTATGTACCCGTATATGGATTTATACGATGGATTTGCTAGATTGCTTTCAATATTTATTTCCCTTGCCGTATTATTGGGGTTTATGTTAAATAATTTTACTTTGAGCTTTCTTTCGAAAAAATGTAATAATCTTATTTTGAAGTACCTATGTAGTATTTCATCATTATACATCTAAACAAATTGATAGGACTTTCTTAAATTTCCACTTAATATCAGGAACCTAATTGTAAATAATAGTCATTTCTTTAAAGTTAATTTGAAGGATTTCCCCAAAGAATGTATACCACTTTAATGATATCTGACACTAGTAGTGTTAGCAATAAGATTCTAGATAAGTAAAAAAAAAATTGGACAGATATGAAAGGTAAAGAGCTGCCATGCTACTATTTTATCTTAAGCCTTCAGCTTCAACTTGATATGTACATTATACAATATGAAATTATATAATAAAAAAAACAATTTCTACTTTTTAAAATTTTTGTTTGCAAATAATAAACTTAAGACTGAGCCGATATAGATAGGAGATCTATTGATACTCCCGAAGATCTAGTGTAGTGTAGTAAACATTTGTATTCAATGTTTCTTTCCAAAACCTTTGGAATAATTCAACCGCGTCCGATGTAAACTACCAGTGACTGGTCAGCTTACATCTCCGTCCGAGGGTGGCTCTAAACCATATTATCTTCATTGTATATCCTTTGTTTACGAGGCGTCATAGGTGAACAACTGAACGCTGCAACGCGATACAATACTGTACGATTTCAGAAACAACATTTGCATTATATAGAGTATCAAATCTTTATCCTATAAAGGGTAAACACAGCCAAATGTTGCGAAACTCGAAGAACATATACGGCGGCGCCAAACTTATTTATTAAGTTGCTAGTCTATCGCCTATCAGAAGAATTTCTAACCCTTCTCTGATTGACTTTTACAATCTACACGGGAGGAAAAGCAGCTGGCATTTTGATGTTTTTAGTCGCACCCAGACTAGCATCATTATATCGTTGACAATAAAAACCACAAACAGACCAAGTAGTTGTTAGTTGTAGGAGAAGTTGGCGCTTAGTGTCTTGTTGCTTGCTGTGTTTGTTGTTCACATAGGGCATTGGGTTACCCCCGTCACTGATAGTTACGTTTGGTTTAGCTTGTACAGTCAACTGCATAGCAAATTAGCCTGCACTTTTTCTGTTGCGGTAATAGAGGCAGGTTTGACTACATTGGTTTTAGTAGTTTCATGTAATGTTGACTATACCGAGCTGGACTATTAATTTTGGGACAAATTTCAATGAATAATTTTATTTCGTTACTTCTAAAAGGCTGTAATGTTTGCAGGCTACAAATCGAAAGCGCGTTGCTTGCACGTGCTTTCAATTCTCTTGATTCTATCATCAACTCGTCAAAAATGCTGAATATTCATCGTACCCAAAGATTTTTTAAAAACCAAAATCTTTGGTCGTACCGGAGCGTGCCTAAATGGATTTGAATATCGAACAAATTCCTTTCTATCATTCAATAATAGGGAAAACATTTAATATGTCCACAACTAGTTTGTTTATGTATTATAATTTTTATCAGATAGGTTTTTAATGGCTAGTACAAATATTTTACCTATCATCAAACAAATTCATACTGGAGGTTGGTTTGTTTGAGAATCACAGCAGTCACAATACCAACATTTACTCATGTTACTTAACATATATAGGCTACATAAAGGTCACCTAAAATGCGAGAAAGGTTTTTGGTAACCGAAACATGTATAGCACGAATTGAAAGTTCATTCCAGGCGCGTTCACAACTTACATTTACTGCCCTGTAATTCTTGCGGAACTTTGAGAAACTTCCAGCCGCGAACGAATTTAAAATTATGTTACACTTTTAGGGAAAAAAAATCATCTTAAATATAGAACAAAGTTAATAAAAATAATCTCTCTGTTAGACGTTCTACTCCTGTGTTTAATCAAGACAATCACCAGGATCAAGTATAACAAAATCAATTGTGATGTAATCAAATCTTTCATCATAAACACAACCGGTGATTAATCTGTATCAGTATTTCATAAATGAACTTCATTTATTTAATTACAATAAAATTAAGTAACAAACCTACCTATAATAAACTATTTAAATATTTAATGTTAAAAACTCAAGTCCTTATTTTTGGTCAAACTGAAATGTTGCATACAATCTGATGATTTAAATGGATAGAAAATTTCCTACGAATTTGGGCTTAATAAGATAATCCGTTTTTACAAACATGACATGAAAATACGGTTTTTGCATTTCATAATATTTTGTTTGCAATAAATACTTGTGTACAAATTGGCCTTTTTTATTTATTTAAGTACATAGTTATTCAACAAAAGTCAGTCAGTCATAAAAAAAATTAAAATATAAACTCGGCTGAGATTTTACAATAGGCCGCCTGCCTGACGTCAAACTTTCTTTGCAATGTATTTTTGCATATCAGCTGCCAAGGCTGTGTACCTTAATTGCCCCGTAGACATCCTCGAGAGTCTATGAGGTGGCTGTTCCAAGGCGGAACCACACTTGAACAAAACTTTGCAGATTTTTTTTCATCTACTTAAATTATCAGGAAACAGTACAGTGAACGTGAGTAAAATAATAATTTTTAAAAATACAATACTGCTCACTTATTATCCCTTTTAACCCAATTACATAGATAAACATTAGTAATAGTGTTGCCATAATAAATAGGGTAGATAGAAACCTTTTCACTTGGGGCTCGTGCGTATCCGAGTGTCGGACGGCGCGCGGCCATTTTTCTTTTTCCCACTCTCGGCAGAAACGGAAGAAAAATTGCCCGCGACGTTGTTAATTGAAAAGAGCAACTTACTCGGGTAAATTACCCAGCAGTAAAGCATTATTATACCTTGATAGGCATAGTGCACATTAGTAAGATTTTTTTAGATAAAGTTGAGCTAAAATAGGTAATAAAATATGTATACTGTGAATTCAAGGCTTATAGGCTTATACAACAGTAGGCTTGTTTTAGTTATTGATGTGTGTGACATGGGAAGTACCTACACCCTACACCATATTTTCTAAACGTAAGCGGCGCACAGGTTAAAGTCGACGTCAAATCTGACTGGTGCAACTCATGCAACTGTTTTAATCAGTAATTACTCTACAAAATTAATCACATGATGAGTTTTGCCACCTGAACATGTATTATTCACAGTAAATTATTAACTTATTAATATTAGGCATATTATGCTATTATACCAATTACTCATTGTAATACGATAAATAAAAATATAAAAAGTACAGCATTTGTATTTTTGTGTTTTCATATGGGACAGTTCTTTGAAATATTTTTGTGTTTGTCCTCTGATCTGGGACAAATTAAATCACCCGTCAAAATAAAGGACGGCTATGAAACGAGTACCTTCATTAAAATCCTTCGGGACTCCACCGCAGATAAAAAATAAAGTGCTTGCTTTAATAATCATCCTTTGATGCGGGGATAAAAGGTTTATACCATATAACACAAAATATACTGTATGTCACAGGTTTAATACGTCAACATATTTACGAACATTTAAATAAACTTCTGAAAATAGCGATATTTTTTGGGGAACAGGAAAGATTATCTGTAAATCGAGTAAATCCTCAAACTAAGCCGAAAAAATGAAACTTTCATGAAAAATCTTAATTCGAAAGTAGAACATAGCTACATATCATTTCTCCCAATTGAACATTTTCCTGTTTGCTTTCGCAGTAGACCTTAATAGTCAAACTACGCATATATATCCTCCTTGATCATATCAAGCTAGGAGTTCTATGGTAGGTTCTCCTGCCAGGACCGAAGAAGCCTCTACCAAAAGCCTCTGCCACTGGTTACTCAAAACGTACTCAGCGCATATCTGACATTATACTGTATTTATTGAATAATAAACACACCTACACAGTCCAACTACGTAGTATTTCGTAATATTAATAGGCAAAAAGAGTAGACATAGGTTTAGAAGACAAAATATTGTCTTGGCATATTTACAAGACTTCATCAAGATTTGCCTACATTTTTAATAGAAAGCCGGGCGGGCGGCTTAAGATTTAGAGTAGAAACTCTTGATATAATCTTGTGTTTGGGCATACACTAGCTTTTATCAAGAGTAGATAGATGCATATTATGCATTGATAAATATATTGATAAAACCTTGCATACATTTAAAAAAATGGCCTGGTGAAAGATTTATTTAATAACGCTTCCTTTGCTTTTATTGCAATTTATCACATTAAATAAATTGTATTAAGTTACAAGTTATAAAATGTGATAAAGGTAAAACATTTGTTCTCAGCTTACCTTTAGTCTTAAACTGTAAAATTTTAATTACCCTGTACAAAAAAAATATCCTGTACGTATGTATATGTATGATAAATAAATATTTGTTAATATAGCTTAAAATTGCAAAATGGACCAGCGGATCTAGCAGCCAGTTTCCAAAATCAAGAACACTTAGCTTCGTCCGCCATAATGCCCTTCTATTCAAAGGCGCGCCAGACAATTAGTCGGCTGGCACATTCGCGCACAATTCAAGGCAGCTTTGCTCAAGAACTTCCCTCTTCATTACTAATGCCTATTGTCTCGCTAGTTACCTACGTCCTATGTAGCACCTATCAAGACAGAATTGCACGTAAAGCTGCGTATTAAACTGTCTGTGGCTGTTAATTCAAAATTTCACGCCGTATGTTTGTATAACCACCGTGATAAATATTTTTTAACTAAGTAGTATTATTTCAATTACAATAGGTCGGTTTTTTTTAAATAGCAAAGAGATATTAAAGGAGTAGTTTTTCATTTGGATGGTGAAACGGAGTAGGTTCTCGATGAAATCCATATCACAAATAACAATATTTTTTGGTTCTTCACTAAGTTTGATCAGTCAAATGTCAATTTCAATTGAACGTGTGGACAAATTGGCAGTTCAACTGATGGAACTTAAAAAGGAAAGTTGAAATTTTGGTGTCTTCTTTCGTTGTAAATTTCTTTCAGAAGTTTTGTGTTCCCTGTATTGAATATATTGTAAAACTTTGTGCAGTGAATAAAAAATACCCTGTAGAATATACACAACAAACAGAAACGAAGTAAAACATTTTATAATTCATCATCATCAACAGCCATTTAGTCCCTACTGCTGGGGCACTGGCCTTCCTTACGGATGGATAATTTATTTTATATGGATTTTATAATTATTTCACTGCTAATAAAAGAAAATAATTATCCCATTTTCAATTTATCGCCAGTCCCTATAAAATTATACAAAGCGTCTGAGTCTTGAGGGTTTTGTTTTTCTTCCGAGCAAACTGCCTTCATAATATAGCGCCCAAACTTTTAACTGGCAATTTCAACATTTTGAAGCTTAAACCGGTTTGTCAACACATTTAATGACGGATGAGGATATTGATAAAACAATATGCTTCCTGATTATGTTTATTTTAAGATACTTAAGTAACAATCAGGTTTTCGTTTTGTTAATTTTAATGTTTTATTTACAAGATTCACAAGTAGGGTCTAAATCACAGCTACATACTCTAAACGTTCGTAGTCCATCAAACGCCTTGGTGTATTCCCAAAATATCTGCACATGTCCATTTACATACGCATTGTCAGTGTCGTTGATAAGTTCCACAGCTTCGCAATACACCTCGTCAGCAATCAGGAGGGCGTTGACCCCCATCTCTTTCCCGTCCACCTCAATTTTGCATTTCCACGGTGTAAATGCCATGTAGATATGTATCTGCGTTATTTTCACAACGATGTTTTCTCTTTTGCCGCTGGCGAAGGTCATTTGTTTTTCTGATTCAATGACCCTCGGACAAAATTTGGGCCCCGACATGAGAGCGTCAGCTACATTTTTCGGATGTATGTGGTTATCGCTTCCACAGGACTGCCTTGTGCATTTCCCTTTATTTACGCACCACACGCAGAAACTTTTTGATAAACACGACGAACATGATGTTATGCTGTTGCATTCTTCATCTGTCGGCTTCGCATTTTTCTGCGTTATTTGTAAAATTAGAAAGAATATGGTTGGGAGTGTTATTTGAAACCACATTTTTACCTGTAATAGTACGGGGTTAGTTTTGAAATAATATTAACAACCACTGAATTTTCTCCCTTTACGTCAGTTATAATTAGGTAATCTATAACTTTCACTATTACACAATAGAAAGTTCTACCAGAAAATGAGGCGCAGAAAACATTCCAAATCCTACAAATGAGAGCTTAATAAATCCGGATTAAGGAATCGAGAAAATTGGTATATCGCTAGAGATTAATTGTGAAAGTAAGACTACGTATACGATATCAAACGTTAGTAGGTAGGTAGTTAACCAGTGATGAGTTTTGATTCAGGCTAAATCGTATTATATCCCTCGGAGGATTTAAAATTAGCCTTCACAAACAAAAGGATTTAATTACTACAAAGTTATACATCAAACACCAATATCACAGGATCATTTTGTAATAATCCAATTTCCTCAAATGTCAATATAGACAGACAAACGGATAATGCAAACTCACCTAATGTGTTGCTAAATATATACTGAGGAGCTAGTATAAACACGCGATCATTAATATATGCAACTTAAATAAACAATACATGGTATCAGCTTTAGGGGTCAGATCGTATATGAAACATCGCTGATAAATCCAACTCCTATGCTGATAAGATGCACTGAATACAATTTCTAAGCGATTGCTAGGTTCATAGGATGTTTTTGTTTATTTGTTATCTGTTTTATTGTCGTAAATGTGTACACAACAGTAACCTATATGGGTTTATTAGGTCTTTAACTTGCAAGACAAAAGGTCAAATTCTTACATAATCTACCAAAATAAGAAAGATTTGGGAGAAAACGAACTTTTTATAGTCCACTACAACATAATACAGAAAATAAAAATAACTAGGCAATTGACAGCCTTTGCTAAGAGGTTGCATAATGATAATGACAATGAATTGAGGCAATAATATGATCACAGGAACTGAATCACAGGAAAATATTACTTAGCCTTTTCGTTTTAATCCTGGTAGCTATCATATATATCACATTATTAAAAAACAATCTACTCATTATATTCCACGGTAAAGAAAGATCACGAACACAGAATATTCCCACATTTTTAACAGAAATAAAAAAATAAATTAGCACGAACGAATTTCGCCTACGCCGCGTTCCAAAACTAAATATTTATTTAACCGTATGCCATCCAATTTGCAGCGACCTCGTTTCAAATACAGCGTATTTATCTTTACTTTGCATTTTGTAATTCCCACTTCTGTGCATGCGCCACATTTGCTCCCAAGTCTTCTGAAGTTGCATTAAAATTCACCACATACGCCTGCGTAGTGCCTACTAAAACAACTACCTAACTCTGATAACTTACTTGTACACTTATTTGAATAAAATAATATTTTTATTAAATACCTACGAACAGTTGTTTTTTTTTTTTTATAAAGGGAAACTAATCAAACTTTCTGCAGTTCTTAGCATTGGAACTATTTATGCATCCTTATGCATGAGACTTAAATTAATAACTTAAATTATATTAATAAATAATAAAACAAATAGTTCCAATGCTAAGAACTGCAGAAACCAAATTTCTTATTCAAAGAATTAGAACAAAATTCTTTTGCTGTTTGTTTATATGTGACAAACGATGGATAGCATTTATTTTATTTTGTATGTTTAGAACTTTAATCATAAAACATAATTTCTATTGACAGTCATTATATGTACACTGTTTTTGTTTAGCTATCAGGTCCCACTACTGGGCAAAAGCCTGCCCTATCTGAACAGGTAGGGCAGGCAAAGATTCAGAAGCCGTAAGTGTACATGAACATGTACACTTACGGCTTCTGAATCTTTTACACCACGCGATAAGTATTATATATTAAAGCAAGTAACGGACGCTCGGTAGCAAGAGGTCCATTCATTCATTTCTCAGCAATTTATCATCAGCAATCTCTCTTTTAAACGGAAGTTTTTACTAAGAACAACTTGAAGTTAACTAGACTTGCTACTTATTGGATCCACTGTGATCAGGAAATCAATTTTGGATTAGTCCATCAAGTTATACCTCTAAAGTATATAATAGAATTGATAAAAAATCCAGTTTGGTACCTAGTTGATAGTCAGTTTTGACCATGCCTGACCTGATTTTGAATAGATCCATATCACGCTCCGATGACTAGGCTACTACTATAAACTGTAGTTTGAATCAGATAAGACGTAAATACTCACCCTCAAACAAGATAAGGCACTTGAGCTCGGCAAATTCAGATCCGCATTGCAGGCTGCGGTGTACAATTTCCATTATTAAAAAAACCCGCGAAAACCATCGACATGTATCGCGGATCCTATGAAAAAGGAAATAAAATACATATTTACTCGAGTTTGACTGATTCATAAATTGGTGTGTAATAAGTGTAATGGGATTTGTTACACATCTTTCAAAGTGCACAAATAGGAACTGGGTAGAAAGAAAAATAAGAATAGAATATAGAAGAAAAATAAATGTGCATTTTGAAAAAAATGTACTTTTCAAAATATACACTTCTCAGGAAGTGCAGAGTCTCAGATGATTCAAACTCGTGTAGAGTTGATTTGTTACTCACCCATTTAAATCGGTTCGCATTTGAGGAGTGCTCATTTTGCGGTGTGCACATTAGGTTTACGACAGGCCCTGAATGTAGGGTATTACTTTTTTCGTTTTTTGATATCTGAACAATAAGGCATCTTCGCATTATCATCCGCAGGATATTGTTTTTTAAATACACTCATTCGATCTAAAAAAACACATATTTGAGTTGACAAATGCATCGTATAGACAAGACAAACCATCAGTGCACCGCTTTTAATTAAATTTGTCAAGTTAAATATGACTTAGAATGAGTTGCACCAGTCAACTTTAACATCTACTTTAACCTGCGCAGAAAAACGCCATTTTATCGAAACTACCGCAGCGGCGCACAGGTAAAGATAGTAAAGATAGTATTTATGTAAAATTAATATTATACATTAGTCTGATTTGTAACATTTGGAAATATATAATAATATAATATAATTTCACACACAAGTTAATAATCAACTAGTGTGAAAACTACTATACATGAGTCAAATTGGTATACAAACTCATATGGCACGAGTAGGATTCCAACCTGGGACCTTTCGATCCACAGGCGGGGGTCTTAACCATTACACCACCACCGCTTGGAACCGTCCAGGAGTAACAAAGGCTTTTTTATGGTATTAATATATTTAATTTATCTATGGTATTACCCGAGCGATGCCGCGAAGAGCCGTTTGGAATTTATAAAATTAATACATTTAGTAAATAGGTATAAGATAATATGTCAAATTGCTTACCGAGATAGGTAAAGACGTCTAAGTTGACTGGTGCAAGGGGTAGTTGCGTTTTTCTGAGAAGGTTAAAGTCAACGTCAGAATTGACCAATGCACCAATCCAATGCATGTATATGTAGCACATGTAAACATTAGTACTATGGCATATGCATTTCTGTGGCGAATCCTAATAGTATCACGTCTGCGTGGGCTTAAGGAGTCTCCAGTAGAACGCTTCTGCAGCTCCGGACTCTCAAGAAATAAACCGAAGCGGTGTTCGTTTTCTATTCAGCTTTTATGCGCTTTTTATAGACAAATCTCGTTTATTTCTGCTAGTTCGTTCAAGCTATACTGAAATAATAAAAAAGTATGTGTAAACAGATAAGGACAGGTACTAAGTTCTTACCCTCCACGTAAATGTGACATGCTACTGTAGAAATACTTTTTCAGATGGTACCGATAGTTTAGATATAAGCCAGGAATATCCTTATAAGGATAGCTATATCGTGCACGGATAACCGCAAGGAGATTAATTCTTCTTTGAAACTAATGACACTACAGCTTCTAAACTAAGAACTTTAAAATAACGGTTAAGGAATTAACGTTTCAATATTCCAAATATAAGTACAAGCATGATCATATAAAAAATTTCACATTAAAAATTATAGTCCTTTTTTCAAACATTATGGTAAGTATAAAAACATGAGACATCTAAACTTGTAACAACAAAAATAATTACTTTTAAACGAAACGTTTTCAATAATAAAATGATAAACAATAATTTAATATCAACCTATACAAATGACCATGTCCAATCACAATAAAAGGCCCCTCGGACCACTACCAGAGGTCACATACGAGTATTGTGATAAGGTCCTCGGTGTAGGTTATAAACTCACTGAAACGTGAGATCGATGATTATCACGTGTGATGATTAGCTGTGTATTGAGATGGGTTTAGGCTCGGGCATATATCGATTCGCATTCTAATTAGTGTCAAGTTAACTATGGTATAAACTCCCTCTACGGTGTTCCCTAATAGGTTTGACATTGGAGCCAACGCCGCCAACGCGTCGGTGACCCGTATCGGGTAGCTGGTGTCCTTAGGCAGCAGTGTTTGCTTACCGTCAGGCAACCCGCATGCTTGTTTCCCCGTTTATAGTAGTGTACAGGAGGTCTACCATCAACTTTTACAGAACGATTCCAATGCAACTCAGTTCAATTTAGGAACTTAAAATGAATCTGAGTGCGATTCATTTTAAGTTCCTAAATTGAACTGAGAAAAGAACACTTACAAAAAATTAAGTCGATGGTACGAATTTGCGATGCAGTTCAGTTTAGGTCGTAAAGTGGATCGCATTTAGAGATGATGGTAAGCCGCCTGATAATAAGTGTCAAGTGTTAAGTTGTTTTCCGTAACATTCCACTCGAGACAAGATGATAGGAAGGATGAAGCGTGGGATGGATCTACTTGCAAAAAAATTTAATTAACTTCTAAATGCTAATCACTTGAAAAAAAATTAATCAATGCCTGTCCAAACAATGCATCTACTAATCACTTAACACGCACATTTCACACTCCCACTTACTTTCACTTTACTTTTACTACAATCAAATTTCGAACCGGGTTTAAACTATTGTTATCTGTGTAATCTGAATAGAAAATTATTTAGTTAACCTCATTGCCCAGCTTACACCCATTCAACACTTATGCCCGGCGTAAACCCAACTTCGTGCACCGATCGACCTTTGTAATCTTCCCACTATACTGTTTTATCATATACTAGCTGCGCCCCGGGGTTAGCTCCCGAGGTAATTTCGGGACAATAAGTACCCTATGTGATATTCTAGGTTATATTTACATACACGTGTTAACTCGTGTGCCGAATGTCCAGTAGATTTTGCGTGAAAGAGATCCTATATTAATTATAGTAGAAAAATACTACACTAGAATACAAAATGCTATTTTCTAGTGATGTTTTATAATACTGTAAATGGCTATTTATTTTTCCATTGTAGCTAGTCTTTATTTCGTTTGACGCCCTTGTTACTATTTACATAAAAACCAACAAATCATTTATTGCACCTATATAATTTTAATTACATTTAATAAACTACTGAGTTACCTGCTGTCAAATAAAGATAAATTAGTATCTTATTTTTATTGCGGCAAGTTTTGACACAAATATTGACCTGATAAGTACAATTCCTGCATTTAAACTTTTATACTTCCAAAACAACTTTTAATTTTACTCTTTATATCAATTTATTAATTTTTCGAGGAAACGTATAAATTTCACCTTGGACAAAACGTCTAACGTTTTTGTATAAAACACTCATCTTCGCTACATAATTAGTATAAAACAAAGTCGCTTCCCGCTGTCTGTCCCAATCTTTTAAACTACTCACCGGATTTTAATGCGGATTTTTAACAGACTGATTCAATAGGAAGATTTAAGTGTATAACTTATTAAGATTTCACCCGAGCGAAACGCCGAGACGCCAATTTCTTATAACAATTTCTTATAAAAAAAATACTAACAAACAAAGTACATAGAAACAAACATATTTTATTATTTTTTATGCTTATGACCGGGACAATCTTCAATCGAGACACACTTTTGCGCGACCTCGTCCCATAATTTGTCTTTCTTGCAATCACACCTGGAGAAATGCAGGAATCTTCCTATGGAGATCGGGACAGGCTGGCGGCATGTTCTCCTTGTCATTGTCAACTCTTTACGACTTGGTGTATATGAATACGTGTCAGGGGGACAAGGTTTAATACCTACAAAAAAAGAAACAATTGTTTTATAATACAGAATCAATCAGTCAGGAACACAGGCATATGTTTTTTACAAGCGTATTTTAATAAATTAGATGTTCATGACGCATTTTGTTGCTAAATGGACCAAGTCAACTAGAACATTGCGTATAGGGAAAATATGCCTGGTTATGCCGTTCTACCGTCTAGCTCTGGCAGAAGGGGCAAACCCAAGAAATGCTGGCTCGATGTCGTCAAGAATGATATGCATGCGAATAGTCTCACTCTAATTGAATACTCCGACGCCAATTCGCTACCGCCACAGAAATCAACGCCAGTCAAAAGTTTTGCCATAGAATGTGTTGTTTATTATTTACTCTACTACTTTATTTAATGTTCTTATATTTATATTATTGATTTGTCTGTATACTATTTTCCTTCCATCATAATGGAAGAATACTGTGATGAAAATTAAATAAATAAATGATATTTATAATAAATTTTATCAAACAATAGACAAAGGCTAATATTGAGACAAAGGATGGCTAATATTAACTAGCTTCTTTGTAAAATATTTGTTTAAGTACAGCAGCAACAAGATAAACTATACATGGGTCAGTACAGCAGTGGCGTGTCTACAGTCGGCAAATTATCACGGGAACTGCTGAAACATCGGATGTGTGAGCTGCGCCTCCTCTTGCGCTGATTATAAACGTCAACTAACAAAAGGGATTATTTATACTTATACGGATTCTTCTTATAAGGTGTAAGCTAGTAACTTGAAGATTTCAGAATCTCACCAATAAACCCGCAGTAGGTACCTAGGTAGGTACATACAACTATGTAATTAAATTAAATTTGGTATTAATTAAATTAAATTTGCAAGGTATAGTTAAAGACCATGTTCAAACATTAGCTACTTTTTTTCATAAATTAACCAGTAAATGACTACAATGGGGGGGATGAAAGCTTGCATGAAAATCATATCAATACCACTTTCGCAGGCTGAAGATATGTGATGTACTGGTACAGAATAAATAAAAAAAACCTAAACAGCCGTGCAGTAAGTAATGAACAAATGCTCACATCTTCCAGATTTCTCATAGACGCATTCTTCGCCATGAGCTGAGAGAATAACAGACACCACAATCAAACTCAATGAAAATAAATTAAATAGTGACATCTTGTTCATCACGCAGCCATAACCGATCCAACGCCATTTTGAATGTAAAATTTTACCATAGACAGAAAAAAAATTAAGACAGACCAAAGCGTATTTTACATGATAAAATTTTCCACATTTTTTATCGATACTGTGCAAATTAAAAATTGGAATTATTTTTATTTTAAAAGTATTTGTATTGAATTTAAATAGACACACTCTATAACAATACTATAATGCGAATGGAAAAGAAAAAATAAAATTCATAAGTATTTCTATTATCGAACACGATAATAATAAAATAATCAAACACGTTCAGTGTTAAATTAATTCATTGCAGTTTTACCAATTACGTATTTTTTTTGTTTTGATTATAGTACTTATATCAGGCATGCTTATGCTTATGCTTAGACTTCAAAATTGTGACGTCATACGATTATTGTAATACAATGTATAAGTATTATTTTTATTTGTGTCATTAGAAACAAGTAAGATTCTAAAATATATATCATGGACTTCCATGATATATATTTTAGAATCTTACTTGAACGAGTACTTACTCGTTAGGTTTTCTTAGATTTTTAAAGGTTTATTGTGCCTTTTGGGAAATAGGTACCATGTTCACTTCTCTATATTTGTAACTTTGAGGAGAATAAGGTACCAACTAAAAGACTCTTATATTTTATTGAATTGACTTAATAAATTCTTGAAATATTTATTCATTATTCGATACAGCATAATGTCACTCTCTTAATATTAAGTGCGTTTTAACTATTCGTGCCTGTATAATAGAGTTCATATACTAGATTCGATAATAAAATATTCTTTCAAGAAAACTATCAAAAAAATTCAGATCACAGCAATAGTTATGACCAAATCGGCTAATTGCTTACCATCTCGCGAGCGGGTCTCTGGAGAGGAATTCTGAAGATAAGTCGGATTCGGGGGGATTGGACCAAAATGTTAGGAAATAGCGATTTGTACTATTTATTAACTTAAAATTTTGACTTTTATTACAGTGAGTGACTTTACAACATAAAAAATATTTTTGTATCGTATTTTTACCCGAAATACTTACTATATTTAATTATATTTCAGCAGAAGTTTTAACCATATTATTATATTATAATAACATACATAATATTATAATTGCGAGCCTTTTTGTTTTTGTGTCTTTGTCTGTCACGATTTATGCGCTGCGCTGGACCAATTTTGATAAAATTTGGAATAATATATAGATACTGCGGGCAACAACTAGTAAAAAATAATACAAACGTAAAAATAATATCTGTTGTGTATGATAAATACCCTATTCTCATTTCATTATATATACACAATTCACATTATCAAAGACGACGTTATTCTATCGTAAAAGCGAATTAGTGGAGTGGAATAAAATTCTCATATAACAATTATGGTTTGTATCGTGTGCTGTGCATAAATCAGTTTTTAATAACAGAGATTTATTGCGCTTGGGCTAACGGGGAGGGCTCTGAAAATCACGGTATTTCACTTGCGTCCCCCTTGCCTCCGGGGACAAGGAAAAGAAAATGCTACACGAGTACATTGGACATACACACACGACCTGCTAAGGAAAAAATACTATTATTGCCAATTTTAGCTTTATCATTGCCAATAAATGGAAATATATATACAGTCAACTATATATCAAGCTGTTCCAAATAATTGAAATTTCAAAAAGATTTCATTACATTATATAGTTTTATATGTTAGCTGGATGTGCGGTTGATTGTTTTAGCAAAAACATTATTTAATGAACGACTTCAATTTTGATCATTTCTTTTTTCCTTGTCGAATTCCTTTTGGATTAGTTGGTTAAAGTTAGGGTTGCGCCAGTTGGAATTTTGATTCTTAGAATATAATATGAGATATCTATGATATATACAATATCATTTGAGGTTTATCCCTACTTTGAATAACTTCGAACAAGTCCCATACAACCTGCAACGTAGATTCTCTAATCATAGTGGACACTGACGTTAACAGAGGTGTAGATGTTATCTGTGACCCGGGGCACTCTGGATAAATCCTTTATCTGCCAGACTGTCGCGTATCTGTCCGAGACACATTCGTGCCGACACTGACTTAATTTTTTTTCTCCCGCTCCCGTAAGAATTTCTGAATAAAAAGCATCCTGTATTGCATTGCATTGTATTCTATCAATGTGCCAAATGTTATCGAAATCTGTCCAATAGAATTTGCATCCTACACATCCAAACTTTCACTTTTATAAATTGTAGTAGGAAATAAAAATTCACTTCTAAAATTAATCGCATCAGACAGAGCTAAACGAACAGCTTGTATTACATAGCGTGCACTGCAAGGAAGTTGTTGTCGGAAGTAGTTTAGACCACCGGAAGTACCGCCGGTACTAAGATGGCGTCGTTTCCGTTCCATTCGCATTCGCAATCTCTTGTTTACCCGGAGTGTTTGCCTTGGGTTGAATAATAAGCTTAGGGAAAGTTATACTCAACTCGCGTAAGTCCTTCTATGAATTAGTTCTACACAACAACGTCAAATATTAACACATTCAACCGCTAACTTGTATGAAAAGACTATTATACGTTAATGTTATGTTAAATTACAAATCCATTCACAAAAAAAGTTTCTTGATTGTTTACTTTTATATTTAATACATAAAAAGTAAAATACTGGTTTTGCCCACGGGTTTGCCGTGAATTTGACACAAGAACTTTATTTTTTTCCCGGTATGATAGCTATGTCCTTCTCACTACTTCTGACAGTATAATAATTAATATTCGATTTTTTTCTAATCTCTCAAAAGTGTCATTAATTTCTACTAATCCTACTAATATTATAAATGTGAAAGTTTCTGCCTATTTCAAGCAAAATGTACTTAAGGATTTTAATGAAATTTGGTACACTATATGGTGGTAGATTATAAACCTGATTATAAACCTGAAATAATATATAGGATACCTTTTTACACCGAAATTCCCACAGGAGCGAAGCCCCGGGACGCAGCTAGTTCCTCATAAATCTAGTACAGTTTTTACCATAGTTCAAATGATTAGCACAAAGCATTATGTTTAACAACAAGAACTCAATTTCTTTCAGCATTTGTATATCTGCTCGAAGAAATTTCATTTATTTCAAATATCTAAGCAACACCTTGCCACTTACTTTTTCACATTTACTGTCTATCTATTACATACAAAAATAGTTAAATGAATAGATCGTGAAATTAGTTGGTACTCCGGTACGAAGTTCTTACTAAATCCAAGGAATAGATCAATAAATAAATAAAATCTTTTTTTGTCTACATTGATATAACGGTTTTGTCACGCAATTACTATATTTCACTCCGTGAGTGGGTTTATCATAGAATTAGTAGGTACTCGAAGTACTTATTAAATCCATTGATGTTTATTTAATTGTCATTGTTCTTTTCCTGTAGAGGTATAATTCAAACAAACAACAAGAATAAGAAAACATATTAAATTAGATTATTTCCTCTAAGCACAAATTATTTACCGAAACCTCGAAACAAATGGATATTGGATAGCTACCAGTAAACTCACAGGAGCCCATAGTACTGGAGCTTGTGGTTATCGGGCACAAGTTTGCTGGCACTGAGCCATTTAGTGCCAATGCCGTATCGGCCCGTAATGTCAAAGTTTGTTCAGCTCAAACTAGTTTTGGGAATTCATTTCTCACCTTGCCCCTTGCTTATTGTGCTGAAGCGATAATCTAATTAATAAACTTTTTATTATATTTTCGTAGGTACTCAGCATGGGTTGTCTTTCCAGATATGCCTGTGCTATTCTATCTCTAATCCGTTTCATGTGTTACGCGGTAGACGTCTGTCTACCCCGTACAGGATTAAGACTCTGGTCTTTATTTTTTTTCTTATCTTTTCTGTCCTTTTCTATTTTAATTACTTTAGGAATAAGCCGATCGTCCACCGCTAACTAAAATAAGTTTTGCTTAGCTCGAATAGTTGAGCTAGTTTTTTATACATATGCCACACCACCGGAAACTATGCATAACAGCTAAGCTATGCAAAATATCCCAGCTAAGTCGAACTAACCTAGTTTTCGGTGGACGAATTTTTATTTTATATTTCCCAGTTTAGCTTAGCTTAGTTCGTTTAACTTAGTTCTTAATTAGTTTAGCTGTTCGAATATCGAAAACAAAATTAAATCATTTCAAACTTTAAACTCGAAAAGAAATAACATTTTTATTAGTCTTACGCGATTTTCAGTCCAAAAGGCGTTAGTGGTCGTCACGGTCATAAAACAAGTTCAAAAATACGGACCAAATTTCAGGATTCGTGCCATGAATAAATGCAACGCCAAATATACACGGCGAGATAACACCCTCCCTCCATCCATTATTAAAATCTTATTAACCCCACCCCGTGATGGGCCTATGGACAAAGACTTGCTGAAAAAAAAACACCTCCATCCAAAATATTTACAGTGCAATAAAAACAGCGACAGAAAATCGCTTTCGTGCGCCATTTGTTGACGCTTTTAATAAATTTGCCTACGAAAAGTGTACACGGTTATTTTAAATGGAAATTACGTATTTGTCGCTGGAAATTCCAATTTATTTAAATTATCAAGTCATGGAATGGATATTGCATGAGAGTTATTTTAAACCGCTCTCCTCTAATAGACAAAAAAAAATTATTCATAAACAAATTTCAATTTTCATCCTTAGGAAATATTTACTTAAATGCACTTATAGAGATTTATAAATGTTTTCGAAAATACTATTATTTAAAGTCGAATAATAAATAAATTATATAAATAAGTATATTATATAGATAGCTAGGCAATAGTATCAACACTGTTTTTAGATATTTTTTTAATTCACCCTTTGGAACATATAAATAAAAACCAAAAAATCTTTCGCGGTAATAATACTCTACAAAAAAATTGGAATGAATAAAATTGGATTTTAGCTATAAAGTGTGGCCTAATTACAGACCATTTAAATGGTCTGTGGGCCTAATTCTAATATTTCCGAATTTCCTACGCAAAGTCCTTGTTGGCAGACTAACCCAACATATAAATTTACTTTCGAGTCCTCAGTTCAACATAGTGCCGTCAATTCTAATAGTGACTAAACCCATCCTCGACTTCTGGACTAATTTAATACATTGCAAGTCCTTTGTCTCGATGTAGTTAACTGCGAATCGTAATTACATACAACGTGAACTGTGAAGGAAATCCTGTCTTTTAATTAAGTATAATAATTATACAGCTTTAGTATCATGAAACGTCTTTTTCGAAAGTAAATTTACAAAATACATATCTATAAATTTCACAAGTCGATGAATTATTAGTACCGTTGGCGCCACCGGCACCGCCAAATTGAAATTATGTGGTTGCCGTAATTTTAGTACCTAATTGCTAACCGTGAAGGAAAACAAGGAAGGCAGCAGTGGGACACAAATAGCTAGAAAAACATATTTGCTACGTAATAACGCCGCCTGATTACACGAAGATTTTACTTACTTGCTCTAGAGCATTTTACTTTTATATGAGATTATATTTTACACTTTTGAGAAAAAAGCAAGTCTTAAATGAAGATTTCACTAATGCTCTTCTCTTCTTATGACTTTTAGAGCTTCATTTTTTTTAATTAATGCGGCTTATGTCATTTTAATCTTAACAAGCTTGAAGAAGTGAAAGTATATATTTTTTTATTTCACTCTTTTTTATTTGATTATTTCAAGCTGATAAATAAAAGTGAGAAAGGTATAATAGTCATCGTCTCTATTTTACTAAAGTCTGCATACCTCAAAGAGACAAATAATTTTCTTTATAACAAAATTATTGTATGTGTTCGTGTTGACTTATAAAGTTGACGATGCTTGTTATCAGTGTTATACAAACTGAAACACGCGTTAACTGCTCGTTAAAACCTCTGAGGGTTTGACTTGTTGACGTTATGTTTTTATCTACTCCCAAATTACTGTTTGTTTCGGGTTTATTTGTGGAAATTTCTTTAGGTTGAAAATTAAACAACTTGATTCTACATTTATAAATGTTATATTCCATATACAAAATCCACTGGATATCCACGACATAGATTCACAAATTCCTTTTGAGCTACAGCGAAGAAAATTACAGGCAAGCTACAAGTACTAACCAATTTGTGTTTTAGGTTATGCGGCGACAGGTAGATCCGGCGGAAGCGGAAGCTAGCCGGGACCACGGCCACTTCCGGCGCCGGACCGTCTGCTTCCTGTTTCCTCTAGCTGCTAAATTCTGGCTGAATTACGTAGTTTGATTTATAGTTAAGTTTAACTCTTAAATATAAACTAATGGTTAGGAATTTTACTCGCTATGAACTTACTAAGAGAGAAAAATTATAGTCAAAATCAAAATATTACTCAAATAGCCAATATTCATAACTGTTTTAAAATATATACTTATAGTAGTAGATATACAAACACTGGCTTATAAGCGAAAGTAAAATTCCCAGTTCTTGTATATTTTAGGCACTTTCCGACGCTAACCTCTTTGGGGAATAAAACCGTTTTTTAATATCATATTATCATCCATTTCTAGTCCATATTCAACATTGCAAAAGAGTTTTTCAATAAAAATATACGTCTATTTTTAAAGTCAGTGCAACTGACGGAATCGTGTTTGAAAAATATTTGTTTTTCTATTGGAAATACCTACGGGATATCGAATATTTTTCTGAACATTTGTTCAATCCATAGCACGAACAGAGTGATCGCAGAAGATTTTACTGTATAGATTTTTAACATTATAGAATGTTGAAGATCTATACAATATAGAATATATTGATAATCTTCTTTCTATTCTTGGTCTCGTATTGATAAACTCTTGAATTGCCTGCAATGCAGGCTTATGCTTCAGAAAAATAAAGTAAATTGAGTTTCTCAAGACTCTTTATCCGATCTCATTCCTCCAAGACAATATCAGAACAGATTTTATCTATTTTATCCTTTCTTTAAAAATTTTATAGGATAAAAGTTTACTTATGCAGCTAATATCAAACTAAACAACTCAAACTTATTTCGAACATTTGAAACAATCTAGAGAAATATTTTTCTTTAGAGAAAAATAAATACAGATTTTACTTAATGTCTGATATATAAATATAATCATATCATAATTCACTTACATATTGGTATCTATTAACTATTATATTTACTACGATTTTATAATGGAGCACGTTTTTTAAAGTTATGCTGGTAAAACTGTAAACACATGCTAGTTAAAACACAGCCTTTCAAAAAAAAAAAGACACAAAAAACTGCTGGACATTTTATTAAAACTTTTATCAAAATGTCGGCAAAATCTATTAGGGGCACAAAGGCATACTCAGGTCTAAAAATATACTAGTTCCACGGTACGCGACCAAAGTTACCAACAGAAATCACTGAACAATTTAAATACTTGGAGTTTAGGAATCCAGGGCTCTCCAGCTAAATTATTCATACTTTGCATTTTCATTCGAAGCAAATAGAAGTTACCGTTACTGTACTTTCTCAATTATGGACGCAGTGGCGTTTCAAGAAATTGAAATAAGTTCCTACCTGCCTACTTAAAACACTTGGAAGTTTATGATGCTTAAGTTTTCATTGGCGCTGAATATGGAAAATACGTTTTTATGAACTGGAATATCATTCATATTATCACGTCTGTTTTCAGTGGGGCCAGGCAGAGACTAAGAAGTACGATAAGTAGATATCCTTTCCTTATCAGTATGACAATATCCGTCGCGAGCACAGAATAGAGGGTATGATAGAAAGAAAAAAGTTTATTCAACAATTAACAATTCTATTTATTCTATGGCCTTTTGTCTGAATATTATAATATTTTTAATAGAAGGGAGATTATAAACAGACTAGATGTTGCCCATTGCTCTGCCCGCAGCAAATAGTAACCTATGTCACTCTCCAATCCTCCAAAAATCTCCACACAAAAGTCACTTCTATTCCATTATATTTAGATGATTTTTCGTGCGAGTGACGTTTTGATGTTAAAAAAAGAAACAAACTAACTTTCACTATTAAAAGATTTAATCAAATTAGTGGTTGATTCGTTGAAGAATGTATCTTCTTCTTCGTATGACAACTCCAAAGGAGAAAACGAGAGCTTATAATAATGATGACTTCAACTCTTACGAAAAAGAATCCAAATTTTTCCGTTCAGAATGTTTGTAATTTGATAGGTATT
Source organism: Plodia interpunctella (assembly GCF_027563975.2). NCBI lineage: Eukaryota > Metazoa > Arthropoda > Insecta > Lepidoptera > Pyralidae > Plodia > Plodia interpunctella. The sequence goes on along the minus strand of NC_071300.1, from coordinate 3,685,257 downwards.
TAACAAACTGAAATATACACACTAAATATCACCTCATGCACTCTCTTTTGAATTGAAAAAAAATACAAACAAACACACTTTCACATGTTATAATATAAGTATAGATGATATGGATTGCCTTTTCACATTTTGCAGAATAACTTTACGTGCGTTGGAAATACTCCTGTAATCCCTGTGGCATATTTTGATATTTCATATTCCACAGTGAATAAGATTTGTAAGGAGCAAAGGTTTTGACTATGTCTATATATGAACTGCCAACTACCTACTTTATGTGACTTTTCTACATCGATATAGTAAATCCTTACGGATCGTTCGGGGGTATGTTATTCTTGCTTTGATACAAATTATATCTAATGTTTAAAGATTTAATATTCATAAGAAGAAAGAGTCCACACTTCTCATTTTTTTTATTTACTATCTTAGCTTTTTTTTTCACGACAATCTTAAAACTAATTAGTAGTCGAAATAACAACGGAACACATAACCTAAAACGAACTTTAAATCAGACTACTGCGCTGTAACCGAAGTAAACTCATTGTTTTGTTTTATATATCCTATTTTATATAACTCAATTAAATTTGTCTTATTACCTTCACATAATTACAAAGTAAGTCTGCGCTAGAATAAGTCTTCAAAAGAAGTACTCTAGTTACAAACACCTCATTACTGAAGTATCTTTGTGTCTAGTATCAAACTAGTGCAGCTGCGAATCCTTATTAGAAGTTACACCGAGCGAGAAACGATGACATTACTGTACGGTTCGCAGCACAAGCATGCCCTGCTGTTTCCAAATAATAGGTTATTTAGGTATAACCTACAAGTATGTGGTAGGTAATAAAAAAAATATGACTAAATGTAAAGACAAGTAATAGCAATATTACTTTAGTCGATAGCTTTGAAAGTAAGGAAAGTAAGTACCTTCTAATACCTACTTATTCCATGGACATAGTATCAGCTATTGGGAAATATCAAAGTCTGGAAATAAAACTTCACAAGAGAGATTTTATACCCGATTAAAAATATTTGGATACAGCTTGGAAAATATATCTATTTTTGTATGTCGTCTCCATAAATATATTTTTCTGATAAATAGAAAAAAAAGAAAAAATAAATTTAATTACGAGAAAAATAAAATAAAAAGCTAAACTGTATTTGAATATTCACAGAGACCAACGATACTATATTTTTTAACAAACACATATATAGATAAACATCCTAGACCCGGACCAATCAGAAAAAAATCATTTTCCATCATGATCCGACATCCATTTTTCAGTTCACAAGGAAACAGTATAGTATAACCAAAACACGACCAGTTAACGCTCTATATATCGGCGGCGCAATACATCATTTCGCACAAAAAAGACGTCGGCGGTTCGACACGTTTGCCCACACATTTAACCCTCTTTGTCGTTATTGCCTCGAAAATAAAGGTGTGAATCGAAGGGCGTGCATGTAAATGGGACCTTACTGTGTATTATTCTACCGAAATGGGCCACCGAATTTTATCGCTTTTTACTCGCATTGTTGCGGACTATTTATTTGTGTTCACGTCCAAAATTATAAGTGCTTTAAGTACTTTTCAATTAAGCTACAGTTCAAATAAATATGTGCCAATATTTATTTCTTAATATCTAGTACTGAACAATACTTGTAATTCATTCATTTAACTCCTATTTTCAGCACATAATTTTAAGAAATCGCGAATTTTAAGACCCCATTGTACTTCAAGTTTTTCTTATATATATAAGAAAAACTTGAAGTAGGAGTATATACTCCTCATGGTGCGATAAAGATTTAAATTATTAATAATTTTATGTTTCGGTTTATTTATAAAAACCTTTAGTGTAGCACAAAAGATTTTCTTTCTATAGTAAAACTGAAAGGAACTAATCCACAAGTTCCCACTTGAACAAGAGTAGTTCAATCAACAAATTCAATCACAGTGGTCAAACATCGCTAACTGGGCCCGAGTACCAAAGTTTAGGCCGAATGCTTGCATTTGGTCGGAACTAGCAACGATGGATTATTGTTCCTACCAGTATAATATACCTAATGTTTTCAGAGCTCATGTTTTAAATGAGAAATAGATAAGGATGTCTAAATATTTCTTAATTTGTTACTTATCTAGGTGGCCTAGATAAGTAATAAATTAAGAATTATTTTAAAATCACTAATAAAGAAGAACGTTAGAACTTAAAAATTTATGGTAGTTAAATTGGTACTAAATAAAATTATTGAAAAATAATACATTTTCTCATTTAGGGATTCGAGATACTTATAGAAATTATTATCCTTCGAAATTCGAAACGAATAAATTTACTGTGCTCTATCCACGGTACGTACTGTTTCATAAAGATTCATAAAAAATATATTTGGTGCAAATATTCCACGTACAAAAGCCGCTTTGTTTTCATATCAATGGTTTCATCATTTCAAAGATCAGCGATCAACGTTCAAGACAGACCCTGCGATTGTCAAAAAATATGACACAATAGGAAGCGCAATCAATCAAGGAAACTTCTGCGAACTTGACGCGACGGCAACATATGGGTTCAGGTGAGACTGTTTCTAACTTGGAGCACGATCACAAGTTACTTGATCGCAACTGAAACAAGTTACAAACAGAAAGGTTAAAGTTGTACTTATTACTATAAAATATACACTGGTGTAAAAAAAAGTCATACTTACTCAAAGCCACCTAATACTTTTCCCAAATAATATCGCATGATAACGGTAAATTAATATATTTATTTTTTGGTAGTTGCGTATAATAAGGTTATTTAGCATATGCAATATAACTGTATGGTTGTTTATCACTAATATCGATATAATTATTCACTTGAAACACTGACAATAACTTATTGTACAAAATTGGCGGTCACAATTGAAAACAATCGAATTATCTTTCTCGGTTTTCGAGAAGCTAACAGGGGAAGGAAAATGTCATTTTCAGACTGGATAGATATCTGGAAATTAGGTTAAATAAATCATTTGCACGGCTGCACCTGACACCTTTACAATTAAACTGAATGCGCTGCCACAATGAAATCCAAATTGATATTATATTTTTCGGTAAATTCCTGTATAATAATTAATAATCTTTCTACCAAATCATCACTTTCTCCCTTACAATATGCGAGTCGCTTCACGCGACGTTTTTTTACAAGCTTTATAACCCGCGTCTGTGCGGACAGAGGCTTACTTGTATCAATTTCCAAATTTAGGTTCTCGCTCGATTAAATTTTTATTTATCCTTTAATGTGCTTAACTTCCTCAATTGCTTGAAATCAAATTTTCATAAGCGTGGCACAAGTTTTGTTGTCTTTCCGGGAAGTTTTAATAGGATTACAACGTGGTACCAGGCGAAATAACAGTGGAATTCTACCTTAATATATATTCTGAAATTAGTGAGTAATGGCGTGATCAAGTAATTAACATTTACAGCGTTTAGTTAAGATATTAACATCTGGTGACGATGAAGTTATTCATCTATCATGCTTTGAATGTAAAACATGTGACAAATGTGTATGTATCAAAAGACATTTAAATGCAAAAAAGACAATAGCTACTTATATTTTTATCACAATTCTAGGCAAAAAGTAAGCACCTTTTACTAAAAATGTTCATCAAAATCCAAAGTAAGTAATGGCTATACTAAGTAAAAAAACATCCGCTGATAATTATTTTTTAACAGACTTCAAAAAGGGAAGAGGATCTCAATTCGTCGCGATCTTTTATTTGTAAGACAAATACTAAATGGCTTATCGCTAATAAGCAACTTTTTCAGGCTAATGAAATTGTAGGCAAACGACCAAATCAGCGTCTATGACCCCGAAAAGCGGGAAATTGTCCCCGAGGTCACCCGGGTCGCAGTACATCTGGGACATCCGGAGTGTTTGTTTCGCCCCAACGTCCCACTGCGGGCTGTTTAAGTTTCCTAACAAACGAGCGCAAATGCTCAACGAAACGTAATGGACCTCACTCAACAACTGTTTTGGCTTGTATTTGAAACAGGGTATTATTGTTCAGTATGTTCAAAACTATTTTGATTCAAGTCACGTTTATAAATAGACAACTAACAGAACTACATTATACATTTTACCCTCACAAAATTTGTGATGTTTGTGTTCGTACACAGAAACAAGCACAATATAGGTTATATTCAAATATGTATCTATCTATTGTATAATAAGTCTGTGTGTGAAAATAACTGCCTTAAATCGAACCTGTGACCATCCAGAGATATAGTGATATTACACAAGGGTATAAAATTCTCACTCAGTCCCAATATCTGCGTGTTTATTACAGTATCACTACAATCAAGATTATTTTTTCACGTATCACATGAAATCCCCTCGAGAGGGAATGAGACACGTAGAAATATCCTATTGATGCCAAAGAGATGCCAAGAACTTTCTAAGACATTGAAGTAACATTCAAAATGTTTTTGAATAAATATTTTCATAGAGAGAATATATCAGTATTCATCACAATATATTGGTCACACAATATATTACCAATGTGAAATGCATATGTGGACGCCTACATCACAAGGGGTGTCACACGGGTATTTTTGTTGTAGCTATTTATTGTATACCTATGTTATTATTGAATTGAGAAAGGTTTTTATGAAATCTTCATGTTAATTTATTACTTTTGCAAAACAATCATGGCTTCCTTTAAATAGCTTCATCGTGTGAAAATTCGACCAGCTGGCAATCAATTGTTTCGAAAACGGGAGGAAGTATTAAAATATTTATCGCGGCAATAATTTACGGGGATATCGCGAATGTCACAATCACGGACGTGGTTACCAAAGATTAATGGAGTCAACAGCATGGGAACTGTTCCAAATCAGACCCCAGTCATTTAAATGAATGACTTCAGAAAAAGCAAATTAAAAAGACTAAGGGCATTTTTAACTTCGAATGTGCTAGCAGTAAAAAAAAATTAAAACCTTTAATCCTATTTGTTGTGAAAAAGAACAATATTTAAATTCCTCGTTTGGCATTGGATCCAAAAGTTTTAGCGAAAATAATTATGTCAAATTCCTGTTTAATTTGGGCTCTCAAGTTTTCCTTTGTGGCGTTCCGCCGTCGACAGAATGGTGATTTCACGCTCAGTTAACACATGTCGCCTGAATGCTGCAATCTCGGATCATATCAGGCCATCATGCCTTGAAATTTCTAATTTCAGCTCATTGTTATAGTAAAGGATCGGTTGTTTAAATTTTTAGGCTGAAACTTACAGTGATGGTGATCTTCAATGATGAGTGGTGCAATTTCCACATTAGTGGGATACTAATTTTAATATTACAAATTCTCACTCTCCGACTCTCTAACTTCACATCAAAAATCACCTCAATCCGTTTTGACGTTTAAGACGGACAAAAACACTTTCATCATGCTAAGCGAAGACAATTTTAGTGCAATATTTAATACTATTATCAAATCAGTATTACCTATGTCACGTCTTTTATGCTAAATAACCGGTTTTTTTATTCTTTATTTCTTTCACATTTATAATATTATTGTGTATTGTTAAAGAGTAAATGCGTTTGTTTATTTGCTACCTCATCATATGAATGAAACTTACACCATGAAGTTGATGTACGCACGTGTGACAAATATAGCTACGACAAAATCGTAGCTGTCTACGCGAGGCTACGATTCCACGCTGCGGCAGCGCCCCGAAGCTACGAAGGTATTCTATATGAAGTAGCTACGAAAATTTGTTAAAAAATATTTGTCTTATTTTTTTTTGTGTCCATGAATGAGGCAATTTTAATAATGTTTAGTACCAGATGACTTTTGAGATATTCTATAGGTACCATTCGTGGTCACAAATAAAATACACTATATTTGGAACCTGTTGTAATCATTGACTACTCTAGTTAAGTTGCGTAACAGAAAAAGTAATTTTGAATAACAAATAAGTAAATATTAACCCGTCTGAACCTTTAAATAACAAAATGAGATTGCTATATACACTTTTAAATTAAACTACACGAATTTACTCCAGCAATGTCAAAGACAAGAATGGAGTGCGCCAATTAAAACATTGAGTAACATCACCCATTAACTTGCTGTGAATTTTCCTTATTAAGGTGCAGAGTAGAACCATTGTCAGGTGCGATGTCTATTGTCCATTAACGACCGTGCGTATTCACGTCCGCCGAAATTACTAGCGGCCCGGGGCTTCGCTCCCGTGGGAATTTCGGGATAAAAAATACCCTATGTGTTATTCTAGATTATATTTTCGCCGTGTGCAAAATTTTATAACAATCCGTCCAGTAGATTTTGCGTGAAAGAGTAACAAACATACATTCTCACAAACTTTCGCATTTATCATATTAGTAGTCGTATAATAGAAACTAGTATACCTCATATTACATTACAACACTAACTACGATACGACATCGTGCCTGAGTATTTCGGTATAACAATATTAATCTATGCCATCCTCCATACCTTCTATATACAATAATATACATATAATAAGGCAGTGTGCATACATGTAAAGGACTTACATATTCGAATCCTAATATTAATATATATTTGCACCACGTCTAATTAAAAAAAAAACAAATTTCCCTTAAACAAAAATAATTATGCCAATTTACTTTTTTTTAACTTATCAAAATTTCGCTCTTAAACTAAAGTTCTATAAGGGCTCTTGGTTCGAGAACCATCGACCTGACGACTAAAGGAATTCAAGAATCGCTCGATTTTCAATAAATTCTTACTTAAGGGTGAGATGCACCAATCAACTTTAACGTTGACTTTAATCTGCGCGCCGCTGACATTTAGACAAAAAGGCGTACTTTTCGTTTTTCTGCGCACGTTAAAAGTTAACTCATAATGTTCTACTTTGTCTTATGTCTATTAGTAATTTGGTTTGGTTATAGTGGTCTGGTGGTGAACGTTTCACTATTTGAATACATTTATTTTAAACTCGTTAATGTTTTCCCAGTCAGATGCCCAGATTCACCAAGATTCTGTCCAATCAATACATACCTACATTTTATACAAATTGAAATCGGAATATTACGGATCCAATAAAAAGTAGAAAAGGAATTGTTTCTGAATAATTAATGGGAACACGGATAGCAGTCGTCTCTGAAAAACGGAATTTTATTTTTAATTAATGAACTTTCTGTAATATTTTTATGTGAACAATACTAGTTAGTTTTATTAGACATCTCGCTTTCTTCCTTCTAAAACTAGAAATTGTTTCAACAAACAATTAATCGTAAAATTATGACTCTTTGTTTTATAAACTCTCCAAATAAAAAAAATATATTTGGAGTTGGACTTTTGATTTCCAACTGAACGGTATAAAACTTAACTACCTAATTTAAACTAACAATACAAGAGTTTGTCGGCTTTTGCCTAATATCAATAGTTATCAATTGCCTAATGTCTGTGTATAAAATAAATGTATAAATGCATTAAAAGTCATTTAGTTAGTCAATTTTGTTTATTACATTTTATTGTCCTAATTAAAATCAAAGAATATTTAGAGGGAAATTAACCTATTAGTTATTTTAGCACGTTATAATTTTACGTTATGTGCAAATAAATAGTACAAATGTTTTCTGTAGATCTTATAAAGGATGGATATATATATTTTTTACGGAGGGCATTCGTCTTCTATCAAATCGAAATAAAAAATGAAATAACTGAGGTGTAAAATAGAGAATTCCCAGCCTGTAATCTCGGAAATTTCAAACAAGACGAAATTACCCGGGCGTGCAAACATCGGTGCTGCCAGAGCTCTGATGTCGATTTTTGCCCCGCCACGCTCCTGAGATTTCCTTTTAGACGATAAGTGCATTTCGATGATCATTTTATCCTCGATATTAATTTTACTTCCTCTATTCTATAATATTCCATACCGACTATGTTATTGATCATATGCTAATGCGAAATTTGCTCTTTAGCTGTGCTTCGGGACGTGTTCGGGACGGTTTGCTTTGAAGATAAAAGTACCTACCCTATCTAATGTAGTATACTAACATCCAATACTATCCGTATTACAGAGAAAAGATTTGTATTTTTTTTGTTTATGTAATGAATAAAGTCAAAAACTACTGCATGGATTTTGATGAAATTTGGCAGAGATAGACGAAACATTCAGGAGTAACATAGCCTAGTGTATACATAGGTAGTACATAATAGTAGGCGGCTAGTCCTATTCTAGGTTATATTATATCAGTGCACCCAGTAAATTTTGCAAGATTGAGTGGCATACGCACGCACATCTAAACTTTCGCATTTATTTATATAGGTATCTACCTCTAAGTAGTAGGATAGGATGGTATTGTGTATAATATTTTTTAATCCAAATCGATAAAATATTATAAAATATAATCTCGTAAAATAGTTAAGATTACTTTAATTTAAAAAAAAAACCTTTTCCACAACGTCGGAAATTAAAACTTATCAAATATTTTTTGTGAAAATCCCTACGAGAAAAGATCGAGGTGAAAATTCGTGGAATCCTTAAAAACTGTCATTAAACTCATTTGGAAGTAATTATATGGCCGCGGGGGGAGGGCGATTAGTGCCGGCCATTTGATCGCTATTAAGACTATACCCGACTCCCGACTTGCTTTAAACTTGTGCTAATTATAGGTAGCAACGTTGCTAACAGAACAACAGTTGTAGATTACTTCGCGAACATGTATCTGATATCAATTTACAATCTATGATTTTGTGGCAAATTGGTGTTTCGAACTGAGATCGATTCGAATCGTATCATGGTTCAGAGTTCGAGCCGTGGTGTATAGGTGAATTCAATTTTCCTATGTTCATTACATTCGCATCACCTTCGTACGGACTCTGATGCGAATATTATTTTAGAGTGCATCTGATTTGAAACATTCCGTTAAATAAACAAACGTAAAGTTGAGATTCGTATAGCCCTTTCACAAAATTGCCCCTTTTTTAAATAAGTCCCTCAAAATAAATTTTAATAGTCCCAAAAAATTAAGATTTCCCTATCTAGAAAAATTATCTAGATGACTATTTAATTAAAGGGTGGTAGGTATAAAGAAACCGGCGCGATTGTAGACGCGGCAGGATGGCAGGATCATGATTACGACAACAGAAGGCTGGCGGGATAACAGAAGCGATAAATTTAATATAGGAAGTGGCGCGAGGCTGACTCACGTAACGAGCGCCTTTAGTCAAAAGTCGACGAGTACAGTCGCCTCGGACCGCGAAAGGGTGGTCTATTTCTTTGATAATTAGTTTAATTGTTTTGTAATGTTGCTAATCTACATCTTGTTTTGTTTTTGTATCTATATATAAATGCATATATCAGGATAACGTTTTTAAAAAAAATGTTCTGAAATTGTGTGTCAGACCACGCACAATATACTGTGCATTGCAACACGGAGTACCTACGGAAAGAGATGCACAGCACACAGCATGATTGTATTATATATAGATAGGTAGGTAGATATAATTATTTGTTCATAGGAATATATATTCGAAATTGTAAGATTAATATAATACCTATACCTACACGTTCACGTGTATTGGCAAGGGGCAGTGATAGTCACTACTTCATCTCAATCCACCTATAAGCACAATATACAACTAAAAGCGGCCTTCGAGTTCCGCAATACTTGGCTCTGTCTTTCTCGTAAAGGATAAAGACGTGATATTGTATCTGTTTATCAAAATGCAATAATGAAGAATGCAATGACAAACCACTCCATTACTAATAGTGCCAAGAAAGTTGTGTGTGTCTCATTCCACGTAATAACCACGACCCTCAGCCATGAGGAAACGACTATGAAGAAGGTCAAGTAACAATTTAATTACAACTGACCTAAAGTATTTTCAACGGAAACATTAATAACAAGAAATAAGTGAGTTAGCAGAGCATTAATCACCGTCAACAAAGCTCAGTTACTTAGGTAGGTACTACCGTAATACAATAAAGGATCATTGATATGATACTATTGCATCAGTCAAATATTCTTAAAAAGTATTGGAATGACATTAAAAAATAACTTAGTGAGAAAAAAAAAAAACATTAAAAACGACAGAGACACAAAAAGACCTACCTCAATGTATTTTCATGATACTTAATACAATTGCGTTTTGTATTGAAGCTATACAGATAAAATATATTACATATTGTTAGAATGGGACTATTAAATAAACAAAAATACCTATTCAGCTAAAGTGGATTTTCGATTGGCAATTCAATTAAAAGTAATAAAAAGTATTACCACTTTTGCACGCGAATTTACCTCATGCCGTATAGCTCTTTTATTCCCTCATTCCGGTCGAATCGATTATCAATTTAAAGACAGGATGAGTGCCCATCTCTGCAAGGGAAGCTGGAGGCTAGGCTTGGGATAAAACGTTACCTAATCGCTGCGGATAAGTGCTATTGTGGTTCTAAATAGCGGTTTTCTAGAACCGGTTGGAAATCGAAATTTTCAGAGCAAGTAAATAGCAAGGTTTCTGAAAAAAATAATTTAGTTACTGTTTTTATATTTTTGAAATTTTGTTGTTATATTTTAAATGACAAAATAATTGTCGTTAATTCAGAATTGGTACAAAGTAGGTATAAATAAAACGATGAAAGTCTACTAAAAATATTTGTTCAACACGCAGGTTTTACCCATTTGCAGTATTCTGGTGTCATAAAACGATGTTATCCATAAACTTACGTACCTACCATTTCAAATAATAATATGTAATAAATAGGCACCAACTAATCACAAAGGATGTAAAAATCCCCAGTAGGTACAAAATCTGTATTTCATTCAGAAAAGATCCGGATTTTGTGAATAAGCAATGACGTTGTCACCACAATTGCACAAATACTTTGATAAAGGCCCCGAAATGTGGTATAGGATTTGAATTCAGGCGGGTTGCAACATGCATACGACTGGCAACAAATTTAGTTTGGTATCCGCCTTGAATGTGAACGTAACGTATACAAGTTGCAATCCGAAGATAAATGAGCTCAATCATAGGATTTATTCCGATGGATTTTGTTTCTGTTTCGTCTGTACTTATGTATATGCGGGAGACGTGAGCTGGTTACATTTATTCAATCTCCCATTATACTTATTGCTAAAATGCGGGTATTTATACAATGAAGAATATTTTCAAATTAACTATCCTAGAGTTGCGCCATTCAATGTTCATACAAAAATGCTTGGTTGTGTTAATATACGAGAATCTATATAAAAAAATAATATGGTAGAGTGGCCCGAAACTTTTTCAAAAATAAGTACCTGGCTACTGAGCCCTTATTGATTAAATTGTCTCAAAAATACCCATTTTATCGGAATTTCTAAATAAATTTTATGTAGGTAATTGTATGTTTCACTCAACCCGTACGCCTAATTATACTTATCACAAGTGACAACCAATCATACAGTAAGATATTTATATGGCAAAAATACTATTTATAACATTTCCAATTCCAAGCAAAAAGTAATTAAGTGATAGAGACGGCGAGACTATTAATTCACGGAATAGTCACTGTAATTAGATAATTACCTACTAATAATAATTCTACTTGAATGGATCATTAGCGAAAATAGAAATCTACCCTATCAATCTACGTTTGTTGTCGACTGTAGGTACATACATTTAGATAAAAATGTATTTATTCAAAACTCAGAAGTAATATAGACGGAACAATATGCACAGCAGAATGGCGCCAAAATTAACGCAATGTAACAAACAGAACAAGACGTTGTTGAAACTAGTTACTTCCTAGAACAAGTCCCAACGCTGTAGTTAGATTAATTTATAACTGGCAACTCAGTGAATTAACCCAAAGCAGAGACAACGGAACTTGGAGAAATAAAGTTCGCCGTGTATGAAAATATTGTGCAGTTCCAGACTTGTAGTTATACGTGCAAACTTGCGCGTGAATGTTGGTGATAAGTAACTTCATCCAACTTCAGTGCAGTAAATATTATAAAGGAATACCTACAAACTTATATAATAGTTTTATGAGAACAGAATTAATTTCACTGTTGTCTGTAGAGGCAAAAGATCTCTTGATAGGTATATAAACCTAGTTAGGTGCATTATGTTTTAGGTACTTACCTACATATGTGAACGAAGAAGACTACCGAGTACCTACCTAAGACTGTTGGATTTACGGTATTTACAGGTACTTTACTACTACCTACTAGGAGAAAATATGTACATATCTATAATAAAATTATTTTCTACGATGCTGTTATATCGCTATCTTACAATGAACGTAGGACAATCGCTTATTTACCGACATTATTTTTAGATATTTCCACTTAGCTCAGAAATTTTCCGCCCGACCGAGTCTCTCAAATATTGTAATGAGTTCAGACAAAGAACGTCTATTTTTACAGTTGTTATTTATTTAGCCATTAGACCTAAATACATTGTTGGCATTGTTTAAAATATGGCGGCCAAATATGGAGGCAAGATTTTTGTAAAAATCAAAAATCTTACTTGAGGTCAGTTTCAAAAATAGCATAGGCCATGTCGAAAGTGTAACGTTAGGTACATTCAAAAAAAACCCTATCATGTACCTTTGGTACATATATTTCTCATTATTTTAATCGAATAATAAATATGTTACTAACCTGTACAAAAAGCCGTTGCATGTGTTTAATTCTCATTCTACCCCCACTCTGGCTGTCCACCAATGCCTGATCTGTAGAGTCGTACAAGTCGTGTCAGATGCCTACAAACGAATTAAATAAAATCTGACACCCGTGTTAGCAATAACACACTCGATAAGAATGCCCGGCCATAGCCTGATGTGTGTTCACGCACTTTTATAGTAAGCAAAAGAATAGGCCTATATTTTTGAATGCATTATATATGCAAGATCATGAATCTGGACAGTCATCTTTCACTTTTCTTCTTCAGGACTTAGATCTTTTGATGATTTTGCCACTGCAGCCTTTTGATCATCAACATCTTATTTTTATTAAACTAAAAATCTGCGTACAACGCGCACAACGCCTCGACATTCACACAACACAAAACTCTTCCAAACTGACGTAACAAGCCCAGTTTGCTCGACATTTTTTTATTTAGTAGGTATTCAAGTTTCGCACCATCTGTTTAATTTTGAATGTGTTTGTCGCAAAGTTTTGTTAGTTTTCAACGAGTTCACGCTTAGAATATTTACCTACAGTCGATTTCATGTTCATAAATTCGCGACTTTGCGGTGATTTTACGTAGATAGATGTGCTGTTTGCTGTACCAAAAGTATTCTCATTCGTTAATATTCGTGTATGTCTATATCTTTTTGTTATTTTAGCACGATAGTTCTAAAAAGGGCTAGAAATTGTACATCCGTTAGCATTCGTTTCGTCAGTGTAACTGTGTCTTATCTATAGATGAAAACCGTAGACAAAGAATACCGCGACGAATTGATAACCTCATCATTTTAAAGTCGGTTAAAAGTAAAGCCGTACAAGTTATGTTCTAAGAATACTGAATTTAATTTTCTCATCATTTTCTTAAGTCGGTTAAAAGTAGGTAAAGCCATACAAGTTCTAAGAATACTAGTTATTCGTATGCATTTTTAATAAGCAGAGCTTTTATTATGAACGAATTTAGTAATGGATTTCTAGCTCACAAAACTGTACTATACTAGTAGCAAGTATAGTATAATAGAAGGGATATTAAGATATTAAAAGAAATTAAAAATGTTTGTATGACAGAGTTTATTTTTGAAGTGTCTTAGTATTCTTTTTCATTATTCAAAAGCTATACAACACTAAAAAGTTTTATAACATATTTCCCCTTTAATGAAAAAGAATCAAAACGTACAGAAAAAAAAATCGGAAAAATGATACAAAATAACCGATATAGCTATATAAAGAATATAAAGAAATATAAATAGAAATTAAAATCTATTTATCAAACCCATATCCTTTATACACCTGACATGTGCTATTCGCCTCAAAGGCTTAGTCAGAATGTCGGCACTCATTTTATCCGAAGCTAGAAATTTTACATCTATTATTCCTTCAGAAATCTTTTCACGGATAAAATGATACTTTGTATCGATATGTTTTGTCCTGCTATGATGGACGGGATTGTGCACAATCTTTTGAGCGCTCTGACTATCGTTGTACAGTGTCAATGTATCAAACCTACCAGTTATGTCACACACTAACCTGCGTAAGAATACGCCTTCCTTTGCAGCACTACATAAAGCCATGTACTCTGCCTCTGTCGAAGAGAGAGCAACCGTTGGTTGTTTTTTGCATTCCCAACTAATTGGACCCCCTGCAAGTACAAAATAGTATCCAGTGTATGACTTCCGGTCACTTATGCAATTTGCCCAATCTGCATCCGTTAAACCTACCAAATATTTACCAGTTTTTCTGTAAACAATACAGAAATCCGATGTACCTCTCAAGTACTGTAAAACCCTTTTAGCTGCCAACCAGTGCGATTTATCAAAACAGTTGTTAAACTGGCTAAGATAACTAATTGCATACGCAATATCAGGTCTAGTATTAACCGCGAGGTACATTAAACAACCAATTAAGTTTTGGTAAGGATAAGAAGAATCGCTATTACCTTTACTCTTCTCTAATTTGTTGTTATTCAAAGGTGTTGAAACTGCTTTTCATTGCGTCATGTTAAATCGACTCAACACATTTTCAATATACGTTTTCTGATTTAAATATATTTCCCCTTGAATGGATTTATTTATATTTAAACCTAAACAATAAGATAATGGGCCTAAGTCTTTCAATGAAAAATACTTCATTAAGTCACTTTTGACTTTGTCTAATGATATATTTTCTTTATAAAAAATAATTATGTCATCAACGTAGACCGCAATAATTATGGTTTCATTACCAACCTTTTTCAAATAAATACAAGGTTCCGAAGAAGTTTGTGTAAAACCTACAGAAGATAAAGTTTGATGCAATTTTATGTTCCAAGCACGAGCCGCCTGCTTCAATCCGTAAATCGATTTTCTGAGCAGACATACTTTCCCTTCTGCCCCTTGTTCAGAAAATCCCTCAGGCTGCTGCATGTATACTTCTTCTTCCAAATCGCCATTTAGAAATGCAGTATCTACATCTAAATGATGCATCTTCAAGTCCATTTCTGCCGCCAATGCTATCAGCGTACGGAGAGATGAATTGCGTACTACTGGCGAAAAAGTTTCATTGTAGTCAATACCACAAACTTGACTGAAACCTTTTGCAACTAGTCTTGCTTTATATTTGACAATTGCTCCATCCGAATCTCTTTTGATCTTGAACACCCACTTGCAAGGCACAACCCTTTTATTTGGTCTTTCTACTAATGTCCAGGTTTTGTTTTTAATCAGTGAGTTGTACTCAGTCTCCATTGCTGATCGCCACTGAAAATTATCTCCAGACTCTATAGCCTCCTTGAAACTCTGGGGTTCATCAATGTCACCTGTATGGCTGACAATATGAGCATCATCACTTCTAGCCAAACGATTTCTGAGTGGATATCGTTCTTCAGGAGAAATTACTGTCTGATTTCCTGAATCATCTTCATCAGAAATATCATCAGCAGTAAAAAATTCTGAAGTATTTGGATCATTTACTTGATGAAGATCCACTTCAGGCTCCTGTCGCGAAGGTATAACACCCACAGAATTTTCTTCTGATGAAATTCGACTTCTTGTGTGACTACTCGGCGTATCTAAAAAAAATACATCAACTGATGTTGAAGGATGGGATTCTGTCTCTTGAACTTCCAAGTCTGAGAACACATTTTCAAAGAAAACGATGTCTCTAGCTTTTATTAACTTTCTAGGACAACTTGGTTTCCGAAAATAATAACTTCGTGGATCTTCTGAATATCCAACAAAAATGCATTCCTGCGCCTTAGGATCCAATTTCTTTCTATGAAAATCTGGAACCTTCACCATTGCTCGGCAACCGAATATCTTCAAATGAGATAAATTAGGACTATTACCATACCAAGCCTCAAAAGGCGTTTTGCCGTCCAGCTTTGCATGCGGACAACGATTTTTCAAATAAACCGCAGCCTGTACAGCATCTTGCCAATAACTTTTAGGCAAAGAACTATCTGAAAGCATACAACGTGCCTTTTCTACTATACTTCTATTTGTTCTTTCAGAAACACCGTTTTGTTGTGGGCTGAATACAACCGTAGTTTGGTGTCTAATTCCCTCCTTTTCTAAATAGTCTGATAACTCTTTATTAACGTATTCAGTACCGTTATCAGTTCGTAAAGTTTTGACTTTCATCCCTGTCTCACGTTCTATCATGGCCTTAAAAGCGCAAAATTTATTTTTCACCTCACTTTTCGAAGAAATAAAATAAATAAAAACCATACGTGTAAAATCGTCAATAAAAGTTAGAGTATATTTATTACCCTGAAATGACTCTACCTGGAAAGGTCCCATGAGGTCGGAAAAAATTAATTCTAACTTAGATGTTGCTTTGCGGTATTTTATGGGTTTAAAAGGTTTCCTAGCCTGTTTACCTTGTATACACGCTATGCAGGGCTCTTTATCAACGTTTTTATACTCTACGCCAACATTACTACCTTTTAATGTATGTAATCCTATTCGGCATAAGTGACCAAGTCGTTTGTGCCATAAACGAAAATTTGATACATCACACTGTACTTCGAACGCTGATAACTGTTTGGGAAGACTTACAGTACAATCTAAGGAGTACAATCCACCATTACAGGACCCATGCAACATAGCATCACCTGTGTAAGAAAAAGTAAGAGCATCAAAAAATGTACAACCTTTTTGATTAAAAAGAACAGTAAATCCGTTTTCGACTGCTTTCTTAACGGAAATTAAATTAGTAGCTAAGTTAGGAACTAATACTACATTAGAAATGTTCTTTACTTCTTTAATACCACGTCTTGAGTTAGAATTAGTGGTAATAGGAACATTACCTACTCCGGCACTCAATAAAGTCTCTCCATTTGCAATGGTTATTTCAGTTATTGGAAAATCTCTAATATTTTCCATCCAATCTGACCGACCGGACATATGCGCACTCGCTCCAGAATCTACATACCATTTATCTTTGTTGATTTCCCCTACTGTATATCCATTCAAAGCACAAAGTAAATTCGAAGATCTGCCTTTTTCTTCTCCTTCCCGTTTCTTTTTCAAAATTGGACAGTCTGGTTTCTTATGACCTGGCTTCTTGCAGTTAAAGCAAATTATCTCCTTTTTCTTATTGCGCTTCTTACATTGAACACTCATAGCAGTATCAGGTTCTATCATTTCAGTTACAGATGTCCTTGAAAATTCTGTTAACAATTTCCCTCTGACATATTCGCTCGTAATCTGAATCGTAGTATTCTCGAGTGCCATTACTAGAGGGTCATATCTGGCTGTCAAACCTCCTAGTAGTATCGCTGCTAAAGATGTATCCTCAATCTCTTTGCCTATATCTGCTAAATCCTGACAAGTAGACATCACGGCATTTATGTACATTTCCATACAATCAAAATCACTTAAATTGTACCTGTACAACTTCCGCTCCAATGCTAACCTACGTCCCAAGGATTTATCCTCGTAAGCAGCTGCTAAAGCACTCCATGCTTCTTGAGCACTCTTACATTTCCTGACGTTTGTGATGGCTGGGCCATCCAAAGTCAAGCATATCTTGGCCAAAGTGATCTCATCATCTCTTTCTTTCACATTTATTGGAGTACTGTCACCTTCTGGATAACCCCTTATACAATTCCACAGATTTTCATGTTTTAAATACATGCTCATTCGAAATTTCCAAATCGCATACCCATCTCGCCCTTTTAGTGGAGTGATCCCCGCGAGAGAACGTAGACTTGATCCATTTGACTGATCTCCAGATGACATCTTCGAGTCCTTTTTGTTTAGTCTCGAACTCCGAGTTTATTCGAAAGAAAACCACAAAATCTTTACAAAATACACAGCGATAGTGACAACAAAAATATATCTGCTTAAATTCCTTTAAATTCTAGAGCTCTTCGTGCTGATAACGAATATTAAGATATTAAAAGAAATTAAAAATGTTTGTATGACAGAGTTTATTTTTGAAGTGTCTTAGTATTCTTTTTCATTATTCAAAAGCTATACAACACTAAAAAGTTTTATAACAAGGGAATGCGTTGCATAAAGAGGAAAATGCAACAAGTGTCTGAAACAAATCTTGCATATAGTAAAAATACAACAAATCGTAGTATACTATCGTTTATTGTAAAATACTAAACATCACTTAACATCTAATATACACCAATACGTAGATACAATATAGTCTTACTCAGAGTAAGTATTCATTGAATTGTAAACTTTCAAGCGAACCACAGTAATGAAAATTCCAAAAAGTTACGACGTAAATATTTACTTCTAAATTGAATCTATTTCGTATTATTATAGTCTTTAAACTAAACTTAAAAACTTCTCTAATTGTTTTCCTCCACGTCCTGAAAAATAAAAGATTAGTATGTAACGTAAATACTTTATTTTATGCCAAAACAGCATGCCTTGGCTACACTACATACAAGGGCTTCGCTTCTGTAGGAATATCGGGATGAAATGTACTGTATATGCTTTATAATATTCTACCCGTATACCAAATCCCTCAAATCCGGCCAATAGCTTTATTTATTTATTCAGGGAGGTATTACAGTTTTTATTACATAGATATATTTAAAAAGTAATAACATTACAGTTGCGGGTAACAAGACTTCGCTGATAAAATAGCAAGGATGGAATAGAAAAATTAACTGTGCTTCTACAATTTAGAAGATTTTGCGTAAAAAATTGAAAAAGTAATGTCTCTTTCTCATATTCGCGTGTTCCCAGGTCCATTCGGCGATTCGCGTGTTCCCAGGTGCATTCGGGGCTGTCGCGCCGCGAAACCCAGAGACGGAGTCAAATCAAATTGGATTGAAATTTTGAAGATGCGGCTGTGATTTTACACCCGGCCTGACGTCAACTTTGCCAAGGTAATGTGTCCCTTAATAGCCTCGTGAAAATATAGAGTAGTCTTAATCTAGGGCTACACGCTGCTGGAAAAAAACAATATTACCGTTGGGTCACAATCCGCGCAATGCCAAGAGTAACCGCGCTTTTTCGGATTTTTATTCAGAGGTGGCTCCAGGCAGGTGAAGTGGTAGCGTTTGTGGCATTCGTCACATCTAAAAAAATATACACATTTTATAAGTCAAACGCTCAATAGCGCTGTGATTAGCGCATTCAGCCTGCGATAATAGCGGTTAAGTCGCTCTCACAATGGTCAGTCATTGGATGGGTGACCAAAAATATATTATCTCGAGGTCCTCCGTGCTTCCGGTTGTATTTGCAGTCGTTAAAACCCGCCAATCTGCAATGGTCCGCGCGGTGGGTCATGCTCCATATTTCTTATCCATCAATAAGGAAGACCTGTGCCCCATCAGTGTCTGTCATCAGTCCCTGTGTCCCTTTACATGGCTGATGATGATAAGTTAAATATTTATGATTTATAATATTAGGAATAGCAGAGTACAGTCTGTTTATATAAAATAGAATATAAATGAGGGCGCTGTGTGCACTAGGCTGGCAACACTAAAAGCTTATCAACCAATCTTGACTATTCCATTTGGTATTGCAATGGCAAAAAATGTAATTTGTTAAATTTCCTGCTCTTTATAGACAGATTGTAAACGTACACAGTAATATGAGAATAAAGTATTTTAACCAAGCAAGATTAGTAACAGATGTACAAAATTGACTATAAATACGCTACGATCAAGATGAAATGAACCATATGTGGATGTAACAAAGCACGAAATGGCGACCACACAAGGTTGGTAAGATGTATTAGATACTATTAGATTAAATAAAATGTCCAGTCGGGAGCCTCAGATACCGCTGAGCGACACTTTGAATCAAGAGCTGTTCACTGGCGAAAAACTTATAGCACTTCATCCTATGATGTGGATTCACATCTCATTGTGAAGTTGATTCAAAGTGAGACGGACTAACAAATCACATTACGACGTGGTTGTCGTCGTGTCACAATGGCTCACTATGATTGGTTAGCTGCGAATCGAGTCAATAGTGAGATGGGAAGTGAATGGATGCAAACCCACACTCACTAGCCCTCGGAAGAGTATGACGCTATCTCGTTTCGCAGGCCAATATCTACTTTGGTGTAATGAGACCAAGTGAGCAAGTAGAGTAAGTATTTTTTATGGTTCGCTAACTGGCTGAACTATATTCAAGATTATACACTAATAAAGCACACAATGCTAACCGCACTAGGTTGGTGCCGTCGCCGGGCTGTGCGCAGACGTCGCAGTGCGTCATTGGTGCGAGTGCGGCGCCGCCCGACGCTGATTGGTCGGGGCCTCGCCGCGCGCGCGCATTGCGCGAACGCTGTGTAGACATCGACGCGTCAAAACTTAACACTATTTGAGGTTACATAATTGACAGTGTTTAGTAAAATAATTGTAGACTGAGATTGAGTAGAAATGGTACAAGTAACAAAAATAAACGATAAGCCGTTATGTTGTTCTGAATTTTGACAAATCTTCACTAAAATCCTAATTAATTCGTTTCGGTTATATAGTTTCTGTAAATGTTTTTAAAGAGTTAAAATGCCAATTTAAACGCTAACCTTCGGTTTCGTCGTAGCAGTTTCGGGATTTTCCTCCTGAGTTATGGGAAGCTTACACAAAAGAATAAGCATTATGAAAACGACATGAAAAAAGCACTGGTGTGATTAATGAAATGATAAACAAACTGAAAATTTCACCAACATTTATCACTTTTGCAAACCCCTAGCTAACATTTAATTGATACAGTTAGATAATTTCACCCATGATTATAAGTATATGATTGATAGAATCTTTACTATCACAAGATAACCTTGTTATAAAAGGGCATAAAATTGTTTTGCATTAGTTTCTACCTGGCCCCGCGGGAAACGAGCGCGACAATATATTTTTACTTGATTTAAATAATATATGTTGGAACACCCGTCATAATAGCCATACAAATAAATAACTACAATTTACAATAGGAAATATTACATAAAACTCAAGTCAGATGACTAGCACATTCGATAAGCAAATCCGCATTGATACGGAAGACTTTTGTAATATTACGAAAAGCTTGTGAATGCCAAAATATGCTGTTTACACCAAATACTAATAATACTGCTATCTGGCGTGATAACATCGCTGTAATATTCCCCATTTGAAGGTATTATTTGAAAAAAATATAGTATATATATATTTCTTACAGGAGTAGTCCCTTCAGACTCGGCGGCGGGCGGGGCTTCAACTTGCGGAGGGTCGGGGGGCGTGGCTTCTACTCCGGGCTGCAAAAAAAAAGATATTTTATGATTCTGGGCATTTTATAAATAAGTAAAACTTTATAACTCTTATTAACCATAAATTGATAAAATATCCAATAAAAACATCAGTTCATATTACATTAAAACATTGCTGATTACTTGGACTAACTTACGAACTCCGAATAAAAAAAAAAAACTGCTAGGAACAGTAAAATTCGTACTATCTACTCACCTTAGATAAATTCTTCATGACGGACGGCGGAGGCCCATCATTACTGTCGGTCGGCACGTAAAACATTTGCGTGTCCAAGGAGCCGTCCGGTTTCGGGATCGGTTTTATCTGAAAAAAAAATGTCGAATCGAATAATAAAGTACATATGATAAAGGCAATGGCAAACCACTCCCTATGTTGTCTATGAGCTGTCTAGGCTTTTTACTCTTTAATTGTCTTTTGCCACGTCTACGAGAAGATGTGGAGTGGTCCTATTATATATGAGTAATCTACGCCAAGAACGACACGCCTATATAGTCGCTAATTACTCAAAAATATGTTTAGTTACCTTTATAGTTATCCTTGGATGCGGAGTATCTGGATTTTCCATATCCTGTGTTTTCTTCTTCCTCTTATGCTTGTGAGACTTCGACGGAGAGCGCATGAAATCAGGCGAATACCTCGATCTATGCTTCTCTTTCCTCCTCTTTCTATTCGCTTTGTACGTAGCAATATCTGAAGAGAGATTCGCCAACGTACTTTCAATGGAACTCTCAATCGTCTTGCTGTCTCGTTCTTTAGACTCGTTTAAAAGAGATGAGAATGATAGATTTTGTGGAACAAAGCCTTCATCGCGCTTCATTGAGGTGTTATTAATAGAGGCGTTGGAGTTTTCGTTGTGGGAATCATTAGGGCTGTCAGCTACTATAGGGGTGATAGACATCAGTGGAGTATTAGTCAAGGAAGGAGATGTAAAGCTTCTCTTGAGTTTCTTACTAGGGCTGTCACTTTCACCGGCGGACCCTGATGTGTGCTCTTTAGGCTGCTTGGACTTCTTCATTTTCTTATCCTTCTTCTTCATCTCGTTTTCATTTTCGCTGCTGAATTCGAACGGTTTTATCGTCACTTTGATTGGTGACAGGTTTTCTGTTGGTGTGATTTTTAGGGACTTTTCAACTTTGTGAGATTTATCGGCTTTTGGTTTTGGTGGAGGGGAGTTAGGCGTTGACCCCGGGCTAGCGAGTTCGGTGATGATAGCGCCATCTTTGCTGTATCTGATGCGAGATCGTCGAGGTACCTTTTTCTCCAAAACTTCCGGTTCGGAATCGGAAGTCTTGTCGCATTCAGAACATTGCCTGAAACCGGACACTCAAGTCAATTCAAACATAAACGATTTAATTAAACTGTATTGTGCAAAAAGTTAGTAATAAGTCCTACTAATATTATAAATGCAAAAGTTTGTGAAGACGTATCAAACGTACACAACGTTTGTTACTCTTTCACGCAAAATCTACTGGACAGATTATTACGAAATTAGATACACAGGTAACTAAATTAATGACTTAAAAATTGAAATTGTTTTGTTATACCTATCTATATGTCACACATGCTTTTCAACTTATTTGTATTAATTTATTTCTCGCTCGATTTTACTTAAAACTAAGTCTAACGCCTCTAATTGAAAGTAGTATAAGAAAGATTAAATTTTTGGCACGCAGTGAAAAGTGAAGCGTGCCCTGTGTATCTGCGGACTCACCAGCCGTACAGCTTGCTCTTCTTGGGCGGGCGCTGCAGCGGCGGCCGCAGACAGTGCAGGTGGTAGTGCTGCGCGCACGTGTCGCACGCCGCCATCAGGTGCTGCTCGCTGCTGCGCGCGCACACTGCGCACTCGCGCGCCGCCAACCCCCCCGCTATAATACATTAACACCGGTTTTACTACTTTTCTAATAACTTTTATTCCTCTCTCTCTCTCATCTGAGCGCTTTCCGGACTTCTTCGGCCGTTGAGCGTCGGACGAGGTACGCTTTCTTACTTTTCGTCTCCACTACGCACGGTCGTCCGCATCCCAAGTTGTCTGACCATTGGCGCGCATATGATCCACGACGAAATTAAGTTTTATTTATTTCAAAAGAGTACCAAGTACATGCAATCTTAATACAAAAACAGTACATACAATCTTAATACAAAAACAGTACATACAATCTTAATACAAAAACAGTACATACAATCTTAATACAAAAACAATGAATTACTTAAAGCCAATTACAGATTCCTGTCGATAGTAACATAATATTACAACACATTTAAACCAACATACGTTTCTAGTACTTATTAATGTTATGCTGCATCGACAGCAGGCCAACGAAGACGAAGGAATAGATTTCTATTTATTTTAATTACCTCAAAATCGTACAATGGAGTAAAATCTCTCTCTCTCATCTTCCCAGTTCTGAATTTCCTTATAATCTGCTA
This sequence comes from Plodia interpunctella, assembly GCF_027563975.2. Taxonomy (NCBI): domain Eukaryota; kingdom Metazoa; phylum Arthropoda; class Insecta; order Lepidoptera; family Pyralidae; genus Plodia; species Plodia interpunctella. The sequence continues at coordinate 3,661,486 of NC_071300.1, read as the reverse complement.
AGAAAGATTCGAAATAATTAATGATTCAACAGTGAATATTTATCTACATAAGAATCTGGTCTCATAGTGCTGTTAACATGTTATATACGCCTGTTACTCATAAAAAGGTTAAAGCATACTTTAAGCTCGAGTATGTTTTGTGTCGTTCTGTCAATGTCAAATATTGTAAAGTGCAATAGTGACAAAACATACATTCGCTTGCAGCATACTTTAACTTTACAAATGTTTATCGTAGTCTTACCTTCCAAAGAAGTAGACAAGACTTTTCCATGGCGAGCGTCCGGGTTGTCGCTAAGAGGAAAACCAACGCCCATCTTTAGGGCCGCAGCGGTAGGCACAGACATAGACCTGCGGCCGACCACTACATATTATACCACCGTTTCTCAAGGACTAAATTGTTTTTTTTTTTAACCTCAAAATTATGTAGTACGATGTATGCGATTTCTTTCAATCGAACAAGAAATAAATTAAACAATATCACTTGACATATATTAAGTTGAATAAATATTTTTTAAACTCTAAAGCTTTAACAACTGAAGTCACATTGTAAAAAAAATGTAACTCATATTTTTGCAAATAAATAATCTTTGTCTTTGACGTTTTTATTGTTTGCAAAATATTGCGAGTATTAAGTACCGTAATGTCCCGGATTTGAATCCTACTCGTGCATCGTATTCTGACTAATCTTACTAATATTATAAATGCAAAAGTTTGTGAGGATGTACGTGCAGTATGACAAATAAAAACATCACGAGAAAACCTGCATACTGGCATACTCCCTCTGGCCCTCCATCTGTTTGAATCAAAAACTTTGTTCTATTTCAAATGTCCAAGTAAATGCATTTATTTAGAAATTACACTTTTACGTGCAATTGTCATATTTTTAATCGGTCATATCGATAAGTAAAAATATCAACTAATATGTTAAGTTTCTCGTCAAGTTTTAAAACAGTTCCAACCAGGATTTTCCACTTTAATTTTAACGGCATTCCTCATGAAAACTTAAAATATAAATATACCGTTTCTGCAACTGCTGCGGTGTGACCTTGGGCGTGGACCTGGGGATCACCGGCGGCAACAGAGGCTTGTCTTCCAAGATGGCGGGCGGAGTTTTCTTAGGGCACACTGTTATAATGGCGTTGTAGATCTTTTGTAGCGCCTCTCTGGTCGATGTCAATTCGGCGAGAGCTTCTGTGTTCTCCTTTGACGCCTAAAAATACAGATGCAGTATCACGTCTATATTCCTTGCGGCGTAGACAGAGCCAAAGTGACCCTCGAAGACCACGTTAAGCTGCATAGCGGGTGATTTGGTGATATTGAGATTAATTAGTGATAAGTTGCTAGTTCTATCAAAATAATCTTCAGTTTATAGACCTTATAATATCTTCAGATATTTAATGCGGTTTTCACCAATAGATAGTGTGATAGAAAAAGGTTTAGGTGTACGATTCATTATGTTTTTACCCGAGCGAAGCCGGGACGGGCCGCTAGTCAGGTATATACCTGATAGCACTAGATTTGCATACCTCATCATAATCATTCCTCAGTGTGTCGTCCTCCGCCAACAACTTTTCGTTCTCAATGGTGAGTCGTTGCAGGGAACTGCGTAATGACGTCACACGAGTATTCCTGGAAAAAATCTAACGGCTTATGACACTGGAATTTGACAGAAAATAGGACAGTTTCTATATAAGTTAAACAGAATTATGCACTGTGAAAAATCTTTTAAAACATTCTAGATTTTATATAACTATGAGATGAGATGGTAATGACAGTTGAATATAAAATTATTAGAACTATATAAAACGACCTAATATCACAACCGATTCCAACAGTAGAATTTCGAGGGCCTCCACACAGGAACTACATGGGGGGACTGAGGTATGCGGGGAGGGAGGTCGTTGGGAGGTAAATAAAGAAATGTAACTTTTATAAAAAATATACATATTACATATTATCAAGTCTTTAATATTTAAGACAACTCTGACTATTATAAATGTGTGTCGAACAACTGAATGAATCTCATTCAACTGTACTAATATGATATTAGTTCATTCACGTACCTGTCCAAGTAATATCCCACGAATTCCACAGAAAACGCGGGCGGCACGTGCCAGCGACGGGACACATCGCGCAGTGCTGCCATCTACAATGCGAACAATCAACACTTTATTTTTTTTTGCTCTAGAGCTTTTACTTTTTAAATGAGATTCTTTTTTAAGCAATAAGATTCAATTTTCAGCTCTTGAGTAGTGCTTACAATTCTATTTTACATTGAAACAGTTTCAAACTTTACGTGAGTGAGAAGTGGGAAAATTTTTTTAAAACAAGAATTCATTTTAACTAGTTCGATGATAAAATAAATTTATAAATATGTAAATCTTCGATATCTTTCAGACATGCCATGTGACACATTTTCATATTGTCCTGGACCCAACAGCCAAGTTTCACAAGTGACCCAAGTATAAAATACAAAAAATCAAATATTTTTGCGAAAAAGAAAACAATAAGAGTTATTTATTTGAGTACCCTAAACATGCGCAAACAAAATGTTTTGTCAAATTTAACTCGATACCTGTGCATCCTGGAACTCCAGCGCATGTATATCGACGCCCATACATTCGGCTTTGTGCTGGAACTGCCTCATGGCCGACGCACTGCTGTACAGCATACGCGCCATCTTTTGAGTGGGCACTGAAAACACATTTTGTATATTTAACAGTTTATGTACACAGATATACAAGAAAGAGATAGACTGTAAATAGGAAAGTAAGTACAAAGGTGCTGCTAAATGAAATAACCTTTTTCTTTTTTATTTCAATATTTTAAGAAGTTAGCTGTTGTTCAATGTATATTGCTTAAAAATCATTCTTACGCTCATAAAATTGAAGATTTTTCTTCATTGGGATCAACTCTAGGTACCACTACGTGATGCATTTTTTTTTTCAATTAAAACTAGGCTAGGATTTCAGTTTCCGCAGTTTTTGAAAGAAGTTGTTCAAAATCAGGTAAAGAAATTTAAATGGGACATTACAAAAAAATAAGAAGTTCTTAAGCGACAGATGAAGAAGATTTCAAACATATTTTGTCGTCATCGTCACTAAAAGTACAATTACCCCATGGCGGATTCCTGTTCTCCTTCTGCTGCAAATACTTCCGCCTGCACTTCACCAGCTTCCTCTGGAATCGGAGTTTTTCATCAGTGGTCACGCTACTTTGTAGTTCTTGTCGCCTGCAAAACAATATCGTAATCTCAGTCACGGGAACGTAATACAAACAAGTGCTGAACATAAGCCCATTGGGGCATCATATATAATTTAAGAACTTTGTTCTAGTCGGTGGAGCACTTTCCATCTTAATCTGTCCTCAGCCATCGATTTCACCTCCCTATACGACACGAGCTCTGCCTTCTCTTTTATTTCATCTAGGAATGACCTTTTTGGCATTCCTTTTCCTCTTCTTGCTTCGATTTTTCCTTCAATTAGATATTTCATAAAGTTGTCATTCCCCTTTTTGTCTCTATTGCTTTCAATAATCCTCATACACTTTCATATAGACCACTCAATCCAAAATCAAAGCCTGGTTGGCTTCAATAGTAGATAGAAGTTTTTTTTTTTAAATAAATAAAATAGAAGTTCTAAAATTGACTCCCTTTCAGTCTGAAATTTGTTCGTTCATACAGACAGAACGAACATAACAAGAAGACTTATTTTATAATATGTAAAGATTATTTAATGAGTAGTACTGAGGCGAATGCTATTCAAATATTTGTACAAAAACCAGTGATTTATAAAGTGATTGCTACCGTTTCTCAGTCCTGAATTGCAAAGCCAGCCAGTTCCTCTTGCGTTTCTTCACGAGAGCCTTGTCAGAGTGTAGCCGACAATGCGCGTAGAATGGATCCGCTTGTTCCGCTTCTTCTGAATGCGCTTCGGCCAGCAAACCTTCTCGCTGTCCACTGAAATTAAAATATTTGAAAATCGTAAGTAGTCAACAGATACTTAAATTCTCTCTAAGTTTGTTGAGAGTACATTAGTGGATGAAACGTTGCGAAGCACGGAGTCAGCATAAAAAATAAACCGTTTCAAACATTACAACCTGTTTGACATAAACCCTTCCTGGAAATGCTATAGGTGCCTACCACTACTACCCAGGCTATATGCCCCTTTGTCGCCTCGTACGACATCTATGGAATCGACAGGTCGCTTAACACAGACACTTACCGCTGTAATGTGTACTTTCTGTATTTTTTTAATCATTTATTTGTATAGTGTTTTTTTGCTTTCTCTGCAAACAAACGATTTATCTATCATTTGAACAGTGTCAGCTGGCTGACAGACGTACCAGGTGACATGGAAGAAGGTCTTGCACAAGCCGGCGTCGCAGCCGACGCAGACGCCGGTGCGCGCCAGCGTCGCGTCGCAGCACAGCGCGCACGCGCGCGCGCCCCACCGCGAGTACGCCATCTCGAACAGCGTCACGCCGGACAGATGTTCCACCTAGAGATTCACGACAAGCGATTCAAAAACGCCATAATAGTGTAACACATTCTTAATTGTGACACATTCTTAAGTGTAACACATTCAGAAAGAATTCTTATTTGAGTCCTGTTTTGCTCCTAACACATATAAAACTGTAACAGATAAATGTTACTGTTTGAACCAGTTTGTGTTGAATTTTGACATTTTTAAATGAAAAAATGTATCTTTTTTATACCGCTAAGAATGTCGTAAACAGGTTAATAATAACATTGAATACCTCTGAAAATGCGACTCCCGGCACATACAGTGCACAAACTAAATGCACCCATGCTCCAACTTCTGTTTCTTTGAAAATGCCACCTAAAAATAAATAATCATGTTATGAAAAATGTAAGTAAGGATAAGAAAAGAGGAATCGAAATGTCCTGTTATTGAACTTCATTGTTAATTTTGATAGTTAAAGGATTACCTTTATTTGGACAAAGTTCACAGCTAGGGTCAGTAACTCCAGCTTTGCAAGCCTCACAGAACCATGGCTCTGTGGATGCAGAACTGACTGTACTTGACTCACTAGCCACATCAGAAACACCATAGCAACCTACGACCAAAAGTAAAATTTAATAATCAGAATTATAAATGCAGTCTATTATAACTAGCAACACACATTAGCTTCGTTCAATTAAAACCTTAATAATACATTTTAACCTTCCTCAGGGATCATACTACCTATAGCTATATATATAAAACTGTACAGTAGTTTTTTTTAGTTTATTGTGTTCATACAGACAGACAGGTAACAGAGGGACTGCTCTTTATAATATGTAAGAATGATATATATTATTAAAACAATCAAATTGCCTCCCTACCAGAGATATCAATATTCTATCAATTTTTCTAATCAATAATGAAGCATGTCAAGAAGAGATTTTTGAGCATTTCTGCTCATTATACTTGTAAATAATTTGTAAAAATGTGAAACTGATGTACAATACATCAGTTTCACATTTTTACAAATTATTTTCTTTAAATATATCCTTACCTTCATGCACGGTGACCCCACAGCCATCACAACCAACAATCTCATTAAAATCATCCGATCGCGAGCCAAGACACCCAGCACAAATTAGCACATTAGCTAAGTCTCCAGGAAACTGTAAATAAAAATAAAATTAACTACATTGCTGAAAGCCATTTTGGTAGGTTGAGCTTGTTTTTATAATTTAAAAAGCTATGATTTCTAATTCAACAAAAAAAAACTTACCTTGAACTCCTTCTTGCTATTTTCCAGCAACTCAGCAACCGACATCTCTTCTCCAATTTTATTACTATTTGTTTTAAAGCGTTCAAGATCTGAATCAGACTCATCTTCTGATGACTCACTGTTAGCATTTCCTTCTAAAAATATGTTAATTAGTTATAATATGTACTATTGCTAGAATAGTATTCTTTACCCTAGAACTGCATTATGCATAACAGTCAACAAGCTACTTGGATTTTTAGATTAATTATTTTTAATTTAAAGTTATAGATAGTTTTAACCAAAAGGCTTAAATTTATTAAGCTACCTGGAAAGTTGTTAACAAATTCTTACTTTTGTCGTCATCACTGTTGATAGAGTAGTCATCACTCTCCTCCGGGTGATCTTCAATTCGAAAGTCTGAGTCGTCTGAGCTCTCGCCTTCACCCAGATCAAAATCTAGCAAAGCCTGTGGCTCAACTGGTTTCACCTTCCTTTTGGCCGGCCCTCGACCCTCTGGAATATTGTCGACTTAAAAACAAATGGCAATTATTAATTTGTTCATCGTACAGCAAAAATTATACTTACGATTACTCATGTTGAAGAGAAAATCAATAAATTATAAAAGTCTTCGCCAAATCACAAAGCCGGTGTTTACAATGATAACAGGGGAGAAAAAAATTTTTCATTTCAATAGTTTTTCTCTCTGTTAAAAAACTCTACTCAACAGATATAATATGTAAGTAGTCATTGTTCAAAACAGAATTTTTTTTAGAGACACTTTCGCACAGTTTGAAGAAAGAAATTAGAAAAGAAAGACGCAATCGCTAAGCATCCATGTTTAATTGTATTTAGAAGATGAGACAGTGACAGTGACGTTATGACGTAGATAACTGTTGTCATTCTGCCTTGGATGGATGTGGCAGGTCGGGACGGGGCTAGAAAATGTCAAAAGATAAATGTCAATGTCAGTCAAACAAAACAAATCAAAGAAAGATCTGCATTGTTTAGTTTGAATCACTCACTCATATTTTTCTAAAACTTGATAAAACAGAAGAACTACAAATACGTAATTGCGCTTAATTTTATGATATATTTAGGCCTATAGTGTAAAGTTTTCTTGAAGGAAAAAAGCACCTAACCCATCAGAAATATGGTTGGGCTCGATGCAGACCAGAATCGAGACGACGAATGCGACAACATTGGCTTAGGATGTGCGCTGGAACATTTTTCTGAAGTAGAGGATGTCATGAATATGATAGATAATGTGAAAAACATCTATAACACACCAGCATTTGAAGTAGAATACGATAAGTTGTATGCTATCATCAAGCAATATTATGAGCAACCTCACTTACTGGATCCTCATTTAGATAAGATTTTAGCTAAGTTTTTGAGTCTTATAAAAGATAAAGAGTCACCTATTGAGTTGAAACATGCTACATTTAATTATATGTACCAGATTTTCAGAGTAAGAGGATACAAAATAGTTATCAGGCATCTTCCTCATGAGGTAAGTTATGTTATAGTTAATTTACTACTATGGCATATGTTTATACAAATAACTAGTAATAATGCTTTTATTATTTTAGTATATATTTTACTTTAAAAAAGTAACTATGTAACACTTTGTAATAAACGCAAGAATATTGAATAAATCTTTAGTATTGAACTTTTTAAGGTCTCAGATCTACTGACTGTACTGTCATTTCTGGAAGCCCAAGATCCTAAGGACAAGGAGACATGGAGGAGCAGGTTTGTGCTCCTGCTCTGGCTGTCGATTGTTGTTATCATTCCGTTCCACATGAGCCGCCTTGATGGTTTTGCACCAGGTCAACCAGGTAATCAACAAATTATTGATTTACTTGTGTAATTAAGTATCATAAGCAAACTTCATTAAACCTTTAAGATTTGGTTAAATACATGCTTGTAAGAATTTGAATTTTGAATTGCTATATAAATTAATTAACTCTGTTGTAGATGCTGGCAATTCAAAAAAGATGACTGTGATGGAGAAAATCTTTAATATCTGCAAAACTTATTCTCTCAGTAAAGATGCTTGCGCTGAGGCAAGTGCTTTTTTAACTTCAAAGTTCCTTATTAGGTGAGTTTATGCTTGTAAGTATTGTAATCAAGTTGATTTATTTAGCCGTGAAAATAAATTGTGACTACATGTGCATATATGCAGACATGTGTGAAAATTCTGCTTCTAAGATAATTCTATTTTGAAATGTTTACCTTTTACTGTTTACCTTTTTAGATCTGATGTTAAAGAATTATACATGGGTGCATTTTTTGATTGGGCCTGTGAACTACATTCCAATATTCAAGAAGAAGACACCATACACTATGGTGTGCTTGCTGCCGTTGCTGCAGTCCTGAAACATGGGAAAAGAGATGATTTGCTGCCATATGCACCCAAGTTGCTGGAGTGGGTGACCAAGCAGAACTATAAGTCACACAAAGCTATGCTCGTTAGAAAGTATGGAGTGAAGATTGTGCAAAGAATTGGTGAGATTTTTAATAGAATTAAATTTTGTTTTATCTTTATCTCATGTCAGTTATCCTTGTTTTCTAAGGTTCTTTGTGTGTCAACAGTTAAATCATTAATATAATTAATTAATTAAAACTTAACATTTTAATGAAAACCATGAAATATCATATGAGTGATTAAATTCAATTCTTGATTGTATAGTAATATTAATATAGTATTTTTGAATACCAATAAATAAGATTTTTGACTTTGGTCATATTTACTTATTATCAAATTTTGATTGTTTAATATGGCATTAATTTCGAGTTCACACATTTAATTTGAATGTGAGATCGTTAGTCCTTAATTCACGTCAAAACAGAGCATTTGATTGAGTGATTTTTGGAACCTGAGCAACATAGGCTACTCATTGTAACAGCTAGCACTTCATATTGGCATTCTTAGGTCTAACATTCAGGGAACTGGGTGAAATGGCTCATCATTGCGCTGTCGTCGCGAACAAGAAAATAATAATAAATCCCTATAGGTCTAACATTCCTGCGTCCGCGGGTGGCGTCGTGGCGCTACACTCGCGGCTCCCGCTCGCTGGCCGTCACGCTGGGCGGCGCGCAGGCCGCGGGTGATACTGAGCCCGCGCTCGCCAGTGTACACACCGACGAGGATATACCGCAGGAGGTATTGTATATGGAAATGTGTTTATTTGTGGCGATACATTGGCGGCCTGACGGGCCCCATTCACTGGCCATGATGATATATCTGCCAGATAACCAACCGATGTCAGAAAGTCCCTTAGAGGCTACCGCCATCTAGTGAAAAGTGGTGAAACAAGCCCTACATTTTTTTTATCTGATAGGAAGCTACTAGTCTATAGATACCTGCAACATCAAGGGTTTCAACAAATGTATGATGAGACGTCGCCGGTGGTCGCTAGTTACGTTATAATTTTACGAGCATTTATATCACAAAATATTTTTTTTTATTCACAACAATTGCCAGTTTTTCTTTTTTTAACCTATTCCATCCAATGACTGGGCAAAGATCCTCCAAACCCTTTCAAGCTGTTCTAATTTTTTTTTCCAACAGGTAGAAGATGTAGTAGAACTTCTGCTATGCTCCCTCCGCGACGACGACACCGTGGTACGATGGTCGGCTGCCAAGGGCGTGGGTCGCATCGGAGCTAGGTTGCCGGCGCTGGCTGCGGCGGACGTCTGTGAAACTGTACTTGGGCTGTTTGTTGATAATGAGAGGGAGACCGCTTGGCATGGTGGTTGTATGGCGTTAGCTGAGCTGGGTTTGTATTTAATGTTGAATAATTTATCTATAATTGCTCGAGTATTTGCGGAGTGTCACGAAAGAAGTCCCACAGGCAGTAGCGCAACTGTCCCTTACAAAAACGTCGTGACCGAGCTGTTGTTGATAGTCCAAATAATGCCTCGGGACATTTTTTATATTGTAGGCTTTCGATAATGTCCAAATAGGCTTTCAGTGCAAAAAATTACTGCCCTCAATGTCTGCTAAAATATGCTAGGTAATATAGGCTAATATACTGTATGATGTAATCTGCAAACGCATATCAACATATAACATTTTTTGAGTCTTCAATGTTCATTTTATGGTTTTGTATGGATATTATATTAGGTAACTGGAACAAGACCATAAGTGACGTTCCACGGGTAAAGATACTTTATGGGCGGATTTTGTGTACCTACGTTTTTATTTTGAATAGTTTTTTGAGTTACATACCCATATTGTGATCTTTCACGGGTGATGGTAAATTAAGTATGTGTATTTTATAGCATTTTTTGTATGTGTTTTTATCCTAAATGGTTTTTGAGTAGCAGTTTATATTAAACATCGACCATACGGTACCTTTACACGTATTTTAAATAGCTTAACGTCGTTACATAGCTCGTCGCGGCCTCCTCTCTCCAGCCCAAGTGGGGTCGGGCATAAACAGTGTGATCCGCGCCCTAGAGCGCGACGAGCCGCGCGCGGCGTGCGGCGGCGGCGGCGGCCGCGCGGCGCGTGACGCGGCCTGCCACGCCGCGTGGGCGTTCGCGCGCGCGTACGACGCGGCTGCGCTGGCGCCGCACGCCGACGCATTGGCCAACGCTCTGATTGCCACCACGTGCTTCGATAGGGAGGTATGTTTGTTTTCCTATTTATTAAAGAAAATTAGGAAATCGTAAAAATAATTTAATTTTTAAGTAAAGCTTGTAAAATTGGAATACTCGCGTATAATTCCTTTAGGATGTAATTATTGTTACTTATTGTTAATTTATTTTCTTTATAAAGAGTTTTTTTTAATTTCTATGTAGTCCATATACCATATAATCATAATGCACATTTATAATAAAATGTGTCTTCCATATTTCCACAGATAAACTGCAGGCGAGCCGCATCCGCAGCTTATCAAGAAAATGTTGGTAGACATGGCATGTTTCCCCACGGAATCGATGTGTTGACCACCGCTGATTTCCAGTCAGTCGGTCCCAGGAACAACTCCTACTTGGTCATAGCTCCACAGGTGTGTTATAGTTATAATGACCTCTAGAACTACATATAAAATGTATGCTTTTACTTGCCTCATTAGTTGCAAACTTACAAATAAACATTTTGTTTGAAATGAGCCTTTCACATCAACAGCGCGCCTAGCGGACGATTCGCTGGCGAATAATTTTTGTTTCAAAATTTGGTCGTATGGACATGAAGTCTTATCCTAGATACCACACGCCACAAAATGGTGGTACGATCTTATATCACGATAATATTAAACTTTTAGAGCCATGCCTCATTGCTCAGTTGCGCTCCGTCGTTTACGTCAACGCATGTCAGTGTCAAAACCTATCCCGGAGTCCCGTTAAAATCTGCGAGATTTTTATAAAACGACATATTTTGTGTATTATGTTTTTTTGAAGTGAATAAATGATTTCAAAAAATCAAACATACTTATATATTGTTGTAGGTCGCCAGTTACCCCGAGTACACCCGCCCCCTGGTGGATCACCTGGTGGACCTGAAGGTGGAACACTGGGACTGCGCCATCCGTGAGTTGGCCGCCAAAGCCCTACACAAGATCACTCCTAAGGTATGGTAACTCTTGATTACACATGAGAATAATAGGACAATAATGAAAGACAAAACTATATGGAAAGAGTAAACACTATGCCGACCCCTCATAACTGGGTCAAGAAGAGCAGTAAGTAGGTAATATTTACTTGTCGTATTGAATCTTGATCCTTTAACTTTCTAATCTTGTTTCTGTGTTACCTCTTCAAGCTGCAGATAAAGCTTGAAGAGGTAACACAGAAACAGGATCTTCGATCGAACAATATTTTATTCGGAAGATAAGATATTTCATTCCGAAAAAAATAACTGATTCCCTGGGAATGGAGCCGCTGCAAAAACACTTATCTAATCTCACTTTTGACATTAAATAAACAAGAAAAATCATATTTAATGAATTTATGCTAAAATAAGCTTAAATTAAAGGTGTTTGGTTAATTTTTATGTAAAATATTATCCCTAATATTTCATAAAATAAAATAATAAATTACCCCAGCAAAAATACGGAAAATATCGACGGAAATAATGCACTCATAGATCCTCTTTCGAAGCTGGCCACTATTGTAATGTTACGTGACGTCCTTTCATTTTGACACCGTGAAAAATTCGTCATTTTTATTTTAGCCTTAGATAAGTTAGCTCGTATTTTAATTTATTTTATTTTTTAACTAGATTCTTTTGAATCTTTATGTAAAAGTTGATTTCTAGGAAACATGACTGAAGTAAGTTGTACATAAAAAATACGTTCACAAAAACACGTCCATAACAAAAATATACGAAAATCAAATTCTTCCTACTTAATATTAGAAACGTGAAAGTTTTGTTCCTACAAAAATGAAATATAAAGGAATATAATGAGTTCCTACTCATTATATTCCTTGACGCGAAAACAAACATTTGAATGAAAACCTGTATTTCTTACCATACATACATTTTTGCTATCCTCAATATGAAAGCGAAACTACTGGGCGCGGTTAATATATAAGATTACTTCACAGATTCCAGAGTATGTAGCGGCTGATATCCTGCAGAAATTGGTGAATAAGACAGAGTCCATAGACCTGAATGTGCGTCACGGCGCTATACTGGCCATCGGGGAGGCGATACATGCCTTGGCTGAGACGAAGCTACCTGATGGTATGTAATTAATTTACTGTACGTATATGTGTATGTGTATAACTTTAGAAAGTTGAATAAAATCCAGTCCCGCAAATTGGTTGGGCATTTCTGAGAATCATTGTAATCAATTTTTCAGATTAAATATCACAACCGAATCTCCAAAATTGTATAGTTTATTTTTTGCATTGACCGCGGGGTTCGGGGCTTCACAGCCCCGAATAAAATACGCGAGCTGAGACAGAAGTGAAATAAAATTTGAAATCTACGTTTATTATCCACTGGTTCAGGTAAAGCCGGTGACACACTGATATCGGAAGACATTTTGATCGCCGTCCGCGACTTGGTGCCTCACCTCCGCTCTCGCCAGCAGTTTAGAGGATTGGGAGGAGAGCTGATGAGACAAGCTTGTTGTCAGTGTATAGCGTCGCTCGCTTTGGGCGCCGCACCTTACCACTCTCATGATACTATTGGTAAGTGTGTATTATAAGAAAACGTTTAGTATCTGAAAATGTGTAGCGTTTTTTGATTTATTATCGACACGTAACGAAGAAGGTAAAGATGTAGCGATTAGATCCGACGAACACCCTGTGTGAAAGGTCGTAGGTTCGAATCCTAATTTCATTAGTTTACCAATTGGCTCAATTGTATGTTTGTCTACTTTCTTATGTGTTGTGTATCAAATTTAACCCATTTAGAAATATTTTTGTAATTAATAAACTCACTAGTGGACCGATTTTGATGAAATTTGGCACAGAGACAGACGAGACGATCAGGAGTAACAATGCTCCTTTCTATATTACGCTTTCACCTGAGCGAAGCCAAGACGGGCCGCTAGTACAATATACAATCCGTTTATCCTTACAGAGTCCTAACACAAAAACAATTTTTACAATACTTAATGTTAATTGAACATTTGTTGAAAATCCAAATATTCGTTCAAACCAGTATAATCAGAGTTTTGTTCTAAAACTTTACTTTTCAGACGACTGGCTGAATCTAATCGAAGAATGTCTATCCCACGAGGTGCAACCGATCCGCGAGAAGGCAATCCGCGCGCTGCCGCTAGTGTTCCAACAGTACCTGCGCGACGACAACATGAAGTATGGCGACCTCACCGCTAAGCAGAAACGGATGCGGTTGCTGGAGAAGTATTGCGAGCAGCTGGGCAACACTGGGGTTAATGGGCTGCTGTTGAGGATGGGGTATGCTAGGGCTGTTGGTAAGCAATATATGTTTTACGATCAAGTGAATGGAAATGTATTCTCAAGGAGGGGTCGGCGGCAAGTAAGCGGCCGGCTGTAAAATCAAATGCGAATCTTTTAAAAGTATTTTTTACGCTAACCCCACTGGATTTGCGGCGTCACAGCCCCAAACGTAATGTAAACGAAGTCCATGTGAAATGTCCAATGGAAATCCATATTATTAATCCAAGTATATAAGATATGTTTTTTTGTAATGAATAAACTCAAAAACCGATTTTGATGAAAATTGGCAAAAGGTCAGACGAAACGTTCAGTTGAAGTACGAAGTGTTTTTTTCATTATGAGCTAAGCCGGGATTAGTCGCTAGTGTAGTGATAAGAAGAAATATTTTAATTATTAAATAAGCAATTTCAGTCAAAGCAAATAAATGAAACAAAAATCGGATTGACATATCTAAGGTTATATTTATTTTATTCTGATTCATTTAGGCTGACAATGTCTAGATCCTTGCGCCGCGTCTGTCTGTCCGTCTCAAAAACAACTGCACTGATTTTCATGCGATTTTCACCAACATATAATGTGATCTGAGTAAGGTTTAGATATATAATTTATTATGTTTTTACCCGAGCGAATTCGGGGCGGGCTGTCAGTTATTATTAAATATACCTATTTGACATGGATCTATAATTTATTAATATTATTTATTCATATCTGAGAACCACCGCATAAAAAATTATCAAATAAAAAAAACCGCATCCAAATCTGTTCACCCGTTGATGAGCTACGGTGCCACGTACACGGACAGACACAAACTTAGCGGTCAGACTTATAACACCCCTATTTTTGCGTCGAGGGTTAAAAATAGCTTAACCCAGGTTGGCGGGATAAACTCAGAACATTGATATTTCAGGATCGTTACCCAAATTCGTGCTATCTGAAAATCTACAACTGGTCATTCAGTCGCTGATAGAATGCAGCAAAGTGACGGACGCCACTCATAAATGGGCTGAAGCGAGGAGGGACGCGGTTATTGGACTCACTGAAGTTTGTCAAACACTGGGTAAGTTTTATAGCGAACTTGTTTTTGCCCGCGGCCACGCCCGCGTGAATTTCCTATGGGAAAATTTATTTTTCCGCTATCCCATGTCCTTTTCCTACATGGTATGCAAAATTTCAAGAATATTAGTTAAGTAGATAAAACGTGAAAAGGTAACAGATAAACACACTTTCGCATTTATAGTATTAGGATAGCGAAAAATATTTCCAATCTCGTACCACCTCAATTATTACTACAGTATATCGCAACAAAATAGGATACAAAACGCAATTTTAACAATAGAACATTTCACATTGTATTGTGTTGACAGGTATTGCAAACGGAGTGGAGAATTACGTGGGGGAGATTGTAGAAGCGTTGCTGGCGTGTCTGTCGGAGTACACCATCGACATGAGGGGCGACATCGGCGCCTGGGTGCGCGAGGCCAGCATGACTGGTTCGTATACATCCATTATTTTCACTTTCATTTAATTTCCTTGTCTGTCTGTTTGTAACCAAATTTTGCATGTAAAATTTTTCTATAGAGTTGAAATTTCCCACGTCGCTTCGTTTTCCAAGACAATGATAAGCTTAACCTAATGGTATACACAGATCAGCTCCCAATGAAGGAACTCCTCAGCAATTTACAACACATACATGTTTTTCGTCACATGATATTGCAACAAAATCATGTGATTACAAATCTTGTCTATATACTTAAGCCCAATTTTCATGATCCTCTCTCTATCTCTCTCTTTCTCTTTTCTGCAATCTCCAGGAAAATGATAAAAGGTGACCCGTGACCAAATGTCTGGCATATATCTCGCTCAGAATCAGCATTGCTATATGATGCAACATGTGAATGAACTTTCAATGTTACATCATACACATTTCGTACTATGTCATTGCGTATTGTGTAATTTTCTTTCACGATTTTGCGTTTAGTTTTGCCGTGTATTAGATTCGATTAAGTTACGGGCACACGATACATAATATTATTCATTCATGCAATTCATAATATTCAACAGCCCACACTGAGCATAGTGACACTAGATGGCCGTATGTAGTTGCAAAAGTAATGTCACACAACTTTTGCATACCAATAGCCGGTAAAACATGTAGGATTATCTATTCCTTTTAACAATTTATATTACTCATGTTTTTTTAGGTATTTTCTTTCTTGGCAATTTCGATAAAATCTAATGCCAGTGAGTCTTATACACACACTCTATGTTTGGACCTTAATTGTACATAGTTAATGTTTAAATAAATCTTATGTTTTTGCAAAATATAAGGTCATCAAGATTCTCGTTGCGTTAATGGAAGATTAGTCTAAGATATGAGTAGGCTGTTAAAACGATTAACGAAGAGAAAAGAAACTTGATATTTTTTTACAATATTAGTATGGAAATTCCAGGTCTCCTCTCCCTAAGTCGTCAGTGCGCAGTAGAAGCGCCGCAGCTGAATACCGCGGCGGTGGTGAGCGCCGCGATGCGCGGCGTGGCGCAGCAAGCGGTGGAGAAGATCGACCGCACGAGGGCGCACGCGGGGAGGATCTTCACTTCTTTTATATACAAGTAAGAGTTGTTTGTTGTGATTAGGAAGTTCAAAGTCTAGATTTCCCAAATTAATCCTTTAGAGATACTTTTTCATGTCAAAGTTTAATTATATGGTACTAGCGCCCTGGGGCTTCGCTAGCGCGGGAATTTCGGGATAAAAAAAAACATTCTATTTGTTATTCTACCCGTGTACCAAAGTACATAACAATCCGTCCAGTTGATTTTGCGTGAAAGAGAGACAAACATACATCCTCCAACTTCGCATTTATGAATAATATTAGTAGGATGTTATCAAAAGGATATAAAACGCTGCCATTTTGGAACGTCCACTACTGAAGAAATGCCGAAAGAAACTCATTTAAATAATGTTGGTCCCTGTCATGCCAGAATGGCTTATTGTTATTTTGTTTTACAAAGTCGAAGTATACAAAAGCGTGTTATGATTGTGATATAATGCCGACAATAATAATGATACTCTGTCTTACCGGGAAATTTAATCATGTATATCTTGATTATTATTAAATTTACCTGAAAAATAATTCTATTTACTTAGGTAATGAGCAAACATTTATGTTGCCACTATACTCCAGTATCAATCAATTAGTTCCATTTCGTTTTACAAGGCCACACGTGCAATGAACGTAAATCTACAATTAAATACAAAATGCGATAAGGCGACAGGCCTAAAATCGCAGGAAAGTAAATAAAAAAAGTTTGTACTGTTAGAATCTGATGTAACATCGTAAGTTCAATCGTAAATGTTTCATCATTATTGTGAAGGTTAGTATGTTTTTTTGTCTGAATTTAGAGTTGAGTGTGTTTTATGCAGATTGTAAACACTTCTTTCCTTTGGTTGCCATCGAATCTGCTGGTTCGGAATTAGTTGAGAAGGAGGAATAAGTGACTTTGTTCGAAACCAGTTTCGACCCATATTTCTCATGAACGATGGAATCAACTACGATGGATGTAGGTTTATATAGTTTTAAACTAATAAATAAGATATCACTTCTATTTTTTTTTGTCAATTTGTAATTTTTTATGGCTTATAGAATGCCCCATCATAAAAAAATACAATCTGACAAAAAAAAATTGAAGTGATATTTATTAGTTTAAAACTATATGTACTCTGATAAATTCTTTTGTCTTCCGTTTCCTTGACCATACATTGACTCCTTACATACCAAATCTTCACTTTCTTTCTTATCCGGCTGCTAAAGAAGAATTACGTATATTGATTAACCTAATATTTTCAGCGACCCGCCAATCAATAACATTCCTAATCACGACGCGCTAAAGCGCATTTTCCCATCCGAGGAAGTCGAACTGAAACAAGGCAAGGAAACAGAGGAGGATGAGACTGCTAGTGAGAATTTCAACGTAGTTCTGTGGTTGTTCCCCGGACACACTATGCCGCGATTCGTGCAGCTATTGACGTATCCCGACTATAGATATAATGTCATTAAAGGGCTCATTGTTAGCGGCGGCGAGATGACTGAGAGCTTGGTAAGTTATATATATTTTGACTAATATTTAAGTACATTTAATTTTAATAAATAAGTATATGAAAAAACCATACAGATTGAGTTAGCCCCAAAGTTGGAAACTTTGTTTTATGGGATACTAACTCAACGGTACCGTGTTTTATATATAATAAGACCCAGGTCAATCTGAAAAAGCCCACTGGAACGATCCGTCTATCGTCGATCTGTCCCAGTCGGTCAAATTTCACAAACGGTGTGTTTTCCCAAATTATTATATAATACAAATTATTGTGTTTTTTTAATGATAGACTCTATGAGATAGAGATAAAAATTTAGTTAATTTAGTTACTTTTATTTAATCGGTTTTGTTTTGTGGGATGATAGCATGCTCTCCTTTTAAATTTGCATACCCGTAGACGGTGAAACATGTAGAATTAAGTTTTTCTTTTAACACCACATTGTAAGAAATGTAAATATATTTTTGCATATAAATAATCTTTGTCTTTGTCTTTACCTGCTAATGTAACATTATATGATAGACAAAATAGACGCTGGTCTTTCGCGAATGCTATAGACATTATAGAAAAAATACATTAAAATATGAATAAAAATAAAACAAAAAAAAATGTCTATTACACAGGTAAAACACACAACGCAATCCCTATACGCCTACCTGAATTCTATACAAAGCGACAAAGATCTGCTAGTGGCCATCTGCGACACTATCGTGCAAGTGTTCGCTGATAACATCAACGTAAAGCGGATCACGGGACCAATATTCAACTTCCTTGACAGACTGCTTAGCTCAGGTAAATGGATTCGAATATGTTTATTTGTAACTAGTGCCCTCGTCCAGACTACGCTATCACATCACGATGTGTGTTAACATTTGCTCATAAAATCCTAACCGAAAATCGCATAGGAAATTTTTGCATGCCAACGATTATAAAATGTATTTCTGTTTTAGGTTCAATATCACCAATCCTTGAAGATCCAGATTCAACATTTGCTCTGAATGTGTTGAAATATCTTCAGTTGGAACTCAGAGGAGCGAAGAATATTTACAAACTTCTTGATTCCATCAATGTGTTGTGTCAGTTAATCCAGGTAAGTAATTTTATTAAATACTGGCTTTTGCCCGCGGCTTCGCCCGCGTGTATTTCTCTGCGAAAACGGAATAGGCAAGTTTTTCATATAAACTTTCGTCCCCCATTATATGATTTTGAAAAAAAATAGCCTTTAAAATTTTGAACGAGGAGCTACATGCATACAACATTTCATTAAAATCGTTCCAGCAGTTTAGCCGTGAAAGTGGAACAGACAGGTAGACTCACATTTATAATATTAGTATGGATAATAATTTTGCTATATGTTTAATGACATTTGTTACTTAACCGTGCAAAATCTGCTGGATGCATTTAAATGAAAATGGAGAATTTAATCTGGAATAGTATATGTATTATTCCAGCTTTATACGATATTATTTTATTCTAAAATTCCCTTGAAACGAGGCTCGGCTGTGAAGTTACTTATTTTTATCAATATGTACCAGGTTGCTGCTGACAGATTGTAATCTTAGAAACTATTTGTTATTGAATATGTTGATGAATTTTGCTTCTATGACTACATTAAAAATACTAATCCTTTACACATTTGACATGGGATATAAAGGGGTGGTTGTCAAGGCCAGAGAATTGTAAAAAATGTGTAATCTATGTAAAATAGATTTTAGGATCGCTATGATAATTCAGAGACTGTAACAATGCAGCTGGAGTTAAAGTTGGTTGGAAGTCCATTTTAAAAAAGTATCAAAGATTATAAAAACAAAGTCAACAATAAAAAATAACTAAAAATTTGTGACAATTTTTATCAATAAATAATCACCATAAACTTGATAAATTAATGTAGCCATCGAACAAACATATCTTTGCGAACATTTTAGCAAGTTGTGACGTCACTCGTTCGTGTCATTCAGCATGGAACGTTTGGACAAGTCCAAAGATGAATTTTTGTCATATCTTTGAAAGTATCATTGTCACAGTGATTTTTTCCACTGGTGTTTCTATTAATATAAGGACAAATCGAATGAAAGAAAACGAAAGATTGTCAACTAGCCTAGCTAGTTTTTACTGTTCCTACTTTTGATACTTTTTTGTGTTTGTAAAATAATTGATGTATAATAAATGATGTGGTGGTGAGGTGGTGTCGACGTGCGCGCGCGCCGCCGGGCAGCTGGTGGTGTACCTCTGCTACGGCGAGCGCTACGTGCGGCGCTGCGCAGCCGCGCGACTCTACGAGGCGCTCGCGCTCTACGGCGACGACTGCGCTCTGCCGCACGACTCTCTGCCGCAGGTTAATGTTACTCACGTCACGACACTGACTGATCTGACGGCGAAGTGCGGGTTTGCATTTCGTTTCTCACTTTCGAATCGATTCTAAGGAACCACCGAACCTATTATATTGCGGAGTGGTTGTCGTTGTGCGTCACGATGGGCGCTCTGTGATTGGTTATCTGCGTCTCACTGCGAGTCGCTACGCACACTGATCTAAAATTCGTAAGACATCAAAAATGCACAACCTTGATATTTAAGTCTTGACTTTTGCCGGAGTGCAACCAATTTTTTACTCTTATTTACTTTCACCTGTTGTGTCGGCTACTATGTTTCATCTGTCCCGATATTTGACAAAAAATAACTTTTAATTATTTGTAGAAGAAAAAGCACTGTGATTACAAAATGGTCACTTAGGCGGCCCTTATATACAAATAAGAGTAGCTACTGCTCAGCTGTTTACGTTTGATGAGAAAGCGAAACTATTATACTATATCCTTGTCATTCCTTCAAATCGCAAAGCCGAACTTAACTTGAATATATGTATATTCTTAGTAATTTCGCAAAATAAAGTGATTGTATCAAAGGCCGCGCAAATTACAAAAAAACATTTTGTCTACAGGTGATGTCGAAACTAGCCGATACGGACTGGGAGCGAGACGTGACGGAATTGAGACCAATCAGGAACGAAATTTGTGATCTCATGGGGATAAAGCGACCAGTTTTGAAACAGAAGCCTTAATACACCAATTTATTTTTATAAATACGCTTTTATGTGGCTGCTTGGAGCAAGTAATTTGCCAAATTGATTTGATTGCTTCGTGCCTTTGAGGTAGGTATATTATTACTTTCGTATAGTAATATATATTCTTATATTAATAACTCGAGATATTCGCAATGGCGGTGCTTAAGACTAATAAATATTTCAAAAATGTATTACTATGGAGTCGCATTAAATTTAAACGAAAAATAATGTTAATTTTACTAATTTAACAAATATATAATTTGCGATCCCATAATTTTTTATGTTCTTCGTATCGTATCAATTGTTATGTGCGTACCATAACTTTGATGTATCCATGACATATCTACACGGTAATAAAATGTTTGTAAAAATTTGGAGCCGTGAAATAATTTGGTACTTTTTACGTTGCAATAATGCAATCAGATTAGTCGCACCACGTAACCGTGGTTATAATTTTGCTGTGTTTACTTACATAATGAAATAATGTATTACAAGATTATCACAAGATGTACTGGTTTTATATACTCACAGAATTAATTTGTTCTTGAACAATAAAACTTATTTATTTTACGTTTTGTATCATTTCAACCAATTAAAACAAAAATATTTGGGAAATATATTATTATAGAACATAGTATTATAGAACTTATAAACTAGGTAACAATATATTTAAACGAGGTGTTTGATTTTAATAGTTAAGTATATCATCAGGATTTTTCTACTGCGTATTATTTTCATTCTAGAAATTATATGCTTACACTATTTTCTAAAATATTTTAATAATCACATTTTAAAATATTTTGGCCCATTTGAACCAATAATTAGAAATAGCCTTGACCCACTAAACGCTTGTATAGATAGATAGATAAAACATTTGTAAAACAACAACACAATACACAACCAGACTAAAAACACAAAATAAAACACAGTATTCACCACATAGCACAATTATTGAGCAAATGTACTGTGTTGCAGACATACAAAAAGGCCCATCTCACTACACATATCACCCAGAGGAGCGATATACTGATTTTCAGATGGGACCTGAATCAGTGTGCGAACGGTGTGTGTGTGTATATTAACAGTGAAGAAGGAGATATATAACTACGATTGATATATTACTTATACAATAAACATTGACTATAGCTACATACACGTACCCAACATAATAAATAAAGAAAAAATAATATAAAATATAATAAGTATAGTATATAAAAAGTATAGATAACTAGTTTAGCCCAGTGTCTGCAGTTGCACAGGGTCTTGTGGCGCTTCGGCTATGATGTCCGCCCAGAAAGTGCCATAGTTCTTTAGCACTGTGCCCCTGAAAAAAAATAGGCTACAATATCGAATGTATATTGATCATGATTATATAGCTCATTTGCACATATGTTAGGTTAAAGTAACTTGCAAACCCTGTTAGGAGAATATTCCCTCAAATAGAGACAATACAGGACCTGTGTTACGATTGTTAGTTTACTCTTTTTAAAAGTTAAAAGGAGCAGGAAAGAAATTGTAATCCCAAAATGTAGTTTTTCGCTAAATGTTGAGTTTTATAACATCTCATAGCAACTAATACTACTAGTTTGACTCGGTTCTGATTTGTGCGATGAAATTAAAAGTATTGATATGATAGTATATCATATTAATCCATATATATATCGTGATTTGTCTATGATTTTTCTAGAATTGCATAGGTAGTCGAAGTAGGAGATTTGACGATAAGTTCGTTGCCCTGCTCCTTGAGCCAGTTCCTTTCACCTCGGACATGTGTTGCGCAACCACGCGTGAGATAGACCTTAAGATAAACTTCGATTACTCAGTAATTACCTACTGGCTTTAATCACAAGCAGAGCATGACCATGGGTCAGCAACGTGGACTATTATCTGTTATGACAATTTTGCGCGGATCATTGGTAAACAATGATGAGGCATTTTTTCTTTAGGGAAAATCTTGGACACATTGCTTCGTATCAAGCCTATTTCATGTCCCGTTTATCAAACTAACTCACGTTTTCGACGTAGGTAGTTATTATGACGTCGTTACTACCAAACTCGACGTTGCTCATTGAGTAGGTACTCTTAAGAAATATTACTACATCAATTAATGGAAACTAGATTAAAATTTATTAATACACTACTTTTCTTTTAAATCGACTGAATCGCTGCACATCGGTTTCCAAACTATGGTGCCATGAGAAACCACCTACCTAGTTAGATTGGTAGTAACAAGGGCAAGAAAGGTACTGGCACTGGACAAAGGTACGCCGACTGAGTTCACGGCCGCCTTTTGGAATTACAGGCCGCGCCGATGTAACTGGAGCCGTCGTTCATATTTAGGATTCAGTGAAACTGCGGAGTCTTGTAAAATTTGATATACGAACGTCCACTTCCAGCCAATAAGGACGGGAAACGCTTGTAAGCTTGTAAATTCATAGATCAACAAAAAAGAAAAAAAAAATATACGCACGTACCAGCTATTGGGAGTCCCAGATATTTTGTACCGGTATGCAGTCCCTGATTGGGAAATGTATTTTTTAAAACTTACGTGAAATAAATCCTGCCGTGCGCGTTGGGCGCTCGCCACACCAGGGTGGCTCTGTTCTTGTCTCTGGGGTCGGCGTGCGTCACCGCAGAACATTCCGGATGGATGGTGGTGTTGGGCGCCTCTTCCCACGACCCCAGCCACTCGTCCGATTCCACTGATCGCGCTTGGAGGAAGAAACCTTTGAATGGCTCCGATCCTTCGATTGTAACTGAAATTTCAGTGTCTCTTGCTAATTTGGACATTGTCTCGGCATAAAACTAAGGTTTCACTGATTGCTAATAAATTCTCTGATAGCCTAAGTATGTAACATATCGAACAGATAGCGTTAAAATTGTGTTTGACTGGTGTTGGATTTGGCTAAGTAACTGACCAATTACATCAGGCAAAAGTATATTTCTTGATTACATATAATGATAAGTAATAAGGAATTATATGTAAACTTGGTATGAATGCATAATTTTATATTGTTTTGCGGTTGCAACGTTATCATTATAATTTCTGGCGAGGTGCTGAAGCAGATTTTTTATATATATTAGGAGCGAGTTATTTACTTTCAATTCAATTTAAAATTAATGTTATGCTCCAGTAATGATAGTTGCAAATTTGGGCTTAATTAAATATAAATTTTGTATAAATAAAATTAATATGTACCGAGTATACTAATTAAATATATTATGTCATCAACCACGATGTCTAGACAAAATTATTTATGATATGTACAGATAGAGTACACTCATTTAAGTTGAGTGCGATACGATAGCAAACCGGTTAAGCCATGTGTGACCTACAATACGACATTAGAAGTTGTAATCAAATTTGCTTTAACCGTTAAGTAGCTTTAAGTACTTAGATATTTATCATTGTTCATTAACAATGATGAATTAAACTTTAATTGCGTTTGCTATTTCGGTATTGAGTAATAACTTGACACAAGTCGTTCAACGTACTTAGGGTTTTGATGAAATATTGTTTTTTTTCATCGAAAATTGTGCTCTCAGCACCCAAAAAATGCTTACTAATATTTATAGTCCATAGAAGAATGAAAGGAAAATAAACTATTTACTGATGTCCACAGTAACCAGGACATCGTTAATTTGTCTTTTTTGTTTTATTTATCTGCAAGACTATTCGAGTTATGTTGTTATTAAAAGCGGCTCTACTGTGCTAGCGGATGCTAACTTAGGTTGGAAATCGTGATATTATAGAATAGAATAATTTTACACACAATGTTTCACACTTAACAAAATACCTATTCGACACATGAAATTGAAGAAAACATGAAGCCGGCGTGCGGTGCTATAGGTGAAGTCTCAGTGTTAATAATAATATTTAGGTAACATCTACTCATTTGTGAATTACCATTTGTGTCTAGTAGCAAACTTACAATGTATGCACTACTAGCAATAGTGCAGTTCCATGCTCATCCTTAAAATGTAGCAAGAAAAAGACTCACAATCGCATTAAAAATAGCCTTCAATAAATGTTCTTAAGAATATAGCTACCCCTGCATACCTGTGATAGTTGAATGTGGTCCATAGGTAGACGAGGAAGCTAGAACCCTGTAGGGCAGTGTAGCCAGTGATTGCGATCTATGTTGTCCGTGATTGGGCTGATTCGCGCGATTTTTCACACAAGTATCCACCGGTGCACCATCTGGGAAACTATTTACTCCCCAACACAGAACTGACGCTAATAAAAATTTAAACATCATTTTTCTAATTACATAAAGTAACTGTATGACTGTTAAAAGATTCAATGAACAACTGCGCGGGGTCTTGCAAAGCCGCTCACTTTTGTAACCCCCCTTCGAAAGGATCTAGATCTTGACCGACAGATCGATTAATGTTTGGTTTGGGTGTGCCGAAAGTACCACGGTTTCATGCGCTGTGTTGCGCAAACTATTAGCGCTTTGGTAAATAAGCTTTATCGAATGTACAAAAGCTTACAAATTCGATCCTGCCAAAATCGTACAAGGTTGAATAAATTTATAGATACATCGTTTAAAACACAATTTATTTGAATATAAAATATAAAAATATAAAACTGTTTATCCACACAATTTAGAATTATTTCGACTTATCATTTTATATTTTGTGGTGATACAAATGGCAATATAACGTTAAGGGTTAAATATATCTACATCTACTTATCAACAAAAACTATTGTATCATCTTTGCCTCTGTTAGGACATAGAAGGTCAGGGTTCAACTGAATGTCGGTGTTTTCTTTATTAACAATATATTGCATTATTTCGTCGATCATGTTTTCGTCATCATTGCTAATGTACTGAATATCATCTGGAATATCAATGTCCACGTCACTATTTCCCAAGTCATGATCGACTTTTGGACTTGATTCTACATTTGCTACATCTTTGTAATCATTAAACATAGAAGGACTGACTTCTGGTAGAGTTTCCATTGTACTTTCGAGACCTGGTTTTCTGTCTCGTAAATCTTGACTTCTCGCGAAAGTTACTAATTTCTTTTCTGGATGTGTTATTTCATAATCATTCAAAGAATTGTTATAAACGCTGCTATTAGGTGAGGAAACGCAATTGATCCAATTTGATCCGTCCAGTACGAAAGGCATGCGATGTTCTCTTTTTGGAGCACAAAATTCTCCGTACTCATACCCGTCATTATTTACACCAGTTTCGATACTTTCGTAGACTGGTTCGAGAATTTCAGCTAAACGTTCGCTCGCTTGTATCGATACGATCTCCGCGACGTGTAAACTAGGTCTGATGGTAGCGTATTCTGGTTTTGGATTTTCTTGTGATTGCAGCCCTGTACTGTAAGTCAATCGTCTGTCTACATGGCTACTCATTCTTGGTGCTGTGGAGTCTCTTCTTGCTCGGGAAACATATGATTCTGTCTTCCTGTAAGTAGCTTTTATAAGCGCATGAACCTGAAAAGTCGTTATTTTTAATGGTGAGGAATTATAAATCCTGCTAAATGAAAGATTTTTTAGAATGTTTAAATATATATCTAATTGTCTTTCGCGTAAGATCCTAGAGATATTTCGATGAAATTTGGTACATGGGTAGAACAAAATCTGGAATAACAATTGAAAACCTGAATTATAATAATATATAATTATTATTTTCAATTAATAAAATATAATTTAGTTCGATGAGAGTACTAAAGTGAAAAATCACCTCTTTATTGACATAGCAATACAGCATAGCCACAATAAAGCCCTGCAAACCCTCGACGGTGTAAGCCACGTAGTAATACGCCTGTTCCCCGACACAATTTGTAGTGTTCGGTCTAAATACAGTCAGCAGGAACTGCACCCCGAATATTGGCATTAGGAATAAGGTTGCTTTGGTTGTGTTTCTGAAAATTGCGTTTTCTGTACGTGTATAAAGAATAATTTTTGAAAACTTAACATTTTCGTATGCTCAATACATTGAATAGGTACATCGGCTTTCAAAAAACAAAAAGTATGTATGTATTGTGACAAGAAAACATAAAATATATAAAACATTAGACTGAGTTCAATTAACTATAATCGGTTGGATTATTATGAGAGCCCTCTCATAATAAACCGACCAATTAGGTATAGTTAATTAAGGTAAAAATTAAGATCTTAGCTGCTTTTTTTGTATTCAATTATTTTACAAGCTTCAACATCATGGAAGTTTAAGATATTACGAGAAACTGTCTTTTGAAACATTTATAAATATATTTAATTATACACTTGTTTTAATTGAACTATTGATAACAAAAACATGTTAGTGACCCACTTAATTAGTTGTACGACCTTAATTTTTATTATCACTGCTATAAATCTTAATAATTTACGTGTACCTTTACCGTAACATCCTGCCATAAATTTGAAATCCTATGTTTGAAAAGAAAAAAAATATTTTTTCTAGTAAATAATGTGTCACGATTTAAAATTTATATGCGATATAGGTACATATAATGGCTTTTAAAATGTATTCTTTCTTATTTTTCTTACCGGCTCATGATTTGCTATTAGGTAAAAAAACAACCAACAGTATTCATAAATGCTTATGAAACCACTCATATTTTATCTGTTAATAGACAGACTGTTGTAGACTTGTTAGTCTCCTTGGTTCCCTTGGGGATCTTTATTAAATCCATTTTGTAGGGCCTACAACAACCTGAATGAAAGAAATCCTGTTCCCATAAAACTATAACGTCTGAAAAAGTTTTGCTCGGTCGGTTTCATCCATATTAGCTACTTAATTACTTTTGTTATCTTCTATTTACCATCAAGCATCTAGGATGTTCACGAATTTCCTACAAAATTCCTAGCAATATAATTTACCTAAATAACTAAACTACTATAGAAAAGTAACTCACAATTGATTGGCATTCTCGCTATTTCTGATCTTGGTCAACAGAACCCTCATGACGTTGAGGAAGAGCCCGGTATTAACCAGCAATATGGCGATCCGGGGCGTGTCCACGATCCACTGCGCGTACCCGGTCGTGTACACCAGCCAGCACGAGTGGTTGTCGTATACGCCCATCACTACTGACCATGCTATTACAGGTACGATGGCGATTACTGTTAATAAAATGGTAAAGTCGTCATTAGTTAGAGATCGAGGCGTTCCTGGCACTAGATTGCTATTGTTTTGTTTATTTCTAAGTTTTGTGAGGTAATCTTTAGAGAGACGTCTTATGCATTCGTTCCCCTTCGTCTAAGGTTCAAGAATACCAGTTCCAAACATTTAATATGAAATGTCATTTTATGCATCGTTTTTGAGCTAGTATATTAGGGTGACCAACATACAAACGAACATAGCATTACTACAAAACGGGACTATATAGGTCATGATCCAAGACCTAGGTTATGAAAAACAAACATCTTACCGGCTCCAAAAGAATACAGCCATGTCAAATTGAGCTTCTTTTTGAAGACAGCAACAATGAGCCTATGCATATAAACTCCTTCGACCAACATGCAAACAAACACAGCGTTGGCCGCCACGCGCTCCGCCACGCTGACACCACGGCACCAGTAGCTGTTGGTCGACATCACCGTGTCGCCGGAGTTGGTTAACTCATCTATGTAGATCTGGAATTTTATTTGATAACTACTAGAGACTGGTAAGTGTGATGTGCTGTTGACACTATGGCGCGGTAACAACGGCGACTTTGCAATTAACTTGACTGCACGTTAGGGGCCTAAGGGACCCTGACAATTCCGCTCCCGATAGTTGCTTTTTTTTTCGAAATTTAACAATTTTGGAATCGTCTTTCTTTGGTAATTGTATTTATTACTTGCTTGTTTTCTATTTTATCGGGCGCAGAGCTGAGGGTGAGTTGTAAAATCACAGCCATATCATGATAATCAACGTATATATAAAAGTTGTATTATTTAAATAATAATAATCGTAAATCAAAAATACATATATTTTTTAGGAAAAGTCCCATCCAACAGTGAAAATCCCTTCGGCAATATGGGAAGTTTAAGCCTACCAAATTACGTACACAGAAACTAGGTAAATCACAATACAAATACATAGGTACAATTTTAAAACTAGGTCACATTATACATCAGCTTAGCGCCCGTGAGCAAGCTACGCAGCGGGTACAGAAATATCCCTTTTTCGTGGAAGCTATTGATTTTCCTAGTCTAATGTGAATGCCCCACATGTGCCTGAGCTGGGAATATTGTAGCTCGCAAACACTGTGACTTCAAAACTGTAACATTTGACGGATGGATGTGCTCTGATTTACTGATTTTTTTCTGAAGGTGGTCTTATTTAGATTCCAAAATAAAACAAAGGTATACTATTATATTGTCAATTTTACGCCTTTCGCTTCAACCGCAGCAAAGATGACACTGGCTAGATTTTTTTTCCAAAAAACAGTTTGTGAGTCATTGAATTAATTTTGCTCTTTTTTACATTATTTTCATCAATGTCTTGTACTTACTGGTCATTCACAATACCAAAGTCAACCGAGATACAAGCTCGGTTCCTAGTTCGAGTGTGGATCGTTGAGCTTGGGGCCTGTCTAACTGTGACTTAGTTACTTTATTACTTATACTCAGTTAGGTATCTAAGTGTTATGAAATAGGTGATCAATAAAATTAATATTATTTGTTTATTCTTTCTGACCATACCAAACTACTACTATTGATTATTGAATGCCAACTCGTTATCGCTAAACAGTTTGCCAAACTTTGGCGGATTAAGGAAACATTGCTCGCTTTTCATTGTGGAAAATAATGGCTACTAAATAATATACTAACTACGCAATATTCACACATTAGCCTCGCGGCATGTGTCCTAATTCGGCGACAGTGTGTAGCTGGCATATTAGATGCCGAATTGGTACCACTCCAAATAAACAAACTCACCAGGCTTCGACTAACGATGACCAAAGCGTTCCTCAACATAACAGCGATCAGTAGATTCCTATGCAGCGCCACTCTCGTAATCCTCAATCTCTTATAGAAGAAGAAGATTAACACAGCCGGCACACAACTCATGATTGAGTAAGACAGCATGGCGATGTGATATCGATACCGCCGGAGTAGTCTTGGGGATATACTGCAGCTGCTGTAGTCGGTTTGCAACTCCCACACGCCATTCGCGTTACACTGTTTGCTACTGAAATCTGGAACAATCATTTTTTTGTCAGCTGCATCTACATCTCAATTATGATCGCTCATTTATGGTTCAATTAGCGGCCGCACCGGTTTCGAGCCAAACCATAATAAAAAGGTACCCCATATGTTACTACTGAAAGTTTCGTCTATCACTGTGCCAAATTTCACCTAATCGAGACGGTAGTTTTTGAGTTTATTCATTACAAACAATAATACATATCTTTTCTCTTTATAATAAATATGGCATAGGAATGATGCAATAAAGAGTACATATATCTATCTACACCCGCAGTGATTGATTAAGAGTTCTGACCAGCTAATTATGATCCGTCCTTAAATTAGGGTTTCCCAAACATTTTCTAGTTTTAAGTTTTTGTCTAGTAAAGAGAGAGAGGCCTTTCCTAATATTGGGACATAAATGGCTATTAAATAATAAGAATTAGACTTATAAGTAGCTACCTCAGGTTTGTTTCGAAAAAACTGTCCAATATAAAAAAGTTCGAATTGGATGATTATGTTACAGCCTAAATTGTGATAAATTTATTTTTACATAAACCACTTTTCTTTAAAGAAACATAACCATGTTCGTCCATTCCGATCGTGAACCTTCGTTATAACCTTATGTAATCGATAAATCGAGGTGTTGCTTTTATCGCTAAGTGTTCCTGTGCGTTTGCAATACGCACAGGAACATCAACACTTAGCGATAAATGTTCTCACTATCACCTAGGTATATAAGAAAAATATTGAGAAGAAAAACATGAATTATACAAAATCTTCCATGTGTTAAACTAAACTTTCGCTCTTATCTTAGTTTAAATAAAAATAAACAAGTCAAGGTGATTTCTTATTTTTATTATTAAGTACTATAGCTTGTTTATAGGTGAGTTAGTTGGCAATAGAGATATCAATTTAATGATTTGTTGTGGTTATAATGGAGACGATGATAGCATCGCATACTGTTCTGTGTATGTAAATCATATTATAACGCTATATACGTTTAGTAATAAATTATACAATAGTAATACAGGTACTTGCATATCAGAAACAAATACATTAATGCAGGTGCGGATAAACAATTTTACGTCAGTCCAGCTAGTTACGTCAACACGTAGTACGTATGTATAGGTAGGTACCTACTAAAATTTACGGCTCCCACAACTGTAACGGAAAACATGACACAGTGGTTGAAAAGACACACTAGTACCTAGTTGTGAAAAATGTCCATGGCTTCGGGAAAAGATGGTATGTTATGTATGACTGTACTGTATCCACATACCTATATAAATCCTACAATACTACTCTCAGGCTAGGTTATTGATGCGTGGGTCTCAGACCTAGTATTTCAGGGCATAAAAAATCAATCAGAATCACCTTACCTAAAGATAGGCCGTGTATTGTGGTTACATTAAACCCTTTTGATTTTTGTAACCTACCGTTATCGCTATAAGTGTATCTATTGAAGACAGGTATTATGTATTATGAGATGAACCCCAATAAAGTACCGATTGTGACTCAATGATTCTGCTCAAATTGAAACAAAAACTGGAAATCGCAGGTCACCATATCAGTTGAACCCAATATGATCAAGGTCATATACCTACTCTTAATATTTTTTTATTCTTGCGCAATATTGTGAAACTATGTATTATATAACATAGGCTTATGATTATTATACACATATACGTATACAGCTGTGTGGTTAATTTATTATATCTGCGATGTACAGTCTTTGTTGAGCAAGTTCAAATCTTTAGCGCAAAGCTAGTTAGGTACCTACCTAGTCGTCTTCGCTCTGAAAACGGCTCCCATATGGAGTTCGAAAAGTCGTCGTTTTGACCAATTTCATAACAAGAGTAAGTATCCCGTATATATCTAGTTACAATTTGGTATGTTAACTATATACAGGATGCTCACATTGCTCACTTGTAACCAATAGTTAGGTAACTAACCTAATGGACAATAAAGAGCCCTCAAAAAGAGATTTATGTAGGTATATTGAATAAGAATAAAAATAAGCTTAATTGCATACATCACCCAACAAACATTTTATAATGTATTCAGTTAAGAGACAAGCAAGCATTAATACTATAATAAAAGTAGACAATATAATAGTGATGTTAGGGATGACTGTCGTATTACAGTTGGGGATAAAATTACGGAGAGGCAGATATTTTGCGCCGACCGCAGATAAGAAACGGGCCGATGACAATGCACAAGATGGTAAAAACCTAGAAGACTGAATGGAAACTGAACAATGGGTGGACAAGTGGAAGAGAGAGAAACAGATGGTGACTTACGATGGCAAGAAGGTCCAACATTGGAGTAGGCGAACTCCGCACACACTTCAGAAGCCGTCGAATCTGGTGGTGTTCTGTGCCAACAGGTCCAGCCGTCAAATGTTGTGCCGCAGCCTGTGTAATCTAAAACGAAGATTAATAATAAATTGTCTGGTTCAGAAATTATGATTGTTTTATTTGTAAGATAAAGCGCTCTATACTCGTACTGAAACTGAGTACTGAAATATTTTGGGTTAATAGGTAAAAGCCATCGCGCATTATCAAAGGTCTGTGAACTTGAAGCCAGGGTTATGAAGACTATGTTTCAACCAAACATTTATTAGAGAAATAGGTATATATTGTCAGAATAATACCTAAACATCGTCAGCCTACCCACAGACGTCATTTATAAACTGATTCCCAAGTAATGTGAGAAAATTTGTTAAAAATACATACTTATTGCGAATTTTACCGTAGCGAACAAGTAAATCTAATACTCTGTTATTGCATGAGAACCTTACTCGCTGTGGCGCCGTCGATCATGTGCTCCAGACAGCAGTCCTTGGCAGACTCGAAGCAGCGCTCCCAGCGGCCGTGGGCGGACGGGAGCAGAGCGCTTTGGATGACGGAGACCACTTCACTGAAGCTTGGGTCGAAGGGGTAGCAACCGCAGGACCCGTCTTCTTTTGCCTGCAAAATAAATTTTAAGTTAATACATGTGTTGAAATATTCACGCTATGCATATCGTTTTGGTATTAGGTGCGTTTGTATAGGAAATAATTTGTATCTTCTTAGCGTGCAGTTTAAGTTCTTTTTTCCGAAAAGTGTTCATCGTGTTCAGTGGCAGTTTCATCAGTGGCCGAAAGTAACAGTAAGCAAACATAAATTAAGAATTAATCGTTGCTAGTCTAATTTGTTAGCTTTAATCTTGTCGATGGTAGGAGAGACTACATTTGAGTAGACTGTTGCTAACGAATGCTATTTTTTTACTTTATCCAACGCCTACTATCAACATCTCCCTTACAGTTTGCAAATCAAACCACTCCCTAGAAGCCAAAACCACCTAAGTACTTCGTAATTAAAATCTTACAATTTCAAGACAAGGAGCATAGGAAGACCCATAGATGCAGCTGGTGCTCATATTGAGGGGGTTGAAGCCCCCGAGGTACAAGAAGTCGGGGGTGTAGATGAGGCAGCCCCACCCCGCCACCCAGCGGTAAATCTGCTGCTGGTAGTTCACATTGCGGTAGTTGCACGTGTCGCGGTTGATCGGGGACACGATGTTTGGAGGCTCCTGTACAACATATGAGATTTTAGAACAGCCTTCAATATGTGCAGGATATGTACAGTGTTACGTCTTTATCCGTTACAGGGTAAATAGAGCCATGAATTGCGCAACTCGTTAGCTGTATAGCAGACTTATTAGGTTGCCAGCCTACCGCCTAAATGAATAATCTCCAGTTTATAACCCTTCCATATGATTGACTTTTACAATATGCGCGAGAGGAGAAGCAGCTGGCACATTCTATGTTTCTCTTTTGCTCCCACACCAACCTGTATAGAAGTAATTGATATAGGAATTCACTTTATAAGATTATGATAAAGCAGTAATAATACCCTAGTTCCATGATGATGAGGCATCCAAGTTTTCATTGTCCTAACCACAATGTTTTTTCTGTGCTATAGCAAGCGGAGCTGGACCTTAGGATACTCTATACATATTGAATAATTTTCTATACATATTTTGAAATGCTCTCGATATGGTTGTAGAACATATTACATAACATAATATTAACTAGGTCTACCTCACAAATGTAAATTTCTGGCCTTTCACAGTCGGGGTCGTTGGCTCTCCGGGCGGCGACCCTGGGGACCCTCGAATGCCAGACTTCTAGAGCTTCTTTGATGGGACTGGAGCCGTCGGCGTAGAAAATGTCTGCCTGAAACCATTCGCCAAAGTAAGTGATTACGTAGGTAAAAAACATTTACTTTAACGGTTAAAAAACGTTTACGGTTTAAAAAAATGCGTCTGAATATCCAATATAAAACCATCGGTACAATTGTTACTCGTTGTATTTTATAATGCGAAGGTTTGGATGTTTGTTTCGAAATCCCGCAAATTCTACTTAAGACAAAGTTTTATAAGGTAGGTTCGTGGGCTGTATAAAACGGAAAGGCCACATTACTTTTTCGCCCGAAATTTTCACGTGGTTTATTCACATAGCTATATATTTTTTAATAATATATATGATTTTTTAATAAATTATAAGAGAGAAGTAAACAGTAATTATGGTGTCGCAAAAATATTTTACGTACGACCATTTCTATGGTTTGTATACCAAACCAAACCATACATACCGTAGATGGGCACTGAAATTATTGCTACGAGTCTACGTGAATGCTACAGCGTAGAACAAAGTGCTACGAACCCTATATTATGTAAACTACGCTCGTAGCACGTTCTACGAAGAGGGGTTGTTTGCCTGTGTAAAAAATAAAAAATAGAATTTATAGTATGACATTTCAATATGACTATTTTATTCGTCCGTAAATGGTGATATAAAGAATATATAAATATCTATTGTCTATCACTATTTTATGAAACGAATTTATGTCATCATGTACCGATTTATTTACAAATATAAAGTAAATCGCGTAATTAAATAAAATAAAAATTACCAGTCAAGTGCGAGTCAGAGAATGACGCACTAAGGGTTCCGTTTCAAGTTAGAATGTGAATACTTCAAAAGTTGATAAACTTAAATTGGTGGGCGCATACACTCATCCATACTAATATCAAAAAAGAAAATATGTGTATTTTTGTATTTGTAATGAATAAGTTTTATATATAACTAGCGGCCTGTCCCCGCTTTGCTCGGGTAAAACCGTAATAAATTAACAATACATCTAAACCTTTTTCTTGAATCAATCTATCTATTTAAAAAACCCGTAGTTTTAAAGATATTATATAGGTACAAACAGTATCTAAAAAGATTGTACGTGTTTCTAAGAAAAACTATATTTGACAATAGCATTACTCGAAAGTATCTTATTTCCGTTGCTACATGCAGAAGCGAATAGCGGACAATTAAATAATTATATAAGTAGCATTATCACTATAATCACATTTATATATGTAATTATGTCGATTGAAATCGTTACATTTTAGCAGATCTAAATGGATACCTATATATATGCTTTTTGTCGAGTTAAAAATATCGACGTACTCATTACTCATCATGAATGTTTGATAAAATGATAATTTTCGAGATGTAGGTAGGTATGACATCTTTTTTTTTTCAATTTGTCAAACATCCACCACAAATACTACCTGTATATTTATGTTATAGTAAATATCTTCACTTATAATTAAACTATACCTTTATTTATAAGCTTTATTCTGTTAAACTACTTTTGGAATTCGTTATCTTTGCAATCATTACATTCTGCGTTGTATTTGATAGTTTTCGTGTTTCTGCGTGTTATTTGATAGCAAAACTTGAAAATACAAATCTTTGCATCGAAAATTAGTAAGAATAAAAAACAGAAAAAATATATATAAATGTATCACTAATGAAATACCTGCACAAAACCATGCAACAATATCCAGCACACGAAAAAAATACTTTTTCTACACATTTTCCGAAACACAATTTTCACAATCCAAAAACATGATGGCGTACACACATAACTGGTTCAGGGATTTAACTGGAAGTTCAATAGCCCTGTTCAGAAACAGCGTAATATGGCATTTCTTCTCTGAAACAAACAGCTTTGTTGATTGTCTTGGCACGGGTCGACTAGCTCATAACAAATGGCCATGCTATTGCTCATAACATATGAATGTTTACAAATTATCTACGACGGCGATCTAATGCTATCTGCAGATTAGTTTGATTCCGTTTGCCGTGATTGGATATTAATTTAATTTATTGTACTTTATAATTCATGTTTTTCAGATAAGTGATGTAGGTATAAAATATAATATATGTGTATATGTAGAAATAGTTTATGTAAAGAATATTTTAAAATCCCCATCATTTTGCCATACCATATCAAACACGTCATGTTACATTTAACTACGTAAATAAAAGAACTGTTGGATATGGCATATTTGTTGTATGAGTTATGGAGAAATCCTAAAACGTGCCAGGAAAACATTGTTATTATGGGTAGTTGCAATAAATTTTATTCATTGATTTTTCAATGAAGACTTCTTTTACTTTCTATAATTTTTTTAAAATCTTTATTGTTCCACCGCTAGGAAAAAGTCTCCCCTATCGTCTTCCAAGCAACCTAAGACACAGATATAATTGTTTATTTTTATCTAACCGCCCACAACTTCGTATGTGAGTAAAAATCCGTTTCCCGTGGGAATTTCAGAAATATCCTTCTTAGTGCTCCCCTACACACCAAATTTCAGCTTTTTACGCCCAGTAGTTTCGGCTGTGCTGTATATAACGATGATGCCACTAGAAGGAACAGGAAAACTCTTTCATTTAGGAACACTTGTTTGGAAAAATTTACAAATAGTTTATAAAGGAACATAAATAAAGTATGTTCAAAAAGATCTTCTATACAGTACCTATATTTGGATAAAATCCTTATGGACAACTGCGATTTATATTCAATAATTATCTTATCTTAGCAAAACGTAATATATGTCCCCATGATAACATTCATGACATCACAATGATTCTAAGAAAATGGTGCGAATACGTCCCTACCTACCTTAATATGCAACTGATTTGGTTTTATATATCTTTAAAAATATTCACGTATTTAGGTATACTTATTTTAGGTATATTTACGTATTTTAGAATGGAAGGATGAAGTATACTGATATTTTAAAATATGTTTATTTGTCTTACCTTCTTTCACGTCAAAAGGAAGCAACGTGTACTGTAGTTTCATGGCATGGCATATTGGATTATAATTACAATATTTCCAAGAAAATAAAAAATTAGTACCAATGTTCTTTCAAGGATATTTTCTCTTCTATAAATCTAAAAATGACTTCTCAATTAGTTACCATAAATTAGGTAAGAAAAATTGAATAATTCTGTATTAAAAACAAGAACTACCTATAAGATTTAAATAATACCTGACTATTTGCATAATATATACCTTAAAGTTTATTTCCGCTGCTGTATAACAAGTGAAACTGAATAGATAAGTGATAAGATCCAAGCTTCATTCACACATTGTTGTGTCAATGGTTCTTCCTCAATCGCATTTACACATTAATATTATCTGTCCTAGTTACAATGTTACATATTGAGCGATGATCAGGAATTCAAGATCTACACATTATCATATAAGCGATAACAGATAACTTATTCGTCAAACAAAATAACTAAAGTTTCCTATTAGAAAACACACTATCTTAGGTAGGCACGTATTTCTGTTTTTTTTTTTACTTCAAACTAATTAACTGTCTAATATTATAAACGTAAAAGTAAGGATAGCAACGAATTTTCACGTAAATACTATACTTAATCTAGGTTTTCTGACCACATATATCCTATTTACTTTCTTTTCGAGAGTGCTAATTGCTAACACTCATTCAAGTCGCCTGAAGGCATCTGACATGATTTTTTCGACTACCTTTATTACGCGTCTTGTGTCAAGTAATCCCAAACACATTAGTGAAATATATATATATGACAAATAAGAAATTTAAGTCTTATTTAAAAAATATTAAATGCGATACCAAATAATTATTCCGTTATTGAAAAGCTATTGCGTATCAAAGCTAGGATTTAAACGCATTTTGGATAAATCACAGATATTTAATTAGAAATGAGGATGGCGGATGCGAGTCATGTTTTCAAACTTATCCACACGTGTCAGCAATATTAGCACGTATATCTCTTCTGCCCTCTTTTTGACCTTTTGCGACTACACGAGTATCATGGCTAATTGCATAATTTACAACGTGCGTGGTAATAAAATATCGAGCATCAATCATATAGTTTTGTTCAGTTATAGTGTTCAAAAATAAATAGATCACTTAAAAAGTTTTGTAGGTACATCGCATATATAACTCCACCCTTTTGTCCCTTTTCACGAATTCATTAGCATTGGTCACTATTATTATAAGTAAAAAAATAAACAAGTAATTAATTTAGTAAGTAATTTAGTATTTATTATTTAAATTTTTAATTTTAACTTATAGTACTTTATGTTGTAAATACTTTTATAATAGTATATATCGTTGTTTCTAATATCTGTCAAACTATATTTTGCAATTAAATTATATTCCATGCTTCTTTTTGTAATAACATTTTTATAATATTTCAGGCTTATGGTTATCAATTATAATAGTTAGATAATAAATCATATTACTACACAAGTTATATTTTTTTCTAAAGTTTATTTATCTTATATAATTACATTAACATAAATGTTTACCCCTAAATTTGTTGGATAAGCTGCGCGAAATTAAAAAGCTTAGTTTATTTTTTTCATGAGATGGCTGTAAGTACATTAAATAAGTGGTCATTACGGGTACGTAATGTTACGAGGATTTGGTACATACCTGCCCAAGGTACGTTCTGTTTAATAATGTCCAAATCTGTAGAAATTATAGCACTGAGCGAGCATACGGCGAACCAAGTAATACTACTTACCAAGAATTTTCAGTGAATTCTGCAAGTCACCGAACATCAAGTACATTAAGATAATTTCATTACACATATTAATATTACACCACATTCTCAATATCAGCTTTCAACTAGTGGCACAAAAAGTACTACCTAATTCGGATATTTTTTGTCATTGGAGGACGCAAAGTTTTGATACTTCAAATATAACTTTTTTAATTTTTTTTTGTCTTATTTTGAAACCGTGCATTACTTTTAATTGTAATTTACATAATGACTAATAAGTACAAATGTGAGATATTATTTCAGTATAATTCAAGTTTATATTTGTAAACAATGTAACTTTGTTGCAGTTCATTAGCATCGTACCTACATTATTGTGAAACTGTATTGATTTATCAATTATTGGGACCAGCTATGGAGAAGTCCACCATTGGGAAGAAAAATAATAAACTCGAAAGTAGTTCTACCCCGTGGTAATTTTGGAATTATTGATATTATTGATAGCCGCTTTCATGACTATAGTTGAATTGAATTATACTCAGTTAAGTTTTTTTTTCCAATTAACTAAGTATAATTTACTAAGAGTAGTCCGTAATTTACAGAGAGTAATAGTAATTTTCTTTGTAATTAGAAAATTCTAACATCTAGCTAATCGCTAAATAGTTTCCTGCCCTTTGGTTGGACACAGATATAAATAGAAAAAAAGAAATAAATATATTAGGACAAATCACACAGACTGAGCTAGCCCCAAAGTAAGTTCGAGACTTGTGTTATGGGATACTAACTCAACGATACTATATTTTATAACAAATACATATATAGATGAATATCCAAGACCCGGACCATTCAGAAAAAGATCATTTTCCATCTTGACCCGAACGGGGATCGAACCCGGGACCTCTCGGTTCAGTGGCAAGAACTTTACCACTGCGCCACCGAGGTCGTCAAATACATACATTACTTATGTGGGGTATGCTCGCATGACTAGCTAGATAACTGAACTTTTTCATAGTGTTTTACAAACACACCCACATTTTAACATATTCTACATATTCTAGAAGAAAAAAATGTACTGTAAACTTAAGAAATCTTACAAAATCTACTAATCTACCCTCTAATCTAATCTCAGTTCCTAACGGACACCGTTAGGAACTGAGATTAGTCTGATCGCTTTTGTCTAAATAATATCCAACATGACTATCAACAAATCTGCTGACGTACTAAGTAGAGGTAAAAAAACCTAAAGAAACCAATGCAGATAGTAGAATGATTGTTTCAAGATAAGAAATCTAGGAGCTGGTAAGACTAAAGAGAGAAAGGAGAGATTTTTTTTCTTTACTTCAAACTCGGACTCACAGTTCATGTTGGCCTGTGTACTAGAAAACTTTGGAACGGTTCAACTGTGACGTTATTCTGTAAATTCAGTGACTGTTGCTCTTTGACCTTGCTCAGACCACGTCTACAGATAACTTATCTATCTGGTTTTAACCACTCACTTTTCGTTTCATTGCCCAGTTAGCCGATCTTGTTTTTACAAATGAATCCCGGTGATATTACTATCAGACTCGTGCGTGCTTGACTGGATATGTACTATGATAAACACATTAGATTACATAAATATAAAACAAGTGTTACAACAATACAACAAATTTATTAGGATTTTTGAGTTATTTGTTAATATTACATCTTCCAAGATTACTTCTACGATTTCCTCAAAGTCTTCATTTTTTCCACAATTTATGAGTTTATATGTTAAAATTATCAAAATACGAAAAACTAAAGCTAAACGCGCTATAGAAAGCATGCATTGCTTTTTTTTTGAGATATGTAAAAAAAACTTCTTACTAACAAATAAACCCTAAGTTAGGTACCTATCTTCTATTATGGTATATTATACTATTTTTGCACACAGACACAAAGTTTGTAAATGTACTTGTATGTACATACTTTACTATTACGATAAGTTGCGTCATAATTTGATATTTGCGAATAATGACAAAAAGCATGAAAATTGCATCTTACCTCATATCTAGCAACGTGTGATTGTAAGTTCAAAGTTTATCATATTTATAACTACTTAATTATCAGTTAGACCTCCGCTTGAGATAAGCATTTCCAGATTGTGATCAAACCATGAATCTTGTCAAAATTCATTAATAATTATTATTATAATATCCCCATGCAAGCCAAGGATAGGACTAGGACACACTACTTAGTTCTGTCCTTTGAGAGGCTTACTTGCCGTGAATCAAAAAGGAGCAATTACTTTATTTGTTCCTCTCAATACCCTTTTTTGCCAAATTATTTTCTAATTCTGCATTATTGCGTCAGTGTTGACAGAAAACTTACCATGATAGTACGTATTTAGGTATTTTATTTCGTATTATAAGTACCATTTTTATTCCTCATGATTCTGTAAGTATAAGTACTTATGTTTTAGTCAAATAATTAAACGAAAAATGTCTAAGGAGCCGTCCATTAATCATGTGATTTTTTTGTTTTGTAACCTCCCACCCCTTCCCTGATACTTGGTGTGGTGAGGTTTAAGACTAACCCCCTTGCCTACCCATTGGGGTGGGGAAGGTACAAATACACATGTTTTTGATCACGTGTATTTTTAGTAAATACCACAGGTAAATACAAATAATACCTTTAATATATTACCTTTAAATACAGGCGGTATAAATAATATCACACTGACACCACATTTCACGCCGAATTTCGGTTTAGAAATCGTGCATTTGACGAAAAAATAAATACACTACGTGACCTCTTACTATACCTCTCCAGGCACTCTCCTCCTCCTCCCGTATTTATTGCATATTTCATGATTTTTACTGAAAATGTTCTTTTTAAGTATTAATTTTAATATGTACCTCACACAAATGTATGCATCCACCACGAGTGTTTTATTGTAATGATTATAAGCTTCACATTTCCAGTCCACCATTCACTTCATTTTCACACACAATATGTAGGATTTATTATACGTTTATGCCCTTTCAACAATATTTACAGCTTAAATTTTAATGGGTTTAAAAAAACCTATAGGTAAGTATTTTTTTTATTTTAAAAGGCTTTCTCTCGACAGATTTTGTTCTTTTTCTCATTCGTAAGTATAAAAACATCTAATAATAATGACGTGCTTTTAAACCATTATTTCATCAGCTTGTTTTCACCAAATTGAATTACATAGGTAATTATTTAGTTGAACACGACTGACCCCATGACAGTCTATTCAAATTGAAAATAATCTGAGCAATGACGACATGATAAGTAATAACATTTTTAATTTAGATAACACTTGGTAAGTAGTCAAAGAGTCTGTACACTTTAAATAATAAAATTTATATATTCTACTTAAATTCTAATCTTACAGATCAAAATTTACACCTTTTTCAAAGTTCGACAGTGTAAGAAATACTTCTATATTATTCGATTTGAGTAAGTTTTTCGTAAGAAAAACTTACAATTAAAAAAATCGTTAAGAAAAAAAGAGGCGTAAGCCTCTTTTTTCTGTTGCCGAGAAGACCCACTTGAAGAAATAATTGTACTTTTGTACTTAGTTTCCTATTTGTAAGTTTTATATTTACACTGTTATGCGGTGTACTTATATTAAGTAATTAATAAATCTTATTTCACATTTTGTTATTTTATCGTATTCGTAACTATTTTCGAACATGTTTCTAATTTGTTAACATGCTCTTGAACTATATACATACACAATATGAAAGTATTAGCAAGTAGGTACGACTTACATACTCATTTAATCTAAGTTTGCCGAGGTTGACCGAGGCGCATCTCTTAAGTACTCACAACCAGAATAAATATATTTCATTCGCAGATCTTCCGTTATACATGTTCTACGCTTAGTTTCTACATCTGTTTAAATAAAAGAAAATATTATATAAGTGTTTCAGTGCAAGTGTTCTAAATACTTACTAAGTATTTTTGAAATATACGTGACTTGAAGTTCTTTTAACAAAAGGTACATCTATATTTTTATATACAATTGAAGTGTCTATAATATTTATTTTGTGCCATAATTTTAACGTTCATGAAATAGATGCCTACTTACCTAATTATTGTTCTGAGCTGAGCTGAAATATAATATCCTGTCGTTCAGAAATACACTTTCTTTTTCTTTTCTCCTTTTCTTCGAAAATTAAAAAAATTGAAAACATTTTTCGCATTATAAAAATATTTCCATAATTCTTTCTTTTTTTTCATTTTGAGCTACGAAGAAAATTATAATTATTTAAACAAAATCTTATAGTATAATATTTTTATGCAATAAAGCAAGTATTTATAAGGATCTAAAAGGATTCGTAGGATTTAATACAAAAACTTATTCGTTGTTACCTACCAAACGGATTTTACATTTTTTTTCTATAATCTCGTAGGCATGCCAGTTTAAAGATTTTTCTTCTAGAAGCAGACTAAAATAAAAACATAACTAGGTATATAAATGCAAATAATAAGCATGAGTACATATTGTTGTAAATACGTACCTATACTCATGTCTCATAACCATCAACCACAGATCATTTAACAAAGTTTTAAGAAAATGAGGTTTGAAATTGGCGGTCATTTCCTTTTTAATTTTCTTTCAGAATCAAAACAAACATTTCAACCAATAGTAGTGCCTAAATCGATCATAGAGTGAGATAGAAAACAGGTCTGATTGGTTGAAATTGGTGGCACTGTGGCGCCGCTCCGACCTTATAAATAACCGTGCGAGCGCGCGCTGATTCTCTTTTCCACAGTGTTAATTCAGGGGGATTTTAATCGGGTTATTTTTGTGAGCTAACTCTAAATTCAGAATGCCGGAGACTTCAAAAATGAATGGATATGCAAAAACAAATGGACACAGCTTTGATATGGAAGATGGATCAGTGTTTTTGTTCACATCAGAGTCTGTCGGCGAGGGACATCCAGGTTAGTTTTCTTTACTAAATGTTTGCTGCAGGAATCGTGCACTAATGGAAAAATGGCCGCTTCTAGACATGTGCGCACATAAAAGTATTAACCATGTTAATCATCGTCACCCAAAATGTATATTGCTTGGTTACTAGATTGCGTATTCAAATACAAAACACATGTTATATTTTGATGAACAAGTCTGAACTACAATGTTTGGTTACATCACTTGCAGCGCGGTCAATTACAAAATAACATTGTCAAAATAATCACAACACGTGGTCCTAGCTAGATAAGCGGTATACCTCGAATATGATACACATGTCCAATTTATTTATTTCGAGATTTTATATTTTGCCTGTGTGTTTTCAGACAAAATGTGCGATCAAATTAGTGATGCTATCTTAGACGCACATTTGAGGCAAGATCCTGATGCGAAGGTGGCTTGCGGTATGTTTATATTATTACAAATATTATTATTTATTACATAAAAGTTATGATTTGTCTTAGTTTTACTCTATTTCATTGAGTCTATTTAAATGATGTATATTATAAGCTATGAATTATTTACAGAAACTGTCACAAAAACAGGCATGGTCCTGTTGTGCGGAGAAATCACATCAAAGGCAAATGTTGACTATCAAAAAGTTGTCAGAGATACTGTGAAGCATATTGGTTATGATGACTCTTCAAAAGGTAATTGCTTACTGTTCAATCATTGAGGTGCTTAGATAATAAACAGCTGTTGGCTGCAAGCCAAACCTTGACCTGTTCATATTCAAAATTGTAACTGCAAGTACTAAAAACTGTTCCATGTATTAGGTTTTGATTGGCGAACAC
This sequence comes from Plodia interpunctella, assembly GCF_027563975.2. Lineage (NCBI taxonomy): Eukaryota > Metazoa > Arthropoda > Insecta > Lepidoptera > Pyralidae > Plodia > Plodia interpunctella. The sequence goes on along the minus strand of NC_071300.1, from coordinate 3,616,941 downwards.
TGAACTTATTAGTGGCAATTGAACAGCAAAGTCCAAACATAGCTAATGGTGTGCACACTGATCGAGCAGAAATGGATATAGGGGCTGGCGACCAGGTATTACATAAAAAGATCCGTTGCACGATATGACAATGGGTCAAATTCCTGGATGGTTTTCTCGAACTAATAAATGCATGGACATTTCGGCTAGATAATATATAGTTTTAAGACTGTATTTAATGATGGCATAGTGATAAGTTCAGTTGAAAATTAATCATAAATCTATGGGAACATTATTATAACCTTAAACAATCACAAACCATTGCAGGTTTCATTAAATATGTTTCCATCACAGCAGCTATTTAATTATAATTGTACCTATCTATGATGTTCATTTGTTTTAATTATTGAACGTTGTGAAACAGAAAATGTGGTCATTTTATGACAACCAGATTTAGATGAATTATAAATATATTTTTATTTTCTTGTGTGTTGTGTCAATAAAATGGTGCAAGGTTTGCAGCTAATATAAAAAATTATGAGTAATTGCATTTAAATTTAAAATTTTGTAACTTGCCTTCTGAAAGTAGGTACATATAAAGGGAAGGATTGTATAAAATTTGTCCAGATTCATATGCATATTTTTACAAATCACCTATAGTCCAACTTCATTGGGGTGGTCTTGTAAGGTCATATTGTTTTTACATTGCACTAATGAGCATGTTGGGTTCAGGGTTTGATTACAAGACATGCAGCGTCATGCTTGCCCTGGACCAGCAGTCTCCAAACATAGCTGCGGGAGTGCATGAGAACAGAAATGAGGATGAAGTTGGGGCTGGTGACCAGGTACTTGATTCATATAATTTTTTTATTACTCAAACAATTAAAACCTGACGAGTTATTTGAACAAAATTATTACAGGATACTTCACATTTTTCTATAAATGTTACAGAATATTTTTGTACCAATCTGCATGGTTAGATTGTTAACGCTTCCTCACGCTTATTTACAAGTAGGTATATAATGAATCCTAATTTCATACATAACAAACCTGTAGAATCTTTTGGTTTAATATAATTTTGAACAAAAAATGCATGTTCACTTGAATTAGGCATAAAAATGTGATTGAATTACAAATGTTTTATGCCTTGCATGTTCCAGTTATTATATTGGTAAGATTAGGTCACGAGTTATAAAATTCTATTACTCAAGCAATAATGCATGCTCTTACCTTCATGAAAATTCCAATACAGTTTTAAATGAAATAGTGATTCAAAATAGTTTCTCATGCTACGCCGCCTCAGCTCTGGTCAGTTGTAATTTCTTGTTTAGTATATTTTATGTATACCTACCAGACTTATCAAAATCGTCCAGTCATTCAAACATATGTTTTATTTTTAAATTTATTTTTCATTTTGTTATTAATGTAAATTTATTTTTTAGGGATTAATGTTTGGATATGCAACAGATGAAACAGAAGAATGCATGCCCCTCACAGTGGTCCTTGCCCATAGGCTCAACCAGAAAATAGCTGAGCTCCGGCGAAATGGCGAATTTTGGTGGGCTCGTCCTGACTCCAAAACTCAGGTAAAATATAATTTATCATATTACTTTCCATTTTAAATCCTAAGGCTATACCTCAATTTATTATTATTTGATTCTTCCCCACCATATTTATAACAACTTTTGTAGTGAAATTCAAAATTGTTTATTGAGAACCCCCTCCCTTTTTTAAGTTGGTTAACAATAACTACCTCTCCCCAGTAAACATAAATACTCATAACAGATACATGATTCACGCGGTTTTATACTTAGGTTTTACCTGTACTGGGTGATTCATTGTAGTGTAAAAATTATACAATAGGCACAGGAAAAGATAATTTGTGATATTTTATTTCACATTGATTAATGTCTACCAAACCAATAGACAGTCCACATTCTATGGGTATTAGAATACTACATATTGATGCAATAGTCGCGGTTGTCTGATTAACTAAGTCTAGCCGCTGCAAACATCCCTGAATATGTAGATGGGACAAGTAAATAAATAAATAATATTTTACAAAACATAATCTATAACCTTCTGGCAAATATTTTATATTCGTTCAGTGTATGAGTATGAGTGAGTCCATGTGTAAAAAGTCCACAGAGAGACGAATTCGTGACTAAATTGCCAGTTATCTATTTTTTTCTATATTAGTTTGACTTAAACTCACAAAAAATAACAGTTCTATTAAATATAGTATCATTCCCTATTCTTCTTAGATAAGTTATCTTATGCGTTGAACTCTGAATCATTCGATTTGGTCATGAATCTGAAAAATTATCAGGAATTGGGTTCACCAAGTACCATTTTTTCAAATAAATAAAACTAATTTATTGACTTCAAAAGAATGTTGAAGAAGTTATTATTTATTTACGAATCCCAATACGATGAGTATTTGGAAATATTTGTTGAGGGTTTTAATATGATAAATGATAAAAATATTTACATAAATTAGTAACCGTTTGTGATAAGACTTGCCCAAACCATTCTGCAAAAAATATTTGTTAGCAGTGCATATTCTGCTAGGTAATTTTACACATAACAGAAAAATGTTCCTAAATAGCCGTAGGGCTCATGGAAAAAGCATTTTCACGCGCGAGTAGCTACAGGAAATAGCTACTACAGGTTATAAAAAAATCATCAATTTTATTTCCCATATATGAATGAATAGCGTGATATTAATATACACGCTTGATAATCATGCACATAATGTTTTGTCTAAAGTACATCCCATTTGATCTGTAACCCAATATCATCATATCAAGTACCAATTGTCGCGCACAGCAACAGTACGTACGAAAACGACACTGATTGTGCCTGACATTGGAGACAGACTACACAGGCTAAGGAAGTGGAGATTGCACTTATTTTTTATTGAATCTGCACACGAAGATTGGCAATTGTCTTTTGTATGTGTTCGAGCACATAATATGGTTTGGTTTTATTGCTAGGTGATTGCATTTACTGTCTTGTACGTCGATATCTAGTTCACATTGAAATATCAAAACTTAATAAAAACCCGGAAACTAATCTTTGGTTACGTCACTACGCTGCACAATATCATCTGTGCGGAATTTTATCAATACTTTAAAAAAACACAACATTGTAGATATTAAATCTAAAAATCCTTGCGAGGCTAAATCTTTAACTACTAAAGCAAAATATATTTTTTCACTATTACAATAGTGTACAATAGTAGATATCTTTTTATATTGCTTTATTTTAATTCTCAGATATTTTACAGGTCACTTGCGAATATACGTTTGCGGGAGGCGCCACAGTACCTCAGCGTGTCCACACTGTTGTTGTCTCCCTCCAGCATTCGGAAAAGGTATGAGATTTGATATCATCTAGTCAACATCCATATCGATTAAAACTCGCTGATAATTTTAACCCAGCATCCTACTTTCTGGTATTAAAAACGGTTTTGAAAATATATTTTTTACGTAAAACAAGAAATGTTTTGGAATTAGGCAAAAAGGATTATTGGTAATGTAGTACACAATTTATTACACAGAACTTGCACAATGTTTTGTCATATAAATTGTACAAAAATGTGTGGCTCGCTCACTTAATGATGAAATCAAACACATGGTTTCGATTTTGTTTTGCTAGCAGTAATCGCGAAATTATTTAATATATTTTGCATAACATATTGATAGGTTTATCAATTTATAAACTTTCTATGCACACTTATTAATATACAAGTAAATATTATTGTTTTATTTTTATCAAATATAGATAGGTAACGAGCATTAGTTGCTAGTTAAAGAAAATTAAAATCTCGTTTCTAAAGTTTAATAATATTATTTATTAGAAATATTCCGTACAGGCTTCCTGTAATTATAATTGAATTGATTTGTTTAGATAACGTTGGAGACATTACGTGACGAAATCAAAGAGAAAGTCATTAAGGAAGTGATACCCGCTCAGTATCTCGACGAGAAGACCGTCGTACACATCAACCCTTGCGGACTCTTCATTATTGGCGGACCACAGGTAACCTTTGTCACTGTTCACTAAATAAAAGTAAAATTAATTTATGAACTGCCACCTGCCTTCAGTCGTCTCGTACGACATTCACGGGAGGTTATGGAGTGCTCACACGCCGTGCCTTCTTAATAATTATTGTATACATTACTGTATAAATAACGTAGTCTGTATGTTAATTTTAAAGTGAGTACTAATTTTCGTGTAAATTTGCTTTACATTGAGAGATAATGATGAGAATCATGCGATGTAGTGCGACAGAATGTCGGTGGTGAACACACGCATGCTGCCTTCCTACTGATGTCTCTAATAGTACACACATTTGTTATATGACCCAATAGATGCCCTGTCTTAGTTGTCATGTGTAGTTATTATAATATTCCATATTTTAACTCCTCTTTTACATAAGATAAGAAAACTAAATATAATAAAATAAATAATCGGTTGAGTGACTTCCGTTGTGATTGAGGGAAATGTGGTTTAACTTTTATACATATTTTTAATTTAATCATGTTTATGAAGACCAAATAGACGAAATCGATACAGCAGTGTCTGGTAAATACGTGTGTATACTTTTATTTCAATTCTATATGGAGTATTTGCCAAATTTCTATTTTTGGCAATACATATTAGGCCTCGACACGACAACCCCTGCCTTCTCTTCGGCCAGTCATATCTCTCCCTTGCAGTTTTTAACATGGAAATGTATATTCCAGTCCGACGCGGGTCTGACGGGCCGCAAGATAATCGTGGACACGTACGGCGGGTGGGGCGCGCACGGCGGCGGCGCCTTCTCCGGCAAGGACTTCACCAAGGTGGACCGCTCGGCCGCGTACGCCGCGAGATGGGTCGCCAAGTCGCTGGTGCGCGCGGGGCTCTGTCGCCGCTGCATGGTGCAGGTACATACAAAGATACGTTCTCGGGCAAGAACTTGACTAAGATGGCCACTCAGCTTAATTGCTGAGTAAGGCAATTGTGGGCGGATTTTTCTAATCCATTGAGTCAATCAATCTATATATAAAACTCTTGCGTTACTGACTGACAGACAACGCACAGCGAAACTACGGAGAAAGCTGAAATTTGGTGTGTAGGTTCCTAGGACAGTGTAGGGGAGCACTAAGATTTCCTGAAATTCCCACGGGAAACGAATTTTTACTCACATACGAAGTTGTGGGCAAAAGCTAGTTATGAATATATTTTTATTCCCGACATGTTTTGCAACATCCTATTTTATATATTATCTAAGTTGGTTTTGGGCCGGCCTTTGTAATAAATCTGGAAAATACTGAGCGTAATGTAATATCTGGTTATGATGTATTCCACAAGACATACATCCCTACATATTACAACATGTCAAAAACCGGACGGATTTTTTTAAGGTTTTCCCCAATATATAGTGTGATTCGTGAGCAAGGTTTAGGTGTACAATTTTGTTATGGCTTTATCCCACCTTGGCCGATAGTTATATATATATTAATGCATATTTTGTGAACAGGTGGCATACGCAATCGGCGTGGCGGAGCCGCTCTCTATCACAGTGTTCGACTATGGCACGTCTCACAAAACACAACAGGAGTTACTCGCCATCGTGCGCAAAAACTTCGACCTGCGACCGGGCAAAATTGTCAAGTGAGTACCCAATTAATTAATTTATAAAAGTTAAAGAAGTTTTGTGAAAGCGAAACTTCTATTCTAAGAATATTGACATAAATAAATTCAACGTAATGAAATTCCAACCTGGAATCCGTCCGCGTGGTTAACAAGATTTAAATTAATTAAAATTAAGAAAAAATATGTATGCTGGCTGCGCTCCGGGGCTTTGATCCCGTGGGAGTTTTGCGATCAAAAGTCTATATGTTATTCCAGGTTATATTCTACCCGCGTACCAAATTTCATTAAAATCGCTCCAGTAGATTTACATGAAACATACATTAATCCCGAGCGCTTTCACTGAGAGTGACACTGACCTGGAGCACACCCTCAGAGAGCTGAACCTGCGCGCGCCGATCTACCAGCGCACGAGCACGTACGGCCACTTCGGCCGCGACGGCTTCCCCTGGGAGTGCCCCAAGCCGCTGCTCAGTGAGTGCGAGTGACTGTCTGCGCTCTCTAGGGCTGCGCTACGTGTAGATATTAACAGACGTTCACTTTAAAACCACCGTTTCATGTTATATTTTTTACGAAAACTCAGCATATTCTGCGTGCCATACTGGAGACATATTTTTTCATTTTGTGTTCACGAAATACACGTTCCGTTCGGGAATGCGACTTGCCAATCATTGTGCTAATTTTCAATTGTTGTTCCGGTAATCGGTGGAATATTTTCCTGTGTCGCAGCTGCCCGATTCGTTGACTACGATTGTGTAATTATTAGAAATGTTTTGAAACTACAGAAAATATTCTGACGCGATATAGCAAGAGTATCGTCTGTTAATAACTTGACATGTCGTAAGAAACTCGCCGTTGTAACCGACGCGATGTTTTCCGTTACATCGACGGGTCTCGATGTAATAAATAAGTATTCATTAGTTCGATACATAGGAATAAAGCGGTGCCGTCATTTCTGAATTTGAGTTAGTTCGGGGGATGAAATGGCAGTTCTATTGTTTAAGTTTTAATTGTGATTTTTATTACACTGCCTTTTATTTCGAAACGAAGGTACGTTACATATAATGAACTGCCCCAGTGCTTAAATATTTTTTTTATATATATTGTTTGCAAATATTTACACTCCAATAATGAACTGCTTTCTTTCTCGAATGTTCTTTGAGCTTGATGTAAGTGCTATAATTACTTATGAGTAGAGTAGACTACTTCCCTGGACGTGTCACAGTGGAGCGAGTACCAGAAGGATATCTCACGATATTCCTCTCTTCTCTCGCTCACTGCAAACATTGTGCTGCGAGTGAACACTGTGAGATTCCCTTTTGTGTTGTAGTTTGTGTACTGTGGTGACAGTTCACCAGGCAGCATAGTTTGTGTTGTGTTTCTGAAAAGGAGCCAGTGGAAAAGAGCCATTTTGAAAACACACCGACCCTCCCAGGGCAGTAGTGTCTGCATTTACTCCATCAATAGGTGTAATTAGATGCAATGCTAACCGTACGTTTTATGACATTAGGCGTTACTGTAGAATTTTAACTTTAAATATTCGTAGGACGGTTAGTAAGTAATTGTGACTATAATTTTTTGATCTGTTTCGACTAAGACCTGTTAAAAGTTTCTAATTAACTTCTGTGGATTATCGACTTATCGGATGTGTAATTTCAGACTAATAAATAAATTATGATCACCCGGGACACCATCGGGAATAAACGAGTGTTTCATTTTATACAAGTTCTAAATGTTTTTATAACAAGGTATCATAGACAACTTTAAAGTTGTTGTGTTATTAACCTCAATGGTCTAATCTATGCCCGGGGTCAATAGGTATGTATGGTAATGTTCAGCAGTAGGTAAGTAAGAAGTTTTTAAAAATTGATCTTATTTTTATAATATTTCATTAAACATATGTCGTCACTTTCAAATAGATGTTTTAAGCAATAGAAACTGAATTGCAATGTTTAAAAATCTATATTTACTGTACGTACACATTAGATAATAACAATCTAATCGTTTAGCCAGCTTCCCACTATTCTTCTCGTGTTTTGCTTCACTTGAGTCATTTGGATGGTGTCTGTGCTCAACCAGTTCTGCATATCGAAGCAATGAGATGCCCTGGAAAAAAGCATTGTCAATTTCAAGCAAATTCAAATGCTGTTTTATTGAATACTGGTGGGACAAGTTTTCACATATTGCCAACCTTTGGCTGAGTCGGTATACTTTGCTGGTTTTTTTATTGCAGTAAATAAAATCACTCATTACCGATCATTGGGTAATTAGCATTCACGTTGGCATGTGTCTGAGTTCGATGACAGTGTGGAGCTGACAAGGTATACCTACCTGGGCACAGTGAAAGTGGGCGAGGTCTCCTTGAGGTCTCTGTTGTGGACGCCGAGCGCGTGCCAGGGGTCGATGGTGCCGTGGATGTTGATGGTGTTGTTGACGTCCGGCCGCAGCCCGCCGAATATCTGGTTCACGCGCGACGCCGCCGACAAGATGAAAGACTCGTCGAATCTAACAATTGTTATCAATGTTAGTTCTTGTAAAGTTTGTTTTATTTAAACTTGCACAAAATACAATTTGAAAAATTACAATAGGTGGATTATTTCATGCTTAAAAACGTGGAAGGAAAAAAATATCATAAGGTAGGTAAGTTTCTGCTGAATGTATCTGCATAATTTGAGTTTTTGGTTGACATAAACAATTGATATTTTTATGAAAAGATTGACTGAGCTTTTACTACGATTCTTTTCTTGGAAAGGAAAATTCACTTTCACTCTTAGTCGAGACGGGATAAGTATGTATAAATATCATACATAAAATTTGTTATTAACAAAATAAAGCACCATAGCGACACCTATAACAAAATTCAAGTTACCTTTCATTAAAAGCCTCTTTGCAAATTTCTGCATAAAAGGAAATATCCAACCACTTCAAAGGATCAAAAACTGTTCCTGATCTAGGCGCGTTTTGAAAGTATCCGTACTCAGTGCAAGTCTGGTAATACCAAGCACGATCTGAAAGAATATCGATAATATAAAAATTGGACACCTCGCATTCATGTAACATCTATTTTGTTTCGTGCCCTCCCAGCCAGCGGTTTAAACTGCAAGAGTAGTGCTGGGTTGACCTCCGAAGAGAGCACTTCTCGCCTCAAACAAACCAAACCTAGTCTAGGTTTGGTACCTTCTCGATCACCTGCCGTAAGAGTGCGTTACAAGACGTGGAACCATTGCGATAACTCGAGAAACGAGTTGGGCACGCAGACAAGAGCATTTCGGGGTTTACCCGTAACAATTTAATACAAACTAGACAGATTAGGGACAGACTAGACCAAGACAAAGAATGCCTGTAAAAACAGCAACTTACTATTGTTGTTAGACGAGTATAAGTTTAACAGCGATTGGAAGTTTAATCCCGACCAACAATCTTGCAGACCCGCCTCGACTGCTATAAATCCACCAATTTTCTGCATTGGCGTTTCCCCTGAAATTTTCAATAAACGATTTAAACATCTCATAGAGGATAGAAGATACTAACATAGAGCAAACCCCGACTAATAAGCGAAAGTTTGTGCCCTTTTTCGCTAGTTACGTCTAATCAATCAATTTTCTTGAAATTTAGTAGCACTTAGCACAGTATCTCATACAAAGCGTCAAGGTAGACGTAAAACCGGACACAAAATAATAGCGCTCTGTCTCGTTTCTTACTATGTATTTCTATTACACGTTTCTCTTTTTTTGTATAAGCGATACGAAAGATATGACGAAGTCTACCTATGTAAAGTTTTTATTTTAATTTTGTAATGGTGTCCTCGGAAGACCAGTATTGTGGCTCTCACCGCAACGTTATGCTGAAAGAAGGCCTTTTTGGTATACACAAATACGCCCTGGTTGTTAATTCCTGTATAATAATTTAGATTTAAGTTTGTGATATCAAATAAACAATTTTTCTTTCTTTTTAAATTAGGCTATAGACACTAGAGTAGTGAAGGTCTAATTTCTGAGCAAATGCTTCGGTTTTTAATGCTTTCCTACGTAAGCTGTGGTCGGCCATAGACAGACCGACCACCGACCACACCTTACGTGGGAAAGGGTAAACAAGATCAATTAAATGTGAACTCAATGGATTCTACACACCGTAGGCGTTTGTACGGAAGTTGTTGCAAACGGTGATGATTCTGCCAGGAGAGGCCGTCTGGGTGACGCCGGAGAACCTCCATGTGATCATACCGGAGAAGTACCCTAGGGTTAACTCATCATCGTAATCCAGAGGTTCACACAGTCTGAAACATAAAAAATGCTTTGATCTGTCAATTATAGTATGATATGATCATGGAATTAGTAGGTACTCCGAAGTACCCATGGATATGATTTTTATCTCACTCTTTGTCTAACTTCTCATTTCGTTTGGGGTTGACTCTCGTCACATTCGACATGCACTTCGATTTTGAACCTGTGTAAACGTTTTTGACATAATGAAACTGTCAATTTTATTAAAGACGCCATTTGGAAATCACACTCTCACTATGAAAATATTTTCCACAATGTCTAAAGTTATACACTTCCTAAACATTAGGATGATTAATAACTAAGTATGATTATCTTTCCATTTTTAGATGGTACGTTTTCTAATTATCAGAATCTTCTCATTCTAGACGAATAATTAATCAATACATAACAGTAGGAAAAAAATCTGTACATTGAATAAATTTACATAAAAATAAAATTAGGCGATAAGAGTCACAGCAACACAGTAAGAATTTGAAAAAAAATCTGTCTCTATGTTTGTCTGTTTGTACACGCTAATCTTCGGAACTGCTGGACGGATTTGAATAAAACTTTTTTTGTTATATTAGCGATTAAGGCTGAGCAACATATAGGGTATAATTTATTTTGATAACTGGAAATCTGAGAACAATGATTGTACAGCTAAACTATAGGAAATATTGAAATGACGCTCTAATAAAATTTGTTCAGCCTGATGAGCATTTTCTGTTGAGGTATAAAAATCGAAGATCTGTAACATCTGAGAAAGAGTCATAATAGTTCAGCTAAACTATAGAGAGTATACTTTTTCGGTCTGATTAGCATCTTCTGTTAGCATGTATTGTATAGGTATCATTACATTTGTCTGTAAGTACAATTAAATTTCTCTAATAATTTTGACTCCTTATCAAAAATTGTAAGATACCCCTCACCTGTAAGCTGCTTCCAAGGAGCGCCTTCCAGCCTCAGTCTCCATGGCGGCTACCGTGTCCAGAATCCCTTGTCTGATCGTAGTGATACATTGCTCTCCTCCTTCTGAGAGGAACGCGTCGTGAACTACTTCTAAGTAACCTGGAAAATGAGTTGTTTGTACACAAATCTCTACTTTTCACCTTTCTGTTTCGGTTGCATACAGGATTGTAACATCGCGAAGCTTAGACAGCTCGTACACTCCCTTTATCCATGGGAGGATAATGGAGTCAGTCGTCCTAGTCATCTAGGAGCTGAGGCAGATGAATGTGGAAGTTTTGCCATGACACCCCCTTTCTGAACGGAAAAACTCCGTTCCGATACGTGACTTCTGTGCGACTTGCATTGGAACTGCACAAGTTGATGTATCTCTATAGATGGACCCGGTATATCGACTTGCAGTACCAACTATTAAGTACTAACAAAATATAGATTTGGTTCGTGAATCAGGTACCGATTTTTCGATATATTAATTCGTATATCGGTAGTTAAGTTGCTGGTGCACTAATTTGAAAATGACATCGTACACACCAGTAAAGTCAACTTCAGCCAAAATGGGAGCGCTAGACGCCACAGTCCCGAGTACCAAGTGAGGGTAGCGTTGTTTGAACCACAGTACCATATTGCCGGCGTACGAGCCGCCATACAATATGATCTTGCTGTTGGCGAATCGCGGCTGTTTCTTCAGCTCCTTGATGAAGTATGCCAGGTCAGCCAGCGCTTGGTCCACGTTGAGGAAGCGGAGATTTTCGGCTGTAAACTCCCTGAAATATATTTTAATATATACATATTACGCTTGTTTCCCATTTGTGTAGAAGGAGACTAGATATTTCCACATATATTTTAATATCACCTTCTAAACTCATAATAACGGTGCTGCAGGTTCCCAAGACACAGGGTTTCCTTTTAATTTAATCGTGTATCTTGATAAATAAACGCATTTTTTATGTTTTATTCATCACGTCTTTATTTTCTTATTAAATAAAATAATTAAATAGCGATAGGTTGCTAATTTATAGCCCTGTAGGAAGTAGAAAGGCCCTTTGCCCAGCAGTGCGACATAATAGCGTTGAGATTATTTTTTGTGTCATATTTATCCGTTAATTTTATTAAAACAATCTAATCTATTAATTATCACTATTAAGAAATAAAGCACCCTTATTATCATGAGTATAAGTAATACAATTTTCAGATTAATTTTAACATACAGTGGCATTGGCATATATGTATAGATACGACAAGCAATGCCCGCAGCGCCGCAATTGTATACATATTTCCGTAGTAGCGGTAAAAAGATATAATAACAATTACTTGAAAATATCTCTAGGTATGATTTTCATTAATCACATCCATTCAATAAACGCGTCATCCAGTGTGCACAAGACTGAGACAAAACGTAGAGTGCATTGACTCACGTATAAGGCAAGGTCTGGCCGTAATATCTGTGCTCGGTGTAGAACTGGTAGCCCCTATTCTCGACCGCCATTTGGAACATGTTGCCTCCGCGGAGCCAGCCCTCCGCTATGCTCCACTCGCCGCCTACTAAGATGAACACCGGATACCCATCGCCACCGAAGTAATCTTCGTTGTACATGAAACGCTTTGGAAAAAAGTTCAAACAAATTAAATTACTACCTATTTTGGAAAATAAATAAGGATATGTAGTTAATTTATTTAACAAAGTAAAAAAAAAATAGTTTCAAAGTAAATGTATCATGTCTGCCTTACACTCCCTTCTGTATGCTGAAAATACGTAGTCGTATATTTACTTTCAGCACGTAAAAAACTTTTATGTATCTTCAAAAATAGATCAGACGCAGAAAGTAAATTTTGAGTTCCTACTCATCGATCTGTTTAGTACACAGTCCATATTCTATCGCGGAAAAGTTCGCCTAACTTTGCCGTATTCGGCATACATCGGTGGTTTTTCATTGCGGTAAATAAAAGACGGCATGACACTCGGTTGGCAAATTAATTAACATCTTTTCAAACTTACCATTTGGAAAGTGTCAGCGTTCTGTGGATCAAAATGATCCACCGGCATGGTGATGAAGGCTGTGTGGACGTTTCTGGTGGCCGCAGCCTGCAGCTCCTCCGGCGGCTGCATGTCCACCCTCAGGTTTGGCACCACCTCGTCCGCGCAGCTCCATGCCACAAATAATAGCAGAATCAATGGTATCTACAATGTGTACCGACACTGCCAATTAATTTTATCTACGTTATGGAATGTACCTATTTATTACCTACAAGATTTTATGAATTTAAGTCTGTTCATATTTTAAAAATCCTGAACTCGCGGTATTGTAGCGGGTTCAAATAATAATAACAATTTTATTCCCTATGTTAGTCTGTAATCAATTTGAAGTTCTTATTTTATTTCTATTTTCCACATCGCTTCAGTTTCCAAGGCAATGTATTATTATGAAAAGGATGACCTGTTGCTGATCGGCTCCCTTCGAGGGAACTCCTCAACGGTTTAGTGCACGGACATAACTATTGTCAAACATCATCGTCAATAATAAAACAAATCAATAATAAAAGCTTGTGTCAAAAAAGATATTTTTTTTGTAAAAAATCTTGTGAATATTGTACGTTCTGTACGATATATTTCGATAATGAAACAATGAAAAGTATTAGTACATTTGAGAAAACCGTAGCCTCAAGCATGATATAATTGATTCTCATTTATTTTGATATGCTTTGTTAAAAATAAAAATATCGCTAAAATAAATAGGTAAAAATATATAATCATAAGTACACGACATTAAATGGAGTAGGTATAAAGCGTGCATTTTTATAATTTGATTTAATACTTACCATATTTATTAGAAAACAATTCCTGTCACCATTCCCACTTACTAGTCTATAATTAAGTAGATAGTGAACACACAATCTTTATCTTATCCTAATCTAGAAAAATGTGAAGCGATAAATGCAAAGTAATAAATTAATTAAGTTAAACATACAGATATTAGTCGTGTCATCTTATAGCTATTTTCTAATTTTAATTTTAATGTACCAAAGCATTCTCTAAAAAGAGTCAAGATTCTTTCACACATTCACATCGTTTCGTTAGTAAGTAATTAGTGATTTTATCGTAAAGCGGTATTTGCACACGCATTATTTCTTTCAGAGATTTAAAAATATTTTAAATTAATATAACTTTATCATTTATTCACCTTCATTATTGATATCGTGTATATAAATGGGGTTATTTACCATAATACAAAACAGAAAGGTCTTTTTAACACGAATGGCAAGCGTCTATAACTGAAAAATATAATTAAGTTGATTACATACCTGCTTTATTTCATAATTAATTTTAGCCTTGAAAATGTTCGAAACCTAGATTACAACCTTTTGTTATTTTAATTGTATTTATACTTATTAAAACATTTCACTGTATTACAAGGTAACCAGTAAATAACATAAAAACAATTTAAAAAATCATCTTATTTATTAAAATGCGTTTTAAATATGTAAATACATTACAATAAGAATCTACTTATGACTACAGTTTTTAAATGAAATAATATTTTTATAACATATATTATACAACAATAAGTATAGTTAATCTGTGGAATTTTAATATTTACAAATACAAAAGACACGTGTTCGACGAAGTTACATATAAGTTCGTAAATTATAAAATAGAAATCGTTGACCGTAAACCACCATGTATGGTTCAACATTTGTCGCCATACTGTCCATAGAGAATAAACTCATCGTAATGACTCTTCCCGCTGCAACCTTCAAAGCTGCATGTGAGCTGGTTACTTGGGTTTCCCGTTGGATACGGGACGCTTCCGATAATGTTGCCGCTGAAAAGAATAGAATAATATTTATAACAAAACGGGTAAAGTTTAATTATCTTATACTGAAGGTTTTAGCCACTCTGTAACGTTCATTGAAAATGAAAACAATTTCTGTTATTTCTAATAGTTTGGCTGAAGCATTATCATGCTTTAAGCATTTTTATATTTTTTTTACTTGAAACAAACAAGTTTAATAAATAAAACTAATTGCGAATTTATTTACTTCTATATCTAATACTACTATTTATAAATAATTGATAACTATTAATAACGTGTAATTTTATGAAAAACTACTACTGCACGATTTCAATAAAATATTCATCGGCTCAATTTGACGATCGGCTCGACCAATTTGAGACAATACTCGTAATAATATGTAAGTGAACATAGGGTTTCTTACGCTGGTCCGTAGTTGCAAACGACCATGTAGCTGGTCCATCCAGGGTTTCTGGAGAACTGCGAGATTCCACATCCCACGTACACTGAATCGGACCACACCATCTATAATTTAAAAAAATTGCAAGTGAGATCGGCATTCCATATTTATCTATTCTATTTGCACAAGAAAAATCCATTAACCTCTAGTTAGAAGGTACTGTAAATAATTACTAAGAAACTAATTTCACTATTTATCCTTTACTTATATTATAAGAAAAAAAAACGGAATCCAACAGATGAGGTTACAAAAATACAGCTGCATAACATAGGGTAATTACGCACAAAAAATTCCTCCCAAAATATGTAAGTGTATGTAATATTTCTATGTGGCCAGTACTTATTGTTTTAATTAGAAAATCCAAACATTATTTTCTAAATCATAGAATGTATTAATAGAAACTTTTAAATCTAGAACAGGGCTTAATAGCCCCGTTCTAGATTCTAATGTTGCATAATAGCAAGTGATTTACTAATTTAGACCATTAGCAAAAGAGATTAACTACGGCAATTTCTAGTGGTTTCGGTTCTTGTAATACAATAATTTTATGAAACAATTTATGTTCCACCAAACAACAGGGATGCGTGAAACACAGTGTTTTTTTATAATCTTTACAGTAAGTACTTATTGTTGAATTTCGTTGAAAAGAAATAAAATATGAATACAAACCTATCATCAATACATATAATAAAATTGAAGAAAGGCCAAATTTGTACATTGGATATATTTTTTTCAATTCTTCATGGAATATACTTAGTTACTGATATAGATGACGAAAATATAGTTTTGGAAATTTTTGTCTGTCTGTCTGTCTGAACGCGCATCACTCGAAATCTATTGGACTGATTTGCTTGAAATTTAGTATGTAGGTACCTTATATATCGGGTTAAGATACGTAGGGTAAATGTTCAGGTTTCCGTGGGATAATTGAAAAACTAATTATGAATCAAAAATTCCTCGGAATCCTGGGTTAACATCTTATAGACATTTCATCCCGGAAAATGAGGGAGGTCCTGTAGGAAAATAATAACAATCCACGGAGTCGATTTACTTTAAAATTTTGTAGAAAGGTGTAAACAAAATATAAACAAATTGTTTTTATCGATTAAAGTCTGATATAGATATAATGGGCGCAGTATGTATCAATATATTAGTATAAAACTATTCCGTTACTGAGTGACTGACTGACTGACTATCTGACTGACTGAAAGACAACGTACACCCGAAATCTACCACCGGATATCTACATTACATAGCAGGAAGCTGGATTGGACACGTTTGCGGGACGAGACACGCAGCGGGAAATAGAAAATTGAACTAAAGATGACAAAAAATGCTAATTTGAATCATATATGTTTATCATTCTTACAGAGTACGCGATAAAAAAATATTTAAAATTTTGCTATGAAATTCACGCGGGCGAAGCCGCGGGCAATAGCTATTTATATAAAAAGAATAAGTAAGTTAGCAAGAAAAAAAACAAACTGTAGTTATATGAATATTACTTAGTAATATGAAAACGTAATCGAGCAAAGAGTTAATTTTTATTTTAGACATGAACAGTGCTCGGATTTCTAAACTCGTAATTGACTAATAGAACGTCAACTCATTAGTACATTGCTTGTACATCTAGGACTGAGTGTAGGTAAAGTTGCATTGTCATATACCAACTTACTAAAATAAATAATTTTCGAGCTATTTGAAACTACGGACAATTACACAAAAACAAAGGTATTATTTTCATTTCATCTGACCTCGATGATCATCGAGATAAGATCACAGATGTATATTTAATGTGTGAACTTATGATTTTTATACATCTACGCAATTTTTGATATATTTAGGTCTGAACAATACATAATATTATTTCAAAACATGGAAGTAGATAATTAATTATCTAATTATCATATAAAGAGGAGGCAAGATCATAAAATGATTTCAAAAATACAAATATTTACAACTATTAGTATTGACTTCTACGTATTGTTCTTTATGAAGGTAAACTCATCATCAACCTCAGTTCAATACTTCGTAAAAAGGGATTGATTTTTCCTGTTGATTAATAATTATTTAGATCCGGGTTTTAATTCTAGTGCAGTCAAGATAAGTAACTTATAAAATAATTGCTATTAACTATATGTAACTGATTTTGGAGTATCATTAATTAAATGTACATTTAACACACATTTAAATCGATGTTTAAATGTAAGTAAGTATGGAATATACGCGAAACCGAAATTTATTTTTACATGACATTATTTATAATCTTGTTAAAAATACGACAAGTTTTATTGACAAAAAGATGAATAAAATAAATGTCGCCAACGTACATACGACGCCTAAATATTTACGTAAAAGTACTATTCCCTAATAGGGATTAAAAATATAACATGCGGCGCATCTACCCAAAGTAGATTTGGCCTCCCGTTACTAGATGACGCCACTTTTTGCAGTCGTGTACACTCAACAGCACATTATGATATCCCAAATCATTACAAAGTCACCGCTATTGTGGTTGCATAGAGATTCACGTAGTATGTAACTTAAGGCGCCGCCCGACTGTTCGACGCCCAATACACATAGAATACCTACCTATATTATCATGTTACGGTCCGCCTAAACAGCGGCGCAACGCCAGTACAGATTTAATTTTTTAGGGTGTTTTAGTCACGTGTTAATAAGTACTTACTTATTCCAGATTTCTGCTTGATTTAGATCAGGTTGGCCCTAGGCCTCCGGTCTCTTTGACTACTTCTCAACCCTAATCTCACTTAAGTTCTTATAGTCGCATCTCTCTTTTGTACAAATATTTTAATTTAATATTAAGTACTGACCTGCGTATAGTGACCTATTTGGACACCGTCTTCTCTGTTAAAATGGTCTATCCATATGGGCCCATAAGTAAAATCCTTATTTTCATTAAACCAGGAGTCTAAAGTTGCCTGTAAGTTGATTTTTTGATTCCTGTTCGTAGTCGAAAACACATAGAGATTTTCGCCCGTACGGAATCTTCCTGAACCTGCGAATTTAAATAAAACTGTAGTAGCAATACATTTACCAAAAAAAACAATTATACACATAAGTACAAATGCAAAAAAGGAAAAAAATATAAACGTCATTAACATAATAATGAATAACAACATAAATTTCGATATTCCATAATGTCCGATAACCTGGTCCATACAAAGTGATCTTATAGGGAAAGCAAATAAAAAGTTTTTTTTTGTGCTAAATTTGTGTTTAAAAACTACCATGTACATACTATTATGTTCCGGTTCTGTATAAGATAGGTATTAAATTAAGTTTAGTTATTAACATTAAGTAAAACCTTAAATAAAAATTAAATTTTCTAAAATTTTACTTAACGCACATAGTATAGAAATGGGTCTGTCACTCCCGAATATATATATACTAAATACGGCGGTAAATACGATCCCACTAACTAGTGGGATCGTATTTACCGCCCTGTGTGAATAAAGAATAATTTTGCTGATTTTCATGAGGTCAGGGAAATCTCAATCTGAGATGCAATTATTGAATATAATATTTAAGTGGGGAGCAATCAGATTACTTGTGTGTAGGTCAATTAAAATATGTTTCAGTGAGTAGTTATATACTTAGTAACTTTTCCTAAAAAGTAAATTTGATACAAACCGATAGTGTTGTCTGGGTTGTGCTGGAACGAATTCCTGGAAGCCCATTTGGTTGCCTTCGCTGCGAGTTCGTCGTCCCAAATCTGGAATATTATTTTGGGGGGTAAATAAAATCAATATTGCTACAATATTTAAAAATATAAATCCTTTTATCAGAAAATTATTTCCAAAGTTGTTATTATTTCTCAATAATTTATTTAACCATTATTAATAAAATAAATAGTTATTGTTAAATGTTTAGATTGCACATCCAGTCTATGTTTTCTAATATACAAGAATAACAATGAACTTAAAAATACGAATTAAACAAAAAAAAAATCAACTGTCTTAAAAATTCAACTTTAAAGAACATATTAAGTGAGGACACAAAAATAAAGATACAGGAGTTTGATGTAAATCACATTGCGTTTAAACAAAGCAAATCAAAAAAAACAACATTAGACGTACCATATACTTCATCTCGCTTGCAGGTGGCTGTCCACTTACGTTACCCTTTGCTAATCTCAAACGTCTCTCGTTATGACCGTCCACTATTTCACGAACTTGTTTACATGTTAATCTATCACCTGAAATAATTTTTAAATTATAACAAAATCCATGAAATTTATTCAAAATAAACCACAAAATTAGCAAACTTGTACCTAATGCACAGCCTAAAAGACACAAAAAAATAACGCCGCGCAAATGCATTGTCTTAAAAATTCAACAAAGTTTTTTGTTCCACTATCAACACGAGCAAGACTGACCGACTCTGAATAGTTTGTGCTATGTTCCTTGCGTTTACGTTATATAACGTATAAGGTACTATATCCACTATACATACATTAGGTAAATATTTCATTAAATACGACGCATCGTATTCAGCTATTTACCCTATACATAGCTTATTTCCTTTTAATAGGGTTGTTAATAATTTTCCTTATTACTTAAAATTCTGTGGTTATCTCATTTCTTTAGTTTCAGTGATTATTGTTATCTACATATTTGAAAAATTCAGTAATAATATGTACTTATGTTTGAATTATAAAATGGTATTTTTCTTGTAAATACCAACATGTTTATTTTTGTAAAATATTGCTGAAATAAATACTTAATATACCAATAATATAGGAAAAAAACATTTTTATCATAACAGCTCACTCATATTTAAAATCGCTAAGTTATAATGACATTCTAGGTTTTTTAATTACTATTGTTAATATATAATTATTCTATATTATATTGATAATATACGGTGTAAGACTTCCAATATCTTACTTGTTGTTCCTCTATCTCAGATGACTATTTTATAAGTATTTCGATTTCTGCGCAATATCATATTTTTTTCTTTTTCTTATAAAGCTCTCTGCCCTTTTTGTATGTATTATTAGTATTTCGTACCTATAATAGAGTTTTAATAAGTACATACTTACTATAAGGTAAATGCGATGTAACAGGCCTTAAGTTTTTTACAAAAGTGTAATTTTTGACAAAAGCTTTTATTGTTATCAGCGAGATCTTATTGCATTTAATGTATTACAAAAAAACCATGTCCGAGCATTAAGCCGTTGAGTTCCCACGTCTGGGCCGTTACTGGGTGCACCATCTGGCCATGCTTATCATAATAATGCATTGTCATTCAATCTAGACGAGTGTTTTAAATTAAAATTTCAGCTGCAGCAAGATTCTACCAGAGACGTAGGGACATAGCAACATACATAGTTACATTGCAAGTTAAAAGCTTGTAATAAAAATGGGGTTCAATGCACGAAGTCATCACCAGCATGATTCATTAATTTCATTGTATGTCACTTCAGGTGAGTGCAGGTTGTGGTCAGCAAAAATATAGGGAATTCTCATGAATTAATCAAATATCTTTTGCATATTACGTGACCTGGTGACAAATTTATTGCATTGTTTTAGCACTGCCCCAATCTCTCGTAATAGAGGAAATTTCCCGTATGTTAGACATACGAATTCATTTTACAGGAAAAACGTGTGAAAGTGATTAGGCCAACAATATGAAGTAATGCTTCTTTTAAACTCCTACTAAATAATTATAATTATTTAAGTTTTCCAGTGTGCATGTGTATAGTCTGAATTAACTAGACAAGAAGCTTATAAAATTTCTTATGTGAATAACGAGGTAAGCTGTATATAATTATTACGTTAAAAAATTTGGTTCCAACCCTAATGAGAAAAAAACCTGAACACGTTTTCGATGAGCATAAAGACAACGAGTAAGAAATTAGCCGCACAGAAGACAGGTTTAGACGGCATAACAAATTCTACATTGTGTTTGTGTACGTGATGTTTCAGAAATTATTTGTTGAGATTACAAAAGGTGTTTTGCCCGTTTTCTTATGATGTCAGTTTGTCACTCGTGTGGACAAATTAAAACATTGTGCGCAAGAGGCATCACGAACATAACTGTGACTATGTATATTGTGCACATACTAACACTACTGTTCAGTCCCTGGCTCACACAACTTGTTCCAAGTTCATTCATGGAAATGTCCATAGCTGACCTAAAGCCATTTTATGAACAATGCATTAATGTGGAAACTATTGTAACCATTGATAAAGAATTACCATTTTCGTTGCAGAAAAAGAACTATTTTCAAACTGCAGCTATTATGCGACACGCCTTTTTATAGTCACAGGAAATGGATCACTCGTATGTTCATAATACGTAAAATTTTGCAATACATTTCTATTACTACGTTTAACTTATCAATGATTTAATAACTTTCCGAGTACAGATGACAGAGACAGATATTTTTTATGTTCTACTGGAAATTATGAATCAACGATATGTATTGAATTCAACAAAAACACACAACACATTACAAGTTTGAAGCATAATACAATTAACACCAACACCACACAATAAAAGATTGAAATTGATTTTAAATTGTATTTTATTTTCTAACAAATATTTTTGTATCCACAATGAGGATTTTATTGATTTGGGATTGTTTTTAAACATGATTAGGTTTGTCCGATTGGAGTTGTCGTGAATAGCTTATCATCACAAACAGAAAATAATTTTAGAATGTCAACAGCGAAAATTAAAAACGACTTGGCTATTAGCATTTTTTATGAATATTTACCAACTCGGTATACAGATACAAGATATTGATTAATTCACGACGATTTAGCTTAGACGTATTTTAGCTTTTTAATCATCGACTATTGACACATTATCGGGAACACACCATGTGTTGATGATTGAAGTTGCATAAATATTATGGAACTATATGTGGATTGATTTTCATTGGACATTCAGGACCCAATTGTGAAGGAGACAAAAAGGGCATGATAGTTACCAATTTATAAGACATACATATATATATATATATATATAGCCCTTTCATCAGTTTTAGTTTCCGACAAAAACGGCAAGCTTACGAATATCTCCACCTAACTTTACTTACATACTATGCGGAAATATGATAGGGAATGCTAGACGATGTGAAAAGATAAAAAAATTACAAATACCATTTTTACAATAGTTACATGAAATTAAATACTGATGATATGATGGTAATTCACTTACCTATATTGACAAAGATAAACGTTAAAAAAAAACAATATTATATCACAAAAAGAAATATATATGTATATCTACACGAAGAACTTTTTGGCCATCATGCTGTTTCACAAACGTAGCGTACGTTACGTTATGTATTATGAATACACAAAAGGCTGCTTTAATTGCGGCTTGTATGAGAGAACTCATTACTGCGCGTAAGACAATTTCACGGTTGTCAGAGTCAATCAATTTCTAGATTTGAATATACTCCAATAACTTCCTAGAGAACAATACTTTCGACAGGATGATCAGTAGGCACAATGCAAGGATGATCGAATTCCAAGATATCAGTCCCTAGGCTATGTTGGTGCCGGTTTACTTTCCAAACTAGGAAGTAAAAACCAACAAAATTCGTTAAAAAAAAAATAAAAAAAAAATGATTTTATGGACCTAAGACATTACCCGTTTTGTTGTCATTCACATGAGATGAAATTTTCTGGGCACTTAACATTATTCCTGTACTTAAATCAGGTAAAAAATAGATATTACAATAAATAAAAAATTAAAAAAACAGAACTGTTGTCAAATTGAATTCTACTTACGATTAAGTTTAAAATCTACAAATAAAACCATTTGTAGAGTAAAAAAATAATAGGAAAAATAGTTTTCCGCTGTTTTTCATAATATTACTAAAAAGGTTGATGTGCAGAATGCCAGGATTGAAACAAGTCGAACTTTCACCAAATGCCACTTTGCAAATTTATCAAAGAAACATTACGATAAAATCAAGAATCAAAATCACACCAACAGATTGACAGTTTTCAAAAACACGTTGAATAAGTTTCCTGAAAGCTTTTTGATTGTTTTACTAAATCACTTTATCATCATTATTTATCTGTGAAATTGGCATTTCGTGAAGATTTTACGAATTTAGAAATCGGCATTATGCATATAAACACTAAAGAATAAATTATTGAAAAATAATTGTTCTAATTGGTGCTCGGGCTGTCGGTCCCACTGCCGCTGTTCTCCGTACTCTGCGCTAGCGCAGCCTTCGTGTTCTTATTGTTCTTCTTCGCCGATTTACTTAGGGTCGCTACCTCTTTGAGCAAATTCTGAATTTTGCTATTCATTAGATTGAATTTCGTCTCGTTCAGACGGTCTTTGTTTTTCATTTCGTTCCGGAGGTCTGTTGTGTTGTTTAAATGTTGAGCTTTCAATTCAGTGATCTAGAAGAAAAATATATAGGTAGATTCAAAAGTCAAGTGTGTTAAAATTATATTAGGAAATTATTGTTTAAATTTATTGTTTAAAAAAGCAATTTTATATCACTTATTAAGACAACCAGTCGTATGCAGGCCCAGACATTTATTCATATTTTTTAGAGATCGCCCATAATAGCTTATTTACCTTAATTTATATAAAAATTTTAATGGATTTCTTTATTGAAAAAAAAAATTATTGAAGTCATCAAAAATATAAGATGGAACCTACCAGTTTGTCTTTGGCGAGAAGTTCATTGTCTTTTTGCTGCACCCTCTTCTGCAAACTGGCGATGGTCTCCTTCAACTGCGTCATCGCCACCACGTGGTCGGAGCTGTGGGGATCCAACTCTCCTAAAACAGAGCTATATATTTAGAAAAAAACAGCATCTCAATTTTTGTCATAAAAATTTCATAGATTAAGTTTTAAAACCAAGTTAAGTGTTTGTGTTGTCAAATCTTTCGCAACACCAACGTTGGCGCCGCCTGTAGGGGCAAATTCGCTCGCGTTTATGGCGCACTTATAAGAAGCATATTACGAGGGTAAATCAAAAAGTTCTTAGAATCACTATAAAAAAACCAGGAGATGTGTACAAAAATATTTTATTTTTCAACGTAATCTCCTTCTAATTCAATACATTTAGTATACCGCTTCTCTAACTTTCTAATTCCTTCCAAAAAAAAATCATTTTCTTGACTCTCAAAAAAGTCGTCTACGGCAGCCATAACTGCGTCGTCATCACTATATTTAGTTCCACGGATGTGCTCCTTTAATTTTGGAAATAGGTGAAAGTCACTAGGGGCTAAGTCCGGAGAATATGGTGGGTGATCAAGAAGATCGAAGCCAGCACTGCGGATTGCCGTGAGCGCAACTTCGGACCGATGCGCAGGAGCGTTATCGTGAAGAAACAACACGCCCAATGACAGTTTTCCTCGCCGTTTTTCCTTTATATTTTCACGCACTTTTGGAAATAAATTAGCATAGTAGGATCCAGTAATGGTCTGTCCTTTCGGCATGTAATCGATAAAAAGGATTCCTTCACTATCCCAGAACACAGAGGCCATAACTTTGCCGGCGGTAGGAGCAACGCGAAATTTCTTCATTGGTGGCGATGATGGCCGTTTCCAAGACATGCTTTGTCTTTTAGTTTCGGGATCAAAATGGTGGACCCATGTTTCATCCATGGTAACAACACGACGGCAAAATTCATCCGGATCGGACTGTAATATTTCAAGATTGCGCTTTGAAATTTCCAAACGACGTTTTTTGTTTTCTTCTGTTAACATTCGTGGTACCCATCTTGCCGACACTTTTCTGAACCCCAAGGAATCTGTTAAAATGGATTGGATGCTTCCAAATGAAATCTTTAGGACCTCGGCTAAATGTTTTATAGTTATTCTTCTGTCTTCCAGAACTAACTTCTCGACCTTTTTGATATTTTCTTCTGTGATGGAGGTTGACGGCCGCCCGGAACGCAGATCATCTTCACAAGTTGATCTACCCCTTTTAAATTCCGAAACCCAGTAAGCTACTGTAGAATAGGGTAAAGCATTATCCCCTAATGTCTCCTGAATATCTAAAAAAATTTCCTTAGTGGACATTTTTTTTAGGCACAGATACTTTATCACCGCACGTAATTCGTTTTTTTCCATATTTCAATACGTTGGAATACCCTTGGCACTTAATAATTTATTGCTTGTAAACGATACGACCGAATCGATTGTAACTGAGCATAAACATTATACGATAATCACTCTTTAAAAATAATAATAAACTACCCACAAAAAAAATATATCAATATGTCATTCTAAGAACTTTTTGATTTACCCTCGTATTATAGACAAATTACAGTCCACTTTAATTTTAGTCACTAAATTATAAAATAACCATGCAGTGCAATAAAAAATAAAAAACACAAACACTCACTTTTACCTTGCAGCGGGTTTAATTTGGATTTCTTTTCCAGTGGCTGTGAGTCACCGAGTGAATCATTTGCATTCATTGATTTCATCATATCTGACTTGCGTTTTTCTCTATGTCCACCTTTAGACCTAAAATTAAATTGGAATTTTAAAATGTGTTCAACCGTTGAATAATATTATGCCACATTCGCAGTGCTATGTCGCAAAGCTCTTGTGTTAAAAAATATCATACCACATCCAACTACAGATGGTCAGCAAAATAAAATGAAAAAGAATATGTTTAGTAAAATTCATATTTATGTACAATGGAAATAGGGAAAATTACGCAACGAAGATGGCGCCACTAGCATACTTGGGATAAAAACCAACCGTTGCCATGGTGCACTTGACAAAGTCATTTTGCCGTGCTATTAAGATCTGTCATTAAATGCCAAAATACGATACACCGTGCTAGTGTATGCGCAACCGTGATTACATTGCAGTAATATTCCCTGTTCAAGAAAATTGTATATGGTTAAAAGTATACCCTGTTTATATAGGTGTTCTTAAAAAGTATTTAATGAAAAGAACACTTTTTAATTAGATTTCAAATGAATTATTATTTTTTTTAACGAGTATTTTAATAAAGACTGTTTACTTTTTTTACAGTATCTAAACAAAACAGGGTATAGATACATATCAAAACTAAACTTGCGTGATTTGATGATATAAATACATATGTATGTATAATGAAATATTGAATTTTTGATATATCACAATGATGATAATTTAAGTGATGATAATATGTTAAAATATATGTGGCAAACTACTATTACTTATCTGTCAACTATCAATGTACCATGTATTGCCGAAAGTCATTTATAATGAAACGATTTTTGTCTTTAACTCTGGAACTACAGAATGTAAAATTCATCTATGATTATGATAAGTGTTTTATTCCAATTGTGATCTCTAAAGCTTTTTTGTGCAATATTAACGTGATATAAGAACAATATTATAATAACTTTAGCGATGCGCCGGTTCTGAAAATTTATAGAAAGCGCGGAAACGGTCAGGAAATGCTCAAAAGAAATAAATTTCCGAGAACAGAGAATTTCACGGCGACACATCGCTAAATATCAGAGATAAGTCCACACCGTCGAACAAAACGTCGGGAAGTACAATACGTGCCACGAAAGACGAGATCTGATGGTATTAGTTTGGCTGCGATTGCAAAATAGATTAAATCGTATGCTGCGCACGCGAAGAAACAAGACAGAACGCTAATTACTTCTTTCTCATCTTTCGCGGTTTGTAAGTTCGTTTAGCTATGCTTATGCTGTAAGAGGAGACTGACTTGTGCGCGCGATGCTTGTGCTTGTCGACCGCAGAGATGTGCTGCTTTGTGCGCGCCAGCGCGCGCTTCAGCGACTGCGTGCACAGCCAGCACAGCAGCTTGCCGTCCACCTGACACAGCGGTGCCTATGTTACCACTACGTTACCACATAGTGAACTTCATCATGCATATATACCATTCATTGTAACATCGGTTCCACAATGTAACAAATGAATAGAATGAACATCGGCAATCGCAAGTCTAGCAAACGCGATGATATAGGATGGCTACTCTTATAGATGATACTGGCACTATCAATGAACTCGATGCCTCGAGCCTCGCGATGGCTAACCCAAGCGTCAACTCGAACTGGTACTGCCAGGGGGAACTGGTCAACTCGATTCTGATAATTGTGTTTGGTTTTTTATACCAAATATTTTTATCAGCACTCAATCATAACATGTTTTTGTGTACTCATTAACTGTGTAATTAATTATACTACTAGAAAAAACATATAAAAGCTATAATGTTAAGGCCTTCTGGCACGATTTGGACCAACACTTTTTAAATGTGTAATTTAAAGTTTTACATGAAAAAGAGCATGTCTGGTTTATGTGCAAACTTTTTTTTTCTAGTAAGTTTCACAATGTGTGCATTAATTTGCATTTTAACGTTTGCAAACGAGATTTAACGTTTACAAAAGAATTTTTCGACTATATCACCTCAATTACGGTAATGAAAATTAGATGTTAACGTTAGTAGAATCGACTTGCATTATATTCCAGTTACGTTACCTTTTTGCTGTCGTCGTGTCGGTCGAAGGCGCAGCGTTGCTTGCACTGCTCGCAGGTGACCGCCGCGCCGTACTTGCGCTCCGAGTTGGCGCATCGCTGGCATTTGTTCCCTGAACCACAATTATGTTGTTAAGCGAACTAGCAAAATGCATAAATAACATCGTCAGTATTAACTTAAATAAGTAGTTTGTTGCTGTCAAACTGATAAACAGTTTGGTAATATTAAAGTATTGTAAATTGTTTTTTGATGATATATTTATTTTGTATTTTAAGTCTGTATTTAAAAAATTGATCGTGATTTTATGGAATTAAGTTGAATGCAAGTTGTATGTACATACATAAAGTCATATTCAATATATTTACTTGTGAAACATAAGTAGCTTGATAAATCCAGTTAAATCATTACAATAATCCAGTAATTTGTTATTACAAAATGTTCCACATTGAAAATAGAAAATAAACAAAAATGTATGGAAACCTAGATAATTGCAACATTTGCTTACATGAAATGTGGTTGGTTTACTTTTTCTTTTCTATTTCTAAGTAACATTTTATGCAGGTGTATTAAAGGATAATGCTCAAGAAGTACACGGAAAGCCTTGGAAAAAAAAAACTTCATTAAAGGTCTTTTCTTCAACTCAAATTAATACTATAAGCCTAGCCTATAAAAATTCACCAATAAAAACATTATATTTACTTAACTGACCAATAAATGCAGCAATGATGTTGCAGTATTCACAAGCCGTGGGCTTTCCATAAGCCTTGACATTTGCCTCACATTTCTTGCAGATTGAAGAAGTATTTGATTTGCTGATAATAAAAAATAAATTTTCAGATTAAAGTAAATTATTGAAATATGTAAACATGTATTTATCTGTACTTAATTGATGTTTTATTTATTAAAACACTAGCCTGGGGGTTCGTTCCTGTGGGAATCTTGGGATAAAAACCCTATGTGTTATTCCAGGTTATATTCATGTGTTATTCCAGGTTATATTCATGTGTTATTCCAGGTTATATTCTACCCAAGTACCAAATTTCATAACAATTGGTCCAGTAGATATTGTGTGAAAGAGTAAAATACTACATACTCACAAACATTTTTTATAATAGTAGTAAAATTGTATTGCATAAGATTCAAATTTTTTGAGAAACACAATTAGGACTAGATTCTGCTACTTTTAAAAGAAGTCAAGGCACCGAGGCCAATATTGCTTAATCTTCATCTTTTTCGGTTAAGTATATTTGAGATTGAAATCCAGGACCAGCATAATAAACAGGGCCTGACATAAACCATCATTGGCAATGTTATTATAGGCTATCAGCTGCTAAGAATACATGTCCCTTAGTCACCTGCAAGACATCATCCATGAAAAGATGTGTGGTCCGGACCACACATTCATATTATAATGTTGCTTTCTTTCCTGTTTAACTATTTGGCAGCTACAGTCATTTGACACTAAAAGAGACATGAAAATGTTTAATTGTTACCTATCATGTCTTTACATGGTAAGGAGGGTTAAAGTCAAAGCACACCCTATTTACACATATCCAACTATTAACACTAATGAATGAGAACTGTCCATAAGTTAACAAATCATAAATCAAGTGTTACAGATTTGTTCTCTGTTGCATATTTCAAACTACAGAGAAAGAGACTAAGGCCATTGATCAGAATAGGTAGTCTAGTCAGTCTCGCTTTTTGCTTGAATATCAAAACACGATAAGCAAACACAATGTCCAACCAGAGCTAGCTAATGTTTTAAAACAAAAAATAAATTATGTTCTAAAACAAACAAAAAAATTATTCAAATAAAAGCCAGAGCCAAATCACAAATCTGCTGATGTATATTTACAGGTATTTCATTTAAAACAAAGCAAAGTGTGTCAGCTGAGTCATATGCTGTTGGTTGAGTAGGTAACTATACCTATATCAATGATTATACATGAAAACAAAAACCTTGGCAATGGCCGCGAATACCAACCTTGTTTGTTGAAACTCCGAACGGCAGTATGTACACTTGACGACCGGGAATGATCCACGGCATTCCTGAAAATCCGCACAGAAAACGCGTCATTACAACGTCAACTATCAGTACACGTATTAGGTACTAGGTATGACGCAAAATAGTGGTATTTTACACAAAATATTTATATGTATAAGGATGGGCTATTATCGTATTTGGAGGAACTTTTACCTTGCACAACTGTTCACCAGGTGACAACTCCTCGAAAGGATGTCTTGAGAAACAACGGGAACAAGCAAACAACGGAGTAGAAGCAGCGGTACTCATTTCGATGCAACTGTCAAATATTTATTAACAGAAAAACTAAATGCACCTATTTTGTTTATGTTTTTATAACAAAATCAGTAAAACAAAAACTAAAGTAGTTTCAGACGCGAATTTAATATTTGATCAACTGTAACATAAAGATGGCGGTTGATTAATAATGTTGCCCGCTATTAAATAAAGATAAATAAAATTTTATAAGGTGTTGCCCCAAAATAGCAAATTTGTTTTTGGAACTTTTCTTTTTAATCTTCCATGTTAGCTCATAGATTTATTTTAGACTGTTTTTATATCTGTGATTTTAGAAGGACCCCACGCGCGGTTTTTGCTGGATACCTAAATTCCGTACTAATAAAGAGTATTACTGCACATTTATCCCGCCAGAGTACTGAAAAATCAGAATCAATTCATTTATTCAGAAATTAGGCCTTCACAGGCACTTTTTCACGTCATATTCTAAATTAAATGATGTTTACCAAAGCTACAAACTGACCACTGCTGAGAAGAAATGTCGAAACAAACTTATTCAAACAGTACAGTATTGTCAGTCAGTCCCTATTATGCCAGAAGGGCTTATCATTTTATAAATATAAATTTATGTATAAATTTTTATCAGTAATATAACAATGTAAGTACACAGTAAAGTACATGGTCAAAATGTATACTGAAACATATTATGATTGTGATCAAGTGCTGATAAAAGGAAAAGTTGCAAAAAAGGAAAAGTTGTTAAAAAGCACTGTATGTTAGGTACACAAAAGCTTTGCCGCCTTTTGCTATGTCGATTAAAACGTTTATTTTAGAGTACTTTATTAATCTTTTTATTATGTAAGCATTCGTTTGTAAAAATATACAACATTGTAGCATATTCGGGTGCCGAAATATTGGGAAAAATCGTTTTCCAGAAGTTTTGCGTAGAAGGTATTTTTGGTTGTAAATCTGCAACAATATTGAAAATCGACGCTTTTGGCCTCCATTGGCAATGTTTGTGTACCTTAGTTTTACCAGTAGCGCCATCTGCGCTGACCTTTGCGTAATATGCCCTATTAAGCCACAGATACACTTGCAACATATTATGACCACCGACATGGCCGCTTATATATCAGTGGTCTAGGTAGGTAGTAGTTGTAGATTGTTTAAGCCTGTAGAATCCACGGACGAGTTGATGCAATGAAACTCGTGGAGTTCCAACAGTATTATTTAATCTTCTTTTACAACAGTAATATGAACACCTCTCACACTATCCAATACAATTATTAGGAAGTAAGGATGTAAAATAGCGCATGCATCAGGGATAGCGTCGACGACAAAGCAGGCAACATGCGGACGGTGCAGCAGACATCATCGGTGTGTCACGAGACGGTGAAAGCGGCCGTCTGCGCGGAAGTGGACATATTTCGACCTCTTGCGCGCATGCTGTGCTAGGTCCGCTACATATCACGACACGACTGCAGATCTGCGGCACGACTCGTCGTACTGCGAGGTAAATGAAATTATTATAAATAGCAAGTATATATGTTGATATATAAATAAAGTATTTATATGTATAGATATTATATGTGGGCACGCCACATCACTCCCCCCCTGAGGCCGTCCTAGGACGGACGATAACGGGCCGGAGGCTTTATCGTTCTTCTAAAACGAGTGCGTTTGTTATTAATCTGAATGTTTTTATCTATTTCAGTCTTATTTTCTTTAATTTCTTTTTCCCTTTCAGGATTTTCTTTTTCATTTGCTACATTTTCTCCTTTCCACCCCTCAGTTTTCTCAGCGCTTCTTCCTTTTCTGTTTTCAGTTGAGCTAGGTTCCGCAACCGGATTATTACTGACGAGGTAAGCTGGTTTCAGCCTGTCTACTGACACAGTTTGTTCTCTGCCTCGTATTAGCAATTTATATGTCTTGTCTTTTCGTTCAAGGATTTGGTATGGGCCAGAATACGCCGGCTGGAGTGGAGACTTTACACTGTCATCTCTAAGGTAAGCGTGAGTTGCTGCTTCCATGTCCTTGAAGATGAATATGCTTTTGTTACAGTGTCGAGCTGCTGGAACTGGTCGAATATTGCTTATAATGTTACGAAGTCGTACAATGAAGTCGGTCAAGTCCGTCGATGTGACTGAACTTGGGTTGAAGAATTCTCCAGGAAGTTTTAGGGTTTCGCCATAAAGAAGTTCAGCGGGTGACGCTTGCAAGTCTTCCTTAATGGCACTCCTCATGCCCAGTAGCACCAAGGGTAGCGCTTCGGTCCAGTTTGCTGAGCCATGACAGGTAATCGCGGCTTTTAGCTGACGATGCATCCTCTCTACCATGCCATTGCATGCGGGGTGATATGCCGTTGTCCTTTTGTGTTTAAATCCAGCTATGTCAGACAGGTACCTAAATAGCGAAGATTCAAATTGCTTGCCACGATCAGTAACGATCTCCGTGGGGCATCCGAAGCGTGAGATCCAACCTTGTAGCAGGGTTTTTCCAACAGTTTCTGCTGTGATATCTGCTATTGGGAATGCTTCAGGCCATCTTGTAAACCTATCCACTGCTGTCAGGCAATAACGACATCCATCTGAAATGGGGAGAGGCCCTATAAGGTCAATATGTACATTTTGGAACCGAGCTTTAGGAAGACTGAATGAATTGAGAGGTGATGACGCATGTCGGGTAATCTTTGACGATTGACAAGCATGACATGTTTTCGTCCATTCCCTGCAATCTTTTCTTATTCCTGGCCAGACGAAACGATGAGCAACTAGGTTTGCAGAAGTCTTTGCACCAGGGTGACTGAATGAGTGTATACTTTCGAACACTTGTCTTCTAAATGGTTCAGTGACGAAAGGTCTTTCTATTCCTGTGCTGATGTCACAGTAAATGGGAATATCAGTTCCATCTAACTTCACTTGCTTAAGTCGAAGCGCTGTTTCTGTGTTTTTCAACAAGTTCTGCAGCTCAGCATCTGACGATTGAGACTTCGCTAAAGCTGTCAGGTCTATGGGCTGTGTAACTTCAGCTATCCTGGACAGGCAATCCGCTACCACATTATCTTTCCCTGATATGTGTTTTATATCAGTGGTGAATTGTGCGATATAGTCCAGATGCCTGAATTGGCGCGGCGAACAATTCTCTTTACGGGCCTGGAACGCGAAACAGATTGGCTTGTGGTCCGTAAAAATGGTAAAGTGTCTAGCTTCCAGCATGTGGCGGAAGTGCTTGATGGCTTCATAGATGGCAAGTAATTCTCTATCGTAAGGAGAATATTTCTGTTGTGATGGACTCAACTTACGAGAAAAGAAAGCTAAGGGTTGCCAGTCGCCGTCCTTCAGCTGCTGTAAAGCTGCACCCATAGAAGTGTCTGATGCGTCCGTTACTAATGATAATTTTGCTTCTAGGTCTGGGTGTGCCAAGAGAGTTGCCTGACAAAGACTGGTTTTGCATTCCTCAAATGCGTTCAGCAGACTTCCGGTAATATCAACAGGAGAAGAGCCTTTGACTGATCCTGTCAATAGTGCGTTCATAGGAGCCTGTATCTTCGCTGCTTTTGGAATAAATCGGCGATAATAATTGATCATCCCAAGAAATCTACGGAGTTCCTTGACATTCTTCGGGACCGGGTATTCTTGTATGGCTCGAACCTTTATATCCAGAGGCTTTATACCCTGCGCTGAGACATTGTAGCCTAGGAAATTGACCTCTGATGTCCCAAAAACGCATTTGGAAGTGTTGATGACCATTCCAAATTCTTGGAGTCTGGTGAATATTTGTCGTAGGTGTTCCATATGACTCGCCTCGTCACGTGAGCAGATTAAAAAATCGTCTAAATAACAAAAACAGAAATCCAGGCCTCTGGTCATCTCGTCAACGAACCTTTGGAATGTCTGTGCAGCATTTCTGAGACCGAATGTCATAAACATAAACTCGAACATTCCAAAGGGCGTGGTGATCGCTGTTTTGGGGATATCCTCCGGGTTTACCGGTATCTGATTGTAGGCTTTTACTAAGTCAATAGTGCTGAACACTGTACAACCAGATGCGTGATGAGTAAAATCCTGTACGTGTCTTATGGGGTACCTATCAGGAATTGTGCGGGCATTGAGCATCCTGTAGTCACCGCATGGTCGCCATCCGTTGTCCTTTTTAGGAGTTAGGTGCAGCGGCGACGCCCAGGGGCTCTCCGATGGTCGGGCAGTTCCGTTCTTCAGCATGGCTTCAAATTCCTGTTTGGCGATTCTCAGTTTGTCCGGCGCTAATCTTCTTGGGGTACATGAAACGGGCGGGCCTGGCGTTGTCCGTATGTGGTGGACAGTTTGATGCCGTGGTATTCGCGGTG
This sequence comes from Plodia interpunctella, assembly GCF_027563975.2. NCBI lineage: Eukaryota > Metazoa > Arthropoda > Insecta > Lepidoptera > Pyralidae > Plodia > Plodia interpunctella. The sequence continues at coordinate 3,582,773 of NC_071300.1, read as the reverse complement.
TACCAGAGGGACGTGTTATTTCCGGGAAATTACTGAGAAGTTTGTGGTACTTCGAATCACCAAATATTGTTTTTACTGATGATATGCTGGTCGTTGAAGTCGCTAGTGACGCAATTGTCGACAGTGATGTTTTATTATCAATTATACGACGATTCCGACAATCTATTACAAGATTATAGAAGGAGAGGAAATCTACTCCAATGATAGGCTTGGTTACGTCGGCGACTATGAAGCGCCAGGGGAAATCCCGTCGAAGACCAAGGTTAAGCTCCAAGTGAATGATTCCATAAGTTGCAATGGGTGTCCCGTTTGCTGCAAATAATCCATAAGTAGTGCGATCTCGCCATTGTTTCACAGCAGAACGGGGATACACGCATAGGTCGCTGCCTGTGTCGATTAAAAACTGCATTCTAGTCCTCCGATCGGTGACAAACAAGCGACTGTATGAAATAGGGCAGTCATCTGTCGCCATTAACGACCGCCTCTGGAGTTTTCCGGTTTGTAGTCGCACGGTTGTTGGCAAATTTTAGCTTCTTCTCCATATTTAAAGTGATAGAAGCAAACAGGATATCTTCTATAATTTGACTGCGACCGACGACCACGCTGGCTATGGGAACTACTACGTGACCTTGAATTTGATCGACGATGATTCCTCCTATCTTTTGACGAGAGAGCGTCAACTTTGCGAGTCAGTTCCTCGATCTGTTTTGTCAACTTGGCAATTGTTGGATCAGGAGATACGCTGGCTGCTGCTACCTGCGGGGCTGAAGGTACGAGTTCGTGAACCTTATCTGCTAGATCGGCTAAAGCCTGAAGGGTTGAATCGGGCTGGGATGCTATTACCGTCTGCAGGTTAGCAGGCAGGCGGCTGGTCCAGATTGTCCGTAAAAAATCTTCAGGAACGTTAGACCCTGCCAGGTGTTGGAGATGGCGAAAGAACTGTGAAGGTCGACGATCGCCTAACTCCTCATGCATAAGGAGCTGCTTAACCTGTTTTTCCTTCGATGCTGATAATCTTCTAATTAACTCCGACTTCAATTTCTCGTATTTGCCTTTCGATGGTGGTGCAACAATGATATCCTTTACTTCAGCAGCATACCGTGGTTCCAGCTGCGCAGTGACATAATAATATTTTGTTTCATCATCCTTGATGCCGGACAGTACGAAGTTTCCTTCTATTTGCGCAAACCATATGGCCGGTTCCTCTGCCCGGAATGGTGGTAATCGTACCCCCACTCGGTGAATATCGGATGGTGTAAACGCACCTTTTTCTTTTATTGCACTATCTTGTTGATCGGTTGTCTTGGAGTTTGCCATTTTTATTTAAATAATATTTCACTGCCTTACTTGGTTATATCCAGTGGTTGTAGCCGAATCGTGTTCATGAGGGGTCACCAGTGTAGAATCCACGGACGAGTTGATGCAATGAAACTCGTGGAGTTCCAACAGTATTATTTAATCTTCTTTTACAACAGTAATATGAACACCTCTCACACTATCCAATACAATTATTAGGAAGTAAGGATGTAAAATAGCGCATGCATCAGGGATAGCGTCGACGACAAAGCAGGCAACATGCGGACGGTGCAGCAGACATCATCGGTGTGTCACGAGACGGTGAAAGCGGCCGTCTGCGCGGAAGTGGACAAATTTCGACCTCTTGCGCGCATGCTGTGCTAGGTCCGCTACATATCACGACACGACTGCAGATCTGCGGCACGACTCGTCGTACTGCGAGGTAAATGAAATTATTATAAATAGCAAGTATATATGTTGATATATAAATAAAGTATTTATATGTATAGATATTATATGTGGGCACGCCACAAGCCTAAATCTTGAAACCTAAACGTAAACTATCAATGTCAAATCAACATAACGTCAATATTGACATTTCTTTAAAAAAAAATGTGCGTGGTTTTGGTTTGCTTGGGTACCTAGCTTGTTTCTGCAATGTTTTATTACAAATTGTATTATTGTTTCAGTTCAAACATTGTTAATATTTATTAGGTATAATTATTGTAGTTTTCAGCAATGTCAGGAATGGCTATACCACCATTTCCATCATTGGATCTTGCAAAGCTTGTGTTGGGTAAGCTTTCTTTGGCGGGAATCATATTTCTGTAACGGCTCGAGTGATTTAGAGCCTAATGAACTCCTTTGTCTTCCAGGGTACTTAGCTGAGGAGCAGCTTATGACAGCGTATGATGAATTTCTCCAAGCAAGTCCTTATTTAGATGCACTACGGAATGAGTATGATAGAATTTTTATGACATCTCTAAAAAATATCCTGGCGGAATACAGAGCGGTTAAGATTTATGGTAAGTACTTATCCACTCATTTCAGTAATCATTTAATTTATTACTTGCTGATTGTCCCTATATTGCCTAATTTCTGTTAGAAATTAATTATAATTTCCAACAGAAATTAGGCAATAGTGTAGAAATTAGGCAAAGATTTTTATGACTATTTTTATAATCTGAAGATTTTTATGACAGTTCCTTCATCAAAGTTGCAACCCCTTTAATAAAAATTGATATTCCACGATTTTCAAAGTCCAACAAGTCAAACATGATTAATTAATGTTGATGATAATGATGTCCTTTTTATTACAGTTGAGACATGTAAACCCTTTGCTCTGAGGAAAAGATTGTTTCAATGTACCAATCTTCTGGATGTGGTCAAGTTTCTTGTAAACAATATAGATGTCAACAAAATACAGGACTCTGGCAGCAACCGAAATAGGTTTGTATATTATTTACAATGTATAATTTAGTATAATTAATGTGATATATATATATTGATTGCTAAGAAAGAAAGAAATAAAAATTATTTGGTTATGCTACTACTTTTTGTTTCAATATTTTTAAATAGTGAAGATATTTAGTGGTTTTTAGGTTAGGATGAATTTAAATGTTTTACATGATCTTGCTGCCAGGATAATTAAAGCATAATAAATCTTACCTTCAAAATTCGACTTATATGTGTATGCATCACTTATTGATGTCGTAAATTTGCTTAAAACTAAGCCAACTTCCAAAGGGTAGGTGAAGAAGAAATCTTCTGCAGCCCATTATCATCCAAATCTCTTTGGTTTTGTGCTTTCCACATCTCTCCTAGAATCTTGACCAGCTTATTACAATCAATATAAAACACAATAATTAATTATATATATATATTACAGTTTGGAGAAAGCTACTCCCTCAATAGCTTCCAGGTTGTGTGAAGTGTGTGATTCTCTCAAACTTGCAAGTTGTGTCTGCAAGACTCGTCAATCTATACACATACCTACATCCGGTACTCAGTCCTTTAGCAACAGTGATCAGTCAGGTCGGGATACTTCAGTAGAGGCTACAGCTTTGTCTGATTTGCCAGGTATATGTTTTTTGTATTGTCAGCATAAAATATATTTTGAAGATTTGGTTATGATTTCACAACCAACTGCATGCCTGACATCAATACCCATTGAGAATGTGATTGTTTGATTTTTCAACCAGCTGCTATGTGTCCCTTAGTCACCTCATATGAAAGTTTATAATGATAAGCCTAAAATCAGTTATTTTTATAAACCTCAAATATTTTTTGTTTTATTTTTTATCACATTCCATTTTAAATAAAGTTAGCTGGCACACAATATCTTCTTCCTTCCACTTTTCTGTTGTAATTACATAAAAACCATTCCATTTGATTTCCAAATAAAAATATTGTACAATAAATCATATTCTGATTTATTTCTTCTTTGAGATAATACTTAAAACCAAATGACTAATCTTCATAATCAGCCATCAATCAAGATATTTATTATATTTATCAGACATCTCATGAAATTCAGACATGACATAGCCCTTTTGGAAACTACTACTGGAATATTTTAATCATATGTATTTTAACATAACTATATAAATAACCAAATTATTTGTCTATTTCAGGAAATGCTTCAACACGAAAAAGGAATGTTAAGACTATTGACAAAGAGCCTTCAGTTTGCCATCTCACTTCGGGATGCGGTCAAGAAACCAGTGTCAAACAGCATACTACTTTAAGCAAAACTACTTCAGAGGATCAAAATTCTCAAGTACTTGCTAGTTCGAACATTTCACAAAATGTGATTGTGCCACCAGTAAGTTTCTTATCTATTAAGTACTAGCTGCGCCACGGGGCTTCGTTCCCGTGGGAATTTCGGGATAAAAAGTTCCCTATGTTTATATTCCAGGTTATATTTTTCTAATTAGCACTTCCATTTAGTGTTGATGTGAACTTTATCTCAACAGAATATAAATTATTTTAAAGCTATTGACTCACCCCTGCGCGTATTTATATCAGAACAAATTAAATAAATGATGATGAAAGCTGTATCTTTTAATAACACTAGCGGTGAAACAGGCCTTAAGTCTGTCAGGCGAAGCCGCGAACATAAGCTAGTGGCACATAAAATAATGAACATATTATAATTTACAAGCAAGTACAGCAGTATCCATTCAGGATCCTCATAGCGATTCCATAAAAAAAAAGGATATTGTTGAGTTTGTTTTTATATGTCTCTATTATTATATTTTGTAGGAGAGGTCCCTGGACGAGTCCCAGCAGAAGATAAAGGAGTTCAATGACATCCTGCAGCGCGTGTGCCGCAGCCGCGGCCCGCTGTCGGGCTCCTTCCAAGACTTCGCCACCGGCGTCGTCGGTATGTCAGCAATCGTCTGTTTCAAATACTAGCTATTGCCAGAAGCTTCGCTCGTGTAAATTTTACACGCGAACAATTATTCTCCGGGATGAAAGGTACACTATGCCGTTCTTCTCCATACGTCTAACTACATGTATGCAAAATTTCAAGAAAATTGGTTGAGTAGATATAGTGTGAAAAGGTAACAAAGTTAGAAGGTATTCTTTTGTTTGTTTGTTTGTTTGTAAACTCTTTATTGCACGAAGAAAACACATACAAAGAAAGCAGTGAAATAAAGAAAGAACGCGTACAAAGGCGGACTTATCCCAGAAAGGGATTTCTTCCAGTCAACCAAGTATTTGAAAGGAAAAAATTCAACACACAAAGTAAGGTAGCGTAAGATAAACGTGCAAAGTGAAGAAAAAAGAAGTACACGAAACATCAAGTATCAACAAGCAATGAAAACTTAAATAAGTATACTTTATTAAAACTACACACAATAAGTACAAAAACAAAATAATAAAAATATAATAAAACCATATATAAATACTAATATAAATAATTAATTATAACACTCAAATATTTGAGGCCTGTTCAAAGTGTCCCTTCAGCTGGGATTTAAAAGAGGCAAGTGAGGGAGCCACCTTTATTTCAAGAGGAAGACTGTTCCACAGTTTCGCAGCACGCACAGAGAATGAGAGAGCAAAGGTCCGAGATGCACAAGAAGGAATTTGTAACTTAGGAACATTACATGACCGTAAGCGGCTATCAACATCACAGAAAGAGAATTTTTCATGAAGGTATTCAGGGAAAGACGGGTTAAAAAGAACATTGTACAGAAGAGAAAGAATATGTAAGTTATGGCGAAGGCGGATGGGCAGCCAATTTAACTGACGACGAAAGTCAGAAACATGGTCAAATTTGCGAAGACCGAAAATAAAGTGAATGCCCTGATTCTGCAATCGTTCCAGCCTATCATACTGCTCCTCCGTGACATCCAAGAAGGCAACATCAGAGTAGTCAAGAAGAGGAATAAGAAGAGATTGAATAAGGAGAGTTTTAGTGACAGTGGGAAGAAAAAACTGCAACCGGCGAAGAGCATGAAGTGAAGCAAAAATTTTGCGGCTAATCTCATCAATGTGCTGGGTCCAAGAAAGCGTCTCGTCCATGATGATGCCAAGATTCTTAACAAAAGGAGATAAAGGAATGGTTTTGTTGTCAAGAACAAGATCGGGCACCACCAGATCTTTAAATTTATTAATATAAAAAGGACTACCTATAACAATGGCCTGAGATTTTCCGGCGTTAACTAAAAGCCCGAACTGATGAGACCAAGTCGCAATTTTATTCAAGTCCGAATTAATGGTGGAGAAAGCGTCCTGAATGTTTTCTAACGGGGCAGCTGAGTATATTTGAAGGTCATCAGCGTATAAATGAAATTTTGAGGAGAGAGAATTCGTGATGCCATTAATAAAAATCGAGAAAAGAATAGGAGAAAGTATGCCACCCTGAGGAACACCGGCAGAGAGATCATACCAGTCCGATAAACGGTCATTAAGTAGAACACATTGACGACGTCCGGTCAAATAAGACTTAAACCAACTAAGGGATAAAGGAGAAAAATTCAACTTATTCAAGAGGGCGATAAGAATGTCGAAATCCACAGTGTTGAATGCACTGGTAAAGTCTTTTATTATTTTAATGATAAATTCTATGTTGATATTCAAGTATCTTTAATTTTCCAGTAAACTATAGTATTTATTAAAAGTGTTAAAGCTATGTATAATATTTTATAAAAAATAATATATTTGTTGCAGGTGGAGATAATAGAAACACTGTACCTGATTCTAGTACTTGTGAAAATATTAGCATGCAGTGAGTATAAATAACAATATTGATAAAATTAGTCTAAACCATTCTGATAACCATTGAATGTGTGTGATTTATTTTTATTACTATGATCTAACACATCTTATACTTAGCTAATGTTAGACGCTGCACCATGGATAAAGTTTACAAATTGTATGAAAATTTTGAAAAATTATTCATCTTGAAATATATATTTTTTACTTTCAGAGTCCCAGTTACCAAAGAAAATAGTTGTAAAAGTTCATCATCGTTAGCAAGCAAAAAAAAAAGTAGACGCAATTCAAAAAAATCTCAGATTATCGTTGTTGCGAAACTGTCTGATAAGCCAAAACAAACAAATGAAGTCATCGACGTAGATGCGATTGAGGAAAAACCTAAAAATCAAAAAAATGAACAAAGTAAGATTAAAATTCTATCTGATGTTAAAGTGGGTGATGAAATACTCAACAATAATTTGAATGCAATGTTGCAAAATGCGACTTCAACACCCCTGTTGAAAATGCAAACGGTTTTTATCAACGGGACACCAGTATATAACCCACTTCCACCAGAATTAACGAAGCAGAATTATTCTAAAGATGAAATAATGGCTATGCCAACTATAATCATCGCACCAGTTTCAGGTAATAACAATAATGTTAACTTATAAATTATAATATTCTATAATAAGGATGAATACATTGGTTTTTTATATCAAATAAAATAGAGATGTTGATCACATATACACTATAATTACAATCAATCAAGATTATGCTTCTGTGAGTTGAATAAGATCTTCGCCATGTTACACATTTTATACGTTTAAAGTATATTTTCAGGTCCAACATCAGTCAACCATCAAGACAACGATCAAGCAACCCAAGCTACAGCCCCTCAGGCAGTTCACAAATTGCCTGAATTTGTTCCACTACCGAGCTTCCAGCGAACATTAGAGCCTTTATTAATTGAAGTGTCGTCAAACGCTAGCGCCTCTACTTTTACACAGACCGCGGGGAATTTAGGGCAGCATAGTTCGGGTGGACAAGGACTCGTAAAAACTGTGAATACTTCAAATCTCGTTAAGTTTTCCACTGGTATTGATACTCAAAAACCTGCAGACCCTATAAGTGCTTCGGTACCGAAAGACAATGTTATAACTACGGCTACTGAAACTAGTACTCCGCATTCGCAACCTCCAACTAGAAAGTCATCTTCGACTCCCCGCCGTACTTCTCATGTTAGAGTTTTAGATTTTACTACACCTAGGCGCATACTGCATGAGACTATTCCAGAAGTTCCAAACTCTAATGACGCTGAAATAGTATTAAGTAAAAGTACCAATGTTGTTATTCCAGGAACAATAAATATAAGTAGTGCATATTCTAATGTTACTGTTATTGAAACCTGTGAAGACAGTAGAAAAATATGTAAAGAAAATAAAGCTTCGGAAGCAAAAAAGATTGATTGGGATGCGGATTTACGCGCTTTAGTGGCAGAAAGTACGCAAATCCCAGTGAAGAATAAAAAAGAAACAGTAAAGAAAAAAACGAGCAGGAAGAAAAAGGTTGAAGAAGAACCAATAAAAGATGATGATATAAAAGTATCAGCTAAAAAGAAATCTATCAAATCTACAAAAAATACTAATAAAGATACAAAGAAAACAAAGAAAAATAAAAAAGAAAATGAGGAAACTGAAATTGCAGATGAAAATGTAAATATACACAATCAAAATAAAAATAAAAATGATATTCCTATAAAACCCACTATAAATATTATATCAGGACATGATTGGGAGGCCTCACACCAAGAAATTGAAAAAGTTCAAAACAAATCCAACAGTGAAGAACATGAACATGATACTCCAGAAATGGAACGGATTTCTTTAGAGAAAGTAATGGGAGCTCGGCTAAACATATCTGATTTGCTTGAAACTCCTTATAAACAAGCTCTGTATGATATACAAATGGAAACGCCAAGATTTCTCGGTCCAGATATTCCGGATGACCCAATGTCAGATATTAAAATTATGAATATACCAACTCCTCGTTTTTTAAATTCTTCTAAAGGTGCACAGGCGACTCCATCCTCCTACTCTTCTCGACCGACGGATTATTCCAGTGGTGGATCATACTATAAACCTGACGATCAAGATTACATGCCTCTCCCTGAGATAATTGCGTGTTCTGAATCGCCATCTAAAGATGACATTCAAACCAGATCTTCCGCTGAGGTTGACGACCAACGAAAGCAAAAAGATAATAATAATAAAAACCCTCGTCCTGTCAGACAGTGTGCTAAAAATGTTACTTATTTTAAGAATCAAGTAAATAAAACCAAAGATAAAGAAATAATCGATACCGTCGAAGAGGAAGCATTGAGTGACTCGTCATCTGCACAGAGTTCTCCAGAAAAGATAATAGTGAAAGAAGAAAAATCGAAAAAGCTTAAAGAAGGCACACCTAAAATAAGACCGAGAAATGACAAAGGGAAAAGTTCAGTCAAGAAAAAATACAAATCTCCTTTTAAAAAAGAGGTCTCCAAATCATTTATGAAAATAAAACCTAGGAGATCTACGCCTATGAAAGACGTCAAAGGATCTAAGAAAAGAATGTCTGAAATTCGTGAAGCCAAATCTCATACTAGAAAAAGAACAATTAGTAAGGAAAGAATACATTCTGCGCCTACCGCTTCAATGCCCTTGAAGTCCCGGAGAAAATCTTCTATTCCAAGAAAATTACTTTGCACGAATAATTCTGAAAGTTCTGGACATAATTCTCCAGATTTAGTTATAAAACAAAAAGATAAAAACCATTCTCGTGACGCAGATTCGCATTGTGCACAGGATTCTGAAACAGAACAAATGAAACTTAGGTGGTCTGATGACGGGTCCCAAGATGCAAAGCTGAAGGGGCTTAATGACAATGCAACAAACGATAGTGACGATATAAGTAAAATACAAGAATATATTGATACCACTGTATGCAGAAAACCAGTTGTAAGCGAGAGTGAAGGTAGATTGCACATTGATTTAGTGAAACGAGGATTTGATATTGAAACAGCTAAAATAATTGAACGAGATTTACTTGATACGCCACCACATCCCAGACCGGATAATTTTGTACCTAAGATTCTGGAAAGTGAATCAAAGAACGAAGAAAATGTGTTAGAAAAAACAACCGAATCAGAAAGTAGTACCAGTAATAATTTACAAATTGTACAAGACGAGGAAATGGTTGAAGAGGAAGAAGAAATAGAATTGTCTGTTCATGAATGTAATGAAGAAAGTGACAATTATTTAGTGTGTTGTCATGATGATAAAGCGGACGTCACCAAGGCTGAGCCTATTAAGCTTAAAGATAAATTTTGTATGGAAGTGTGTATAGACGACGATGTTACTATAAGATTAAGAGCAACTCCATTTATTACACTTTATGAACACAAATTAGAAGATGATATGCTCAATGATACTCAAGATATAGAAGAGACACGGCGAGCTGTCTCCTCAATTAGGTTCTTAACTCCTTCAAAAGATTCCATAAAGGCCCAGTGTTACGAGATATTTGATTCTACTTTGACGAGTTTGGATACACCATTAAAAGTGAATACTCCGAGAAGATCGGAGGGAGAGGTGACCGTGACTCAAATAGTTTTAGAAGTAGAAAACGTAGAAGAGTTAAGTAAAGTTAAGGAAAAACCTGAATCGAAAAAGCGGAAACGGATACAAAGCGGGAACACGTCGGATGATTCTCAAACGGAAAGTAAGAAGTCCAAATCGGAAGCGCAATATATGTTGAATTCTGCCAATTTACAGAATATGGACATTGAGACAGTGTTAAGTAAACTGCATGGTCCTTAGCAGGCAGTACTATTTTTATTTTTACATTTCTAACACTGATGATAAGTGATTATTCATAAATTTGGTCTGCGTCCCCTGCATAGTGTGGGCGCACGCTCGGTATTCTCTCTGTCTCATTCGTAAAACTTACGTTTGACATAAATAGGCGACCTATCAGGTTATCTGGTAGATTAGTTTCATATTTTTTGCGTGTAAGATTTGTTACTGACTCGGAGAATACTGCGTGTTCTAACAGAAAATTACCTGTTCTTTATTAAACTATTAGACATTTATCAGTTATATTTGGGTTTCATCGTTCGATTCTTGAATTACTTTAGACAATATGCAGGTCTAACTTTGATTCGAGTTTGTGTGACATATAAATACGGATCTCTTGTATACATTTTAATACGAAGCTGACATCGTAATATTAATAATTGCGTTGTCATTTCCTTACAATTTGAAATTATTATAACTATATCGATTAAAATTAAGTTATTTAGGTTCACTTACATTTTGTAGTTTGTGATTTTTTCGATGGTGAAATATGATCTCGTAGAATTGGTAGTTAAAATCTGCCTGATTTTTTTTTATGTTCTTAATAACCTCTTAAAGATTTTCGTAAAATTTGATATACCTGTAAGAGTAGGACATTGACTTATTTATATCGATCATTGATGTCGTGCAACTCGATTTTTCTTTACTTTAAGGATATTAATATACTTTTTAAATTTTGATAAAAAATGCGAATTGTGTGGCCAACATTTATTATCTGACTGTGTGGATTATATGTTTACGAATATATTTTTCTACTATAAAGAAGACTAAGGATGATGACATTTATAAAACGTTCGTACACTTGCTTTTTGTAAATAATAATGATATAAGAAACATACCTGTCCAACGAGTTGATCTCTTCAGCTCACTAGACACAAAAAAACAACAATACATCCTAAGGATTACGTATTGATCGAATATTCATTAGAAACACAACAGCATGTTATTTTGGTTAAAATATGTACTGTTGATATTTTCTCTCTTAATGATATATATGTATTATATTATTTGATATTATATTTGCTATTGAAAGAACTATACAAAACATATTTTAGCTAAAACAGGTAATTCGTCGATAGTTCGTGGATAAATTGAATCGGAATCATTGTAACTTTAATATTGTTTATCTAAGGTTGAAATGACACGCTCCGCACTTGCACTACGCAAACTATATATTATTATAACAATTTTATATGTGGTAAATGGTGGTAGCCAATGGAGCGCGTCATTTCAGCCTGACCAAGCTAGATTTAATATTTATTTGTGTTAGACACATACCTGATATACCATGTAAATATACACGATAAGTTGCAACTATGGAATAATATGTATAAGATTTAATGTGCTAGACACAAATGTCAAATGTAGAGACATAAAAGTACCTATTATTTTCAAAAAAATTGTTTCATTTCATAATCTCTCTAAACGATTAGCATTGCGGAATAAAATACTTGTTTGTTCTTTTGTCAAAACAAGTATGTGAAATGAATGTATAGGTACTTAAATATTAGATATCCACCGAAATATTTGGACAATAAAGTAGAATAATTCCATTATCAGATGGAGAGCAAACTCAGCTCTTAAATAGTTATTGGCGGGGGGTGACATAACCTATATAACCAGGGTCGGATTTGGTGGAGGGTTGGCAGGGCCATTGCCATGGGCCCTTTATATGTGAGGGCCCCACAAAGTCAAATTTCTACTAGATCTGCTGGATTATGGTGGTATATAGGTGGTTTAATCCGAATCCACCTACTAGCATCTCTGGATTATACTTATATTGTAAACAAGTGAAAAGACAGAAAAAGTTTCGATCAGTTTCGATTCAGTTTCGATTTCACTAGCAAGCATATTTTATATATTCTCTTTATTTTCTTTGTGCAATAAAGAGTTATCAATCAACCAAACAAACAAAAATGCACAATACTAAAAACTATATTTGAAAATTTATCGACCTCCGCTCGTACTACGTCCCTGTATAGCCTCACCGAAACTGCACCGTTCGGGAGGGGACTGCAAGTGGGTCACGGATGCTCCTGACTGCCTGACACGAATAGCGTCGCAACTCGACACGTGCACTTCGCTGATAACCTCTAACATACCCACTTTATTTGTTCAAATCATATTTTAGAGGCTGTCTTTTGTAACAGCATGAAAATGTCCTGTCTGATATAAAACGGAGCTGGTTTCAAAATAATATATATATGAACCATATTTGCTAATGGACATCTTTGAAGAAAAAGCTGCAGTCAAACATATATAATATAATATTTACCTACGAATTTTACTTCCAATATTTACATACAATAGACTTAAAATTAAATTGTAAGATAATAATGTTTTATTCAGAAATGATTCGATCAGATACGACATTCCCTAGTTGTTCGTCTAGTAAAATGTTTTTTTTAGTACTGTTAGGTGCTTGCCTACTAGGTAGATAGGAAATAATAAAGTTTGAATGTATGTGCATAACACTAATTTTAAATTGAGCAAGTACTTAGGTACATCTTTTTATTAATTTATAATTACTTTAAATATATATCCCTGGTGTTTGCCTATCCCCATAGGAAACAGGAGTGATAATATGTAAATAAGTATAATTACTATATTATGTACCTGACTACCTACCTTCTATAAAAACCGGTCAAGCGTGGACCGGATTCGCGCACGATGAGTTCCGCCAGTCTCTAGAAATCATCAACAAGTGCAACCTACAAAAATGCGTTTTGTATGAAAATCTAGTCATCGATTACTACAGCTAATTAAAGCTTTATGCTATACATTTTACTTTAATCCTTTCACAGACACAAAAGGAGAGAGATACCAAAGAAGTTTAATTGTTATAACATCTGTAGAAGTTAGTGTCCTGCAAAGGGTTAATATCCAATTGAAACGAGTTCACACGTGGAAGTCTCGTTTAAAGTAACTAGGCAGCAAAATATAATAAAAAAGAAGATATTCGAGTGGAATTCGCTTGTACTGTACATACCATAGCGTGTAGATACTACCAGGACGGTGGTTTCCCTTTTTTTCATGTTTAATTCATTCAATCTTCGGCTGCCTATCTAGTATATACTGATGTTTGGTGCCTATATACCTTGGTATGTACCTAAAGGAGACAGCTATGTCGTGAGAACATTCAACCTAGTAGACGAACTGAAGTGCGCACTTCCCTCGACGCGTTATATTGGTAATTTCACGTATATAGGAAATTTAATCTTATCTACTTCCATTGCTCTAATAATACTGGTGCATTCTCAAACTTGTGAGCAGAACTGGCAATGGATCCTAAGCTAGAAATTCCGTCGCGTTTTAGTGTCGGCTAGTAATTCTGCAGGCAGTTCGGGTATAAATGATTGCGGGTGATTTTACACCACCCACCCCCCTACGTCTACCCCCTAGAGCCCAAAGTGCAGCGCCGACGCGACGTTCCATGGACATTCTGCGTACTCTGCTTATTTTCATCGTAACTTAAATTCTTTGCCGGAAATTGGCCGTGCCTAACTACCAAGAAAGTTTGAAAAATCAAGAACCCTCCGCACCTATTAACTTGTTAATCATTCGCTAATGTTAATTAGTTTATCGAATGCCAAAAATAAACGATAAAATCACGCTAATGAACGATTACACTAGTAAATTACAATAAACACAAAGTTTATCGTAAAAATTGGTGCGCTGAAATTCAAGCGTTGCTCAAGGTTGCTGCAACCCCTTACATTTATCTGCGAGCTATGACTATGACCTACAGACTGAGCCAACTAGGTCGCTCGCAACTTTAAGTGGTACGATACATTGCCGAGAGCTCTTCTTGTATTAGTGGCATGAAGATTTGATTTGTTTACTAAGATGAATAATTATTAATTTTGGTGAAGCGCAGAGTTCCGGTTTCGTGATAGTTATGGGAAAAAGCACAGCAGTTATAATATAATGTATTATTATCGTTAGAGTAAAGTGTATATTTTAGGACCTGCCCATTTGGAGGCTTCCTTCGTGATATTAACCTTAATTAATTTAGGAAAAGTCGTATGTGATAAAAGGAATCTTTATAACTTTCTCTGGGAATCTTCGACTATACCTAGTGGAAACAATAGAGTTCATACGGCCAGTAAAGATAATAAAGGTAATAATTTAAGATTATATATTAAAAGGTACGCATTTAAGATTATAAATTAATATAAGTTAGAATTAAGTAAGACGGGTTATGAAAGTTGAATTATAAATTAAACAACAATTTCATACTATATGTCTAATGTATCTAGGTAAATAAAGTTTTATCTATGTAGGTACTTGCTAGAATTGCTAATTGTTTTAAAAATATATTTTATTATTTATTTATGTACTTATATAATTTTTGATTTCTATTTTATAATGCCCAACGATTCACTGGAACATTTTCTAATTTAGCTTGAAATAATTACGACCAACTTCGGGAACTTTTTGCATTACCTTCAGCTACCTAAGTACTCCTTTAAATTTTTATACTTTACTACGATCTAAACTGCTGGATCTCATGGACATCCTCTGACCAAGAGCTGTGAAGGCGGCGTCGTAAGTGGCGAGTATTACCTTAAGTGTGTCAATTGGTGGCTCGATGCGTTCCCCCCGGGGGGTGGCGTGGGGTAGGTCGTCGGATCGATACCCGACGTCTGGGCTGCGACCTCGCCTTTCTTACCTACCACCTTCCTAAATACTAATTACGTGCTTTGACACAGCCTGTACAGAGGAATGAAAGCCGGTGCCAAGCTGTTATTAACCTCTCGCAGTATATGGTGGATGGTTTTTTGGTAATGATGCTGTTATGTTGGAACTTGGTGGAACATTTTCATTTATATTGCTTTGAGGCAAGTCAAAACTTAATACTCCAAGTACATTAGATACCTATTTGTCCCAAATTTTCCTGGAGTGCTACTTAAGTAGTTTTATAATGAGATCCGAGAAGGCAGTGAGGTAAGAAGGTTCTTAAACCTAGTATTGTCAATGCTGTGTGTTACGCTAATATAAAATCGGATTACCCGTAGTAAACCTTATCCAGGGCGCTGGCATCAGCGGCATAAAGATAGCTGGATTTTTAGCGACTGCAGCTTTCTAAGCCGGGTAATATAAAGGAAACAAGATTAAAAATGTATTCGCTGCACGTGGGCTGTAATGCGATTTATCGGTGCAGGGGCATGTCGTGACTGGGGCCTCGCTAGATACGGACCTACCTTGGTCTTGGTGTACAGCTAAATGCATTTCTGCTTCTAATCTTGACAGTTTGGTGTCTACGTTAGCAGTTGTGTTTCAAATTTTGTTAGACTGTGTCCTGGGTACGACTGCCGTGGAAAGTTTAGGAGTTTGTTTAGTAGATGTTAACTAGCCAGCTAGCTGTAGGTAGTAAACACATAAGTATATTTTTTCAATATTTAATTATGCTACTGATGCAAACGGTAAGTGAATGATTAGATTGTTTATAAAAATATATTAAACTTTACAATCCACTATACTTTTCGGGTTTTTGACAAATTTAGTAATAGTTAAGTACCATTATTTGATACTCAGGCAGGCAGTATTTCAACAAAAGTTAAGTATCCATTTGTCAACCAACACTGAACATGCCGGGTGAACAGTTCGTATTAAGACTAGACTTAGGATTCGGTCTGTTTGAATTTCACGTACCTAAGTAATACTCATGCAATCCTAAAAATTGCAATAAATCCATAAACGTATCAAATTGAAGTGTGCAAATAAGGTCCGTATTTCATTATCATTATATGCACCGTGCGGTGTGGTTTCGTCCAGAAACTCAATGCATCTTCGGGAGTGAGCGAGACGCTTGCCCCCCCGTACTTTCGGGAACCCCCCCACAGGGCGGTGGGGGGTAATGGACGCACGAGGCTCTCGGCCGTGCGCCACCTCTCTTTATGCCGGCTTGCACGCGTGCACTTGCTAGTTTCTTTGACGTCCTTTGTTGTGGATTCCAATTTCGGAACGAAACCTAACGTTGCCGATATCGACTTGTGCTTTTTGCACCTTTTCTCCCCCTTTCTGGCCGCAAGAGATTTATGGCTGGTTTTGTTATTTTGAAAATTGTTTAATAAAAACTTGATTACCTATGCTACTGCGTTTTTAGACAAAACTGAATATACTGGTTAACAGATATATCTTAAAGATGTAGTTACATATTAATATTGTTA
The DNA here is from genome assembly GCF_027563975.2 of Plodia interpunctella. Taxonomy (NCBI): domain Eukaryota; kingdom Metazoa; phylum Arthropoda; class Insecta; order Lepidoptera; family Pyralidae; genus Plodia; species Plodia interpunctella. The sequence continues at coordinate 3,566,200 of NC_071300.1, read as the reverse complement.
GAGCTCTGTAGCTAATATTGCCTTACTTTTTGTTCGAAGATCAGAATTAAATTAAGACTTGCTAATAAATAACTCGCTTAGAAAATAGCTTCGACTTTTGGTTACTAATATTTTTTTAAGTAGCTTTTATCCGCGGCTTCGTCACACGGCCCAGTACTTTTATTCTAATGTAACAACTAGAACTACAAATACCTAAATGAATGAATGAAATTGTTTATTTCAGACTATGCACACTTATACGCGTAAGAAGATTGGTTGAGCAAAAATGTGAAGACGTAGTTATAAATAAACTCACTATATTTGTAATATTAGTTGGCGTTTATGTTTTAATTAAACAATTTTCACACGAAGTCATTGACCTTTAAACTAAAGTACCTAATGCAAGTAAAAGAGAACTATAGTACTTCGTTGAGATTGAGCTTATTACAGAAATATTTGTTCATTTTTCTGCCCCCTTTCGCCTCCCACAATTTTATGCATCCCGTGACGCGTCTAATCATGCAAATTTTCCAAGAAGTGTGGGTGGCGCCCTCTGTGAAACTGAAACTACGAGTGCCACCCTCGAAGGTCGTTCAAAACTTCTTACGAGAAATGAATCTGCTGCAGTGAAACACTTTCATTTTGTATTTCGTTTAGCGCGTTATATTCTCGCAGCTCTTTGTAAAATGGCTTGAATTAGTGATTTACTCTTAAGTATCTTGATTTTTTTAAATTTAAGCTTATAGAACTGTTGGATTTATTAGTTGTAAAGGATTGGATTTATACAATATATAATATAATATATAATATAATTTTAGACTATCGATATAATTGGAGCTCAGTATGGCGATGGAGCTAAAGTTGAAAAATCTATTTCTGATTATCTAGATGTTCCCAATATCCTCCTAGTTTTTTATCTTCCCGAAGACACTATTCTTGCGATTAAATGTTGATTGTTTGTTATGAAGGTGTTTGAAATTAATGGCTCTGTTTATTATATACACTATAATCCTCACGTATTCCATGTTTAATTTACGGCTGTGACGCCCAAAACCCCAGAGTTGACGTAAAAAATAAACCTTTAGGTAAATTTTGAAGATGTGGCTGAAAATCAGCGGCTGTCTGTCTGACGGCAACGCTATTTAGGAACGCTGTTGTTGCTTCTCAGATCAGATCATCCTTTAGTTGCTCAATTGAATTATATGGAGTGGTCCTGCTCCATGGCGTAATTATGAGCGGGAACCACAAGCCCACGCTTAATTACGTGTAGAAAACAATCTGTTCAGCGTAGAAAACATCAATTGTTTTCAGCTCACAAAACATCGATTCTTGAAGGTTTGTGCTAATTGGAAGCCTGTAAATTTCATAGACGAAACATTTTTAATTATCGCCGCTGAAGGTGGGCAGGGCATGAAAAGGGCCACGAGCCGGGTGCACTATCGATCTCCTTTGAATTAGTGTGCGGATCGGCCGTCTTTGTGCGGCCGCTGCAAACAGACCAAAACAGCTCCCCCCCCTCTCCTCCCTCAGCCCACAGCAACGTGACGTCACGGCCGTCTCCTTCCACTTACCATTAAATTTGAGGTTATTCGGAAACATATACCGCTGGTTTTGTATCACACACGTAGTCTGTAGATTATGTTCGTCTGTAGCATATTTGTAGTTAATGTATTTAGGTTTGGTTTTACATTTCTTTATGGTGCAATGCGCAAAGTTTTGTGTATCTAAGATTCGAAGGTAGTCAGATTAATATCCTCGAATCTTACTTCTCGATTCAATATGAATAAATGTGAATAAATGCGGCTCGTTTTATTCATTTGTTGTTATGACAACAAATTTGATATAAAATTGATGTCTATCTTCAAATTGGTGGATATAAACTTTCTCCAGCTTAGGATAAATTGGACTGTCAAATTTGACGTTGATTTTAACCGGAGGCGCGCCACTGACGAGACAATAGGGCCTACTTTACCTACTACTGTACCTACTTTACGTTTTTCTGCACACTTTAAAGTTAACATCAAATTTGACGGTGCAACCCAACCTTCGTGTAAGTGTTTTTAGAGTTATATTGTAATAAGAGTCATATGCTATGAAATATAAGTACATTTCAGATGGCGTCTTCGCAGGAAACCAATCTTTGAAAGGAAATTAAAGGATGCCATCGCATTGTACATTATATGTCAAGTAACCGTTAGATAGGTAAGTACTATTTAGATGTGTAATTAAAAAAAAATGTTCAAAATCACCAAAATTTCAAAAAAATATGACTATGGGAGAATGTATATGAAGTCTAACGATGGAAAGAAGTTGTTAAGTGGAAACCACTTCTTTGTCCATTATTATTGTTACCTATTTCGTAAAAATATAACATGTTACTTACAAACTTCCCTTGTGGACTATTTTCCGCAGTTAGTCCTCAAAATTATAACAGGTTATATAACAAAAATAAATTGATAAGTGTATCACATTAACAATACAATTTAGAGAAAATATTGGCATTTACATCAAAAGATTAATAATTTCTGTAAATCTTCATGGACGCCCTACCAGTGCTACGGGCATGATTAATAATGATTATCACGTCGTAACATTTCTACATACACAAATATATATAAAGCAAATTTGTAGATTACTAAATCCATCAGGGTATTGTTTATAAATCAGCTCTATATGTATTTAAATCATTGTATTTAAGTAAATATAGAGTTGATTTGTAGAGTCTTGAATCCATCAGGGTATTGTTTTAAATGGAAACGCTACGACGTGATATCTGGCATCCAGCAATTTGTTAGTGTAAATACTGAGAGGAGCCCGCATATTCCCCCAATGAGGTTATTAAGGGAAGCTAGTATACAGAAAATAATTATATTTGTTGCTTAAATAATTAATTTAGTTAAAGGAGAAATACTATCTACTTGCTATAATATTGAATCTGTTTGGGAAAATTATAATCCATACTTACTAATATTGTAAATGCGAAAGTCCTCTGTTTCGCTTTCTCGGCTAAACAGCTAAACCGATTTTTATAAAATTTGGTGTGTATATAGTTATAGAACCCGTTCAAACGCAGCCTATTTTTTTTCGAGAATCAAACTAGTGTATATGCATATACTTAAGATAAAAAAAGGTATAAAGCTTCTTGAAAATATCTATAGTCTGAAATATGTACCTTATCTACGATTCAGAATCTCAATTGATATATCCAGTGTGAAAACAGATATTGTTTGTTATTTTCTTTCTCCTCCTCTATGCTTTGATTAAAAGACTCCGTTTATATATTTTTTTAAATAGCTATATTCTATACTAATATATTATGTCTTCTAAAAACTCATTCAGCACATACTTTGCTAACATAATATAACACACACTGTTCCTAAAAGTAGATCACTAAAACTGAAACAAAGCATTCACGATTGAGTGGACATGTCCGAGCTCAAAGATGGAGCACACCTCTAATGTTACACAGGAACTATGCAAAGTGGTTGGTTTCGCGAAAACAGACGCTAAAATAATAGCGCTTGTTATACCCAATAGCCAATGGGAATTAGTGTAAGTATGTACCTCTTTAAAATGTAAACTATTATTACACGATACATATTTGAAGACATAGAGAACAATTAGTAAAGGTGGCAATTTTAGCCGTTATTTATTTGTTGCGTATGGCTAAATAAGCCTTGTAGGAAATATTGCGAGGAATTAAAATTTTGTTCATAAGAATTATGAATATGCTCAATGGATTATCCGCAATCATGCAAATTCTATCGGACGAATTACGATGAAATTTGAAACACCGGTAGAATACAACCTGGAATACATAAACATACTCAGGTATGTCTATGTATTTCAAAGATTAAAAGTACCCTATATACTTCAGAGTACATAGGGCACTTTTAATCCCGAAATTCTCACGAGTGCAAAGCCCTGGAGCACGCTTAGTAATAAAAAAGTAAAGATAAGATTTAGTTGATATATACCTTTATCTAGTTGTATAAACTACCAACAAGATTTTAGCAAACCAGGTTTTCTTACAAAGTTTTCAAAGCGTGTCTAATACAAGACTTTTATTATAAACGATTTATAACGAAGTAAATTAATATTAAAATTTAACTTTATACCGTGAACTAATTAAGAATGTTAGCAAAGGTGGCGAGCTATATTATATTTGCCTTTATGTAACAACAAGATGCGCTCAGCGTCCATCTATTGAATTAGTTAAGTCTGTCAAAGTGCATCGGCGAGGCACAAAGGTCGTTGCGTGGGAAATGGGGGGGTGGGGGGCGGTATCCCTCCCTCCCTTGGTCTCGTGGGTCTACACGAACTAAGCTCGAGCTTCAGAAATTTGTTATGACGCATTTTGTCTGTTTTAGTGGAAACCTAGATATTTCTTATGATACTTACAGGGATATTCGTGTTGGTTTATTTAAATGGACGTATTTGATGATATTTTTACGAGTTTTGTACTTGCAGCCTTGAAGGACTTTGGCTTTATGGCTTGGAATATTTAATATTATAATAGAGTTTTATATTTATGAAATACTAGCTGCGCCCCGAGGCTTTGCTTCCGTGGGAATTTCGGGATACAAAGTACCCTACGAGATTTTATCCGTGTACCAAATTTCATAACAATCGGTCGATATTGCGTGAAAGATTAACAAACATACACACATATGCGTGTATCAATGTATTTGTATACATGTTCACAAACTTTCGCATTTATAATATTAATAGGATTATTAAATGAAATGTTTTTCTTAACCCGAAATTCTCACAGGAGTCTGGGCACGTCTAGTAATAAATAAAAAAAGAAAAGCGCGTACCTAGAGATAAGCGTTAAAAGAAAAACTTATCAAAGAAATATCTGGCCAAGTTCAAGTAAATTAATTGCTTGACGCAATAATCGCATTACCGAGACCTTACATGTTATAAACTGCATACTTAATTATGTTTATCAGCAATAAAGAAGTCGTTATTGCTTTAAAATAATTGAATAATTTCGTTTAACATAAGTTAGTAGAAATAATCCGAAGTTCTATTATCGATATGATATATCGTATGATGATTAACTTCAATGCTGCATTCGTAGAATATAATTTTTATATCCTTTAGTATGTTTAGGGTTCCTTCGCTGAAATTTTACTTTGGAATATAATACTCGTAAATGTTCGATGAAAATATTAAATGTTCAGTGATTTATTACTATAGTGCAATAAAATACGAAAATTGTTAATTGTTTATTTTCTTATTTATTTACTATATATTGTTGTTACTATATAGTAAAAAAATACTTATGACTATAAAGAGTTATGTTAATTTCAAATTAAAGAAACATTTATACTAATACATTATCGTCGGTATGTAAAAATCGACGAAATAAATTTCTTGTTTTATCTTGTCCGCAATTCCGAGTGAGCGATTCTTACTTGACCAAGTTTTTATTTTCCTTTTACGGGAGCACCTGGGCGTTATGCAAATGAGGTAATGAGGTAAAAAAAGATAAAATGCGGTTATTTTCAAAGCGCTTTGCGTGAGAACCGATTGGGGTGACGCGTGCAGTGAAGTCTAGACTAACATTAACATCGATTCAGGTATACAATAAATTATATAGCCGAATTAATGGCTTTTATAATACAAGTTTATAATTAATTAATTTTTATATATATTATAGAAATTTATTACTGACCAAAAAAGTCAAGTTTCGAATGATTTTATTTGAATTAGCAAATTATGACCAAGGAAAAGTATAAAGGAATATAAAAATTGCGTTTTTAAAATTTGGGGAAGAAACTAATTATTTTTATATTATATTCTAAGTGAACACGAAATATAGCTGAACCATTGGATATCAATGACTGAATAGGCTCTAAGCAAGCTTTGATAAAAGTCTATGTATGGAAACATGCATCAATGTCCAGCTGATGGATTTTTAACCGCATCATTTATAGCCTAATAAAACAACTACTTTCTAAAATAAGTTAAAATAATAATTTTGAACTACCTAAAATAAACTCATTTTGAACATATTTTAGGACAGTTAAAGTAAAAGCAAACACACCAGTAATTGCCGCATTAATTTAATTTATAATACAAAATGTAAAGTCCCAATCTGTACCGACCTTTATATTAGGTTCGAGACAGACTCGTGCCGCCTCATTGCCCAGTTCAGCTGCTGTTGCGAACTTTACAGTCATGAACCTTAATTAATTGCTTATCAGTTAGCTAGCTTTGGCGGTGTGTGTCGCTTACCTTATGTTGACTTATACAGCCAAACGTATTTCATTACCTTGCATAGATCTTTATGAAGTGGTAATAGAGATGAATTTTAATAGTTTGATGTTGATGTTTTTTAATAAGTATATAGTTATGTGTTATTGGAATTAAAGTAATGATATTGGCAATTTTATCGATTAAATGGTTTATAAACTGCGTAACATGTTTTTATGATGCAGTTAAAGTTGTAAAGTTTATTTTTTCGATTTTTTATCAGAGGATAAGTATTTTTATTTTTTATTTCTTAATAGGTATTTGATACTAAGCATAATTACTCTAGGCTTTATAATATGAGTATTTTTTAAACAATTATTTTATCTATTACTTCTTAAAATGTAAGTAAACGAAAAATGGAGTTACCTGGTTTTGTCATGAATGAATCTGTATCTAATTAAACTCTTTAAATAATTCGTAGTCATTTTCTTGGATAATTTCCAGATTGCAGTCTAGAAAACAACTCATTAAACTTATCTTTACAGCCATGGGCATAAAGATCTTTCAAAACAAAACTTTTACGATATTGAACACTGAAAAACTTTTCCAGACTATTGGTTATTTGAAGTATCCGATATTTTAAATAACGTAGGGAAATGTTTGGCTATGACGCTTCCGCTTGGCAGAAGAGGTAAACTTCAAGAAGTGTTTGATGTCGGGATGGTTTATTTAATTATTTTATAGCACATGATTACAAAAAAAATGTATACATGGTGGGCATAACCTCATATAGTATTATATAACCTCATATAGGTTATGCCCACCAGAGAATACTCTCTGCCTGTCAACCCTAAGACAACAGACAACAGCAAGACTATGTGATAAAGTGCATTTAATAATTATATGCGTGTAAATGATCTGAAAATTTAGAATGTCAAAGATAGGAAATAGGATAGCGTCATTTTATTATTATTATTTATTAAATAACGTTATGAAATTTGAAAAAAACCTTGGCTCCAATATTCTCAAATATACCACGGCCGCTTGTGGCCATGGTGACTTCAGTTCCTCTAATTAAGGCATCGATGTGGTGCCTGTTTGATGAATGGAAAAATACTAATTGGGTATTTAATACCAGCTACACACTGTCGCCGAACTCGGACAAATACCATCGCGAATTAATGAACACTGCGTAGTTTGTATGAGAGCTTCTTTTACTACAATGGAAAACTGGCAATGTATATAGTGTATAGCCGACATAAAGTCTATACGCACTGCATAGTTCACCGCTCTCAGTCTATCTATTCCGTATCGGTATACGTAACGTAACGTCGTCTGCTGAGTATTGTTCAGTTGACAGGGCAATGACGTCGGTTCGGTGCAGTTCAGCACCCAACCCCCGTCTCACACCCCCGCCCCCGTCGGTCGACGCTCTGCAAAAAGGAAACCAAAGGATAATCTATCACGCCCGAAGCCAGACTCGATAAAAATGAACGATTATAACACAATCTACGGTTAGGAACGCTAGTATCGACCAGACAGACGTACGACTCTAAACGTTTTTCCGTTCTAATGAAAAAAAAAACATTTATTAGCTCCGTAACTCCATGTTTTATAAACTTGCGTGTTTATTACTGTACTAATGGTGTAACAATGGTTATATCATATTTTAGTGTTAAATTGTTTTGGTTAAAATACTAATAACAAATACTGCCTTAATTAATGTGACCTTTGTTGATACATGCATTAAGCGTGTTTTTATTATAATATTGCTTTATTCGCATAGCAAATGAGTGGGCAAATTATGTGACTTGAATTAATATTATTGAGATAGTTACATTTATTAAAAGTTGCAATCAGCATATATTTTTATTTTTAAAAAGCAAAAAAAATAATCTTTAATTAAAGTTAATAATGAATGAATTTTATAGACAGTTTATGAAATTCCTAAAGAACGCAGGTACATTACACTTTGCCCTGTGGGTGATGGGTTCAAACAAGTGCATACAATTTTGGCGGCGGCAAGACGGGTTGAACGCCCGGCCGTAGACCTATGCTACGAAGCTACGGCGTAGATCACGGTCGTAACATATTCATATATACTTGTAACACGCACTTAGATTTACCTTTATTCGCATAATATCAGATTCTCAAAATACCAGGTTCTTAAAATATTAGATTATCAAAGTAGCAGATTCTCAATATAATCTAAATTGGTCACTTAACATGAAAAATATATTTTGTTACTGTGAAAATATGCATAGGAATGTTTTCATAATTTTCCATTCTTCAACGCTTTTTTTTTATTACAAAGTTTTGTCAGTATTGACAATGTCAACCTCAACTACTTACATAAAAATGACCATAAAAATGAGTATGTCGGGACATCAGTTTAGCTCCAGGCGGAGTGTAACTTTGAATTAGAAGACTGTAATTAATCAATCCGACTAAGTGGCACCTTCTACATATTAATGGGGGTGGCTGGGCTAATCGTATGGTGTAAACAGACGTTAGAAATAATTAAACGGTTGTTTTGACCAGTTTTTTTTATCCGTTGGTAAAATGAAGGTGCTAATTTGCGTTACTAAGTTGATTGAGATCAAAACGCTTTACTACCAACTATACTACCAACTCAATCGATAATTTTATATATTTTCTTATTTTATTATTATATATTTTTTATTTATGTTCAGAATATAGAAATAACTCAGTTTCACGCTGATAAATAAAATGTAATTATTACGTTTAATTAGTTTTGTAAGATTACAATATTTGGTCTTATGTTTTACAAATACTTTACATGCTTTTACATAAATTTTTAATTACTGGTCTCAGATTATAAAAAAGTTAGGCACAAAATCACGGATGATCCTTATGTCGTGGGTAATAGAGGCCGATTTGCAATAATCTGGAAATATTTAATGCATTCTCAGATCTTTCTTTGCTTTTATTTCGTCAACGACCGACGCCCGAAGTAAAAGAAAAAGCCGGTAGCTTTTTAATGTCCCGATAAGCTCGAAAAAATGGGACAGACTGCCGTCGCCGATGCCTCGACATTTTTGGACGTATTTATTAAGTACTAGATGTTGGCCGGGGCCAAAATTCCCACGGGTGCGAACCCGTGGGAATTTTGAGATAAAATATTATAGCCTATAGCAATCTTGGATAATGTACCTTTCCAATAGTGAAATAATTTTTGAAATCGGTTCGGTAGTTTCGAAGTTTATTTGCCTCAAAGATTCAAACTCACAAACGCTTACCTCTTTATAATAATACCTTTAGACATCAAATTACCATATTCACCGTCAAATTTAATGTTGTATTTTACTGGCGCCCCGCTGACGTTTAAATAAAATGACATCCTTTGTATTTATTTGCGCACGTTAAAGTTAACGACATAGTTGACAGTGAACCCACCCTATATGACTTGATATCAAATTATTTCGTAAGTTTTGTTTCTTGAGCTACTTTTGCTATTGTAAACACCATTTGTAAGTTACCCTAAATTATTCATACAAAAATTGGCAGACCTTGAGTTTTAACATAAAACTTACGTAACAACTTATTGTTGTCATAATAAGTAGGTATAAATAAGTTACACGCAGATTCCTGTAGATTACTCCTATTTGTGGTCGCCGCACTGCCTTTCCGTGTTAATCTTTTTGCGTCGGTCCATAGTAATCACAGCTTAGGCGGCATTCACAATGATATTTTTAAGTTTATTTATTTCACAAAAGAAAATTCTTCGGAATTAAACATTTATGTATCGCTTGATTACATAATTACCGTTTGAGACCGTACCGATATATTCAACAGAATACACGCTTTGTGTAAAGTCTTACAGCAGTAGTTCTGACGAATTCAGTGATTGGTCATTCTTATTGTGTAAGTTCTTATCAGTAAGTACCAATTGTAACGCTATATGAATAAATAAATATGTGTGTACTTTTTTGTTATCGCGTGAAATCGCCCTTAGAATTTCTTGCGTCAAACGGAGAAAGATTACATGCACTTCTTGAGTCGGTTATTTGTTTTAGATCCGAGAGTTTCCCGTCAACCCGGAATTGATTACCCTTGCCCTCTTCCCTGGGAACTATCGTATCGAATCCTTTGAGATAGTTATAAACAGGCAAATACTATCTTCGTACTTTTTCTATCAAGCAGACAAACATGCGGCTCATCCGATGGTAAGTGGTCACCACAGCCCACCAACGCCCGCAAAATTAGGGGTGTTACATGTAAACTAATTATAATTATTGAATAAATTACTTTTTTAAAGCTTTTATTGTTGTTAGAGAGATCTTATTGCATTCAATAAATGTGTGACAAAAAATCATGTGCGTTCAGTAAACCGCTGAGGAGTAGAGTGGATGCACCATCAGGTCATGCTAATCGTAATATTTCATCGCATTGTCATCCAAATTAAACGTGTGTAAAAAAATTCAGCTCAATCGGTTGCAGATATCTGCTTCAAAATTGAGTTGCAACATTCCACCCGAATAGACATAGACACATATATGAAATATATCTTCATACTTAAAGTTTTAAAGGTTATTTTTTATTCTGGCTCACAGCTCTGGCGTCACAGCCCCGTATGCAACCGGGTACTTGCGGAGATGAGAAAGATAAATCAAGAAAATTTATTAATTAATCTTTTGCAAGTTAGCTATTTTGACAGCAATAATTCATTACACACCAATCTTGACATAGTATGCTTTATCAACCAGACGAAATTACTGCGAATAAAGGTGGTAATTAAAGTAAATAAATTATTATGTATATTGATATAACGTTTACTCACAAAAGGTCAAATACTTATTAATAGAACACGCCACTATTGTATTATTAGTGCAATTATAATATAAGTAGATTTATTGTGACATTAATTTTACTTCGTATGTAATTTGAGCGTACTGGAGTAATTGACATTATCAGTTAGTTGTATGATATTTATCTACCTATATCTTTTTTATGTACTTAATTACATTTTTACTTATATATTTTATTAAATATTAAAACAATTTTTTTAGAGTGCGGCTTACCTATCTCAAGATGTTTTCCTTCACCGAAAGCAAGTGGTGGTCGGTGAAAACTACTATTCATGAGAAATATGAGTAGACAAACTCATGTGGCACTAGTAGCATTCGAACCTGAGACCTTTCGGTTCACAGGCGCTTTAACCACTGGACCACCACCGATGACTGACTACCTTTAACTGATAGATACAGAGATAAATCTTGTAAATAGACTAGAAACTATTTCCTAATGAATAAACGCCTCACCCACGTCGTTCCCACAGCTGACAGGGCCAAGAATGCTAAAGGATTCTCCAAATAATTAATGCGATAAAATAGTGCGGCGCGCGCGCCGGTGTGCGCGTGACGCGAGCGCGCGCGCGGTCACGACGCATGCGCGAAACGACCGCGCTGCGCACGCGCGACCTCTACTCTCCCGCACTATCGGACATAACTCGCCCGTTTGTTTTGATTTTAGAACATTTCTCGTGGACAGTGTTCACTACTTTTCAATTAGGTAATATTTAAAAGTCTGTTTTTCGAGTTGTTTTGTCGTTTAAATGATCTAAAGAAATGTAGGCAAATAGAAATACGTTGTAGCTTCTTATGTGCTCCACATTAATTATGTATAGCAATTTTATTAGGTACTTCAAATACGTACGTTTAATTACATTTAAGTACGTTTAATTATTTTTTAATTCAAAGATAAAAAATTAGAACTAAATAATGAAGTGAACTTAATTAATTTTAAAGTAATATTTTTTATTAGTAGTTTAGACAGAGAAAGGAACTTAATAATGAGTAATATTTTGATATTTATCAGGCTTTGGTGAACTATTCCAACGACTCTCCTCTAAAAACTAGCCAGACACTCTTGCTGCTTCTGCATAAATCTCCCACGGGCCATTTCCTTATATCGTTATTAACCGTCAATGTAAAGCAAATGAGGGCAATGAATCACTTAAGCAAAATAAAACGGAAACGCAGCGGAGTAGAGCCTGCGTCCCGACATCTATGCGCGTCGTTCCAACCACAGACCTTGGCCTCTATTAGAAATGGCACCAGTTACTTTTATTCGTCATAAAAAACTTAAGTGAAATAGATCTTTTCGTTTTACGTTGGGTAAACGACCAGATTTAATCAGAAGTTATTTCCAAAAAATTAGACAGGAAAGAACTTTGGGAAGAGATTGGAAAAATACCCGTATCTGTTCTAATAGACTATATAAAATATCAATACTTCTTTGTTTCTAATCAACATGAATTTATTCCATATCAGAATTTTGCCCTGTGTTAGGCAATCTTGGTCAATAACATGGTTTTGTTGGTTTAAATTATGTCCAAATTGACTGACTTCGGACATTCGATGCAGCTAGCGAAAACTGATCCGACAAAAATTATCCAATATGCCATATGTAGTGCCTTGAACGAATCTAATTGTTTTATACGCATTATTGAAACAATAGATTTTAAAACTATACTAACATTATTTCATTTTGGTAAAAAAATTACTTATATAATACCTACATACCTATATTTGTAATTTATTTATTTTATTATTGTTGTGCTGAAATGGGTTTTGTTGGGTTCATAATTCCAATTTTAAGATTAATACAAATAAATTAATATAACACTTTATTTTAATTTATTTGTATAGCTCTATGGTTCTATTAAATCAGGACGCTGCACTAGCTCTATGCCAGCCTCCCGTAGGTACGGAGACTTTTTGTAATTCATGATATGCAAAAATATTCCCGATTTAAGGCAGAAACCAGTTAAAATAGGGGGCTTTCTTGTATTAAGTTGTAATATACATATTAAGTATTTAATAGTGAACTTTGCATCAACTTTTCAATCACAAAGATTTTTTTAATGAGTATTTTAAAACATTTTTTGCATAACCTAGGAAGATAAAACGGCTTAATAGAGAAATCAATCAAATAGCTAAGAAGAAGCCATTAGATTTATGTAATAGCTTAGAAGAAGCTATTAGATTTATCTAATAGCTTCTTAACGTACGTACGTATTGTATTAAATATTGTAACTTACCTTAATATACTGAATTACAAAAAAATTGCGATGCGTAGTAATGAAAAAATAAGTTAGGTATAGTTTAATGATTGAATCTTTCCACATGATTCAATCTTTGCAACTGGCCATATTTAAAAGAATAAAAAAAAGAATCGAAACCCGTCTCGCGTGTGGTTCATTAGGCTGCGTACACATTCATTCATAAAGTTGCGTTACTACAAACGAGCCGGTCGCGGTTTGAACGAGTTGCATTCGAATGTCACTCTTCGCGAGTTGCTGCATCTGTCTGGTACGGGCCTAAATTATGCGAGTGGCCAGCTAATGAGACTTTTGAAATTGGAACTGCGTTTAGTATTTACATTCTTGTACTGTGTAAAAGCGGACTCTTAAAAAACAAGTTTTTTAAACTTAAATGAGATTCCAATCAAATTGTGTAATTGTCAAATACAAGTTAAATAAAGATTGTATTGTTTAATTTTTTATTATTTTCTTGTCTTTAGAATTAATTGTATTTTTGTATTTTTTTAATTTGTATTTTTATTGGTGTGAGTCGAAATTACAAGTCGAGGGTAAACTTTTTTAAAACTACTGATTGCAACATTTTGAAGTTTTTTTATTTAAATTTATTTAAATGGTTTTTGCTAAAAGAACATTTGTCAATCCGGCTTCTATATTTCATAGGTTTCGGTGGCTTTGGTACGTGTACTTTGGAATAAAAGCATATAATCAAATCATATACGAACATACTTTAAATTTGTTCCTTATGTCAATTACCCTTCCTTACTTACATCAATTAAATTCTATAATACAACATAATAGAGCCTACAATTATTAAACGTAGTTGTAAATATCATATCGTCATTTATGACGTGTCCGAATATATATATGTAAAAAAGTTTAATTGAAATAACTGACAGAACAATTCACTTCGTGTTCGCGCCCGCCGCACGCTAGATGGGATTTTTAACCACATAGCCGGATAACATTTTACAAATATACTAGCGGCCCGTCCCGGCGTCGCTCGGGTAGAAACATAATAAATTATACACCTAAACCTTTCTCAGCAACCACTCTATTGGTGAAAAACGCATGAAAATCCGTGCAGCAGTTTTTGAGTTAATTGCGCACAGATATACAGACGCGGCAGATAGGTATATGATACAGTTGGACTCTACATAGATGTATTTGTTTGTGTTTGTTATACTGGCCCCACGGCTATGGTAAGAAAGCATTTTACAATTTTTTGTTTATAATTTGGTGGCGAATAAAGTTTATACTATTTTACTATATAATAAAAAGTACTAAAGTACTCGCTCCCTTATAGGAATATTATATATAATATACTGACGGCCTCGGTGGCGCAGTGGTAAAGTTCTTGCCACTGAACCGAGAGGTCCCGGGTTCGATCCCGGTCGGGTCATGATGGAAAACGATCTTTTTCTTATTGGCCCGGGTCTTGGATGTTTATCTATATATGTATTTGTTATAAAATATATAGTATCGTTGAGTTAGTATCCCATAACACAAGTCTCGAACTTACTTTGGGGCTAGCTCAATATGTGTAGTTTGTCCTCATTTATTTATTTATTTATTTATTTAATATTGGGTAAATAGTAGGTACGTCCTATGCCCCGTGTACCAAATTTCATGAAACAATCTAGCAGATTTTGCGTGAAACAAACTTTATATTTACACTGTTACATAATATGATATCTAATGATGATATAACTATAACAAGTATGACAAACCCCAACAACCCCGACTTCTTGTTACACAATTCCGTCCCTTTTCACACAGGAAAAGGATACAGACTATAGACAATGATCTTATATTTTTCCGCGCGTAAGCGGCAGTTAATACTAAATGGCGATAGTAAAATCAAGCAGATCCAACATTAAGTGCACTTAAATTAGTCACAATTAATTATACAAAGGGGTACCCGTTATCGTATCGCTATCGATGTAACTCTCCGCTCGCAAACCCTCTCTATATGTAGGGTGACCAAGGCACCGAAAATACCCGGACTATGTGGCAAAAATTTTTGACAAGTACCTAAATAAAAATGACAATTGAAATAAAGGTGAGTTGATACAAAACTAAATTTTGATTAAATGTAATTACATTTAACTTGAAATAAATAATATTATTAAATAAATAAATATAACAAAGTAAAAAAAAACTAAATAGTATAAATCAGCACGTCATATCATGTACCTATTTTTAGTTTTACAGTAAACACCGCAATAATTCGCTTGTCAATTTATATACATAGTAATTGATAAGCTGTAAAAGAAATAACTTTATTATACATAATTATCTGCTATATTTAAAAGGAAAATGTCTTTTTCTTTTTATAAATAGTCGATATTGATAAAAATATGCTGTGATATAAATATGGGTATTTATATCACAGCATATTTTTATCAATTTATCAAATCAATTTATTGACAAGGAACCTGTTTTAATTAGTCTTCTAGAGTCAAGGATTAATTAACATTCTCATCTGAGCATTAGTTATGCCGTTGTGCCAGAAGGTAATTAGGTTATAAGATGAATTATCCCGAAAAATCCAAACTCAAACGCACCCTATGGACATGCGAAATGAAAAGCTTTACTCACGCCGTCACACCGCCCGCGTTAATTAAACTACAAATTATATGTTCTTTATCACCTTACTTTTTTTTTAATAACAGGCATTGTTGGGCATTCGTGCTAAGAGCCAATTCTTTGCAGCCAGTAGCTGGTTTAATTCGATCACAGCATGAACCAGCTGACGTATGGTGGGACGTCTTCATCGGTTTTACCATGACGATTTAATTCCTGAGGTTCCGGTCGTAATTACCGTGTCGCTAATTTCACTCCATCTTAATTGCTTAAGGCTTTATGGGAAATGTAAAATATTTTAAAAAATACTATTTTTTTTTACTTTTTAGTTGACATTTTGAGATTGTGTTTATTAATTTTCGAAATTTTTCCATTTCATCATCATTTGAAATATTTTCTGATATGTTGTATTGGAGAATTATCGTATACAGATATTTGTAGACAGCTATCTGTATGGACTTGTTGCGAATCAGAAAACGCTCGTCTGGTTCATTATTATGCAAATGTGGTGTGGATACGAAACAATAAATTTAGTATCATTGAAATAAAATTATAACGGACATGATTGCATGGTACGGAGATGGTCTTCAATTATCTTGTAAAATTTACTATTTCAAGTAATTTTAGCATTAAATTCTAGTGTAATATTCGGACAGATATGTCAAATTAAAAGAATGCGCACAATAATAACAATTTATAAAAATAAAACAATTGCCTTGCCATATTTTTTAAATGATAACAATTGAAATTGGATATGAAATTTAAAATTTGTTTGTTTCGAACGGTCTTCAAACTAGAAGCACTTAACTAAATGAGTGAACGCAGGTGGGAGGCACCTGCATCAAGATTAGTGATTGCACTTAGCTACTTCTACTTGCATACTGGATTACTTGCATATCAGCAAATGTGAGTCTTTAATTAATTGAATGACTACTTAAAGGTTTGGCTGGTTTGATGGTTATCACACAGGCTGACGTTTTAGCGGTGTTTCAGTGGACTTGTAGTAATTAAAATAAACTCATAATCCATGTTTACAATTGTGTCATATTTCTTAGAATAAATAAAGGGCCGAGTGCGTTTTGGGCCACGTTCAGTGTAGGGTTCCGTCGTTTAGTGCAACATACAAATATTAATTTTATTTAAAATATGATGTGAAAAAATCTTTATTATGCAAATGTTTTGTAAGAAATAAAATATTACAAAAATAATGTATTTATAAATTCCTGAACAATGCAAAATAAGAAAAGTATTGTTCACTTTTGATGCAGTCATTGATCAACAAATATAAAAAAATGCAGCTGTATAAATCTTTATTACAGGTTATATATCTTATAATTTAAAGTATTTTGGTTTTAGTGTATTTTTTCTGAATAAAGGTTATTTTGAATAAAATAATGAGATGAAAAAATTCTAAAATCGAGCGGGAATTGAACCCACATAAAACTGTCTATTCAGAACAGCTCTTAACCACTAAGCTATCGAGATCATGCTATTGGTCGCCGACGCATAGTATTTTCATTACAGAGATTTCTGATTTTTTTGAAGTAATTTTCATGCATTTGCGGCGGCATCAGCCTATAGCCGACACACTATAGTCACACTATAGCCGAACTCAGAAGTTCGGCTATAGTGTGTAGCCGGCATAATGTGTATAGTTTTTGCATAGAAAATGTATATTTTATCAGTTTGATAGATGATGACAAATTGGCATGACGTATTAACAATCTTGTTGGTACAGTCAACCGCAAGTGACTTATCTTACTCGAATAACTTTTTCTTATTGAGTATTGATTTCAACTGGAGTTTGATCAGGCACATATTATTTGACTTCGATAAGTTTTACTTTTAGTAAAAATATAATGATAATTGTGAATAACTTCCAGTCATTTAAACTATTTACCCTAATTCAAATTGTTAAATTTATGTTTAGTTTATAGATCCATTTGCAAAATGTTAAGTTTGTCGCAATTTTCCCCACTATAGACATTGACGGTCCGATAAGAAAACGTCTTGATGACAGTTATCACAACGTTCAGAGGTGGTCAACAATTGAATTCTTCTTTGTGTGTCGACGTTCTTCAAAGATTTTAGAATTAGAAGAAGAACAACAATTGAAGAACAAAATAATAACCAATACTGAAAAGATTCATTGGAATATTTTCAATATTTCAAAGTCAATTGATATTGATCAGCATACTTACGTACCTAATTACAAAATAACATTTCTTGATAAAAATAAACATTCAGTTTAAGTATTCGTAATTTACTATTTTACAATGGTACCGTTTACAATGACTTAACTTGCAAATATTTTACAATGACCTAACTTGCAAATGCAATAACTTTTTCGAGTATTTTTTTTTATTTAGCTGTAAACAAGAATGAGTATGAGAATCTATAATTAGAATGATGAAAATAGTATATTTTAATATGCATTACCTGCCATTTGAAGTTCATACAAAGTGACTTTTTTGTCGTTTAATTGAATTCTAAATCACTTTTGACATTATATTTTTAAATGCAGACAACATAATACGTTTATATCCTTATCCAAATCCTTACACGTTCGCGATAAACTCAAAAATTACTGATATACATTACTTAAATCATTAAATTATATAATTACTTAAATTATTAATATATTGTGATTTCAGAAGAAGGTTCAGGTGTATAATTTATTATGTTTTTACCCGAGCGAAGCCGGGACAGGCCGCTAGTTATTCATAAGGTTCGTGGTTGGCCGAAGGCAGAAAACTGTGGATGACAAAAGGGGTTGACATTTTAGTTCGCTATTGACTTGAATAACACATAGTGTTAGCAATAACCTACACGACAAGTAAAAAAGAAGACCATTTAACAGATAGGCTTGGTCTGTGAAGTTCCTTTTATTAATTTCGTTCCATTGTCAGTTGTCTACTTAAGTATTGGCTTAAGAAAAAAAATCGATCAGTAATTAGGTACTGCTTTAGTAATATAAAATGTCTACAACATTTTCTTCCCTTTGTTACCTAGTCTTACCTTTGTTAAAATCTTATTATTACATATACATATTATATATTACATTATATATATACATTATATATATACATCATATATTACATATTATATTAGTTATTTATGTTCTATACAATAATAAACGATATAGACTCGTTGGTTGAGTACCCCTGGATATCGATCGATATCGATCATTTATCGATCTAGCTCGTCGCACTATGATCCAACATTTCAAGCGGCCATTGCTGTATTCACGGTTAGTTTTGTAATTCCAGTTTTCTGTGCCCATAAAACTTGAGAACGGGAATACAAAAGCCTTAGGCCATAACTGATTTTAGGTGCACATTTGTTTTATATCAATGCACTAATGAAATATATTGAACGCCTATATAAAGGCCTACCGTCTCTAGTATACCTATTACTAGAGACAGTTGACCATATTGTCAAGATACCTTTATCTATATGCACACACTGAGCTGTAACATTTTGCTATTAAAAAAAGAAATCCTCGTTTAGGTTCAAAATATGATTGAAGGAAAAATTGAAGCTAGAATAGGGAAAGTAAAACAAGGAAGTGCATTCATAAATGAAGTTATAATAAGGTAAGCTCGTGTCGTATATAGCGAGGTAAATATATGGCTGGAAACAGAGTGAAATGGATTTTTTGAGTATTTATGATAAAGTTTTTTAGAAAGTAAAGAACTATACTTACTTGGTAATTAGTTGAACAGAACTACGTGAATTCTCGTCTCTCTTCACTTCATGCATGCTACGTTTTTAAATGTAGTTTTCACCCTCAAGAATTGAAAGCATTTGTAACTGTTAGGAGCGGAGGATCAACTAATTGTGGTAGGTTTGTCTAAACGGCTGTGGATGTACTCGCGCAGACGCCACGCAATTTGGAGCTAACGACTTTTACAGCTCGTATCTTGTAGGAACAAGACGAAAATGAAGATTTGTTTGGATGCTGGAATATTAGTTGCCAGCTTCATTGTAATGTTAGGATCTTAACGTCCTAAGATTGCACTAAAAGATGTAGGTAGAAAGTTTATCTATTTGCAAAATATAAAGTTAAAAATGGCGTGACGGCTCCATTTTTTTTATATGGCAAGAATAGGTTTGGCTTAAATGTCAACCAGTTTTGGTAATCATCATTATCAACAGCCATTTACTGCTGGGGCACAGGCCTTCTTCATACATGGATAAGGAGTATGAGCCATGACCCATCTCGCGGGCCCATTGCGGATTGGCGGGTTTTAACGACTGCAAATACAACTGGGACCAACAGCTTAAGGTGCCTCAAGATAAAACATTTTTGGTCACCTATCCAATTCATCCATATCCATCCATTCGCCACTGAGCTCCCCTAATTCCTATAAGTGACTTGAATAAAATCTGACACCAGTGTTAGCAGTAAAAGAAGATTCCGAGTGCCTTCACTATACGAATTTCAGAAACAGAACAAATACGAACAGAAATTGTAAAGTACCAAATCTTAAAAAAGTAAATTGGTTCGGTAGTTATTAAGTAACTAGCTTTTGCCCGCGGCTTCGCCCTCGTGAATTTTATAGCAAAATCTCAGTAATTTTTTTATAGTGTAAACTCTGTAAGACTGGTAAACTTATATGATTTAAATTCTCATTTTTTCTCATCTTTAGTTCAATTTCCAGTTTCCCGCTGCGTGTCTCGTCCCGCAAATTTATCCAATCCCGCTTCTTGCTATGTAATGTAGATATCCCGTACCGTTTCATACATATTGTGCCATCATGTTTTCGCAATGTGTCCCGTCCTGTTTCCCACTACGTGTCTCCTTCCCATTTCCCGCTCCGACTCCCACTCCCGCTTTTTGCAACGCGTGCCGTCCCATTTTCCATAACGTTTTACGTCCCGGTTTTTTATTAACTACAAACGTAAATTAAACATTTTTTGTATTTACTTACTGTTATTTACTACAAAAAGTAAGTGTGCCAATTTTCAGCTTTTATCTTGAAAATTGTATTAAGTCCCATATAATCTTTCACCCCCCTTTTGAAGGTTAAGGTTAATTTTCAGAATTCATTAATTTGTTGTAAACAACCAAAATTCAAGTCAATAACTTCAACGGTGTAGAACTTTCATATTAACAGTTTTTCACCCCTTTTTCTTTCTACAAAATTTTAAAGTAAATCGGCTCCGTGGATTGTTATTTTCATTTTCCTGCAGGACCCTCCTCATTTTCCGGGATGAAAGTCTATAAGATGTTAACCCGGGATTCCGAGGTATTTTTGATTCATTATTAGTTTTTCAATTATCCTACGGGAACCTGACCATTTACCGGGAAATGTATCTAAGATGTTAGCCCGGTATATAAGATACCTACATACCAAATTTCAAGCAAATCGGTCCAGTAGATTTCGAGTGATGTGCGTTCAGACAGACAGACAGACAGACAAAAATTTCCAAAACTATATTGTCGTCATCTATATCAGTAACTAAGTAAATTCCATGAAGAATTAAAAAATAAATATACAATGTACAAATTTGGCCTTTCTTCAATTTTATTATAAGTATGTATTGATGATGATTAATGGTGTATTTACCTAATGCAACTTCGATTTGTTTTATTTCAAATCCTTGTACGTGGTTACCACGTAGTTACGGAGTCTATACGACGTACAAATATATCTCTAGAAGTCCAAATAAATGGACATCCGGAGCGCCAGATGAACTCCTTATACAAGTAATCCAAAGTGCATTTGTACTTGCATTTACCAAAGCATACTAGCGTGGATTAGTTGAAATAAATAGGGGATTAAATCACAGTTTAAATGGCCAGTCGGATGCCCGTCTGGCGACTAATTGGCCCAAAATGGGGACTACAGTGCAGTTGGCAACGAATGGTATTAATCTTCGTACGCTTCGGCCATTAAGATTGTAACAGGGGTAAGTTACGATGTCCAGTCAAAAAAATTAAGTCTTGCAACTTCGAGTGAGAAGTTATGGTTGTACGAGTTTGTATCTTGTGCCTTATGGAGACTGTAATGTAAATTAAAATATACTATATGATAATTAGATCATCTGTTATTATATCATAAACATCTAGATATATAGGCACCAATATAAGAAACCTATACATGGTATTGTAGGTATTAGCTAGTAATGGCTATAGTGTAATGGAGAAGGCATTTCTATATCTAAACATTTGTCGCTGTCCAGCAGTGGACTTCTTGTGACCGAGATGATGATCAGTATTTCCGATGTGTGTGTATAAACTATATGAAGAAATGTTAGAATAATTAAGAATATGATATCCAGGAGCATAGTTCAAGACAAAACCTAACATATCAAAGTCGCATCTAACTTAAATTTAGTTCCCTGGGTAGGAAGTAGTAAATATAAAGCCCATACATTGTAAGGACCGAGTTGCGTGGGCCACTCGTGTGGGCCGTGGGCGCTCGGCACGCCTCTCCGTTATCAACCATCGGCCACTCACGCGCACCTCCACATACATACTGGATAATTAAATCCTAGATTCAATACATATAAAAATTAAAAGATATCTATATTCAAGAAATATATATTAATTAAGTATACATACCAAATGAAGTTGAAATAGTACATTTTGAGTAAATCATAAACATTTATGAATAATATATCAAATGGTCAATATCCTGTAGACGCATACCTAGAAAGCTGACAGCATTAAAATGTAATTAATTTATTATAAAAAATATTGATTTCATTGAATTTTACTTAAACAATTTTGGAACATTACCATGCGTGTAACAAAACAAAAATCATATAATTTCCCGACAAAATAAAATCATAAATATCATTGTTTTGTATGGAACTAAATAAATACGACATTTATCCGTAGGCTACGACCATATATTGCGCGTGCGCCGGGTTTGCCACTTACCAAGATAAGCTTACTACTGAGTGGTGATCATATAATTCATTTTATTAATTGCTATCGAAGATAGAAGTTGATATTAAATCGAATTATACTTTGTTTTCAATGAAACGAAATACTTTAGTAATACATGCGGTTTATAACATATTGTTATAGATATATCAATACTTACCTATTTTCTATAGCAAATAGGTAAGTATAGATATATCAATATTAACTATACTAAAAAATAAAAGTACATTTTAGAAAAAAAAATTAATGAAGGAGATACGTAACACAAACCTGAAACAGAATATTTCGTGAATAAATTTTTATTATGCGTTCATTGGAAAATATGTTTTTGATTTAATTAAAAATTATCAAGGTTTCATGAGATTACTGATCTTTATTGACATTGTGTCCACATTCAGGCATCTGTCTATCCCAGTACTACATAAATATTAGGTACTTATCAAACTCAGAATACTTGAACCGTAAATACGTTTAAGAAGACTGGTCTTTATCTTATTTTTTTTTATAAATAAATGAAGTCTGCGTTTATATTTATTATAATATTCCTAGCCTAAGGACAATAGCGACCTACAGTTTGACAAGCATTGGCCTAATGTATGGGCGGGTATCGCTGAGAGCTAGATTTTTCCTGCACGCGCTATTACCTCCGGCGCGGCGGGCTGGGTCGTGAGCGCGCTTTGCATATTTCAAGATTCAAGCTAATGCGTGCTATAAGGGGAGCTTAGAGGTTTAGGTAATCAAAACTAGACTCCACGTGGATTATTTATCAGTATGGTCTTAGAATGGTTAGTTAGGCTTGTTGTCCCGCTCTAGAATAGCATTACTCCATATTCGCCCACGGATAACGTACGAGGCGACTAAGGGCACATATCTTTGGTAGCTGTTAGGTAATAACAATCTCTAAGTGGATTGATCCCGGGTTAGTCTCGATCAAAGCCGGCATCGTGCGGAGGTGAGAGAGAGTGCTTTTATTACGGTACTATCACAGAATTGATAATCTAATGGCACTTACTACGTTTTTTATAATGCAGTGACAAAAAAACTTTAGTGTAATGCGATAAGTGTCAATTTCGCGTAACTTTTCCCTAATTGTGAAGCTACTGTACAACATTACTGTTATATTCTGTGTTGTAAGCTAATGCGTACTCCAGCTGAAAAGCTTTGGCGTTTACCATATTAACGGGTAACTGCATGTGCAGCTTTCCCACGGCACTCGCAGCTTTTCCTTGAAGCTCATTGTTTGTGCTTACTAGTCAAGTTTCAGGGAAACAATTGTGCGACGGCTGATCTACTTCCATGATTATAAGCCAACAATTTAATACTTAACTTACAGTAATAACACTGTTTGTGGAAATTTGTAAATTTAATTTCACGTAAGTTACTTGAGGTTGATATGTACGGGTAAGACTGTGGTGTCATTAAATCTAGTTAAATATAATTTGTAACATTTCATTTTTAGTAAGTATGTTAATTGTTTTTGGTTTTATTCAAGTCGTCTAGAGTCATTTGACATGAATTTTACGACTACCTACTGCATGTAGTGCCAAGTGATCGCATACACTCTACTGAACTTAAACTGTCAACCAGTGTTCACACGATTTTGTCCTTCACCGGAGGCAAGACGATTTATGAAAACTACTATTATATGAGTCAGACTGGTATAAAAACTCATGCGGCACGAGTAGCATTCGAACCTGGTACCTAAAGACAGCAATAAACACTAAATAAACAACAATAGGAGTTGGGTTTTCTATTCTGATGAGGCCATTGAAGTAGCTCGATTCTGTTAAGTAATATTTAATAGTAGTCAGTGGTGTGGTAGCGTTTTAGGATTTGCAAAGACATACAAGAAAACGAGACGAGAAGTACCTATTTAGTTACCGTTTGTTTTAGAAATTAGAAATTAGTTAGAAAACACACGTGAAGTCGCGTTAGATCACCTAGACATAAAGCTTCCTT
The DNA here is from genome assembly GCF_027563975.2 of Plodia interpunctella. NCBI lineage: Eukaryota > Metazoa > Arthropoda > Insecta > Lepidoptera > Pyralidae > Plodia > Plodia interpunctella. Next base: position 3,541,511 of record NC_071300.1, on the reverse strand, counting down.
TCAATGTAGTAAATACGTAAGGTATCGCAAGAATACGACGATAAATAAAGGAGTCGTGCGAATCTTAGTGAAAGTAGACTATGTGCACGGTAAGGCCAACATTGATTGAAACTATAACATCGGCAAATGAATCAATGATGATGTTGACTAAAATCGATGGCTTAGAAAATATATTTTGGTTGGGTAGCATTCATTCTATTCCCATGAAATCTTATGACATTCTTTTTATCGAAAAGAAGAGTATTGCTACTCTTCTTTTTGATAATCGGAAAGCGCATCTCTCTCTTTCAGTGTTTAAGTGATGGGCCCATCCAACCCACCAGTAATGACATTTGAGGCAAAAAGGCAATTTAGGAAAGCTAGTTTAAAATTTGAAGAATTGGCTCCATTCTCAACCAGCCGCTTAACTACCGTCAACCCTCTTTGGAAAGGCTGTTACTGCCTAAAGTAAACAAGCGTATTTATAGCTTGTAATAAAGTATAGGCGTAGTCACCGGTATCGATGGTGCGGTCTCAATACGGTCCAATTAGTCGAGCCTGACTTCCGCACGTTTTTGCCCGCCACTAATAGGCAAGATCTGGGGCTTTACAACCCACGATTGGTGGATTTTAGGATTTATTAAGTAAGCCTGAAAAAGGTGGAACTAATACGTGTAGCTTTCCGCTTTCGGCCAAAGCCAGACGTTAGTTGATATTTTAATTTATTTTTTTGTTTCGACTATGTCATACCATGAGTATGTCGGATTATACAGGGTTACTGGTTTCTAACGCATAACCTTAACCCACTAACATATTTTTTTCTACGTCTTTTGTCTAAAGCTAAATTATATAAACTTCAAAATATAAATTGCAGTGAAATAAGAACATACATTTTTGGCTTTCAAAACACAACACGAAAATATTTTTTTCCAAGTTTTTAATATGGTCAGGTTGTCTTGCGACTTAGAGGGCTCCTCCAGCTCTCTCCATTCGTGTCTAGACTGACACGCTTCTTCTTCAGATATATGTGAAGAGGTAACAAACAAGCAATCTTAATTTCGCACTTATAATATTATTTAGGACTAGTTGTTGCTCGGGGCTTCGCTCCCGTGGGAAAAAGAAATATAGCCTAGCCTATAGCAATCTTGGATAATGTACCTCTATAATGGTGAAAGAATTTTTTAAAATCGCTTCAGCAGTTTCGTAGATTACCCGCCTCAACTCACAGTATATGGGTAGATTAGGATACTAAACATTATAAATTTATTTTACAAGAGATATTGAAAATACTACTAATATATTAACTACATACCTTCTATCCGTCTTCCTGATATGGTAAAAAGCCGAAATATAGTGTGGTGTAAAGAAGGCCAGAAAACCCGGCATTATAGGCTGTGCTCAGTTCACAATTACGCGGGTCAAGCGTGCCTCGTCTGACGACGACTCTATACAACAACAAACAAACAGACATACCTATCTCGTTAAAATACGAAAACAACTGTGATTTTTATTTTCGCTTCATGTGTCATGTGAAAATATTAGGGAAAAAGAAGAATATTATATGAAAGAATTTAGAGATCTAAATTTAAAATTTAAGGATATAAATTTTTGAAATTCAAAGAAATAAAATTTTAAAATTATATTAAAATTGAATTTCAAAACAACATATATTCAGATTAGCGTCCCGTCCCGGCTTCGCTCGGGTAAAAACATAACAAATTATACCTAAAACTTCCTCAGGAATCACACTATCTATTGGTGAAATCCGTATGAAAACCGTGCAGTTGTTTTGAAGTTCATCGCGAACAGACATTCAGACGTGGCAGAGGACTTTGTTTTACTCTAGTCGTAGCTGTGTCTCGGGGCTTCGCTCCCGTGGAAATATTTGGTATAAAAAGTACACTATGTGTTATTCAAGGTTCTATTCTACCCATGTACCAAATTTCATATCAATCCGTCTAGTAGATTTTGCGTGAAAGACTAACAAACGTACATACAAACATACACCCTCATAAACATTCACATTTATAATATTAGTAGGATAATAAATAAATAAAATAATATTTAAGAATAGTATTTAAAAATAAAGTGTACTAAAAGAGTACTACTTCTACTACTTTTTTACCGAAAACATTTCTAGCTATCACCTTACCGCACATTAGAGCGGCTCCGACAGCAAATTACCGAAGCACCTGCCAAATCTTAGCTCACTCCGAACATAGTTGCCGATAATGGATCGTTGAGGTGCTCTACTACTCCACATTATGAGGAGTTGAGTTTCACATTACGTTTCAGATTTTCAGGAAGCGTATTGTGAATTTGTGAGAGAATTGCTTTGTTCGTGGCTCAAGTAAAATATTTTTAGACTTATTGTACAAGACGTATTTTAGTTTTTGAATAGATTGTCAATCTAATTATTGGTAATTAAGTATTTAATTGTTCTAGTTATAGTGAGGAATATTTCGTTTGAAATGCAAATATCTATTTTTCATCTTCAGAATAACTTATTACCTACGTCGTCTCTTCAAAAGTACATAAAAACGCTATTTTCTTACGTTCATTAATTCTACACTAGAAAATGTGGAAGAACTAAAACTTTCCAGAAAAATCATATCATTTTCGCGGCAAAGGCAAAATTGGAGTGGCGATAAGGACGCAGACTGATCGTGGACGCTTCGTCAAAGGGATCACCCGTTCCCGACGCCATTCTCCGGCCTTGACGTAGAACGTCAAATTCGCAAAATGTCATCGCGAAAAATTTCGCCATTTTTGCAATATGTCCTTTTAGCACCATGTTAGTTTCATAATATTTCATTAATATTTTTTCCTAAGTGATATCAGACATGCGACAGAATCTGATAGTAGATAAGTATGAGTATTATGACTAAACAGTCTTTATAACATAATTATTATAATACTCATAGTTACTTAATACTTATGAACGTTTGTTCATTCAATGGTTTCTATTCATCCAGTAAATGGTTTCTATTGAGAAAACAAATATTTTTTTCCTAAGTGATATCAGACATGCGACAGAATCTGATAAGTATGAGTATTATAATAATTATGTTATAAATACTGTTTAGTCTTTATAACATAATTATTATTATAATATAACATAGTATTATAATAATTATGTTATAAAGACTGTTTAGTCTTTATAACATAATTATTATAATTCTCATACATTAAGTAAGTAAATGGTTTCTATTGAGAAAACAAAAATGAGTGACGTTTTACCTAATTAGATTAATTACCTAATTTAATTAGAATTTATTAAACGTTGTGAAAATCACGTTTTGAAAAAGTAACATTATGGAACGTAACAAAACTTTTCACGTTGACATTTTGCGATAGTGTCGTTGTACGTCAAGATCCATCCTCTATCCTTTCACGTCAGGGGGTCGGGAGACGGGCGTTTAATATCCGAGGCATTGCGGCCGTCTTTTTACTGCGCTACGAGCGAAAAATAATTGATCGATTCCACTCGGGCTTAATGGCCGCCGGGAAAGAAACTTTGGAACTATAGTTTCAGATTTTTCTCTTTTGGGTTTTATATGGCGAAACGATCAGCACTGGAGTCTAGTTCAACATTAGGCAATCGTTAAAAAATGTAAATGAACTAATTTACATGAGTGCAACTTCATTTGGGGACAAGCTTTCAAGAGTTTTTACAAAAACTATTAAGTTTATTATTTTAGTTTTCTAAAAAACTTAGTTTTATGACTGTCAAAAATAAGGTTAAATGGCAAAATTGTATTGGACAAGTATTTTTTATGAAAATATACAAATATTTTCTACTATATTTTCTACCCTAAACTTTGTCAAAGTGCATCCACATGGGCGCCTCTGGCGATAAGCATTGAACAGATAACAAGACTATTCCTGTATATTCAATAGGCCTCAGTCAGGCCGGGGTCGGCAGCTAGCCTCAGAGATAGGCATTGTTAGCTCCGATGGGCAACAAACTTGGGACTTTTAAAAGAAGACCAGTTCGTTCCCATTTCAGCCTTTTAGGCTAAAACTTCTTGTTTTGAAAAGTCAAGTTTTGGTCCGATTTTGCCCAGATTGTGAGCCATTGTGAGGGAAACAATGCAAGCGCTGACACCTTACAATGGACCGAGTTAGCGCTGTGAAAAATTAACGCGTGACCTGCGTGCGCTATAGCGTACCTACAGTCTAGTTGATATAGTTAGCTTTCCTTGGGCAGGGAAGTTGCAAGTTAATTGCTCCTATACAGGCTGATTTTTTAACATAAACCAAATATTTTTGGCACATTTGCATGACGATATACTTACTTCTTCTTCAGGTCTGAAAAATCTATAGCAAAAACTTTTCAATTTTTTGTTTCTTTTGTTCTATACACACAATGAAAACCCGCCTGTATATCACACACGTACATTATACGATCTAGGTATCCTACATTCAAATCACATGTACCGGAACTTGCGGTAACTAATTTCACTGAATCGCAGACTCCAGATATATTAACGAAACCTTTGACTGCAACGACCAAAATAATTCCTCTACATTCTCAATACATTAGGAGCTGAATGCAACGACTATAGGGGTATATAGGGGGTTCGGTCGTACCCCATTAGTATCGGTCGGTAGTCGACGTTGATAGATGCACCGTGCAGTTCTGTGCAGTGTAAACTTAGAACGCGTTATCCTATGCAGGGAAGTTTGGGGATAAGAATTTGGGATGACTGATGGGAATATTTACAAGCTATAAAGGTATTGAGTTACTTTGTGTTGTTATTTTATTGATGATAATATTCTATATTTTGAGCTGCATTTCAAATTCATAGGAATGGAACGAAATAAAGAGGTATCCATATATTGATAATATTTGATATCAGATATTTTGTTGAATATTGTTTACGTTTTGCAATATTTATAAAATATGGTCGATAATAATAGGAAATGTATGAATACACGTCTAAGAACAGCAGCAACACCAAAGACTTATTTATTCGGAATTTAGACTTCACAAGCACTTCACGTCAAATTCCCTTATTTACTGGTATTTACCTCTCTATAGTTTACAAGAGACAGCAGATTAGGTACTCTTAAATGAGGGTCGAGTGTCTTGTGACTTTGATATATATATATATATAGTTCGCTCAAAACTTGCAGAAATGTCATCAATCAATGTTTCATCATTTTAATTAATAAAGTTAAATGTAAAAATAAATTAAAGTTAACACGCTAATTACAACCAATAATAAATGGGCTGCATTTTGGCATCCCGTGACAAAGAAACCCTGGCGAGGAGTTACAGGAACGTCTGGGGGATGGGGGGTGGCGAACAAAGCCTTCCGGGAAAGCCTTCGGACGTTGATAGATGCGATAAGCTCGGATGCAAGTAAGCTGCATACATTTCTTGCTATTCCTTGCTGAATAATCCAGGCTTTTTGTTTACATATGCCGTTAATCAGAACTATGATATCAATCTTCCATGAATTTATGATGTTTTTATGAATTAATCATTCTTTTTTCAAAATTTGATTATTTTAGGTCGAAGCACCATATTTTTAGTTGACCTAAGTTTTTAAAATGTAGAACGGTAATTAGTCGGCTGAACGAAAACATAGTAACCTTTAAAAGTTAACAAAACGGTTACGACAAGCACTAACCTTTTGTTTTGTTACTTTTATTTTTACCTACGTTATCTCAGCATGGAACACAAGAAATGATAATATGAGTATATATTGTATTTACACCCGTACACACACCACACAGATACAATTTTGTATTGCCAAGCATGTGCTTATGAAGAAAAATATGCTGATAGGTATGATGAAATTTTTACTAGAATTGGTAGTCCAATTCTTGTAAAAAATTCATCAATTTAATTTCATCTGACCCATATAGAATTCAAGAGCAAGCATAAACTCTTTGTAAAAACACATTTTCCTGTAATTTCCTGAAGGAGCTATTATCATATAAGTATACGATTGTAGTATAAAATTGCTGCACAGATAGCTCTTTAAATTTAGGGTGCCATGATAGGAGTCTGTTCTGTTTTTATAAATTAATCAGCTTGTTCAATGGTGTTTATGCACTGGCACACACACCATTGAAAAATAAAACAACGTCAATATAATATATTTAATAAAGAAAAATATATTAAAAAATACATTTATAGTTTATATACATTTACATAACCGCCATGATCGATGATTTAAAAAAAATAAAAATAAAAAAAAGAATCAATCAAAAAGAATAATTTCAATATGATATTGTAAATGATTCTTTATAATTGCTAAAGCTAAAGCTTATTATAGAGCAAAAATATTATATATTTAACGACGTGTGAAAGTAAGTGGGTACATTTTTTTAAAATCTCTAATTTGCCACAACGAACGTTTTCAGTGGAATTCATTTCGCACTGGCAGCGAATGGGCGTCTTCAATGCATTTTCTTATAATTCAGGGGCGTCACGTACCAAGTTCCTAGCCCGGGGAGAAACCGGCACAGAAGAACGCTGAGTATTTGCAGTTACACCTTTTTACATCTTGCCCGCTTCAACCCATAAACTTGGATGAGAAAATGAAATGAGAAAATTCGATTGAATTGAGATTTTCATTTTGAATAACAATAAGGATTACTTAGATATTGTAAATAGACATTAATAATATGAACTTAAAATCATTTTTGACATAACGAAATTTGATAATTTTAACAAAGGATATGTCTATAATTTGTTGAGCAGACAATCGCAGCGTACAAAAAAAAACTTTATTATTTATTTAAATATCTATATAGACATCCAACATTGTTAAAAATATTGTCACGATGATTCAGTTCCAAAAATAGGCACGACGCATATAAAATACACACTATGCCTCTTACACGATAAAAAAATGGGTAAGTTACAAACATTTCACACAATAGTATTGTAGTAATGACAACGTTGGTATTCTAATGAATATTTTGTATTTCATTACATTTCAATGAAAAATTATGACAATGGTGTCTTATAAATGTGAACAATTCAATAGCTACTTGTCTTCAATCGTCATATAACGCACAAAGAAGAAAATAAATTACAAAACGTATTGTTTTTAGATACACAAGTACTTACTACCTATAAAAGAATATCTATAAAATTTCATCAACTGCAGTTGATATCTGCGGCGAAAAAAATATCACAAATTTTGCCTAAAGGTCTGAAATATATTAAAAAATTAACATAAGAAAAACTAAATTGAGCAATCGCTTTATTTACTCATTAATTCGTTCTAATTTAAAAACATGGCTCTTGTGGAGTGGAGTGTCATCTTTCCCTATCCTCGGCCATCGTTTTGACCTCCATTTAGAACATTTACCTACATAAATTCTATATGTCATGGACAGAGACAGCAAAAGAAAATTGTTTTTGTAAGTCCAGGAACGTGACACGAGCTGTCATACGCTAAGCAAGCATGGTCGCACGAATATTTTATTTGGGCAGTCGGGACATCGTGCCCCCTACGCCTACCCGCAAGGGGGTTAAGGGGGTTAGGGGGGTGGGGGAGCGACGTTGATCGATGCACGTCTTGCGCCGGAGGCTGCACCCGACGTAATTCATTAAACGCTGAAACTGCAAGCGGATTTTGAGTATTAAAACGATTTCTCACGAGGTGTCCAGTTTAGTCTTTACATTAGGAACGACAGACAGTTTAAATCCATTGCAGGAAATGCAGTTTAGCTCGGTATTAATGTAGCAAATGACTAGTTTATCCAGACTAGAGAGTATTAGGGGAGTAGGTATCTCGTGTTTTAGAATTAGGGTAGACACTTAAAAGGACAGAAAGGTTTTTAATATTATTCATATTTATGTAAACTATTTGTCCGGTATAACTAATATTATGAAAGAATTATTAAATTAATTAAGAAAAATTATCGACTTTTTGCTACTTGTAATTCTTAATCTGTGCAACTTTCTTATTTCAGTATTCGCTCTACTATTTAAAAAAAACCGGATCAAAATCCGTTGCGTAGTTTTAAAAGTCGAAGCGGAATACCTAACTGCGTCTTTGTTTTATACTAGGTAGATATTTTTGATGATTGTATATCTGTGACAAAATAATATAGACAATAGTCACATGAACATCTAGTAAATAATAAATGTAATACTTGCCCCGTAGATGTAGTATTATTTTAGGCTATCTCGCTCAATGATGGCGATTGTAAATAATAAAAAATACAAAATCATATATTTCATATCATCCACACATTGGCTCACTGAATAATTATAAATATACTTACGTGTTTATTATTAAACGATATATTATACTAAACAGAATATCTACAACACACAAGGTTTTTATTACAGTATTTTACGCTGATATGTAAATTGGACGAGAATTCATTATTATTATAAATATTTACCACAGAAGTTATAAAGTAGTTACCACAGAAGTTATATTGTATAAAATTTTAAATCCAATCTCAAATAACAATACTATACTAATAATTAGACTGAGTGAGTGCAAGTAGTAAAATTTTTATTTCATTTATTGGAAAAAGGCATCATAGCATCATAAATTCTGTAAATTCTGGTTGACTGTTAGATAATGTTTTAGCATTAAATCTGCCTATTGTACTTTTAAACATAGTATTTTTGTGCAATAAAGTTTAAAAAAATAATAAAAATCAGGTTACTTAACGAAAAAAGTTTACTAAAATATTTTCGCAAATTTCTCATAAAGTCCCGCGCTTAGTACTAACGTAAATACCTAAGAGTAATACTCTGGAAGTGCTGAGAAGGTTTCTGGCTGTACCTGCATCAATCAACGTCCTGCCGGCTGCAGGACAGCGAGATTATGGAAGAAAAAGCGGGAACCTTTCGCGCCAAATGCTCCGGTGTAACGACTTTAGAACTTATTGTTTTATCTATTTTAAAGCGTAAATGTTATATAAATAAAATGTTGTGTTAGTTAGTTACATGTTTCTGTTTGTTTTGTTGCTCAGACTCACATGTCTTTTAGACAAAAATTTCTTACTAAATTATTGAATTAAAAATAAACCAATTGTTGGCCATGTTTCCTTTCTATACACACACTTAAAGTACACACAGTACATACCTACCTACAATATGATTGCGCAATAGGTTTGCCATTAATTTTATTTTTATTTCAGTTTGAAAACTAAGTAATTTATAATATATACTAATAAAAACATTATTGTGATAACATTGATTTCTTTATACTTATCGTTTTTTATTTAAAGTGGTAAAGGAGAAGGTCTTAACCTTTTTACACATTAATATTCAGAACCATAGACTATAGCACCTATGTAACAAAATGTATGTATGTATGAAAGTTATATAATAGGTATCTACTTATTTCAAAGTTTCAAACGAATTATTATCTAATTCAAATGCCATTTCCTTAGCATGAATTTCAGATAGGTAGTTGAATTACCATTGTTAACTGCTACATCGGAGGTTCCGGGTTCGATCCGCGGTCATTTATCGTTGAATTAGTTATTCTTCGAACTCACTTTAGTGCTAACTCAATCTGTATGATTTGTCCCAATATACCTACATGTATATATCAACTTGATCATAAAATGTCTGACATTTTTAGATGCTAGATTTATAGTTTACGTAGGCAGGTATTTACCCAAATGATGATAACACATCCTCTTTTAAATTTACGGCCGCATTACATTGTGTAGTCACCAAGTAGGTACGCACGTAGAATGGCCTATATAATTTTAGAGTTATAGTTCAATAGAATAGAAGCGTGCTCATAAACTTTTATAGTTTACACGTGTAACTGGTACGTGACGCAACATTGCATAAATTGTAATTCTAAATAATTGTTACACAAAGATGTAACGGCCGTGAAAAGTGTGTGGGCTTTCCCAGTTAGGTATTAATTATTTTTTTCGAAATAAGATTAAAACGCAATCAAGTCTAATAAATTTTTAAATTCATCAACATGTGGTCACTTCACTGTATGTTTTATTGTATGGTGTGAAGATACTAGATAAAAGATCTCCATGAAACTAATAGATTTTTTCTTTTTGCTTCACTTGAGCATCATATTGGAGGCAATACTATGAAATAAACTCTTATTTGACAGTTGAAATTCAGTGCTGGGGTCCATTGGGGTCATGCGATCGAAGTCCATTTCACCAACTTTCTCCAAATTTTTTAAAAGGTTTAACACGGTTTCTTGTCTTACGATAAATCACAATTGAAAGAGTTCAATTCAATGCATCGATCGATCGATTTTTCCCATTGTAAATTTGCTTAAAACCTTCGAAAAAAAATTGAGAAAATTGATGATGATGATATGAACTTCGATTGCGTGAGAATCGGACCCCTGGTCATTTTCGCCCGCTGTGCCGTACCTATTGTGTGATTTGCACATACTTAAGTTTATTTAATATCAGAATATGTTTATGTGTGAGCTCATAATAAGGACTATTCTATTCCTATTTAATAAGTGATATACTTATAATAATAGTCCTTCATGCGCATTACCTGTTTGCATTACTTGGGGAAGGCATAACATATCTGTTCTTTACACAAACCCCTATCTCCAGACGTACTCATATCCACTATCATATCTACGCTGACACAATCCATATTCCTTTTTATATTTATATTTTCTAGCTTAGGTATGTATTAAGTACATATATTTATAAATTACCTTTTTTCCTCGACGGGTTGATCCTAATATAATTTTTTGTCTTTTGAAAGTATATTTATATTACTTACTAATTACTACTCCTCTAAAATAAGAGCACGCCACCGTCCCTGGTCCTACGCCAACTCCCGCCAGTCGTCACCAACTTGCAGTTTCATCATGTCGTGTCGCTCCACCATGTCGCTCCAGCAGTATCTAGGACGCCCAACTGCTTCGATTTATATTATTTCTATTTATAGCAAAAAAGAATTCGCTTTCAGGTGGTTTTCGCTTTTCAATAACGAAGAGAGTTAAAGTTAGTTAGAGGGTAAAAGATAATAAAGTAGAAAATATAATTGACAGCATCTGCTCACATCGCTGTCTGTGACGGGCATACTTGTGTACTCTTTGTTTTTCCCGCTTGCTATTTCAAATATAGGGTGTTTTTATTTTGCTTTTCATTCGTAGTTAATGCTCCAGCTCAGACGAGCAACAAAACCAAATAAAAATGGGTATTGCACGACATGTCAAGCGTAATCCTTTTGACGAAAACATCTTCCAGCCAGCACGCTTCCCCTAGGTTCTAGAGATTAATTTAGTGGGTGGCACGCTTTTGGCGCCAATGTAGACGTCTAGATGGCGCCACTGAGCACCTCGATACGCGTTGTTTTTACACCGTACTTGTGCAAAATAAGTAATGTGCACAAACTGCTCTATAAATTACCTTTTGTACTCATTGGCACTACTACATATATTATAATTCAAGTTATGAGCAAATAATAAAATATTATCATCTATTTGCTTTATTTTAGCTGGAAAAAGTCACTTAATATTTTGGATATTTTGGAATCTACTACGGAACGTGTACGTTACCTAAATAGCTGATGTGGATAAGATAAAAAAAATATGCTGCAGAGGTAAAAGCAAATATACCTATTCAGAAATACTATGTCTCTTACTATTGATATAAAACTAAAATTTGCATTCGTGTATTAAAGCTTATCGGCCGATTTGTTGTATTTATGTGCGTATAGGTATAATGTCTAAAAATATTGACAACTATACATCAACAGATCGCTATATCTACGGTCCTCTATGAAGTGGAGAGAAAAAAGTAGGTAAGCGCACTTCAGATAAAAACTATAAAGGAACTCATGGTCTTTTTGATACATGAGAAGGACAATTAAGTACTTATATTGAAGTTATCGCCGATGATTAAGAAGTTTCGGGACGTCTTTGGGTGTGTGCATGAAGTGCCATATCTAGTGTACCTTTACTTTGAGGTCATGTCCCAACTTCCGACTATAAAACGGAGCCGTGGTGCAGAGACGAACGGCAGTATGGAATGGGAAAAGTGGTTTAGATTGTGCGGTTGTAGGTGTGATATTTTATGAAAATTTTATGAACAATGGCCACCGTTGTACCTACCTAGTTGTACTTTATGTCCATAATAATTTTGGAAAGTTTCTTACTTCTTCGCTCGTGCTTTTTATCTTCTATCTGAATGTCTTATCTCCATGTCAGACTTTTGAAAAGTTCCCGATAGGAGTACAAACAGTTGCATGTGCAGTAACGCAAACACCTCAATAAACAGATTTCATAAATTGATCCATTTTATAGTATTACGTTTCGTCTTAGTGAGGAGATGAATGTCCCTTGAAGTTTAGTTGGTGTTCAACTGTATTTTATATTAAATAGACATCATTATTTAAATGTAACTAAGTATAATTATATTTTGGATAACATTTAATTTAGTTATGGTTTCGGAAAATGAATGAAACAAAATTATCTTTGAGATAAGCTTTTAGGAGACATTATGTGTACAGTAAACAGTTGAGAAGTTCGCTAGTTGGGAGCCGATCCTAAGTGCACCATATGGTCGAATAAATTATCACTGTAATCGGAATAGAAGCCACGTGCAAAATTATATAACTTTGCTGTGATACGTACTTAGAATACTTTTTTCGCTAGAAGTCGATCCTGGTTCACCATCAGGTCTTGATTACGACAATAATGCATTATCATTAGAAGTAAAGGTGTAGGCTGGGAGTGCCAAATTTAATTTGCTTGATTTGTTGCAAGGCTTTTCTTTAAAGACGTTGACCATTTCCATCAATAAATTACGATCTATTCGTAGAAGCATTTTACTTTTTTTATATTAAAGTTTGCAAAATGTCAAAATATTTTCAGTTAGGTTATATTGTCTTTTTTGCACTGTGGCGTAGCGGGTGGAGGTTGGAAGACGAGCCATGTAGAGGTACAAGAGGGGGGAGGTGGAACGGAGACGACTAATTGACCATCGAGTACATGCAAATCGCTAATTACCGTCGTTTACCAGCCTTCGCAAATAAATAACGTTACAGTTATCCACAGTGCTATGTTGCGGATATCAGATAAGAAAATAAACGTTAATTAGTTTTATCTTCAATTGATTGCGCATTGCGAACGAATTTAACTTCCGTTCGAAGATCCGATCGTCTGTTGCTAAGTGTAACCGTAACGAAAGAAAAGTATGAGGCATTAACACATAAGGATAATTTTATTCACTCGTTCCAATTAAGGAATTATGATATAAGAAAATACATTGAGCCATAGCTGATAAGACTTTCGATGAGATAGAGATATAGACTTCAACTGTTTGGAAGGTAGCACAGACAGACACTTGTATGAAATACCTATAAAGTAAATATATGTGGGCAAATCAGACAATATTGAGTTAGCACCTTTGAGACTAGTGTTAACTGATTTATCAACGAGTATAGTGAGTCTAAATAGGTATAATTATAATTATACGATACAATGATCTGAAAGAATCTTAAAAAGCAGCTATATTATGGAGTATCTATAACGTCTATAGGCGAGAAAAGGTCGGAGAAGGAAATTCGTTCAGGGCTGGCAACGCGCGTATGACACCCCTGGTGTTGTACAGTCAACAGCACACCAACCTACCCTAATTCATTGCAAACTCGCCGCTATTACCGCACCATAGAGGTGCTGTTGACTGTACAGTAAGATGGTAGTATAACTGATATTTTTTGCATTCACCGTTTGACTACAACATGTATTTCTTTTATCTATGACTACACCATGCAAAACTTATTAATAATATTATAACAACAATAGACTTGCTCAGACACTAATAAATATGATTATTGACAAGGAATCCAAGTACATATTAGGCGTGAATGGAAAAGAATAATTTCTTGCATCATTTACTCACAACCGGTTATTTACTTATTTAGTCATGCATAACTTAATTATCCGTAAATATTATAGACATATAGAAAATGAAGTATTGATCACTGTCAACCATTTTTATTATTACACAGATGAATCCATGAATATTTTTCTAAAGAACTTAGGGTGAGTTGCAACGTCAAATTTGAAGTTTTTACCGCTGCGCCGCTGACGTTGAGACAAAATGGCGTACTTTGCGTTTTTCTGCGCACGATAAAGTTAACGTCAAAATTGACGATGCAACTCACCCTAAGAGTTGGGTTACACCAGTCAACTTTGACTTTAACTTTAAACTGAGCAGAAAAAGTTAAGCACGCAATTTTGTTTAAACGACAGCGGCGCGTAGGTCAAAGTCAACGTCAAAGTTAACTGGTGTAACTCACCCAAGTACTAACATACTGCTGTCCCTTTTCTTAATATTTACCCTATTTACTTGTAATATTTTTTCTTTGTTGTAGGTGAAGAAGGCCGTGCGGAAAAATATGTAATGATTTTTTTCTAAGCTGAGAACTAACATAAACCGAGAAATATACATATTTAGAATCGTCTCTTTTTTATTAATTTATGCTAACTTTATTTGAAAAAAATGTTACAACGGGGGGAGTTAATGCTAGAAATATTTCCTACAAGCAACATTCGGGAAAAACTGAAATAATATTTCTTCAGTACTCTTTTTTCCTATGCCTTTTTCACATGACTGCAGTATGGGTGGGCGATACAAATATACGTTTGGTAATAATAGTTAGTTAGTTAGTTTCTGTAAAAAGGTAATAAATATTCAGAAAACCTACGTTTTAGTCGTGATCGCAGATACCGGAGTACTCTATTTGATAAGAAATAACACTAAATCAAACATCATGCACATAATTTACTTTGTTAATTATAATATGCGGTAAGCGAGAGATAAAAGATAAATGAATTTCATTGAATTATATTTATACGACATTATTAACAGTATTTCAAATCCGTTTATTCGTTTTTCAAATCCGTCTTCAATTTCGCGAAATTAGCGTGATTACTTATATACAAACAATTCAAACCAAGTGATTTATTTCGTTGTGTTACAATCTTAAGAGTTTTTACATCTATGTCACGTGATGTAATATTTTAACGGTTAAAAACTTTGTTTTGTATAGTGTATTTTATCAGTTTACGTGATTCTTAGAACGTAAATTTCAATGTCCATTGCCGCCGCGACAAACAAGTGATGTTGGTAGTTGTCATGCAATACAGCAATCATAGCGTGCAGTGTGGGCACAAAATATCGAGAGTGCGAAAAGATAACTCGTATGCGGTAATAAATGTACTAGCTGCGCCTCGGAGCTAGTAGGTACATTTCTTACCGCTTTGCTCCCGTGGGAATTTCAGGATGAAATGTGCCCTATGTTGTTATTCCAGGTTATATTCTACCCGTGTAAATTTCATAAAATGTCCAGTATATTGTGTTTGAAAGAATAACAAACATAACGTGTGTATGTGTCCTCACAAACTTTCGCATTTATGATATTATTAATAGGTTTTCTTAAAATGATACAAGCATTTCCGAAGGACCAGTGTTGAGAAGAAATGCCGACAGAAATAATAAATGCGTATTTTATGCGTTATATCATGAGAAGATTCCACTTGATGTACACACACACACACGTAGAGCTCTTAATAGACTTGGTTGGGAGTTGTGTTGGGAGATGCAGAGAATACAGAGCTAAGGGGGTACTCAGATGATAAACTACGTGAATGTAGCACACTCTGTGCAAACAAGAGCTCGTCTTTTATCTTGGCCGAAAGGCCCTTCCTTATAAAGCTGAATAAATAAATTATTTTGACTGGCATTTCGACTTACAAGGTATGACACTTACCTAGATCAATGTCAAAAATCCATTATTATGTTGTTTCGGAGTAAATATTTTAAAAAAAAATTAAGCATCACGTTGTATTAAGTTATTACGTTGATAACTATTGGTCAGTTAGTGTACACTTTATTATTTATATGCTACAATGTTATAGTAAAGAGTTAAATTGTTTTTAATCAGTTCCTGACCATTTTTCTGTGTTCTCGTCGTTTTTTCTTAAACTACCTATGACACATTATATTGTTTTATTTAAAAGATTCTCCGCATTTTGAAAATGAAACAATTATAGAGCTACAATATTCTTATTACATTTAATATTATAACATTGGTCAAGTGCGTAAAATATCCTGTATACTTGACTGTCTTACAGGACAAAAAAGTAACAATGATCCAAGATCCTCATAAATTCTCATATTCAAAACAATACGTGCGTGAAGTTCGCATTTTACTCAAGCAAAGTATATAAAGTATACGCATATTATTTTCATGTACATTTATGGAGATGTAAATTAAAAGTGATATTATATTTTAGTTATTTAATTTCAAATGTGAAAATAAATAAAAAACATATGAAGCAAATTCGAAAATCAAAATCAATACATAGAATTGTTTTATTCTTCTTTTCAAGTGTATTATTACTAACACTGGTGTTAGATATTATTTAAGCGGCATTTGACTTGACTATTGCTACCTATCAACATCCAGCCACATGTAGACGCATACACACACAAACTGCCGACCAGTGTGCAGGTTTCTTTGGGATGTTCTTAATTAATATATGTTGAGAAGTGTTACGGGTACGCTGAAGTTCATTAGCTACATTTCGACAGCTATAAATTTCATTATTATGTTTTATTTCATTAGTCTTTGAGTAATTTTATTTCTTACTTTAGTTTTGTTGTGTTCAAATTAATAATGTGATTTCAATTTTAGGATATAATTCTTAAGATATCATACTTTCCGATTGTAGTACACCACGGTGAGTCACTTCTACAATCAATTTGACAATCAAAATAAAATATATTGTGCTACTCTAGCATAGACTGAAGTACTTATGTATACTAACCTTAATAAGGATTTGGTCTGAAGATAATCATCTAAAATCTAAATAATGATACAAAATGACGATAATCCAAAATCTTTCATTAATTCCTTCAAAATCGTCTGTTTAGGAAGTACGATACCAGACAGACACACATACATGTGAAACTTAGCACCTAACCGGAAAGAAAAAGAATATATAATAAATTTCAGTGCATGCCCTGCGATTTAGGATAGCGTGGCTAAAATAAAAATTGACGGCACACGGCGGTGAAACGCCCAAGTTGTGTGTGCATTAAGTGCAGTCGGTGCATTCGGTGCATCGAGTCACGCAGCCGTCTGACACGCAATACTTGTCACGAGAGCCGCTGAATTGCAGGACCTGAAAAATAATGCGACTGCATTCAACAACGGCTTTCATAAAATTATAAGTAAACAGGCTGCTGTCTGAAAGGCAATATAATTCGAAAGAGGACAATTAAGTATTTTCAGTGGGCGTAGTGCGGGTTAGCATTTCACTTCTCACCATCGAATCGATTCGAACTGAGACACAGCGAATCAACCACATTGCGCCATTGTGACGCAACGATAACCACACTACAATATCATTGGTAACATATAGATATTTGGGAGAATAGGGCCTGCCTAGTTGCCTGGATAGCTGTTGACGACCACCGTGGTATAGTGGTCACCATCCCGCACGCTATCTGGGGGTCCTGGATTTGATTACCAGCGCTGGCAAATTATTTTTACCTGTGATCATAAATATTTATCGGCGGTTGTGGATGTGCTGTAACCGTGTCCATCGGATCTGCAAAGGATTAAGCAATGTGAATTTCAATATTTTTCTTTCACACCTACTGGTTTAATGAAGTAAAACATTATGTACTTATGTTGGAACACCAACATTAAAAAGTTTTTTTTTTATATTTCATTTTTTGGTTACGGCAACATTGTCTGTATCGAATTTCTCTCTCTAATAAACGGTCCATAGGTCGCTGGTTCATATCCCGAAGGATCATGAATAAAAATGTAAAATATGAATATAGCGGACTGTAGATTTAAGCTGGTAAAAATAAAAATCCAGGAGCTACGAAGACACGTGACTGTTTATTAGAGGGAGAACGAACAAGAGAGAGAAATACAATCGATACAGACAATGTTGCCGTAACCAAAAAATGAAATATAAAAAAAAGAACTAACCAAAAAATGAAATATAAAAAAAACTTTTTAATGTTGGTGTTCCAACAACTTATGAGATTCAAAGATTACTTAACCCACAAATAAAGGTTGTTGTACACAAACACGTCATATGCAAAGAACTTTAAAATTATGTGTTCGTGTCAAATAGTATGAAAAGTAAGCTGTGCCATGAGAATCTAATCTTGATACGGGACAAAAACAAAACAATATCGCTCAGTTGGTCGACCTGTGTTACCTTGTTGTGTAAAAATTATAAAACAACTGGAATGGAAAATGTTTTAATATGGTGCAAATATACATATTTTCATCGTATTGTTTGAACATCGTATTGTTTGAACAAGTTACAAAACTTCTGGGGTTAATTAAAAAATAAACTAAAAATAAATATTATCAGTGAATCATCGCTAATTAGTAGTTACGAATATATTAATATCGGTTTATGTAGCTATGGCTTTGAGGCTTACACCCAAAATACCGATACTACTCTGTAGTTCTTCAAACAGAAGTGAGACAAAATACAACCTTAGATTGACACAGTTCTACTGCATATTCTATGTATCTTTTCTATGCAGCATTCATCTAAGTCGTGGACATAATTACGCCCTTCTCGAACTAACACTAACAGAACGACGTTTTCAGATTCCTTCTGAAAGAAATCATTCATAAAAGTACTCTTTTCTTGAAATGTAAAGAAAATATGTAACATCTAGACGATGTATTTTAACGTTGTATCTCCCAAATAATAAAGCAAAGTAATAGTAAACAGATCTCGTGTAGTTTCGGAGTCAACGCACTCTTACGTTACCATATAATTTTGTAGAAATCCCTGCAGCGTTACAAAAGGGGGGAGTGGAGAAGGGGGTCTGGTGTTGATAACCTGGATGGGGGTGTAGGGTCGTGGACCTTACGCCCAATCTTTGTCTTTACTGCAACCATCTCTGAGACCTGATAGGTACTGGAACGACGTTTTCGTAACAATTTTTAAACTTTCGCCTTGCAGTCTTCGGATGAAATATGTTGAAAAGGATAAAAGTAGATATTATGATTACCTTATTAAATTTTTTTTAAAGTACCGACGTAGAATTGAAATATTTGCGACGCCCGCCTGTTGATCGAAAGGTCTCATGTTCGTATCCTACTCGTGCCATATGAGTTTGTATACCAATCTGACTCATATGTACTAGTTTTTATAGACGACCACTTGCTTTCGGTGAAAGAAAACATGGCGAGGAAACCTGCACACTGTTGGAAAGATTAGTTCACTAGTGTGTGTGCGACTACCTGCCA
This sequence comes from Plodia interpunctella, assembly GCF_027563975.2. Classification (NCBI taxonomy): domain Eukaryota; kingdom Metazoa; phylum Arthropoda; class Insecta; order Lepidoptera; family Pyralidae; genus Plodia; species Plodia interpunctella. Next base: position 3,522,286 of record NC_071300.1, on the reverse strand, counting down.
CTAGATGGCGGCAAGTAGACGTAAAAAGTCATGTCAGGTGCCTTTAGGCGACTTTAATAAAATCTGACACCAGTGTTAGCAATAACACACTAGATATGATGATGAAGACCTATAAAAAATAAACTCGGCATATTAACCGTTTACGGTGAATATACTGAGCTTCTTTTTAAAATATTAGGAAAAAAATCTTTTTTCAGGAAATTTCATATGTTACCTATGACTGTTAAATAATGTTTGTTTATTACTTATTATTTGGTTGTATTAAATGAATATTACTGCCACTATCTGTCAACGGATCAATAAAACCAGTATTTTTAATTAACCGACGCTCTAACATAGTGAGGAATTTGTCATAGTACTTGAAATGTTCCCTTCATATTTTCATATCAGTTGGATAAATTGTTGCATGATTTTTTATAATAATGTAGGGTAATTATTAAAAATCCAGATAAGGTAGCTATGCGATGTGTGATATTAAACAACATGCTTTGAAAAGAACTTAAATACAGACAAGACGGAGTAGTTAATATATTTTAACCGACGTTAGAAATGTCTAGTTTACCTATTCACCTATTATTTATATATATATACCGTTTTATTATATGTATATTATCTATACATATAATAAAACTGGAAGGAATTTGATGAGGTTTTCTTATATCTCGGATGGTCTAACTTAAAATCTTGTTTAATATAGATTATTTATTTATATTTATTTTGACATAATATAGCCTATAGCAATCTTGAATAATGGTGTAATGGTGAAATAATTTTTGAATTCGGTTCGGTAGTTTCAGAGATTACCCGCCTCAAACATACAAACTCGCAAACGCTTACCTCTTTATAATAATAGTATAGAAGTATAGATATTGCTTAGAACCCGAGGTATTAACATTAATATGTTTAATTATTAAACGCGGGTGAAGGCGCGGGCAAAAGCTAGTTTTGAATATAATTGCATATTTCAGTTTCCGATACCTATTTACGTTTCCGATAACGATTTACCTAGGTTTGATTTTCTATTTGAACCAGTTTCAACAACTTACTTCAGTTGCGTGATTTCCATGGAAACCCGTTTTTTATTCAGTTCCATAATATATATATATATATATATATATATATATATATATATATATATATATATATATATATATATATATATATGAAGTTGAAGAAGAAGCAGCTTGCAGCAATGATTGGAGTATCCGAAACCAGTATTTTGAATATTCTACATGATCATCTTGGCATGACTAAGGTCAGTGCAAGATGGGTTCCGAGAATGCTCACGCCACTTCAAAAACATGAACGTGTCGAGTGTTCTCGTCAGTTTTTGGAGCTCTGTGGAGAGAGAAAGGAAGCAATTATGGCCCGGATTGTTACTGGTGATGAAACCTGGGTTCACCACTACGAACCTGAGTCGAAGCAAGAGTCGATGCAGTGGCATAAAAAAGGCACACCTCCTCCAAAGAAGTACAAAGTGACACAATCGGCTGGCAAGATCATGGCGACTGTCTTTTGGGATACAGAAGGCATTTTATTGATCGATTACAAAGAACGTGGTGTGACTATAACGGGACAGTACTACGCTTCTTTACTGGAAAGATTAAATGAAGCTATTAAGGAAAAAATAAGAGGAAAGTTGTCAAAAGGTGTGCTCCTTCTGCACGACAACGCACTCGTTCACAGGTGCCATGTTGCGACGGCTGCCATTCACCGATGCGGCTTCGAACAATTGAACCACCCACCCTACAGTCCAGCACCCAGTGACTATTATCTATTTCCAAAAATGAAAAAAGAGCTGTGTGGAAAAAATAATGGCGACGATGAAGAAGTGAAGTCGGCAATTTCGGCCTATTTTGACACCAAAGATAAATAATTTTTTTTCGATGGTATAAATAAGTTATTTGAGAGATCTGAAAAATGTATTAGATTTAAGGGAGAATATATTGAAAAGGAAAAATAGTTTGGTGTTTAATTTCAACCCGCTTCCCCCTTATTCCGCGAACTTTTTGACCTCCCCTCGTATATGTATATCAATAATAATTTAAACGGAAGTTTATGAACATCGTACTTTTAGTAAAACATGCAGACTAACAGTAGTCGCTCTGTGCAAATAAATATATTTTATTGAGAAATGTTGTGTGTGGTTAATTCATCTTCTTTGTTCACTTCTCCTACTTTATTTGGTGTCGGGTTGTGTGTGGTTGACTGTACTCAAGTTAATATGAAATGAGGTCACTGTAAATCTGCACGTAGTTGGATAAAGACAAAGTTTTTAAGCCATTCGCCTTTACTTTGTGTGTTTAACTTGTATTAAAATTCACTTCAAGAAATATTGTCAACATAAATGAGTTATTATAACGTGATCGAGTGAATTTTATTTTCGTTTCATGTACATAATGAATTCACTGTATATAGCTTTTTTAAACTGCTTAGCAAGCAAACAGACATGCGGTCGACCTGATGGGAAATGGTCACCGCAGCCGCAACACCAGAGGTTCACACCGAATGAATCTTGTCACGCCGTTCCGAACGCAATCCCAGAGAGTCTTAATTTTTTTTTAATGTTTAAACTTCGAGCTTTATAGTCTTGGGAATGCAACCGACAGGAAAGGATGAGAGAGAATGAAGGCTATCTGGAGGTCATGTGCGTACTATCTGCAATATTAATTTTTTTAGATTTTTGTCTTGACGGGGCTGATAAATCTTTCGGAACTTTTACAAATTCATCAACCTTACAAGTAAAGAAAACTGAATTTATTTAACAATTTATTCACTGAGCTTTGTCGTCGTCGAAGAATAACAAGAGTAATTGTACGATTTACTTTAATTTTTAAATTCATTTTTAATATATATTTTATTTACTCTTGTTCTTCCATGCCTAATACTACTTGAGATAAATTTAGTAAAACATTAAAAAGCCCAATTACTTTCTCTCCTTTTATCATATATTTTTTTCTGATATATTTTTATGCAATTTTTGATTAGCTTTGAAATATCTAAACTTTTATAAGTCTGCTTCTAAGCCTAAGGCTCAGTTAAGTTCATTGCTCTTGCAACTAGAGCGATGATCTGGACCTAAGCTACGTGAGGCATTGACTTGGAGAGTTTGGTTCCCAAATTCCTGAGTTCAATGGTTATTTTCACCCGATGGCACTGCGTAGGGTGAACGACATTATTACAGGCTACGACTTCACATGTCAGTTGCATAAGTCTTTGTGTTGCCTTATTGGGTTTGAGTTGTTTGACGTCGCTTATATGTGTAGACTGATATTTGGCACGGTATTCAAAATCGAAAATTATCAACATTTAAAACATCATTTTATTCGGCCCAGATATCATTGTTAGTGTATGTTAGTGTTTTTTGTTTTGTAACAAATTCGATAAATTTAATTAAACGATAAAATCGTAAATAGTATAACCTAAGTAGAAACCATAAATTGTCATTCATTTCTTCATCATATATCCATGGAATTAGTACGAAGTACTTACTAAGTCCATGCATATATCGTAATTGGGATAGAAATTATCCTACTTTCGGTTGTAACTATTGACAGATGTTTATACAGTCGAAGAATTATGAAGACTTCTTGGAAATGATTGATGGTAGGGATTCCTATTTTTTTAACAATTTCAAATCATGCCATTGTGATACCTATGTAAAAAACTTATTCGTTACTTCAATAACCACATTTTGTCCATGTAGAAACACAATTTGTAATATAAAAATATATTTAAAGTAACCTGTTCTTAAATACTGTAATTAAATACACTAAATTGAACTTTTTAATTCATGCCAAAAGAATCGTTTCCGAGTGCGAAGGTTTTGTTTGTATGGAACTATTTATTCACTGATTCGACACCTTAATTAAACCACAATACTGAATTGAAGATTTCAAGCAAGAATGTAAAAAATAAGTGTAATATCTTGGGTGAAGGCATAATGAAAAGGCCGCACGCGTCAGGGCAAGTACTTTAGCACCATTTGAAAGTACACATTTTCCCAAATGATCTCACTTTATCGGCACGTTAGATAAATGTGAGATGATGATTGAATCGTCTCAAATTGCAGACTCTGAACTAAACCTATTCTGCTCACTACATATCTGCTTGGAATCGTGACTTGACTGTCTTTAAGATTGTCTAGGGGCTATCATAGGTCTGTCTACCTTAATATTTATTTAGAAAAAAGTTTTCTTCCGGCCAGTCTTACCGAAATAAACGAATAACTTTTTGTTTAAATTCGGATTTAGGATATATTATGTATACCCTTTTTTATAATTCTTTTAGGTACCAATAACTAATTTCCAAAAGGTATCTAAATAATGATTTAAATCTGTACTACGACACTCTTCATGGAGCCCAACATTTCCAGATTTTCGGGCACAAAATTCAGCTCTAGAAGTAAACGGAACGATTTTATTGCGTAATGAATGAGGGTCGGCGTACGGACTCAGGGGGTGAGGGGTGGCGTCTCATCGCACCGGTGGTGTGGGGGGTGCAATACCCCCCTTAGGAGCCTTATTTCGGGTCATCGAGCCCAGAGTTCGCAAAGCAGAGCCTCGCTGAGTACTTCTTGAAAATTAATTTTAAATTGGATCTTGCTAATAGTGCAAAGACAGATTCACTTAGTTTATTTCATATCAATTTTAAGTTAAAATTATATGAATTTATCGCTTATTTATTATATTATTTACCTTTATTTTTAAATGTTTATAGATCTCACGAATTCTTCTTCTAATTTTACTAAAGTGATCAACTGTAGTTTCGGTAACATGGCAATTTTCGGGGTCCATTTATTTACCTTGTCATATTCAAACTAAATAAAAAAAAAATTGGTTATATTTAATTTGAGTATGAAAAGTACCACTGGGGATAGCCAAGGCTATAAATAAGATTAATATGAAGTTATAGCATACATTTGCATACATCGCGAACTTCGACAGAATTTTTTCTAACGAGAAATGAAAGAATGTGGTAAGGTTGTTTCACATTTACAGGGAATCACTAAACCTAATACTTCCTATCTCTGTATCATCTGAGTGTCTTTCTGGTTTATTCCTCAGCCGTAACGCGTCGCAGTCCAGGGTCCGCTTTCTAACTTTTTCTTCTCCATTTCGCTTCGTATATAGAAGCTTCGCCCGCGGAAAATTTAATCTAAATTGGCACAGTAGTTTTGTAGTGAAAGCATGACAAACATACAAACATTTATAACTTTAATATGGAAGTTTAGATTCACCTTCTATCCTCCTGATTCTCGAACGCACTGTGATTAGTGCGTCTTATATCACCTGTGCCGAATATGAATAATTTTATCAACGAACTTTCATGTAAACATGCCTCGCCTGTAGATGTGAATACGGCCGCAAATAACGCTCGCCTATTAATCCAATACTAAGGCAGCGACAGGTGAGGCCGATAATCTTGCGCCGGCGCATACGGCGTGACCTTTCCATAATTGAATAGGCGTGCTCGTTCTACGCACGCACGTCCTAAACGCACGCAAGCATCAGTATTACATGTAGAAAATTGTTATCTCCTACGTACTAGTCATATTTTTCTAACCAGTTGTAAGTGTCAACTACAACCCCCTTTTGGCGGCTTTAAATGAGACCACTATTGCAGCAATAAAGTAGCTCTTTAAAATTTTATTATTAAATAATTTAAATGCCTCGGCTTGCTGCGTAGAAACTGTTAACTCGCACCTGGAGGAATATTTTTTTAATGAAAATAATACTTAGTATGGAAATCCTACGTAAACATGTATTTACAAAAGCCGTTTTACCGCACGCATTATTTTTTTTATGTTAACGTTTTATTTATTTATATACAACCCTGTATTAATATTCGTGTCGAAACCTGTATTTTATGCAGATTAAATAGGTACCTATGCTAAATCTGTAAATTATAGTCATTTTATGACGAAAGTCTAGACTTCTAGTAATGCGTCACAATAATCTTGGCAGAATCATCATAAGGCTTGCCTATAAATATAGAGAATTGGTATATAAAATTAATCAAATAGATGACAAGCTAAATTTTATTAGACCCTAAATGGCTTCAAGAATTCAAGTTTCGGTACGGCTTAGCGACCCAAAGCCCCAAGTGTTTACCAAACGGTCATTCGACAAATATGATTTAATATTTGATATTTCTGACAAATACTTAACATGACATCAAACGTAATTCGTCCAAATGTGACTCGGTCTACGCCAAAATGAAAAACTCTCCTGCTAAATCCTCATTCAAAATCATTCAAAATTCTCAAAATTTTAAGGTCTTCATGGCGTTCATGGCATCACAGCCTCAAATACAACCCGGAACATACGAAAAGGAGAGACAAATAGAGGTGCTGTTGACAGTACACACGAAATGGCTTCCTAATAACATAAGAAAGCAAGAGAAAATATGCCAGACACTGACATCAATAAAACGAAATGCGACTACAAGATAATGACTAAAAACAGTTATAGTTGTATAAAGGTGTTATTAGGGTTTAAAGCTGAATGTAATCAGATTATAGGGGTGTGATCGCACGTGATAATTGAAACATCTGTGGCGGTAATCGGGCGGAAAACCACTTCGCTGGCCGCTGCACATTTCGATTTTTCTCCTTTGATGTGTTCAATAATGCATGAGCTCGATCGCCGCTTTCATACCAACACTGATAGATTTATAAGCATTTATAAGTGATCCGATGCACACATATTAAGCGCACATTTTGTATGCAAGTTTACTTCTCAATGATTAGGCCAGGCAGGCCTACCATATTTTACGGAACGCTTCAAGCACCGCTGTTCAATTTAAGAACCTGAAATGAATCGCAATACTTAGTTTTAAAAATTAACTTGATGGTACGAATTAGTTGAACAGTTTAGGTCCTGAACTGGATCGAAAAGATTAACCGCCCTGAAACGGTCCGCACAGGTCATATAAACCCCTCAAGGTTTGATAAATAATAATATATACATACTACTTATCTATATTTTCTTAATTAACAAGAAGGACCCCACAATACAACCTTTTTTAAAACGATTAAATTTAAAAATCCTATCGATAAACCGTCATTTAAAATCGCCACAATTAGGAGCTCTACGCATGCGTCTACTTATGATTAATTCATAGATTTCAGAGTAGAACTAGATTAGTCTATTTTTCTTGACAAAACCACAATTTCATACACTTTACGTATTCTGTAGTCTAGATTTAAAATTATCCCTTTTCTCTCTAAAATATAGTTTAACACTAAAAGCATTCCCGTGTCCGCGTTGCCCGCGATTAAAACTAAAATTCGATTTGGCGTTTGTTAAATTTTGAGAGAGTTTTTATTTATATCGCTCCAGTTCCAATGTACCGGGTCAGCAGTTCTGTCTGTCTGTTTATTGATTCGCTAACGGGTTGGTTAATTTTGGCAAGGTGCGCGTTTCTGTTATCTACGTAGGTACACAAGACTGCATTGCTTTGGTTCATTTTCGCGAAATGCATTTTGGTTGTGTTGTTTGCTTTTATCTGCTTTTTGTGGTATTCGTTGTGTAATCACGGCAAGATTTGTCATGTTCGTCCTTATAATACATGTTGTGTTCTTTCCCAATTGTTTTTATTCAATTTGAACACATAGCTATACCTACATATCTATAAATGCTTATAACATCCCCCCGTGTTTCTGGTTGCTTTCGGGTCTGCAAGGCTATTGCCTCTTAGTCACATCATACGACATCCACTGAACATAGTTGAGCGGTCCTATTCTAGTCTAGGACAGGACCACATGCCAAACCATTACCATAAGTTACATGCATTATTATGGATGAATTCTAAGAATAAGATAAGAATTTTTCATTTATTTTTTAAAGAAAACACGAGTGCATACAAATTAGCATTAAAGAAATAGTTTAAACACGAAAATAAACAAATGAGGTGCTCCTGGTATATTAGTTCTATTTACACAATGTATTCATATTGTCCGAAATTTTTTTATTTCTTTTTTCGTACCCATACTTAGGTTATCTTCCACAAAATAACAAAAAAATAATCAATTTACACTAACTGATATTTTTCTATCCAGTTCATTTAATTTTCCCAAGTGGCAAATTACATACTTTAAAGAATCACACATCAAAATGCATACTACGTCGCCTGCTTAATGAAGCATAAGTAACACTGTTAAACTTACATCTAATGAAATGTAGGAATTTGGTTCAAGTGCCGCCACGTCGAAAAAAAAGTACACTAACGTAAGTAATATTTCCATGGAGATATTTAATCGAAAAAGGAGTACGTTGTGTAAACTTTGAAATGCAGAAAAAAGTGATATGGAGTCTAATAAGTTTGACCTTTAGCATTTCTTCATAACTGCAATTAAAACGTTTAGTGCGCGCCGCGGACCCCTCGACAAAAATTGCGACACGTACAAAATATATGTGACCACCTATTTATTTATTTGTGCACTCAGAACTGATAAGAATTATCAAACAGTACAACATTTTTATTCATATTTATCTTTATGGTAAAATACATACACAATACAATTTACTTATATTATTTTTTTTATTTAGTTTTTTTTTCCTTATTTTGTACATCTATTATAACTACCCTGCTACTGTATACATGTTCTCTCAACCTATCGTCGATTGACTGTAAGAGATCCCTACAGGGGATAAGTCCGCCGTTGTACATGTATCTTTTTTGTCTATATCACAGATATATGAAAATAGTTTTTATATCTATGTATTCCATGTACGTATTCTCGTAATAAATTTAGTACAAACATTTTTTTGATTGATAATTATGCTCTGAAAAATCATTATAAAGCATAACCGCAGCTGGGATGCGAAAGGCTCAAACTTGGAAATAAAAACAAGTGTATACCAGTATGTCTCAGTATAGTAATTTCATCGAATACTAAGTAACTACTTCCGGTGAAGGAAAACTTCATGTGGAAACCTGCAGTCGAGTTCATTATCAACTTGTGTGTGAAATGGAGAAGACCAGGTGACCAGGTTATGAAGAAGAAGAATCAAGGAAAGGCAATATAATAAACTGTCTCCATTCGATTATGGTCACATACAGACACAGAGCACCTGACGGCCTTGCAATAAATGACTTGTGTAGATATAAAAATAAAACAAGTGTTACCTACTCTGATAGTTATACATATAGAAACTTAGCAAAAAAATATGTATGCAATTTATTTAAATTTCAAATTGCGAATTTAAATAAATGCTTATGCAAATAAATTTGTTTTGGGTAGGTACCATCCATGACACAAAATTACCATTGGTTAATATAACTTGCATTTAAAAAAAATCCTATAAATAGACAAAAATATACATTGACAATTTATATAATGTAGCTGCAATACGAGCCAATTTCAGAATTTGGCATAATGTAAATTATTTTTTATTTTCATTATTTTTTTTTGTTATTATATAGCTAATTCACCGATTTTGTCTTTGATACACTTTTAAGAAACAATCTTAAAGAATAACGAAAGTTATAAACACATACAAATGCTCTTACCAACATAGTGGAAGTAAAATAGCGAGATATACTTATTGTATAAGTATTGTTAAGTTCTATAATGATTTATTATCAATCATCGATTTTTAAAGCAATATGAGGCAGGTGTATTATAATATGCGTATTATTTTCGACCCCAGTCTTAGTTCTGCATTCTTGAGTTACGTTTAGTGAAAGCACAAAATACTGAGCATATAGAAAATGTTTCTAAAAATCTTTAAGTAATATGTTTCAATATTCAATTAAATCTCATTATGAAGATTACATGAATATTAAAATTTAAAATCTTAAAAATTAACCACACAATTCATATTAAGTGAGCAAATCCATACATCATGACAAAATAAAGCATCGGTTACTAAATGTGTTCTCAAGATTTTTAGAGAAACCAATGAAATCAAAAGATTTGTGTAAACGTAGGTACCTGTTTTATACGTTACGTTGATAGGAGTTCTTTGTAGATTTATGTCATAAATATTCGGTTTATTTAAAATGATAATAATGATAGCTATTATTTACTGAATCAGGGTTTGTTGTCACTTTCATAAAATCTAACACCAGTCTTGGCAATAATACATTAGATAAGAAAGAACGCTTTGTTTCGTAATTCCCTTATTGGCGTCGATTAAGATAATTTTGAATAGAGTTTAATATCTACCTGTCACTGTTTTGTAGCGTGACGTGAATAAATTTGCATTAGGCTGCGTGTGTGTGGTGTGCATGCATGCATGTACCGCCTCCGAGGCGGCGCCTAGTTGCGCCTATCAATCACTCATTCACAACACATTCGTAATTTCACATGGATGTCTTATAAAAAAGTAAATAAATAAAAGTAATATCTTATATAAAAGTAATAAAAATGAAATAAATCAATCAATGATAATGAGACGAAAGCAATATATAATTCTTGCTATCAGTTCACGCTTTACAAAACAGCTATTCTTTTGATAGATCATTGAAGATGCATTTGCAATTTGGATAGTAAACATTTTATACACACATTAGTTATTTTATAGATATTAAATACTGTACTGTGTTATACTTCATAAAATAAATGATATATAAAAAAACTGGCCAAGTGCGAGTCGGACTCGCGTACGAAAGGTTTCGGAAAATCATCTAGAAAATTGGCAAAAAAATCACGTTTGTTGTATGGGTATAATAAATTCATATTTATTCTGTGTTATATCGGCAACAGACAACATTTTTGAAATTTTCGACTGTCTAACTATAACGGTTGATGAGATACAACCTGGTACCAGACGGACAGACAGATGACTGATAGCGTAGTCTTATTACCAGGGTCTCTCGTTTTGCCCTTTGGGTACGAAACCCTAAAACGAAAAAATATCTGTATATTAGATACTTAAATATAGTTTCATCGATTCTATTAATGAACGGTATGTATTAAATTGCAGTAATAGCAATTAAAATGTTTATACATAATACCTCAGTTTCACCTGGGTGGGTGTTCGTTCAGCTAAAGATAATCTTGCAATTGACCTATCCCGACAAATGTAGTTTATAACTATCATCTTCATTACATAGCAAAATAAGAGTAATTAAAATAGTATGTATGTTTGTAGACGATGTAATTATTACCCTAAAACTATTCTACTTAGCTCGTTACTATCGATAGTTAGGTACTTTTTACATCTATGTCGCTTCACTGGAAGAAAAAGCTTTCTTCAATCTACTTATTATTATATAGAGGTAAGCGTTTGTGAGTTTGTATGTTTGAGGCGGGTAATCTTCGAAACTACCCAATCGATTTCAAAAATTCTTTCACTATTAGAAAGGTACATTATCCAAGATTGCTATACGATTGGCTATTTTATCTAAAAATTCCGAAACCCCGGGCAACTTCTAATAAATAATAAAACAGTATGTAGACTATATCAATAATACATAGGAGATATTAGAAAAATAATGAAGAGTGTCTTTATGTGACTATATAGAAACATAAAGATATTTTTTTATGTCTGTTCCTATGTTTGTTCGCAAATCACTTTAAAACTTCTGAATGAAATTTGATTCGGTTTTCACAGTTATATAGCGAATTGTCTAGATTAAAATCGTGCATCGCGAGACGCCGCTTAAAACCTGATATACTTATTGACAATAAATGACTGAATGAACACTTAGTGACGAAATTAACGCAGACGAAGCCGCGAGCTAAACCTAGTTTGTAATTATGTTAAATAAATAAAGCAATACGGTAATACGACGACGCGACATAGCAAAATATAATGTATTTTTTTCCCAAATACAACTCGCAAGTACCAAAAACCGTGACATTATGCAAAACTTAAATCCCAGGTGTTTGGTCACACGACTCCTCCGTCCGGAATGTGTCCCGTCAGCTCCTTAGCAGGAACCGCGTGTGATGTGAACTCCATTCGATTCGCAGCTCGTGGTGAATCATCGTGAGAACATTTTGGTTTGTTTTGTCAATTGTTAGGATTAGTCACTTGATGAGCATGTTTAAGTAATATTTGTTAATAAGTAACCTCCACTTATGTAGATAATAAGTAGATAAAGGACAAACGCACTAAAATAAAATAAAAATAACGTTAAGAAATATCCCTCAAAATTAGTTATACCATATAAAATATATCGTAATACTTTGTACTTTATTATATTCGTTAGTGCTCTATCATTTTGAGACATTTTTCTTGTAGCTCTGTTTCCTAAATATTTAAATAACGTATATTTTTTTTGTAAGTACGTTTCCACTTTTTAATGAATTAGTATATTAAGACTCTTAACATTATTATATTTATATTATATTATTATAAATTAAATTATTAAAATAAAATTATTAAACCACTTTTTAATGAATTAGTATATTAAGACTATTAACAATATTATATTTATATTAAATTATTATAAATTAAATTATTAAAACAAAATTATTAAAAATTTAAAACAAAAGTCATTGCAAGTTATTGTCAAAAAGCCATTTGGGAAAGTCTCATTGTTAAAATTTTAATTTTCGAAATTTGCAGGTAGTAATTTAGTAACTATATGATTGGCGATGAAAAAAGCGGTTGATTACAACAGCGTTATAAAAATATGTATCATTGTAATAATCAAGCCTAGAGTATTTTCAATGGAACCTAAACCTCTCAATGCCTTGACTACAATATAAAAGGTAAGCAGCTGAAAAACCAAGTCGATTAATAAGAACTTTTACAATTCTTTTCATAACAATGCAACAATGCTTACAGTTTTTCTCTTGAACATGTTCTGAAATTCCAACGTTTCGTTGACTACAACTACAAGTAGCAGGTGTTAACAAGTCATTAAATATATTTACATAAGTCAACACAAAAGCGGTTAGGCTTTTGCACTAGTGATGACGATCACTATCGATAGATTTATCGATACTGTGAAAATTAGTGTTAACTAATTTTAAAAATTTAAAATCCTAACGGACACTTGATACAATGGCGAAAAAACAATGGAAGGAGTTTCTTCCAACACATCTGTTTCTTCTCTTGTACAGATTGTAAAAGTAAATGAAGGGAAAAATGGTTATAAATTAGCAACCTGTATTATCTAACCTCATTTATAAGCCCGCCATATACCTACAGATGTATAGTTTTGCAACCATTGCTTCTGTCTACTCCATAAGCGATAAGGACGTCACTATGCAACAAATTCCGCTGCCTTGTCTCAATGAGGACAACCCCATTTTATACTACCATAGCCTTATTGATATCCTAAAAGTAGCGAGGTCAACTATCGATATCCTAGCCAATCGATAGTTCGGCATCACTACTTTGAACCGAGTTACTATAATCGTGTCCCAGGTATTGTATGCAGATTTAGCTTAAGGTGTTACCTTTACCACTTTGTAGCGTCATATAAATTCGTTTTCAATTTAAATATCCAGTATAATGATGTTATTATATCGACATTGTTTTAAGAGATAAGGGACAGAGATTAGCTGATACGGTATGTATTTAAAACCATGATTTAAAAACCAGGTTTGAAGTTTAGAATTTCATATGTTAAGAAAAGTTTCAAATCAAATAATTTTACAATAATAGCATTGCCTATTGTAAATGCATAAATTTTTTACTATCATCGTCAAGATTGGGTTGAACCAGTCAATTTTGACGTTAACTTTAACCTGCGCAAAAAAACGCAATGTACGCCATTTTGTATAAACGGTGTCGATGGTGGCGTGTAGGTTAAAGCCAACGTCAAAGTTGACTGTGCAACTCGCACCCTTCGTCACTATTCGATTGATAACTTGGTGTTAAACATGGAACTGTAACTTTGATTGGTACCATTCTTCTAAGTAAGCAAAGTTAAAACCATAAACCGATGTCTATGCAAATTATGAGGTTGTAAAAACGATATACATGGGTTTATCTATAACTTGTTGTGTTTTTAGGTGTCGCTCCCGTGAGAATATCTGAATACTTTATATTTTCCATTGTTGCGAAGTCATATTCAGTATCCTACTAATATTATACATGCAAAAGTTTGTGACGATGTGTGTGTGTGTGTGTGTGTGTGTGTGTGGTGTGTATATTTGTTTCTTTTTCACTCTAAATCTACTTGACGGATTTTGATGAGATTTGGTACACGGGTAGAACATATCCAGGAATAACACGTAGGGTACTTTTTGTGCCGAAATTCTCACGGCAGCGAAGCCCCGGGGCGCAGCTAGTACTTTCTATTTTCGTATTTTCTATTTTTATATAATTCATATAATTAGACTGTAAGACCTTCTTGATTAAACAAAAACGTGTATGTACTTTCTGGAATATGTTCTTCCTGTAAATAAAAATCAGTCATCAGAATCTGTCCGTCCAGCGGATTTTTCTTGAAAATGATCAAACAAACATCTTCATCTTACTAATATTATAAACGCGAAAGTTTGTGAGGATGTAAAGTGTGTATGTATGATTGTTACTCTTCACGCAAAATCTACTATATTGGTTGTTATGAAATTTGGTACATGGATAGATTTTTTATTATTTGGTTTTATCCCGAAACTCCCACGGGAGCGAAGCCCTGGGGCGCAGCTGGTCATCCATAAACTTGCTAATTATAATGTTAGTACCTACAAAAATTAGATATTTTGAGTTCACATAAAAATAATGCGAATGTAGAACATGCGTAACCATGTTAAAGTTTAATTGCAATTAGGTTAATTGAACTTTATGATATAACTATGTGCATTTCATTACTAGTAAATATAACTCCACTAATGCATAATTGTTTGCATGCCTGGGCTTTTGCTGCAATTAATCAAAAAAAAAAACGCAACTTTAACATGAATTATGAAAAAAAATATCAATTTAAAATCATTAGTGTGTTGAACGAGACGATTGCGTGTTCGCCGGTGGCCGCCGTAACTGCAGTGGACAATCGATTCACCGTACCAATGCGGCATATTTTGCGACACTATAAATTAAAATCGTTTCATAACTTTGAAACTTCACTTCGCATTCCATTAACAAGTTAGTATTACCCAATTTCCTAAGCATTCTTTATAAAGCGGCAACGAATAAAGTGTTCAACGATGATTTCATTACGACTGTTCTTAATTTGAAATGTGGTATGTATGCGTCATCAGGAACGTCGTTTGACGCGTTATCGATAGAATCATGTGTCACGTTTAAAGTATAGGAGATGTGTGCCATTGAAGCATCGATAAAGTTTCGATTAGTCTATATTGCCTTCCGATTGTAGTTCCGAGCGATGTGAGACTAACTGGCGAAGTTCGATGAAACCGCTGTGTTGAACAATGAACGAACTTTTTATAGATTTAACTTTTCGCAGACAGAAATTAACAGTGATTGTTTAATTATCCTGATTTTATTCACGCTTTTGCACTAATGTTTCTTAGATGGGATTACTTTGAGAAAATTCTATATTATACTTAATATATTTCAACTTATACTTTATTAATATATTTCAACTATTTATGTATAATGCAAAATGTCTAGATTTCACTCTTTCACACTACCTAAATTATATATTTGTTTGACTATCACATGTACAGATGGTTATGAAATTTGGTACACTTGTAGAATATAACTTGGAATAACACGTATGCCTTCGAGATAAAAAGTACCATAGGCTTCTTTTTATTCTCACGGGAGCGAAACCCCGGGGCGTAGCTAGTACGTGTATAAATGTCTCGACGAAACAATAGCTGAAAAGAGCGGGAAAACTTCGCGTTTAAATTTCGTTATTTATATCAAAGAATAATTTAAAAAAAATAAGTGAAAAACACGTTTTGTATAACAAAAAATTGAAGTGAATGTTTTTTTTAAAGTACATTAGAAAATATATATGTTAGGTTATGATGTACATTTTTAATAACGTAAAGAGTATACTTTTAACTTTATTTTTCACAAAAATCCTATTAGTCCTTTTCTTAATTTTAATCACTCTAGCCGGGACGAGCGTTGTATAAACATACTTATTGCACATTTTTATATAACCTTTTGTAAACATAAAAAATGTAATTATTTATAGGTTTAAATTTACATAATTCTGCTATTAAATATACTACATCGCATGCTTCTTTATCTTATATACTTACCAGCTCTTACCCGCGGCTTCACCCGCGTGAATTTCTCTGCGATAGCGAAACAAACATGATTTTCATATTAACTTTCACCAACCCATATAGTTGGAGGTCGATTAAAAAAAATAGTAATGTTTGAATGGGGGTCTACATGTATACTAGGTCTAACTTTCGCATTTGTAATATTTTTATGGATATACGACGATATTATGAATTCAACAAATCTTATTCACATTGGACATACATAAATACACTTATACTTTAATAACCCTTTTATGACACGAAAGAAGTTTATTTTCATGTCTGTAGACTTGAAGTGTCCTGTAAATGGTTACAACAACAAATTAACTGAAACCATTGCCAGAAAATGGTTTTCCCAGGAACGTTATCCTAAAAGATTTACTTTTTCGATGGGTTATCCAGTATGTTTCCACACAGGCTATAGGACTTTTTGAGGTTATTCCTAATTTTTATGTTACAGTCCATTTGTTGAGTTTGACCACTTTGTTTTGTCTATAACACAATACTTACAAAAAAGAAGACAAAAAACGTCCACAGGTAAAATCATGTATGTAACACATACGTACAACCAACAGCACCAAAAAAAAGTAAATATATCCTATTACCAAAGCATAAAGGTATGTATTCATGCAAGCATTCAAAGATTACAAAGTAAGGAAGAATCATACTTAATTAATATTGACAATGTGTAAACGCACCGCATACCGCCGGTCGCTGGCGCTGTCGTTGTTATAATTACAAAATACGCGAACAAAGGTCATATTTTTTCAGTGAGACGCAATTATGCGTAAGTCCCTTTACATAAGGCGCAATTAAAAGAATTAGAGTAATTACGTTTAATAGTCAAGAGATTACGATAATAAAACTATTTCCGTTCTGGCGACGGTTCTGGAACGGTTGTGTCCAATTTTCTGAGGCAATTTCTGATTGTTAAAAGAGATGGCTTTAATAAATCCTCTGGCAAAGTAGGTTTCGAAGATAAATACTTATTAAATACTGGTCAAGTGCGAGCTGGATTCGTGGGCTGAAGGTTCCGTAAAGTTGGTTGTTTTTGTTACATTACCTAGGACCTTCATTGATCTAGGTACATATTTACGGTTTTCAGATTAATTTCCTCAACATCTGTTGTAAGATAATTATTCTTCAAAGATCATTATTTTAGGTCAATTAACATAGTAATCTGATTTTATAGTTGTGAACGTGACGTCTATGGGCGGTGAACAATTTGTTATTTTTATTTTTCCTTTATTGGTGAAGGAAAGCTTAGCTGATATACCTAGCTATGAATTTAACGTACTATCGTTACTGCAAACGCCAGAAATGCGTTAAACTATAGGCTGTAGTTGATATTAGTCATAAATTAAACTATTTTCTTATCTGAGATAGCTTAGGTATAGTAGTCATTAAATTGCACATAAATAAAACTGCCTATACGGATTTTTCAAACTAAATATTATTACAATATCAGACTTAAATCCCTATTTTATGGTTGAAAATGCTTTATTCAAAATACGAGGTGGTTTCCGATGGTACTATTTTTCGAATTTTAGTTTTAAGTCGTCGTATCAAGGTTGAAAATGTTTTACCTCCTTGAGAGGTGTATCTTCTTGTTTCTAGTTGCAGGGTTGTGGTATTACTCCCGTTGTCCTTCAGATTCTGCCTTTGTGGTAGAAATTGGGGAAAAGTAGACATATGATGGACAGGCTAAGTATATACTTATGTATTATTTTGAATTTCGTTTGGAAGACATTAGCTAACATCTTCGTTAAAGTCTAAAACAATTGTGAAGGTGAACCCACCTTAGAATTGTTTTAGACTTTAACGAAGTAACCGTCAACCGTCAATTTTGAAAAAACGCAGGTTACCACAACGTCAACTCCTTCCATGGAGGTAACCACCTCCGAGTTTTTCCCATATTCCTCATTAGGGCCATAGCTAGTTCCCTCCAGCTGTTCCCACTATAACATTACGCGATTTGAATTTATGTCACTCTTTTCTCATGGTGCATGAGGAGAAACGGCAGAAGAATATTGAGGGACCTTACATATCGAAAACAAAAGAACACACATCATAAAGAAAAATAATTTCATGGAGCGTGCAGAAATGCAAAACTGTTGGTTTTGACCCTAGTTAGTGGCAACGGAAATAAATCTAATCGCGACAACTTCTTCATTATGGGCCCTAAATTCCCATTTTTCATAGCAATGACGCAGGTTTCAAAGACTGGGTACCAAAGGGAAGGCGGTGTGGTGGTCGCGCGTGACGTCGCACGACCTGCACTTATCTCGGCTCTCACGAGCACGCAGAGCGCGCATTGCACGACCACGCTGCTTTCGTTAAGTGCATGCGCGTATTTATGTACCTAATGCACAATACACCCCGATTGAGATTTGAATTCTTTATGGTCATGTCACAAAAGGTCGCATCATTAAACTATTTTTTTAGGATTTGCGTAACTGAGTTATATAAGTGTCTGTAGTGTATAGCTATTATAAAAAAAATCTTAAACACTTATGAGTACCGTAATTGTTATAAAAAATCATATGAATTTTGCTCTGCTAGTCGATTGTACGCGCATCTTTATAATATTATAAATGCGGAAGTTTGTGGGGATGTATGTGTGTGTGTATGTTTGTTATTTTTTCATTTATACGGGTAGATTATAAGCTGGAATAATACATTTTTCACAAATTCCCACGGGAGCGAAGCCCCGGGGCGAAGCTAGTTCCTAATAAAGTTTTGATGATGAGTATTTTTTCATTTTACATTAATATGATTTAATTGCCTTAAAGTTGTATATGTACGCTTTTTAAGGGCTACCACACACGTCTGCGCAGACGCAGGTCGCGGTCTCACGTCTTCGTATCTCAGAATCTCGCCATTTGCATCTGCAGCCTTAGCCCGGGCAGCGTAGTAGCAAAATACTAGTAAGTACCACAGGATTTTTAAAAATCAAGTGTTTTCTGTACATCACACGGATTAAGTATCTTACGAGTTTTTTATTTATCGTATGCCAGTAATTTGTTACTGTTACAATTTAAACATATATTTTTTACTATTATCGTATAGTAATAATACCTACTTTATTATGAATTTAGTTAAATTTAATAGAGTGTGGGTTGAACTGACACTTAAACCTGCGCAGAAAAACGCAAAGTACGTCATTTTGTCTTAATGTCAGCGGCGCGCAGGTCTAAAATCAACGGTGTAACTATCATTTAAGAAATATGATTTCTGATTTTATGCATATAAAATATATAATAGGTAATCCAACCTCCTCGGTTTTTTAAGAACTGACAAATATAATAACAATAAAAAAATATTAAATTTAAAAAGCCCTCTCATCCTAAAAATATCTTGAAATTAAATTAGTCCTGAACTTAAAATCATTCATAAGTGTTGCATCGCTATTACATTGTAATATGAAAAATCGTGTTGGCGCATTGAATAAAGTAAAAATAAATAACATAAAAATCACCATAAGGATAATATGCAAGATAAACATACTTTTTATAGTTTTTGTACTTAAGCAGTAATAAAAAGTCTTCATTAGATTGAATGTATTAGTTAGATTAATAGTTAATCGATGTCTTATAAAAACTTATCCATTTCTAGAACTGTGCGCTAAAATCAAGTATGATTTCTACCGAATTTTACGGTCGACTTTTCACAGGTTTTTGCTAAAACGCGGCCTTATGCGTGGTCGTGCGCTGGGAGTAATGACAGGCCGCACGCGCGCCATCTAATTGATAATGCGCGGGCGCAGACGTGCGCAAGAGACGCCATGGGAACCGCGGAACTTGGGGTTGCTCAGACCTCGAGACCACAGACTTATATTTGCGTAGATACAGTTAGCCAGTACCGGGCCATAAATATAACATGTGATATGTGTACCGTACCGCATGTCATTTTTATGGCTATTTCGATAAGGAGCTTACCATAAGTTTGACAAAAAGAACATAAAACTGTGCTGTAATTAATTTGATTAAATTATACAAGTCTTATATGTAGAATTAGTGTGACATGGCCTTGTTTTATTAATTTGACGAAGGTGAAAAAAGCATTGTTTGGTTCTATATATTATTATTATTAGTGAAGCTATCTAGTATAATGCAAGTCTATGGCTCAGACCATTTTTTTTGCGCATTTTTTTTGCGATGTCTCGTATTTAGACTTTAGACAAGCTGACCTGTGTTGTCGCATTGGCATATACAATTCTTGGAAATGTAATTGTAACATTTCGCGTAATTACATTTCATTTATTAGTAAACGGATGCTTGAAACAATTTTTTATAGTTCACAAAATAACAATATATCATTTTACCAAGGGGTATTTTCAAGCTTTTTGACCATTATTTTGTTAATCTGTCAATGGAGATACTTAAATATTTGAAAGTTTTTTTTAAAATAGTTACATCGCCACATATTGCAGTATAGAAAAAAATAATTACTTTAAAAACTCGCCATTTAATTGCGCAAATTACCGTCATAGGGGACAATTACTGCATACAAAATCCATCTTTGACCCGGCTGTAACCTGAATACAAACATTAGGCACACGCAACTTGTAGGTACTAATGGTACTAACAGAACCTGGTGCGTGTCTACCTCACCTGCAACCACATGCAAGCCCCACTTCTATTTGACCTATTTAAAGTATTATGTAATTCAAAAATCTATAATTGGCTTTAGAATGAAACTTGAAAATGAAAACTGGACTTAAAAAAAACAATGACAATGACATTGACATTTCGGTGGCGCAGTGGTAATGTACTTGCCTCTGAACCGAGAGGTCCCGGATTCGATCCCAGGTCGGGTCATGATGGACAATGATCTTTTTCTGATTGGCTCGGGTCTTGGATGTTTATCTACAGGTGTATTTGTTATAAAATATAGTATAGTTTAGTTAGTATCCCATAACACAAGTCTCGAATTTACTTTGGGGCTAGCTCAATCTGTGTGATTTGTCCTAATATATTTATTTATAATTAATATAGTCTTCTTAGTAAACCACCAGCCAGCTGGCCAGATGACATTGTTTGGGTCACGGGAATCGATGGATGAGACTGACACAGGACAGAAAAAAGTGACGTGAAAAACGCCCGCAGTGGGTTGATGTAGACTTAAAATGATTATGATGAAAATTTTCTTCTTCTTCTTCTTCTTCCACCCAAATAAAGTGGGACAATTTATTTGGGATCGCGTTTCCTCGTGCATTTCATCGACCGCCGTGGCCTCATGGTCATCACGCCGGACTGCTACACTGGAGGTCCCGGGTTCGATCCCCGGTCAGGTCAACATGGAAAATGATCTTTTTCAGATTGACCTGGGTCTTGGATGTTTATCTATATATGTATATGTTATAGAATATACTATCGTTGGTTTAGTATCCCATAACACAAGTTTCGAACTTACTTTGGGGCTAAATCAATCTGTGTGATTTGTCCCTATTTATTTATTTATTATTTATTTATTTATTTATTAGGTCTACTCCAGTCTTTGTGGATCTCTCTATCCACATTGCTTTGCCACGTAGCTGGTGGTTTTCCTAAACCTTAGGGTAAAAACCTATTTTTCTCTTCTTTATGGATTGACATTGAAAATGGTCATTCATGACGTTTTAGTAGATGAAAATTTTGTACAACATAAAAATTGGGATTGTTTATGTTTATTATTGTTTCAAAAAGGTTTTTATAAAATAAAAGGTCAACCTTTTCTAGAGACTTTGTTTCAATGTGGGCACATTTATAAAACTTCACTTATCGATTTAAAAATATGGAATAATTATAACACAAATACTAGATAAGCCATATTCTCACGCAACGTACACTTGTCTAATTCTGTTTTGTTTATTTTATAATTTCTACTGTACATGAGTTTGTATAGCAATCTGACTTAATAGTATAAGTATTTTTCATCTTTTCTTAATATGTATTAGTACTTTTCATTATCCATCATTTACTTCCGGTGAAGGAAAACATCGTAACCTGCAGTCTGGTTGATTATCAACTTGTGTATGAAATGGAGAAGGCAATGGCAAACCACTCCATTAATAGTGTCAAGAAAGTCGTTGTGTGTGTTTCATCCCACGTAATGACCACGATCCTTGAGGAATACAACTATGAAGAAGAGTCGCAGCCTGATCGCATACAAGTTTTTTCTTTACTTTCATAATCGGCAGATGTTGGCAAAGGTCGCTAGCACGATGCGTACAGTCAACTACATATTAAGTTACCACGCAATGGCATTTATGCGGTGGTATAATAAGGGAGAATTTACAATTAGGGCGTGATGATGAGTTGTTGACTGTACAAACGTACAGACAATTAACGGTCTCATGCTTTCATACGTAATGTTTCAATTATTGTTAACAGTCGAGACCCATATTAGGACTAGCGAAGAATTTGTATTGTTAATAAGTTTTACTAACAATACACGAGTTGACAGTTTAAAACGTGATTATTTTTCTGTGTCCTCTTTATATGTAGATTATGTGGATTATTTTGCTTATATAAAACAATGACTCAATGAATAAAAATTAGTGTAAATACAGCTGGTGTAAGAAGTCCATTAACGGTACGGCCTTATCATATGGGTTTTGACTTTAGTACCGTTTCTGATCACACTTGATTTTGTATAATCCAAGAAGGTACGATTAAGGTGATACTACAAATCGTTTGTAGTAGAATTGTAAAAATAGTGGAAGCGAAATCAAAATATATTCCACATCTCTCTCCCTCGCATGTCTGATAAATATAAATATTATGAATTATGAATCGTGTTTTAACATCCGAAGCCCCGGGGTCCACTCTTATTTTAAGACCTTTCTGACAACAATGTGGCCACAATTGTTAATGTTTTATATTGTAGTATGGAATATCATTGCAGAAACAAATTCGCTATTCAAATTAAGAAGGTTGAGGTGAGTTAAAAGCATGGTATAAAAATTATACCTATACTTAAACATATCATACAATTTGGGGACTCCGTCTTCGAAGGTAAAATGTAATGTTAGCTGTAAGTAAAAAGTAAGTAAAAAAAGAACCTATAAATTTTTTAAAGCTGTTAGAGCCTTAGGCAAAAGCTTTAAAAGATCTGTTTATTATGATATCAAGAACCTATGATAAAAAAAGTCTAGTCTGCAGACCTCAAATATTCGCTAGACAGGTCAATGGACCGAGTGTCGTAATTTTAACAATGATTAAATATTCCTAGCCATTAATATGTTAAACCTAGACAGACCCATTTGTATTATTTAATTTATTTTTAATCCTATCCCACTAAAAATATAATTATTCGAAAGTTTGAATATGTGTTAGATTGTTTGTTACTACGTGAGGTAAATTTACTGAACGGATATCGATGAAATTTGGTATAAGGGTAGAATATAGCTGGAAATGGCACGTGTACTTTTTTAAATTGAGTAGAACCTCGGCGATGCAGTTAGTTTTAAATACCTGTATCACTCACTTATCATAATCTGTCAACTATTGTGCAGGCTTCCTCACGATGTTTTTCTTTAAATCGGTGCGTGAGTCTCTGATACGCGTTTTTACCTAATGAGTATTTTATAATAAATATATATTTTTCTACATATTAGTGAAATAGAAATAGTTCAATTGTGTGAGAATCTATTTAAATAGTAGGTTTTACAGTCTGATAACTCCACCGCTCCAGACAAATTCACGGTACCTATTCTACAGAAAAACATAAAATCTAGCACATATATATATATATTACAACATATTAATCTATCTAATGACATCATAAAACACAGAAAGAGTCTGCATCGATCTAGACATGCAAATGAGACCTATAAAATTTAATGCAACTAGACATTTGTGTAAAAAACTTGTCACACTAGTTTTTTATGACATGCAGGATGTTACTCGAGAAAACATGGAAATATGTTAAGTTTATTTATTAAATATTTTGCCATCGGCAAATATACAAAATAAAATCACGTCTTTACCCATTTCGGGGTACAGATCAGAAGCAAGCGGCAGACCAGTTTCATGGTTAATTCTTTTACCTTTCAATCTTCGCGTTTCAGGAATGCTTTTCCCATTGACATAAAATGTAGAGTTTAGTTTAACAGAAGAGTTCACGCTCCTCTGTTGGACACACTCTCTGGTTAATAATTTCTAATAATTTATTTTCTCCTAATAATTCATCATCTAAATTTTGTATTTTATGTATCAATTATGTATGTAATTATATTTTCATATTTATGGAAGTAGTCTGTTTAGTGTATAGCTATATATATATATATATAAACAATAAAGTTTAATAAATAAAATAACCTGAAATAATATATCCTTTACTTAATCCCGAAATGATCACGGGGAATTCTGAGAGGCATATGATATTCAAGCAAACTTTCAATTTGTGAGAAAGTTTGGTTTTTTCGCAACTATTTTACGGAAAAAAGTACTTGACGAATTTGGATTATGATTAGGTACAAGTGTAGAATTTAACTTGGAATAACATTAATGGTACATTTTATCTTGAAATGCAGCGGAAGGAAGCAACCAGCGCCGGCTGCGGCTAGTAGTTAATACTCTATTATACTGTGCTAGTAGTGTCAAACTAAAAATCGATATAATGTGCAATATCGTCTAGTTTACGAATGAATCAAAAAATATTCCAAAACAACTAATAACTAGACTTAAACATTTCACGGAATCAGTATACAAAAAATAATAAATTTGACAATATGAAGATAACTTTGATTTACGGCTGCAGTAGGTATGTTATGTACCGTTCGGTGTAGTGACCTCTACCACACTATAATAAAGGGATAGGTATGTAGGTACCTCACTTATAACTTAGACGTTGTTGTTTGTTGTTATAACGTGACAATTGTAAATTAATCAGTCTAGTCTAGAATCTCAAGTGTCAACGTAAGTTTTTTAAAATTAGAATTCTATTATTCAACGTAAGTTTTTTTTAATTAGAATTCTATTATTCAGACATGCATGCAGCTCCGATTGGTTGCAACTCCATAATCCTGTCTTAACGATGTTTTTTGATGAAAGTAACGATTTACGATGGCATCTAACTTGAGTTTCATTTGAAGTTTTGTCAAAAGACTCCTTATTGTGTGGTCATACACAACACACTGCCATTTTGAAACCTTTTGGTATTGATATTAAAAGCTATCAAAATATACAATATTGCAATTGCGACATCGTTTTTGTTTACGACATCGTGTTAATTTTTCGAAGGACTGTATATATTTTTTTGCTTTATTAATTCCAGTTCACACTGGCAAATACCCTTGTTAGGATAATAAAATGCGCCTATTGATTATTCCCATGCAAAAAGTATGTATTCAAATAAGGCAAAAAATGTGATAGACTTAAATTGCGGGACTTTCACTATCATGCCTAACTAAGGGAATAGTCTGACTTCGTAAATATTTCACGCTGTGTTGCCATTACGTGGCTGAATTATTGTATATTTTAATACTCTTTTTACGAGCTACTTATAAGGTGGGTTGCACCAGTAAACTTTGACGGTATCTTTAACTTACACAGTAAAACGCAAAGTAAGTACGCTGTTTTGTCTAAACGTCGTCGGTGGTGGCGCGAAGGATAATGTCAATGTCAAAGTAAACGGTGCAACTCGTATTTAAAAAGCCGTAATCATAACTGTTCGTTTCGAGACGTGTGGTTCCCGCCCTAGAATAGGCGAATATATATCTTCCCGTGAATGTCGTACAAGGTTCCTTTTCGCTACAGATCTTAGTTTATACATAAATGTAAAAATGTATTTTGGTAGAAAGTACCAATTTCTTTATTAATTTATACGAAATATATTAGGACAAATCACACAGATTGAGCTAGCCCCAAAGTAAGTTCGAGACTTGTGTTATGGGATACTAACTCAACGATACTATATTTTATAACAAATGCATATATAGATAAACATCCAAGACCCGGGTCAATCAGAAAAAGATCATTTTCCATCATGACCCGACCGGGGATCGAACCCGGGACCTCTCGGTTCAGTGGCAAGAACCTTAACCACTGCCTGCTTACCACTTGGTCATCATTTTACTTTATACGTCTAAATGTGTGTCATATCATAATATCACGTATTTAGCTATATTCCATCGATATAAGTTTAATATCCTTGTAGGACCATGCCCATGGCCCCGGGCGATCGTAGAGGATCTCGTGTAAACAAAACGCGTTTCGACGGAGTTTCTCCTCGGCCGCGGATAGGTTCGGTCTAACTGTTTGGCCACTAAGTTAGCGGCTGATCCAAGTCACTAGTGACAAGTAACACATTTAAATTACTATTGAGAAGTCTTTGAAATATTGAAGACATTTTTTTCACTACTATTTTTATAACGATTTTAACTGACGGGCCGCTAAGTTAGCGGCTAGCCGAATTTTTACTAATGGCACAGAATTTCTAAAATTCTGATAGAAATCCTAACTTTTCAGTATTTTTATACAATAAATTTTGTTATATAAAATATTTCAGCTCAATTCTATTTCAATAAATAAAATAATAAATATGTAAAGATTTGTAATCACAGAACATTTTAAGTTTTGAGTTTTAACCCTTTTATTGAATCAAGTTTGTCACCTTTAATTACGCGATTTGATTAGGCGGTGATTTTCGAAGAATACTGGAATAAAATAATTAGTTACGACTGTGATAAGTGATATCACTAGATATTATAAAACAAAGTCGCTTCCCTCTCTGTCCCAATGTATGCTTAGTTCTTAAAAACTAACGCAACGGATTTTGATGCGGGATTTTATATATAGAGTGATTCAAGAGGAACGTTTAGTATGCTTTTCGTCATCATTTCGTTTTAGTCAAGGTTATTTTATTATTATAATTATTATAATGTAATATCATAGAAACTGAAGTGACGTGGAAACTTTCAACTCTGTAGGACAAGCGGACGTCTCTGTAGACAAGATGAAGTTAACATTGCAAGATTTGATTACAGACAAACAAACATCGCAATAGTTTTAAATTAAAGCTTGTAAAATATAAAACTTCGTGGCCCGACGGGCAGTATGAAGCGCGCGTGCACCGTTTTCAGTCAAAAACAACGTGGCCACGACTGCGATAGAGTGTTGGTTTGGACCGCCGCAGTCTAGGTGCGCAGCACAGAGAACACATGGAGACTCCTATACTAACGTTATAAAGAGTATAATGTGTATTTTTGTATGTTTTTGTCGAATAAACTCAAAGGCCGATTTTGATGAAATTTGGCACATAGATAAATTAGACCTTCACTAGTAATACAAACTACTTTTTATCACGAACAGAAGAAATACAATGAATATAATTTCCAAAGAGGAATGACGTCAGACAGGCGGCAAGTAGTACAGACGAATCTTTATTATAACGCTGATCTTGGGTATAGCGACGTCACAGCCCCGAATGGAAACTCACAAAGATGAGAGAGAAAGACGACTACAGGCATGGCTACGTTGTATAGAGTGCAGCTTGGGACATGTAAGGAACAAGAAATACATAGAGATACTCTACTCGTATGTAGTCACCGGGAAATCAAAGAATTTTAATTAACTAAACATTAAAGTTCATAGATTGATAAACTTTTTATTTTATTTCTTTGAAGACGAGAAAAGTTGCTCGGTTCTGGCAAGAAATTGTTTTCTATCTAATAGAGCGTTTGTAGAGTTTGTAGCTTAGAAGCGGACCCTGGGCTCCAACACTCATAAGTTCTGAAGAAATTAAGTAAGTTCTGAAGCTCAGAAGCAATCGGAACCGCAGATTTTCCATCGACACGAAAAGAAGAAGAAAAACTCTATATTGCAAAGTAAATAAATACGTTATAATAAAATGATCGAAAATGATATTTCTTTAGTATATTAAAAATTGGAAAATGTTTATTAAAATCTTTGAGTAGATATAGAGACAATTGAACAAAATACAAGATGAAGTAATTGATAATACTGTATACAAAGATTAATTGGTTTTTATATCCTTACATATAATAAGATAAAGTCCTCTGCCGCGTTCGTTTGTGTGTCTGTTCGCGATAAACTCTTCCTGAGAAAATTTTAGGTGTTGTGTTTGACTCGAGTGAAGCCGGGACGGGCAGCTAGTTATTTTATATAACACATGGAACATTAATAAAGACTATTCTATCAGAACCAGTCGAATATATACGAATGCTGTATTTAAAATGTACATACTAGGAACTGGTTGTAAATTACTTGTTAGACACTTACTGTATTTTTTTATAATTCTAAATTTATCACATGTACCGCTGAGTGCAACGGGACATGTGATAAATTTAGAATTATAAAAAAAATACAGTAAAAAATCCAACTATTATTTTAAATCTTCGAATAAATTATGCATAGATTAAATGCTGCGGGCTAGATTAATTCGACGTAACTAGGACGATAATATCGGCATTTTGATTCCACGTAATTTTGACATTTCATATATATGTTGTCAACGTTCAAATGGTCTGATCGAAAATGGAAAATGTTTGGCTGAAATTAAAAAGAAAACGTTGAATTAATTTTTAATTCCGATTAGAAGATTAAGTCCTAAAAATATATTGATGATTTTGAAACAGCAATCAAGTAGATATTTTGATGTTGTTTTATTTGTTGATTTTTTGACCATGAATTCCATGAATCTACGATGAAAATAGGTCTCGATAATCTCAGATGTCTTACGAGAGATGTCTGCCTGACTTTCACATCTGAAGAGATGTGTTAGTTATAATAAGAAAGTTGTTTATTTGTTATCCATTTAGCAAAATTACAAATGACTTTTCCCACGAAACTTGTATAATTGAATTAGAAAAAGTATTTTTATATTATTTCTAAAAACAAATATTTTTTCTTAAGTGTCAAAAAATTACAGCTGCCAAACTGTAGAATTGGTAGAATTCGAGGCCAATTTGCATTATCGCCAATTTGCGATGTCTATATGGTGCCGTCTTTGGATCAATTCCTTACTGGAAGTGTGATCTTAAAAAAAATTGTGAGTCTCAATCTCAAATTTTCGTTTCGTCCTACGATGGCTATGATGTAGCCGTCTGGCATGATGACCATTAAGCTTTGTCGTCAAAAAATATTCTACAAGACTGCATGCCTTCGCCGTTCCCGGCGTGGTGGGGGCGTGGCGGGAAAAGCTGCACATTATTTACGGCGGCCACGAAGCGATGCCGCGATAAGGCGCGTCGCAGACCCCGTCACGATCTCCGCTATCTGCCGATGCCGATATTGAGACTATAATAGTATTAAATACGACCTCACTGCTCGCTCCCAACGCAAAGACTGTTGACCGAATACGGATCAAGTTGGATCGATGTTGCTGAACGTTAATTGTTTAGATTTCGCTCCGGGAGGTTGTAATTTGTTACAATAAGGCAATATTGTAACAAATTACAACAAATTACAAGATTTAACATAGCCTTAGCATACCATTTTTTTGGCAACCTTAGGCACCAACATGTTCAAATGTATTTCTCCGGTTTTTTTATTATTTTTACTGATCTAATTTATTCTTTTCCTATCGAGTGTATTGAAAGGAGTCCTTTTCTCAAATGCACTATCAGGTGTTAGAATTTATCAAATGGCCTAAGTTGACATGACTTTTGCGACTAACATCATCTAATAGACAAATAATCGCATACACACTTGTGAATCAGTATGCAGGTAAAATTAACGTTTTGTCTTCCTTTCTTTCAGGTTTTGTCACGATTGTTCCTCCGTCGGAAGTATGTGGTGTTCTTTAAACACAGATTAATTGAACTGAAACTGAAGAATTTGAAACTGGGACCTTTCGATCAGTGATCATCACCTTTATGTGTGAATGATCTTTATGTGTTAGCAACAACATTTTTATTGAAATAATGAAATGAAAGTAAAATTAATTTCAATAATGAGTGACATGGATAAAAAGAACAATAAGAAAAGATTATGAATTACATGGAAAAGATGTAAAATTATGGGCCCAGTGTTTAAACTTTTCACATAAAATAAATAGCCTATTGTTTCACTTAGTAATATGGTTTTCTATATTTTCTGTAGGTACATACAGCAAAAATAGCTTGCGTTCCTTGAAGAAAAAGACACGTAAAACCAAATGATTACGTGTTGTAAAAAAAATTAACCGCCAAACAAATCTGACGTATTGGAACAATGCATGTAAATTAGTTTTGTAAATTAGTTTGAGATTACTTCTTAAAACCTCAAGTATTACACGGTTAGGGCGGCAATGCACTTGCACTGTAAGTGTACTGGCATGTGCTAATTGTCGTTTTACTTGCACGTGTATCTCGGTAATTATGTATACTAATATTTGTAGGTACAGTCAATCGAATATCATGTTACCTTGCATGAACCGTATGGCGCGGTAATAGGTAGGTGATGATGTTATAAATGAATGGTAATTTTTACAATGCGTAAATCGTAAGCTATTTCGCTGATGGCTCGGGGAAAATTAAAAACA
Organism: Plodia interpunctella; assembly: GCF_027563975.2. Lineage (NCBI taxonomy): Eukaryota > Metazoa > Arthropoda > Insecta > Lepidoptera > Pyralidae > Plodia > Plodia interpunctella. The sequence goes on along the minus strand of NC_071300.1, from coordinate 3,491,724 downwards.
ATTGGTAAGGAGCACCCAAAGAGAAACAATAGGCTTCATGTTTTATGTGAAAAGTTTAAATATACAGCTCATAATTTTCCAACTTTTCTATGTAAAAATATTTAACAAACAAATAAATTATACGATACTAGCGGTGCGTCCCGGCTTGGCTCGGGTTTTTACAAACTATTCTTGTACCTATATATATAAAATTACATTAAAATATGGCAAGCCGTTTCGGTATAGTTACTGAAACTGTGACACGAGAATTTTATTATTAGATTACAGATCATGATCATGGATCCTAAATATATGAGTATTTGGGATAATTCTTATAAAATTATTAATACTTATTACAAATTCTTACTATATATAAATCTTCACACGGCGACCAATGCAAATTTAATCGGCTATTGACATCCGCAGACTAGCCTAATATAATTTTAAAGCTGGCCTGATGGCTTTCTGATTGCCGTGAAAGTTCGCAAGTTTGTCTGCGTTGCGCAAGACGCTACCGGATTCTAGATCTAGCGTTCTAAGGTCAACCGTATTCATGTTTGTCTGACTGCCTATATGTATATACAGGTAACTTTTTATATATTGGCAATATTTTGTCTACATGCTCAGTCCATGATACTATATATATCTATGATACTCAGTGATAATACTGAATATTTATTTGTATAGGAGTAACTCGCGAAAAACAATCAGCTGATCCATACATTTTCCACAACTTAAGTATTTAATTTTGTATGCAATGTATAAAGAATCACCCTGTATATATATTAAAATACTACGGCCGTTTTCGGCCATGGTGATTGTCTATCTTCCTCTAATTAAGGTGTCGATGCCGTATCTTCGACCGCATCTGGTTCCGATAGATAAGAGTTTCGACGGCCGATGTAGGGTGCATACGTACACTTGTTGCTGTGAATGTTCTAGACCAGTGAGGACATATCCGGGTACCGTCAATTACTATATTAGCTTTTGCCTATGTCCTTCTCCATACTTCATACTATAAGAATGCAAAATTTCAATAAGATTGGTTGAGTAGATAGAGCGTGAAGAGTTAACAAACAAACAAACTTTCGCATTTATAATATTAGTTAGGTAGGATGGACTATATTACGCGCTAATATCAGTATCAGCTACACACTATCGGCAAGCGGTTCGCTAAACTTTGGCTATTTCTGCGTACATTGCTGATTATTCCGTGCGCGGTAAATCAAAGGTTTCATAGACACTACGCAAAGATGACTAAAACTACGTCGGCACCGGCATCAGTCCGAGTAAGACGTTAGTGTGTAGCCGGCGTATAAGAGGTTCTATGGCGATTTGTGGAACTATTAATAACATATCAGCCTCGTTGTTGTTGTCTTGGATTGTAGCGCCGAATCTTAGAGACTTTTTTCGTGGCGCGGATTTCTTTGTTCCTACTTGTTTTCGTCAAAAGTTATTGTATGTTGTACCTACAGCATCTCGTGAGCATATAAACAACTGTATATTAAAAAAGGTATTAAACTAAAAGGATATTAGGCATATACATTTATTTATTAAAACCCCTTCCACACGACCCAATTTTACGCCCAATTTGATTAGATTGACAATCAAATTGGGTCGTGTGGACGGAATATGAAATTCAAGGTCATTGGGTGGTCGGTGTCGCCCGATTTGGGATTGTTCAGTCAAATACTGAAATTGGCAATTTAGCCGTGTACGTGTGGTCTAGAACATTCAAAGATTGTACCCAATTCAATCGGCAAACAAATTGGGTAATCAGATTGTATCGTGTGGAAGGGGTTTAAAAAAAACCTGTAGGTCCCAGCTGTCGTAATGTTTAAATGGTTTGGAGATGATAATAAAGAAAATATAATTAAAAATATAATTAAAAATTATATTTATTAAATAACATCACCCCATAAAAATCATAAATAATTTACATATACTATACCTAACAAAGAAATCAATGGATACCTCCAGTTTATATCAATAGAGCAATGTGCAATTTGGGTTTTATCTCATTTATATACTAGATTAGACAGAGGAAGGACACGACTGATGATAAAATAATGTGTATTTCAGCGACAGTTTACTTTTTTCTTATTTTATTTAATAGGTATATATATTTTTCAACATTTTAATTCACGTGGGTATGTTTCATGTAGGTATGTTTTACATTTTGACACAATCAAAAACATACTATATGCAATCATAATCAAGTTCTTTGAACATTTATGTGGGTGAATATTGTTGTGGTCTTTGTAAACTATTAATAAATGTGGCGTTCCAAACAAAATGGTACAGTCAACATCAAGTTACCCTGCATGAACTTTTATGGCGCGGTAATAGCGGCGAGTTTGCAATTAATTTGGGTAGGTTGATGTGCTGTTGACTGTACCACTGTGCAGATTCTTGTTTCCGAGATATTTGAGTTTATTCAATACAAACAAAAATAAATAAAAATATTTTCTCTTTATAATATTAGTATAGATATGGTATAGATCATAGATAAAAGAGTAAAGTGTAGATCGTATAGACTACAGCTGTTGCCCTCAGTTAGTTGTCCTAATATATTTATTTATTTATTTTATAATGTATATTTGTTCTTATATGTGCGGTGGTGGATTACACGTAAAGTAAGACGCCGCCTGTGGATCGAAAGGTCCCAGGTTCGAATCCTACTCGTGCCACATGAGTTTGTATACCAATCTGACTCATGTATAGTAGTTTTCATCGTCCACCACGTCCTTCCGGTGAAGGAAAACATCGTGAGGAAACCTGCACACTGGTTGATTATTATTAACTTGTGTGTGAAATGGAGAAGGCAATGGCAAACCACTCCATTAATAATGCCAAGAAAGTTGTGTGTAACCACGACCCTCAGCCATGAGGAATACGACTATGAAGAAGATATTTGTGTAAGTGAATAAATAAATAATAATAAATAAACAATTGAAACTTTTAATAGTCATCCTTACAAAATACAGACAAACATTCTTAGTAACTAATTAGTATTATTGAAGAAAATGCGTAATTGTGACTTGGCCTTCATTTGTTTGAAATTTAATTTTCTTTGCTAAATACAATTCGCAATGGCAACTGTCTACATTTGATATTGATATTTCGTGTGCCTGTCACAATTATGGTGCTTTTTTGGGGTTCTTAGTTTCCTATTGAAAATCCCAACAAATCGTAATAAAAAAAATCACAATATATCGTTAATTATACTATTTCACAGGAAAATCAAACTAGTACAATACAGATATCGGAGGTGGTGTATGGAAAATACTATACATGAGTGTTGCGGCCAAAGCCTGGCAACACAGGCGACGACGGACGTCAAGGGAATGGAGGCGCCGCGACGGACATCCGTTACTCGCCATCTTATACTAACTTACATCTTGTACGCACCATTGTCCAAAGAATAAATTCTAATCTACAAATTCAGCGCCTTATAAATACAGTCTAGTCACAACATATATTCAGGCCTCTGCGCCAACAATGAGTCAGATTGTTATACAAACTCATGTGGTACGAGTATGATTCGAACTTAGGACCTTTCAATTCCAGGCCGACGGTCTTAACCAATTGACCCACCGCTTCAAACTTAGGTCGCGTTTAGCTTTATATTGGTAGTATTGAGATTAAATAATAGCTTGCTGGCCTATCACTTATGAGAAGAATCTCTATTTGACTGACGATCTCTATATGACTGGCAAGTGGCTTTACGCAAAGTATAAATATATTTTAGAAAATAATGAGATTAAAAATTCTGAAATCGAGCGGGGATCGAAACCTACGCCTCTGGGTAACTAGGCTAGGTGTTTTTAACCACTAAGAGCATGCTAGTTGGGTCGCATTAATTCTTCTTTTTACGTCTTAAATATATATTTGGTACATGGATTTCGGATTGGCTATTTGACTAAACAATATATAAAATTCATAAATAATCAAACACGATAATTGAATGTAATTTTAAATGATCAAAGTATATAATGCTTTTTGTCTCAAAAAACAACGACCTCATGGATGTCATGCAAGCATATACATTTTTATTATTGACATTAGAGAAAAGTGTCTGATTTGACTACTTGATGGTTAAGTGTGCTGTTTGGAAGTATAAAAAAAAATTAAAAAATCTGTGGTACGTTGGAATATAGACTATGCCGAAATACGTGACTGCCAGGGAGATCCCTTACGTAACCGCCGGAGGCCGCGAGGCCGATTGATCAACCCTAAATTAGTGGGTGCGGGGGTGCGACGCGCGGGGCTACGGCAAACTAGGTTGGCCGCGGAAGCACACTAACCCCTAGAAAACTAGGGGTGCGAAACTCCTCCCTTTTCTGGTCATCGGAGCACGCCGATTGGCTCGCGCTCTCCACCGCTCGCCCCTCACCCAGATTACAATCGGTGGGGTGCGCTCATAGAAATAGTTCTATGTACTCACTCACCTATATACTATATACTTTATACATATTATGTATTACTAGACCCCAATCCGTGACATTGAAGTTTACACGTGCTGAATACTTATTACGTAAAACAAAGTCACATCGAGGCCTATGTTTAGAGTTTGGAGACGTCAGGTCAAACCAAAAACGACATCTGAATAATTAGAATGAACAAGGTCATAGTAATTGTCATTTGTAACCCAACCCATTAATGCAAAAAATATTATTTCATTGTTTGTTTCGTGACCTCGTGACTGAAAAAAAAAGTCGCCTCATTACATTTTTAAATAAATATTCGTTCATGATTCGATACTATTCTAAAAAAATCTTTAATATATTATTCATTTTATTTTAAAATTAGACAACAATAGGCAAGCGATTTTGTTAGCACCATTTTTGGGTCGCATATATGTAATCTCCTACTGAATTCAAAACGCCATTAGTTCTGAGCTGCGGGTGGTGTGAAATAACAGAAAGTTGCAGTAAACCATTCCTATGTTCAGAATCGAACACGTGTATTGTTTCTGGTGTAGTACTCAAGATACAGATAAGTATCACGTCATTATCCCTAGCGGGGTTGACAGAGCCAAGTGTTGAAAAAGGCCACATTTGACTATTGATGACTTTGAGATTGAATAGTAATACGTGGCTAGCCTTTTCCTCATAATTAACATTTACATTTTACGCGGGGGGAGATGCAACTGGCACAATGTATGTTTTTATTTCGTATCCAGACCAGCATATAAGTCAGGTCAGGTCAGCATATAATCAGGTTTGTATGAAGTCGATAAATAAGAAGTATATTTGCATCAACTGAGACACATACAAATAATCAAAAGTTGGAACATGCTAGATACAGATATATACGTACATGTATAAATAACAATAATGAGATTGTTTCCGTGACGTAAATATGTGCCACAGTGATACACATTTGGAGATAGCTTAGTGTTGGAATTGCTCAAGGAGTAAACACAGATTTTCAGATATCACTATAAAAGGACACATTGAGAAAAAGTACAAGACTTCAGATCAGGAAGAGTCCTGACAATATCGCAGACTAGGGATAATTTTAACTTGCTGTAGTTATTGTAGTAGTTCTATGATTATCATGAGGTGATTGAACTCTTTTCTCTCATCAGAACAAATGGTTGGTTCCGTTCTCAGCTGATGTGCACTAAAATCCAGGTCCATTTTATATGTTCAGTTCATGAATGCTGTGGTTGCCTATTAATTGCCAAGGCGGCTCTTATATCTTAGTCACCTCGTACGACTTCCACGGGAAGATATGAAGTGGTACTGTTCTAGAGCGGAAACTACGTGCCATATTTACCTATGATTAGAAGAAAATAAATTATAAAACCTTTAGAAGTAGTAGGATCTACGTGTGGATCCTCTCTTTTCATCGTCGCGTGTTCCCGGTTTTATTCGGGGCTGTGAGGCCGCGAAGCCCAGCGACAGAGTTAAAACTGCATATTGCGAAAAAAAAATTACCCAAAATAACAAGCTTACGAATACTGAGAGTATTCGTTTCCTGTTTATTATGTAGAATTGTAGTGGGTTCCAGAAGTACGTCCAGTTCCAGTTTCAGAACTACGTCCTTGCTCTTTTTGCATCCTTCTATGTAGGTACAAATAAAATAAATACTAAGTAGCAGCGGGGTTTCTGAAGATTACTAATAGCGTCATAATATCCCACGCGAAAGAAAAACGTATTTGTAGATATTCTTACTATTTTCTCTCTAAATAGTTTGACATGAATAATATCTAAGTAAGTAAAAAAACAAAGAATAATTAGAATTGTGGCAGATATGACAATAAACTTGATAGGTACATTATATACAATTTAAATATGGAATGGAAAGTCTGGAGCATCCGAGCCAACTTCGGCTCAATGAAACGCGCGTCTCGCGAACGACTTTCGTTTTCATACGCTCACATGTTTGCAGCTTTGCATTTTGTTTCCCGCTTTTTCACTTATGACGTCACACGATTCATGAACGCTGCCTTAAAATAATGCACAACTTTTGTTTGTTGTTGTTTTAATAGTCATACAGTATTTGATATAAATTAGTCGTACAGACTATGTATGTAATATATTTGATGAGGATTTTCCGACCGACTGTATCGAAACAGATCTACTAGTTTTTAACCCCTACGGCAGACGATGCCACGGACAGACATACAGATACGTATCTGTATGTCTGTCTGGGGCATCGTAGCAGCCAAACGACTGAACCGATTTTGATCTAGTTCTTTTTATTTGAAAGATAATTTAATCGAGAGTGTTCTTAGCTATGTTTGCAAAATGCGTGTTCAGCCATTTGGGAACCGTCAGTCTTTTTCTAGTCGGGGGTTACTTAAATTTTTAATTCAATCCATATTATTCATATACAGGGTAAAACAATGACGTTAGTCGATTAATGGATTACTTGTCACGTCACTAATCTAAAGCCGAGTACTTTGTTTTTAAAGATCTCTTACTTCACAACCAGTTATATTTTGTCGTTGAGTTGTGCCGTGGGGCTGGAAGGCTTTTAATCTCCGACGAAAATAGTACTAATGTAGTGTCTGTGTATCAATCTGTGACATCGGAGCTATGAAATGGATGTACCGATTTTGATATTTTTTTTTCTTCTCCGACTAAGACGAGAGTGTTACTACTTATGACTTATTGTAGAGTTTTTAATTTTTTTTTTAATATATTTTTTTATAATGTCTACGCCACGTCCGAAAATATAGGTAGTTGACATAAATAGAGTGAAATGACAATTCCAGCGTGCTACTGATAAGGTGATTAGTAATCACACTCGCAAGGACACAGTGAGGTTACCTGAGCCACGTTATCACTTATCTTGTTGCAGCTATTGCATAATTTTGCTTTGAAATAAAGAATAAAAAATCGCTCACAATTAGTAGAACTAATACTGTAAACAAATATTAAACTTCTCTTTTGATCCCATTAAAATTCTATTTCTCGGGATTTTTTTCAACATTGACAATAATAATGAGATGAAAAAATCCTGGTATCGAGTAAGAACTGAATCCAATCCGGCTCTATCTATGCAGGACCATGCTCTTAACCACTGAGCTATCGAGAATTGTATCGCCAATAAAAATGGTTTTATTTAAGTCACTTATCGTCTTTGATTCATAAATTTACATATGTGTTCTAAATTTTAACTCTATTTATTCAGTAATCGAAGCAAACTAGCTATGAAGGTCGGACAGACAGACGATCAGACAGGTGCACGAGTGATTTTATAAGACTTTCGTTTTGAAGTACGGAACCCTAGAAATATTATGGTCAGCTCCGATCGGCCACATTGTGAATAACCCTCAAGAATCATCTCATTTACGACCTACGTGTACAGTGAACAGCACATCAACCTACCCAAATTCATTGGAAACTTGCCGCTATTACCGCGCCATAGATAGGTTGAGGTTCATGCAGGATAATTTGATGTGCTGTTGACTGTACGATCCCATATATAGTTTCAAGTATATAACCTAAAAGAAAACACGAATGTCACATTATTTGGAGTTAAATGTGTAAGTTATACATCAATTCAATAATTAATTTTAATAGTTGTTATAAATTTAATCGATTCCTGCTGGGGTGGCAACAGGCTGACAACGACAGAAGCCTTTTCCCAGCAGTGGGACACATTAACAGGCTTAATAAACTTATACGAATAACAGGCTAAAAAAAAATTGTGAAAAAATTATAGCGGCCGGTCCCGGCTTCGCTCGGGTAAAACCAAAATAAATTATAATCCTAAACCTTCCTCAGGAATCTATCGTTGAGAACCGCATGAAAATCCATGCTGCAGTTTTTGAATTTATCGTGAACAGACAGACGCGGTAGAGAACTTTGTTTTATAATAAGTAAGGATGAATTGAGTAAAGCTAAACCAAATTGAGAAAAAATTATAGTATATAATAAAAAGAAAGCTAAATCTGCAGCATTTATTCAGAATATTCCTGACAAAAAGACGGTACCATAAATGATTGGATTGGAGGAGAAATGTTCGGGAAATACCCAAAATACTTTCACTACACTTGCATGACTTGCTCAATGCAGATATTTGAGATCGGAAGTTTCATTTAAAAAATATATATTAGTCTCACTTGGACAATTAATGATTTCAGATTTTGATATTCTAATCTTTAAATCTGTTGTACTCTTTATTATAATGTGCTGTTGGTTCGTTTTAAATAGACGCGTTATTTTTATATTTGCTAACGATTTCTATTTTATGGTATTATTATAAAATTCTATACGAGTATAACAGTTCTATATAAATAAATCCACGGGTATCTCTAAATTCATTACGAAGATTTTTCATTGAAAAATCAAGGGTTGGTGAATGTATTTCAAAATATTCTACTTATAAAATTTCATGTAGGTAACAATATTAAATATCTTAAAGACTTAAATTACTATAACATACGACATAACCTATCTATCACAAGCTGGTGTGCACATATTTTGTATCTATACATTTTGTTTGTTGTGTCCCCACTGTTGGGCAAATTTCTACCCCTTTTTCTTCCACTTGGCTTTGTGTACTCTTTCTCGTAGATTATACGTTCAGATTCTGGTCTTTTTCGTAGAAAGTTAAAAAGGAACTACCACCAGAGAGTACAACATGGAGATCTTCAAAAAGGGACATGAAAACATTTATTCATGGCCTGCAACGCGCGTGTGACACCCCTGGTGTTGCAAGCGTCCATAGACAGCGGTGACCACTACCCATCCGGTGGGACGCAAGTCTGTTTGCTTGTTTAGTAGATAAAAAAAAAATTTTGCACACAAAAAAATAATATTATAAATTTTATATTTTTTGAAACACTTAAAATTTTAAAATCACGCTCACAGGTATGTGCTTGTCTGTTATCAGGTGTATGGCTATTTTTGTACCATGTAGATAAGAGTGTATCTACAAAAATGCAGTTTGTCTCTCACCAGTGCATTGATAGAGTGCACTTTGCATCTTTGCCCAATTAGGTAAGTACTTATGAAATTTTATTATGCTTTAATAACTACGCAACAACTATTTTATTGATAATAAACTTACAAACAATATCATCTAGGTATGATAAAAGGACTACTGAAATAAATATTTAATTGGTAAAATTTTAGTTTTTTCTCTGCCACGGTATAAAAGTAATACCATTATTCTTGTTCTTCATATGCCTATTCGTTACAGAATGTTGGCCATCATCTCTTTTTTATTTAGCTTTATCCAGAGCTAGACTGAATTATTTTTCAATTGTGTTGACACAAAGCAGATGAATAAATGGTATCAAAATAGTATTAAGTATCATTTGGAACTTTTCGTCTGTTCCAAGACAGCCGTGGCGGTTCCAACGGGCATGGTATATTTCCCGAGATAAGATCCCTACGCGGACGATTGTTCAAATGTTTAGACTCAAAGCAAATATAAAAAGGTAGTCAAAATAATTGGATACATCTCCATATATCATACATCATTTCACGATTTATCACTTCATCATTCATTCATCAAGATTTGGCGTGTTTTTATTATTTTCTGAACTTGTCTCTTATTGAACACATTTTGCAACTCTTCCGGAACTTTGATACATTTTAATTTTTATGAAAAAGTTAAATTTATTATGGTGCGATTTGGTACCATCCAATCATTTCTCAAAAAAGTGAATTGATTGTACAAAATATAACAGTGTAAATACAACACGTAGCAGTGTAAATATACCTACTTAATAAGCAGCTTAATTACAAATAGGAAAGTAAGTATAGAAGGTTAATACCTTCTGTATTTAATTTCTTATTTATAATTAAAGTTGTCTTATTGTTATAGATATTTATTTCTTTCAGTAGAATAGATTTTTTTTCGATGATAGGTATATTCATTTTCATAATATTCAAATCAAAATATTGCCCGATTACAAATTATAATATTGTTAATACTTCATGACAGCTGAGAATGTATAGTTTTCAACAAATGAAACCTTACTCACAGCAGCTACAGTTAGTAGGTTTTAGGAATTCACGCTAATGCGTCTAGCCGTCTGGTGTCCCACTTACACGGTTATTCACAAGCCGAAATCAATCTAAGGTCAAATGCCGCGTGAAAATATAAAAATATAACCATAAATATACTACGAAAGTGAGAGGACACTCTTGGATATAATTATGTAATATTAAATACATCTTTAGATATATGAAATAAAGTCTACGAAGTCTCAATTTGATAAAGTGTAGTGTAACTGGATTTTGTCTAAAAGTTATTTTTTATATTGCTTTGAATTTTAACGCTTCATTTGAATGTATTTGTGAATTTTAGTAATTTTGGAAAAATATCACTTTGGCGTCACATCGTTTTTAACTTAAAATACATAGAAACAAACGAACAATCACACTTGTACATCTAAAATGTCCTTTGATTGTAATTTTTACATTAGAATAGTAATCCAGTGTTTGACCTTTTAAAACGGCCTTGGTGGCCACTACGTCTGTCCTTTATCTCAATGCGAGTTCGATTCCCAGCAAGGGACAATATCTGTACACTTCTTATCTCAGATATTTGCCTGTAGTTCTGGGTGTGTTATGTTCGTTTGTATTTTTGTCCATCGGACCCATACTAAACACTAGTAGACATACTAAACACTCGTTAGTACTTATGTGAGTTTGATTGATCCTTTAAATATTGTCCATTAAAAATATGTTTACATGAATTACTCGATGATGTTATCAGTTAAAATTTTATTTATGTTTTCGTACGTATGTCACTAATTATATCGATAAATGTCGTGTTTTATTACGGTTTATAATAAATTCATACAAAAAATATTCGAGTATTTATTATTTAGAGAGATTCGGTCAAGGTGACTAATTATACGGTTACACCAGTTAGATATGTACAAAATGTTTTTTTGTGTCTGGGTCTCAGCTGCCTAGACGGCGAGTTCGTCGACCTCTAGATAGTCTAACACTGGCCTTGCTCTCTACGATTTTGTACGATACGACGATAATGAGCTAAGATTTATATATGAATTTTCTACGTTTATGAAAAAAAAAGGCAAATAAAAAAATATAAGTTTTATTGTTTGTTGTAATTTAAAAATAATGATTTGGCGAAATCTTTCGGTTTTTTGTGAGTGTGTCCCAGTATTATAAAATTATAACGTACTAGCAAAATAGTTCCGTCCACGGAAGCCTGTCTGACCTCAGGTCTGAACTATATCTGTTACAAATTTCATCAAAATAGGCCCAGCGGTTTAACCGTGAAAGCGTAACAGACAGATAGACAGACAGCTTTTTGCACTTACAATATTAGTATAGATTGATAGTTATTGAGAGAAAAAAAATATAAAACATTAAAAAAAAGAACATTAGTTATGTTAATAATTTAGATTCAATATGGAGTATTTATATGACAGTAAATTAGTGATAAATAACTATAACTGCAGATTATTGATACGAAATTTTTCCTCTACCTTCGATGTTTCTTGTCTGGAATATCATTTAATTCTTATTTACTTACTTTTGTCTTGGGAATTGAACTTATGACCATCAACTCACCAAGATTTCTAGTAGGTAGGTACCTATCTAGTTACATAGGTATACTACCATATAATAAATCTATTTTTTTTATATAGCCAGTAGGTGTCGTGTCCCACTGCTGGGCAAAGGCTGAATAAAGCTATTAAAATAAATAAAAAAATGCGTAGTGGGCTTTAAACGTTAGCAAACTACTTGTATAGTAGCAGTTGACTTATTAAATTTCCAGCAAGGTACATAGAAGTATATATGTATAAATAAATTTACTATAAAGTGCTATGGCCATCCACGACCCGTAGCTAAGAGTTTCATAAACAAAATACAGTGTATTTAGGAGTATTGAACGTTTTCAATTTACCTACCATTTTACACCTGACAATTTGTTATTGAAAACAGACGGTCCAAAAGTCAATAATTCAAAAGTATGAATCAAAATCATATTTTTTTTGGGTAGGTATACCATGTTATTCAACAAATAAAATTATGATTATGATTCATACTTTTACCTAAAAATGTTACTAGTGTGTGATTTATGTACAAAAACATATTATGAAAGCTAAAGGAAATTATGAAAGCTACTTTTATTTAAGTAGTAACGAAAGTTAAAAGCTTTTTAAAATTTTATAACGCAACCTTACTGCATACTAGCTAATTGTATGACTACGGAACACTTTCTTAACGAATACTTCTCGCTCTTGCCGATTTAACAAAAAAATCTTTTTTTTTTCGTAAATACCCCAAACGTGAATCACCCGTAACAACCAATAGCATCATTAGAGCCGTCACGTAGATTCTACGGTCTTTACGGTGCAGATTTTGAAAGATTTTCCTCAAAATGTCATTGACTTCTTGTTTATAATGATTAGGCTCATTCTTTACAATGTTACCCATTTTTGCAAGCTTTACTTTCAATATTCGACTGCCGCCGTCGTCGTGACAAATTGATTTCAATCATTTGAGTACTTGTTTTTTAAATTGTATTAATGTTTAGGTGCGAGCTCAGTCATTATATTTATGACTGTGGATTTTATTTGTTTGCTAAGTGGTTTAGTATTTAGAATGAACTGTGTTATGTTATTGTGAATGTAAGTGAAAAATTACAAAAGAATAGGTATGTAAGTAGCAAATGATACTAATTATTTTTTCATATGATGGGATGGGAATAAGTACTTCGTACAACAGTACCTACTAATTCCATGGATGGGACACTGCATTTATAATAGGCAAGAGGTTACGCATTTTCGGTTCTTATAAATCGAGCACTTTTAAGGATTACGGAGTCCTTGAGAAGATTGAACCTTGAAACTCAAAAGGTAAAAACGGAACACTTCGTTATCAACTGTACAGACCTACAGACTATAAGTATTTGGACAGACCACTACTGCATAGAAATACCAAATTATTTAAAAACAATAGTAACAGTAATAATAGATCATTTATTCCTGCGTAATTTTGTTTTGATAGGTAGATAAAAGAAAAAATGGCCATATGGCCCATCTGATGGGAAGTGGTTACCGCAGCCTACTTGAAATTCTAGGGTGACAGTGACATATGCGCGTTGTGGACTTCGTGGCTTAGGATCTTTTGCCACTGCAATAACATTGCTTCTTGAATTTCAATCATTGAATAATGACAATGCAAGCATGGCTGTTTAGCAGCAGAAGTAGATGAGGGATTGATCAAAAGGTTATAAGGTACAGTCAGCGTAATAACCTGCCCATCATAATTGTGTAATGGTGTCGTCGGAAGACCAGCGTTGTGGCTCTCACCGCAACTTTATGCTGAGAGGAGGTCTTTTTGGTATACACAAATACGCCCAGGTTGTTAATTCATGTATAACAATTTAGATTTCAGTTTGTGATATCAAATAAACAATTTTTCTTTCTTTCTTCTTTCTTTCATCATTGCCAATTTGACATACTACATCGGGTCATGAAGAATCATGTACATAGGAACTTAACATGCATAGGACTGTACTTACTTACTGTATGGCAGTGTGTCGTGTTTTTATCAGAGCAATATGGCGTGTCCTTTTTAAGCGTCACAGGTTAAAAAGTTTGCAATGTCAGAGCGTCTAAAAACCCACAACTTTTCTTGTCTGGTTGGTATTTATATTACGGACTTACCACTTATTATTACGTAGGTTAGTTAGGTTTTGGACATACGTGAAAAGGTGATTAAGTGTTGAGTATCATACAATTTCAAAGATAGCAGCAAACTTTTTAGAACCTATAGCGCCACCATACACAAGGAAATGGTCATATATAGGAAATTGTCTCTCTCTTTCACTCTACATGTTCCCGGTTGCGTTCGGGGTTGTGAAGCCACGATGATTTTACAACCGGCTGCCTGCCTGAGTCAACCCTCCTTGGGAATACTATTGTTGCCTATCAGCTACTTTGGTTGGGTGTCTCTTAGTCTCGTACGAAATCCACGGGAGGATATGGAGTGGTCCTATTCTAGGGCGGAACGACACGCCATACTAAGAAAATGGCACCTGCTACAAATTATGGTATACAAGATAGGTATAGTACATTTCATCTGAAAGTTAGTTTTCTATTGGTCTGTAGCCACAATCAAATTAAATTAAATTTTCAAAATTGAAAACGGCGACCACCAAAATCATTGTCGTAAATTGTGTCTACATTTTGTATATTGGAAATCTATTTTTAGGTTACTTCAGTAATCTAAGGTTGAGGTGAAGGAAGGAGACTAAAAAAGTCCAATCTATTCCTAGGTGACATCACCTGGGGGATATAAGTCAAGAAATGATAACACTGGAGCGTCTGCTTTGTTCACCTAGGTGATAACGTTCACCTGAACGACCTGAGCACCTGCTCAACGTGGAATAAACCTAGTATTGCTATAGTTAATTATGTTTACTTATTTAAGATGTCCCTAAGAGTGAGTTGCACCAGTCTTTTAATTTTGACGTCAACAAAATACGACATTTTGACTAATTGTCAGTGGTGCGCAGGTCAAAGTTGACTGGAGTGCAACTCACCCTAAGATACTTCATCCCTTGACTGAAGACGGGAAATTACATCGACCTGTAAAAATTATGACCACTCGTAGTTTTTGGATAGTAGAATTAATTAAAACTTAAATTTCATTCACACATAAATTACATTTGATTAATTTTGTTATTACTGTTCACTTTTTTAATTCTTTCCTTCTTTTCGAGTGTGATTGGTAACTGGTATCAGATTTTATTCAAGTCGCCTAAAGGCATATTTTTTTAATGTTGGCCATACATTTTTTTAAATAACGAAAATATATACATACATATCAGTATCAGATATAAACAGAAACTATGCTCATTTTATAATAAATATTAAAAATTTGGTAATAAATATTTAAATCTTGGTAAACAATCGGGCAAGTAAGCCAGCTAATAAATATTAGGTAGCTTGGTAGGCAATCTAAAAACTAGATAATTATGACACGTATATATACATGTTTTATAAATATGACTGCCTAATTAAAACAATTAATTGTTTTTATATTAATTGGCAATTATTTTGGTATAATTACTTTAGTATAATAACATCTGGTTGAACACGAACTTAATGAATGTCTTTATTTATCAAACTAATTTGTATTAATCGACATTGATTGAGAATTTTTTCAGGTTATTTTTTATGTAACAAAAAATTGTCTAGGGAGACAATTTTTTGCGACCAGTGATTCTGAATGATCAGTTTTTATATGCTTAATTCTTTTCCTGTAACTGTATTCTCTTCAATCGCCTATTTAAATTTTAATAATATTAACACGAAATTTTTCTGCTTTCTGGTTCCTACGTATGTTCGAGGTAGAGGAAAAGTTTTGACATGATGCCAACGGCCACATTCCATTACTTATAGGGTTACTTAAAGCAAACGTAGTGACTTAGATAATCTTCAACATGTTCAGCATGGGCTAACCATCGGATTGAGACGGTCATTAACCCTGCGAAAACCCATTTGTTCGCTCTAAAAAACTATAGTTAGTCGATACAATAAATAAGGAAAATTAAAATATATCGCACCAACATAAAATAAAAATATTTGAGAAAAGTTACACCTTGTTTTCAACGAATGTTCTTTTAAATTTTAGTGATATATTTTTGTTATCATATGGTTGAAGACATAAAGTCTTCATTGATTTTTTTTTGTCGGGAGCGGGGAAGGAGTGACTGGAGGAATTTAGGCAAATGAACTCGCAGGTAAAAGCTAGTTGTATTACGAATTCCGTGAGAAATTTAATAAAGATTTAGAAGCATGATTTACTTGATTCTTGTAATGTTTGTATTTTATAGTGTCTAATTATTTCTGTAGTCTCATTATTTTTTGATTAGTACAAAGTCTACAAACATGACGAGCTTTAAAATGCAGGCATGGTCGAGTAGTAAAATAAACTAAATGAAGCACACTGCTAATTAACATTGGCTTAGGCTACCAAAACGTAATTAACTCTTATTGAAAAACTTTTATGGAGAAGGAAGGCCTTTAAAATTTCAGAACTTTATAATTTCACAGACAATAGGCAATTACATTGAAACTTATTTGAAACAAATATAAAAAAAGGTTCGTTTGTTTACAATTTACAGTATACATTCAGGGTTTATGACGTATCTATAGTGAGCACTCAGGCGCACAAGCTCAAGGGCACCTCAGAGTTTGGACTTTTAAATAAACGTCTTGGCTTGGAGTCACCTTAATTTTTTGCACTTTCACATGTGGCTTAGGGAAGGACTGGCGATAACCCCAGCATTCCATAAACTTACTGGTGGCTATGCATATCACACATCCTTATTACACTATACCTAAATAGTAACAACAATACCTTATCCTGTAACTAATTATATAATACCCGAAGATCTTTGTAGTGGTCACCACACCCAACCGCTATCTGAAGGTCCTAGGTCCGATTCCTAGCGCGGCATATATTTGTACATGTGATCACAAATATTTGCCTGTTTCTATATTTGTGTATATCGGACCCGCCGCGATATAAGCTTAGTGCTTCGTGTGGGCCGTTGGGAATTTTTCATTTATTTCTTTATTTATATATAACATACTAGCTGCGCTCCGGGGTTTCACTTACCTATACCTTACCTTACCTAACCCTATGTGTTATTCCAGTTTATATTCCCGTGTACCAAATTTTATAATAATCGGATTTCGCGTCAAAGACTAACAAACATATACACACAAATCCTCACAAACTTTCGCATTAATAATATTAGTGGGATTCCAATTCCATTACTCCAATAACATTATCAAATAGAATTTTATTTTCTAACGCCAGTCCGCATCTAATTGAAATAACAACAATAACACAAAAAAATATTTGAAATTATTTATACAATAATCTCATAATGCAGAATTGAATCCTTCGTTGGCAGTCTCACGTCGGCGGTTCTTGGAAGGAGAACTGCTGAGTTGCTTCCAGCACTTCCAATGGAAAATATCACGCTTGCTGCAGAGCAAATTATAGAGGACGGCAGATGTGACTGACTGTGCGGTGTGTGGTTTCCGTCTTAGAATCAGACCAGTCCATATCTTACGTGTTACTTTTGGCGTGGATGTCGTATGAGGTGATATCAGATGCCTTTACACTAGAATAAAATCCACCACCAGTGTTAGCATTAACACATTCGATAAGTCGAGTGTGTTATTGTTAAAACTGGTGTCAGATTTAATTTAGGGCGCCTAAAGGCATCTGCCATTCCCGCCATCTATTGGCAGTAGTCGGATATAAAGTAATGAACAAAACTGTCTACCAATAAGCAGGTTTCCTCACTATGAAAACATGAGTCAGATTGGTATATTCATTTGGCACGAGTAGGATTCGAACCTGAGAAGATCTTAACCACTGTGCCACCACCGATTTAAATATTTGCTAAGAAAGAAGTTAAAAGATGGGACTAAAATGTCATGATAACAATGGCTTTGCTGCCGTAGGAATTTTGATATAAAAAATAGCAATCTTGGAAAATGTAGGTACCTTTCTAATTTTCTGTAAGAATTTTCGAAATCGGTTCGGTCTTTTCGGATATTACCCGCCTCAAACATACAAACTCACAAACGCTTACCTCTTTATAATAATAGTACCTATAGATATAAATAACTACCTTTTGCCTGCTGCATCGATCGTTTGATTTCCTACGGGAGCAGCTATTGTTTCGGCATAAAAGGTAGCCCATGTGCTACTTCAAACTATATATATGCAAAATTTTAAGAAGATTGAGTAGATAGAACGCGAAGAGCAGTAAGGTAACAAACAAACTTACTTTCGGATTTATAATATTAGTTAGGATTAAAAAAAATTAAAAGGTTTAAGAATAGATAGAAATCCGAAATTATGTAATTTATATCTCGTCAAAGAAAGTATTTAAAAATTTCGTGTCAAAAATTATAAAAACCCATTTGGAAATTTTAACATAATACAAATAATAATTCATAAAATACCTAAGCACTTTTCGTAGGCAACTATATACCTAATAATATACCATAGTTACCTACGAGAAGTGCTTAGGTATTTTCTGCATTCTCTGTATTTTTTACTACCACCCACTGCCTGGGAAGTTTGCAATCGCACGTACGACAACACGTAAGCGCGCGATCGTAAACATTTTATAAGAGCGTGTTTGCAAATTTTCTAAATTTAAAAAGTAACTTTAATTTGAAATATGTACATTTCTAAAATGTAATTTGTCAAATGCCTTTAGGCGACTTAAATAAAATCTAACACCAGTGATAGCAATACCACACTAGATATGATGATGATAAATGTAATTTTAAGGTAAGATTTCGTAGTCAACGAGATCTTGCTTGATGTGACAAAAAATCTGTGCAGTAAAAAGTTGAAGAGTTTGTGCAACAAAACAAAACTTGAATAGAAAAAATCATTTTAATGGGTTCAAGATTTGCTTTAAAATTGAGATGCAAAACTAACTCGGGCGAAAACGATATCATCTAGGTTTTTCCTGATAGTTTTTCATAGCTACGAATTAGCATTTTGAATATAATTATAAATAGGCACCTCCTCTTATTTGTTTTATACATGTAGGTAAATAGTATTTTCATTAAATCATTACGTAATACCTACAATGTATGAATCTCGTTCAGACACCAGACCAGCACCCATTGAACTAGCTGAAAACTCCTTATTCTAGACCATATGCAATCTGTGTACAAAATACGGGCGATTCGCTTTGTGTGTTGACTTTATCCATAGGAAACCGTTTTGCCATTTTCCCACCCTAGGTCTAGCTTAATAAAAGTTTTGACTTTTTTAACCTTTTAAAGATATTTTAAAAGGTCTTGTTTTTTCAAGTGTTTGGAGTCCAACAATAAAAAATATTTTTCTCTTAAAAAATCTGTCATGAAAATATTTTAATTTGATAATATTTCGTCAAGAAAATTTAAAATCGTTTTTAAATACTGTAATGAAGTAAGTAAATAGGAAGAAAAATATAGGGTTACTGTGGATATTAATATAACAATATACATTTTAGTTTTATTTCACAGGTATTTACTTACTTATATATTCACTTACTTAAACCGGTCATCTACTTACTAGTTGTTTTTAATCACAAGTAAGTACTTGAAGAGAAACTGCGCCGTAAAGTAGTCCGGACTACTAACCGGGGAATCCCCAATTTTCGAAGGCACAATCATCTTGATGTAACTGTTATATTTACCGTTTTAGATATACTTGTACAAAACACAGTACTCTCGAGTTGAAATAAAAACATTGACTATTTCAAGTCACGGCACAAGAATAGACATTTATGCTTAAAAATGTGACAAATCACACAGATTGAGCTAACCCCAAAGTAAGTTCGACACTTATGTTATTGGATGCTAACTAAACGATACTATATTTTATAATGAATACATATATAGATAAACATCCAACCCGACCCGGACCAATCAGAAAAAGATCATTTTCCATCATGACCCGACCGGGGATCGAACCCGGGTCCTCCCGGTTCAGAGGCAAACACTTTACCACTGCACCACCGAGTTCGTCATGATATTTGGTGATTTTTTATACATTTGCATCCCATTGTCTAGTCCATAATATTGGACAACTTTTCGTACGGGATTAATCTCTTAATGTGATCCATTTTGTGACCTAATCAGATCTGCATCGCTAATTCATTCCATCTAGTTATTTTTTATAATAATGCGATTCATTTCAGGTTTATAATTTTAACTGACTTGCATGGGAAACATGTTATAAAAGTTGATTTTAGGATTTTTATTATGAAATTGATTTTTGACTTGTCCCATCCATTTTATCCTACTGCTAATTGTGGTCATACTACCACTAGTTAGTGGGAATACTAATCATGATTATAACTTAGAACTTGTGGTTCCAGTAGGTATAATAGTGTCCGCTGTCATACATACATAAAGATTAAATATGGACAATTTGAAAAATAAGTGAAAACTAAATAAGTACTAGCCACTTATTACATTAATGCAGGAAAAATCTATTGATAATGCCCGTTGACATTACCCAGAACAAGGTTCTAACTACAAAGGTTTGCTATTTCGAATAAGGGTAGAAATTAGTACATATTATAAAATTTAACATACTTATAATTACATATTAAATAATATTTGCCAGTCTTTTAGGCACACTACCTCAAATATTGTAATATTTTCTTATTATTCGTAGAGCACTTCAAAACGATCAAAGTACTCGTAAAACATTTATTTACAATGCTAATTACTATGGCAAATATGATTCCCTAATTATGACTAATATAATTATTGTTTATTGATTTTGTAAGACAAATTTAGGTTTTCAGTTTTGTATTGTTGTCGGGTCTTCTCGCGAAGGTACTCACCAGAAAATGAGTGTCTATGGTTTAAATGTTACTCGCGCCACGTGAGTTTTATACCAATCGGACTCATGTATGTATGCTACTATACATGATATTATATAATACTCATATTTTCTATTTTTATTCATCTTCAAACTATTTAAGTACATAGTTTTAATTGAATTATTATGACATGCGGAATTTTAATTTCTATTCAAAACCCAAACAATTACTTATTTATTAAAATTCTGTACTGTCTACAGACAACAACTCATCAAGCTTAACAAAATCAAAGTATAGTAGATTGTAAAAAAATTGTGCCGTGAATAGAATAATGTCGAGATAACCAAAAGACTTGAAATGATGATGATTATTTTGATCGTAGCAAATGCAAAAGCAAAAACTGTCATCCACAGGAACATCATTATTATAAAAAAAGAACTCCCCCTGTCGCGTCTATCTGTATGAACGCGATAAACTAAAAAACGACCAGCCGAATTTTTAACCACTTTCACCAATAGATAGTATGATTCCTGAAAAATGTGAATAATTTATTATGGTATTATCCAGCTGGCAGCCTGGCAGCTAGTGCTCTATATATCTAATGAAAATAAGAACGGTTTGATTGTCACAAACAAAATATTTTATTATTTTCTGTGTTAAAAATGCCTACCTCGATATACTTGGAATCCGCATTTCTCCGAAATTGCGAAGCAAGTCCGTGTAAGTAGTTACTTAATTAACAAGAAAATTATGTTATTTAAAGTAACATAACACTAGCTCACTGGCAGGCTGTCGACATATTCTGAGAATTTGATTTTGCTGTCCGTAACTGTGTTATTACGATTTTTAATGCACTTGATAATATGCGTATCTAGGCTACCATAGACCCGAAGCAAAAAATATCTTAGTCCCTCCCCAACTAAGCTCTTTAAGTTGTTTTTTATGTAATGTAAAATTCTGTTTCGTAATATATATTATATATACAGAAAAAATGCCTACGATATGAGCATTCAAATTTATAATAAACTTCCCAACAATTTAATATCCCTAAGCAAAAATGAATTTAAGGCTGCAGTAACAAAATGGTTGAAGGATATAAGTTTCTACAGCGTTATAGAATATATGGATAGTAAACACTGAGATTAAATTGACTGTGTTTTTTTTTATAAATTTGGAAATATATTTTTTATGACGTTTCTCTTTTTTTGTTGTTTATTTTTATTTATGTTTGTTTTCCTGCTGTAGGTTAAATGCATTATTGATGTGATGTAAGATCTATGCATGTCTCAATGTATTTATTGCAAATAAATGAATGATATGGGCTGTGATGTCAGAAAACCCAGGGTCAGCGTAAAAACATAAATTTTCAAAATTTATTACTACATCACACAATTACTGACAATTTAAATAACATAAATAGAATACTTGAAACTGATATTAAGTAAAAAAAAAGGTTACAGCTTAGATAATGACAGTTATTGTTTTCAGTTGACACATTTGAGGATGCTTTGACGAGATTTCAATAATGAAGAGTGTGCGACGAGTAATGGGTCGGTCAGGGTTCGAAGGCCCCTTGAGTTTGGAGCCCAGGAACTTAGCACCAAACCCTGCGGTAGTTACGCTACTATATGCAGCACAATTTGATATTTACTGTGAGAGTTTATATATTTAATTTTATTTATATACAGGAAAACTTAAATCAGAAAAAATCTTTGCTCCACCAATTTACAAAATATGATTGTATGTACTTAATTGGTTAATTATTTTATCTGATAAGTTGGAAAAACCTTTTTTTTTGTGTAGAAGTTTCAATATCTTACATTTTACGCTTTCCGGCAAATTTTTAATCGATTTTTGTCGAGTTAACTATGGTCCGTGTATTCTTTTTGCTGCAGACTCTACTTTCTCTTATTAACAAATCGCTTCAGACAGGGCTTGTGACACGGATACTTGCAGTTTCCACCATTTTTTTAGATTATTATCTAATATGAAAAGATTTATCTATAAGTGTTAATCGTCTATACTATATTTTGTGGGTTAAAATAAATAAAAATATATAGGGACTAGCTAAAAATGCATGTAAGTACTAATTGATCAAACTGCTTTTAATTTTAATCAAAGTACATTTTTTATTTAAAAAATATAGAAACATTTTTAACAACGCATGAAAAAAATCTATAGTAGCAAATGTTTTAAGTAATAATTCGTGATATATTATTTTAAAAAATGGAAAAATTGCAAGATAATAACAAAACATACTTCACGATTTATTGGTGATTATTTTTTAATTATTATTCATTTTACAGATACGCTGTGAAGAGAAAAACAATGGGCTATTACGTAAAGTGAGTGCGTCTGCGATTGAATGTTAGGCGGGCCGCGGGCAGTGAAAGGCGGCGAGCGGGCGCCGCCGACGCCGGTGTGCATGCAAGGGCGCCGTGCGTCTTGCCGAAATTATTCGGGGCTCGCTGCACAATCGATTTTTCCCGCCCGATGCGGAAAATTCTTCGGGGCGGGGCGGGTGAAGCGGTGAGGAGGGGGCCAAGCGAGGGGGGCATAGCGCCAGGGGGGCAGGCGGAGTGCAGCGGGGCGGTGCAACGCGCGCCGCCGTCCCGGCCGTCAGGCAGACAGTAGGACGGCGACGCCACTGTGAGTCGCAGATCACGGCGCTTGGAGCGCGCTCGCCGCTCCGTGACATGTAGCGCGGCCGTGCGCCGCAGCCCCGCGAACAACCGGTGGCGGGCGCCGATGCGCCTGCCTTCCGGCCCGACGCCCGCGCCGCGATCTACATCTGTGTCGCTTTCACTGTTACACCTGAAGCGAGCCCTTCAGCACGTCTGAATCGTCGGATGGAACCCGGAGTGCGCCGATTCGCATCAAGGTTAGACGAATATTTGATTGTGAGTGTTAGTGCGCCGACCCAGCGCGCCCCGGCGCACCCCCGACGTCTGCAACCCTAGCTACGCGCGTACGACACTCCGTAGCACTCTAGGTAGGTCCAAAACACGTGAAAGGGTGAACGTCATCAATGACTCACACGAAATTCCACGTCTGACCGTTGCGTGTCTACATTTCACCCACTGCACTAAAAATTATTAATTTTCGATCTCAATATGTAATTAATATTTTATGCACTTAACGACACTGCACTGTTTGCTTTCTAAATGTAATAGCTATGTCACGATTTCAGCGGTATAAAAATAACGTTGTTATTGTAGAACAAATTGCTAAAATATTAAGTCGGAAGATGTCCTTAATACTTACTGATATCATTATCAATGATGATTTCTAAGTAACGACTATAAAAAATACGGAAAAGGAAGTACTTTTTTATTTTAGAGCTGTTGATTGCTTTCTACCATCTTCTAGCCCGGACATACACATATCAACAAATATTTGCAACAAATCAATGATCAAAGGAATATGATTCTTAATCAATAACACTATCTACTTGTCTGTTATTATTATTATCATGCAACGTGGTCAGTTGTGGTCATACGTCGAAGCTTTGGCTCGGTACTCATCAACCCTATGCTACTCACCCTCAGCGGGATTTCTGAAAAAGGACTGCATAAACTTCAGAATATCGCCTGATGCGAAGTGCCTGTAGACTTGCTTATACATATAAGTGCATCATCGAAATAGATACAAAAATCTATGGCTTATTCAAACATAATAAAGCTATATTCTTATAGCATTGTTGAGCTGAAAACATTGTTATATCTATCATATTGTTACATTATTTTATTTTTCTCATTCCTTCTCTCCAACCATTAGTTATTTTTTCGTGAAAATTTTGTTCTGTGTTTTAAATCATTTCATTTGTTCTAGATTTTTTCAGACTATTAATTTAATTTCAACTTCTTGCATAATTCATAACTTAATGTCACCTTTAGTTTCTTTTTCTTGAAATACTACACCTACCATCAACCCTTTGTGATATTTGTTAATACTCTGGTTTGCTATTATTCTTTCAATATTAACTCTTCAAAACATTCTTGTTGATGGCTGTACCTTTGAATAAAATAAGCTACTGACTTATTTAAAATGTGTGGCAGAAGATACCAATGCATATCGATATCTACAACTACAATTGAGAATACTTCCTGTAACACCAACTCTCGTGATGTAGCAATAAAATTTGTGACAACAATAAATTTTTCCTCGTATATCCCAATGCTAAGCAAAAACCATTAAAGACCAAAGGTTTCTCTGCGCATCCTCGTCCTTGGTTTTTCCTTCCATTCGTTGATAAAAGCCTTCAAATCATCTGACCATTTCGTCCTTAACCTTCCGCTGTTCCGGTGACTTTGTTTCAAAGCAAGCGATTTATGTCATTACAAGGATGTACACAAATAATCCTTGTAATGACATAAGATAAATATAAAGAAAAATGAAGACTAGGAATTATTTTCGTTCAAATCTCAACATTATGAATAATTCTTTTCTTAATGTATTATATTTTTCTTATTTTGCTATTGTTTGGTTTTTGGAAATATGTCTTTTAATGGCTAAAGGGCTTTTGCAGGCTTTCATCGTTTATTAAGTTATTGTGTACCTTTAAAAAAAGTTTTACAAAGAAGTACATATAAATAGAAAGAAATATTTTCGTCTTTTGTCAAGGCGGAGATGGTGGAAAACTTTGACACAGGTTGTGACAATTCATGTGTTGTGTACTTGTACCATTGCTAGATAAAGGTATACTTAGTTACGTGTAAATCATGATATTTTAATATATTATTAAAACTGACTTTAAATTTTCTATATTTCGCACCAGAGGATACAGTACATGATTTATCGAATCCAACATTATAATTGTTTGTAAATATTTATTACAACATATAAAACGCGATTGGAGAAATTAAGTTAATATAATATTAGGGTCAACAAATATTACTATTAGATCAGTTAGCTATTGAATTGAATCACGCACAAAACATAGACAGACTTCTATGTTTCAACATTTATCATAACACCCTTAGCTACGTACAACTGCTTCAATTCTTGTAATCCAGTTTATTTTATTCATTCATTAAATTTATCAAGAAGTCGAATAAATTTAACCCATAAAATCCCCTTTGGTCTATTTTATAATTGTTTTTCATAACTGGCTACAAAAATGAAAGTATTCACTGTTTCTTAACTATAGAATCAAGAAGGAGTAATTTATCCTTATCAGTCTAGTCTAGTCTTACATTAATATATTCAGAAAACTTTACCGCACGACGATGGCGATTTAGGATCATTTTTTTATTTAAATTAATGTCATAATTTAGTTTTAATTTTCGTTTAATTTAGTTATTATATAAATGTAATAAAATTTCCATGTTATACGAGATGGATTACATGATTAAAATTCACATGATGGTCATTCAGGAACAAATAACAAAATAACATTAGCAATAACATTAGATCTGAGGCTATTTTCATCAATATTTTATAGCTTACATGACTGATAAAATGTTTTTGATGCTATTTTGGTTATTAAAATAGTACACACTAGTCAAATTGGCATTGGGTTAGAGAGAAATGGAATGTCACAGACATGCCAATCGCAACATGCAAATTCTCCCGTCCGATGTAGATATGATCGACATGATAAGATCCACTCGTGCATCAAGTATATTTTCTACTAGTCAGTCTATATTGACGACTTTTAAATAGATTATGGGCCAAGTGTAATTGATAGAGCATTGATAAAATATTTATAGGTATATCGAATAGTTTCATGTGTTTGACTCGCAAACATTTTCAGTTTACAACGCATTTAATATTAGAAGCATTTACTTTTAGTATTTTGTCTCGGTCTGGTCTGGTCTAGATGTAGACCAATCGTGCTTTCGATGTTAGCTGTAGCCAAAATAAAGTCTGAGAGTTAATCAGTTCACCATTATAATCATAAAGTTCAACTGCATCGGCTATTGCTAGCGCTGTTGGTTGAAATTCTTCCTCCTTTCTTTCTTCATCTACGATTTGCCAGCTACTTTTATATAATATTTTTCAACATTTATAGTTAATAAATTTAAAAAATAAACATATATTTTTTAATTTTATTAACTGTAAACAAGTTGTAAAAATTTAATCACGTTGTATTACGGGTGGTGCGCGGTGCGGTGCTACAACGCGTTTATAGCCTTCTCTAACACCTTTCAAAGGCAATTTGTAAGTAAACAACGCATCTATTTCTATTAACAAACCTAGACTGAAACAAGGAGTTTGTTTTCGTTCACACATTTCCTGTCACACGGGACGATTGTCATCATTAAAACATTTATATAACGGCGGGGCTAATCTATTTACAAAATATTACAAATTAGCTATTGGGAACCGGGCATTATTGGCCATGAAAGTACTAGTAAAATTGATCTGCTGGTAGTTAAAAACAGGGTCGTGGGTTAGAGTCCTGAATTGTTCCATCCACTTAAATATAGTTTTTAAAAAAGCATGTGCTTCTTGTATGTGTTTTTGAGTCCCTGGACTTTGACAACCTTGGCAGTGGTAAAGTTCTTGTCACTGAGAGGTCCCGGGTTCGATCCCCGGTCGGGTCATGATTCTGATTGGCCCAGGTCTTGGATATTTATCTATTTATATATATATATGTCTCGAACTTACTTTAGGGCTAGCTCAATCTGTGTGATTTGTCCTAATATATTTATTTTATTTTATTTAACAACACCAGAAAAGTGACACATTGTAATATGTAACAGAATTATTATTGTAACACTTTTTTTACACTATTTGAGTATTTAAAACCTGTTTTGTTCCTCAGTATATAACAATATGTTGTCTATTTCTGTAATAATTTCAAAACAAAAATGAAAACCATTTTCGAAAAAAACTTCATTTGGAAATCGCTAAAGTCCCTACATGCAATAACATCTATGCTAATCTCACAACGTCAGACAAAATACCAGTCTATAGGCGTCTAGTCTCTGACTAGTCGCATGCGCAGTAATTAGCATCGTGGCGGCCATTCGCATAATATTTCAAGCATAGCAACAGATCTGCAGCCGAAAAAGTCAGCTGCCCACCGAATTCTCACATGTTCGAGACATAAAATAACGAAAGTTCAGAAAAATAGTCGTGTTTAAAATGTTGTCTCAATCTTATCAGTCAAGTTAGTAAGAGTCTAAGTCGTCTGAGAATCGGCGAATATTATTATAACCAGCCACTTTGTATGACGGATGAAATGGAAACTCTAAATTCAAAAATATATTCCTATATGAAGAGGCCGAGTGTGAGTTCCAGTAGCAACTTATGTGTATTTCTCACTTATTTTGTTATCTCGCAGCGGAGTTCGTTGTGGTCGCACGACGAACTTTTGGCTCTTTTGTACTCCCCCCCACCCGCATAGTGTTACCTTGAACTGAAATTATTACAATTAATTAAATCAAAATAATTTAACTTTTCACAGAAAATATCTCAGTCACCTCACTACCTCAGGAACTACAAATAAATACGACGAAATCAAGCCAAGCGTTGCTATAATATAAAAGTTTAAAATAACATATTTTATTAATATTTAATAGCCTTTTGTGTCAGTATTAGGCAAAGGCTCCACAACGCTCGGTCTGTTTAGGAGTTTAAAAATAAGTAACACTTCTGCACCCTCTTTATTTTATGCTCTAGGCCTAGATATATCTATAGAGCTAGGTAACAAACATCTCGAAGTAGCCGAGCCGCGGGTGCGTCCGGACATAGACTTTACCCTTGAACGCCTGCACGCCAAAAGATAAATTTAAAGCCAATTGTTGCATTGATAAAAATATGATAACCTAATTAATCTAAAGGCTTATGGAATATTCAGTATTTTTTATATTTTTATCATATGTTTTATACCTATAAGTGTACGTTTAATAAAATTGAGAGTGCGCTAGGTCTGTACACACACCTGTGTACAGACCTAGCCCACTCTCAATATTAAAGAAAAATAATTATGGTGTTTATGGGACGAATAGAAGCCAAAAATTTCTTTTTTTTAGATTATTTATCTGTCTGTATGTTTGTTCGAGCATCACGCAAAAACTACTAGATTAAATTTGCGGTTTTCATAGTTTTGTAGCGTATAGTCTAAATCTGATATAGGTTTGATAATAATGAGTTATGAGCGAAATAAACGCGGACGAAGCCGCAAAAAAAAGCTAGTACATAAATATTTGTAAGGTTATTACGTTATGGGCAGACTGCGATTGACCGTGAATATTGATTATTGCTAGACGAGACATCCTAATTTGTTTATATTTTGTTTAAAAATAAACTTTACATAAGAAATGACAATGACATTCTTGTTCTGTATGAAATGCGTAGGTACACACGGTGACGGGGGTGTAAACCAATACACGTTTTTTAGTAGACTTTTTTCATAAATTAATACATTATTAATATTTTTTTGGTTGGTGATTGCTATGCTAGTAGTTTATAGCTTTAAATATATTTAAACTTAGAATATGATATGAAAAAGTGCATGGGAAGTTTTAATTTTCGAAAAAAATATTTACTATGAAATATATAATCCTTTATGAATGTATCTATATTTTACTTTATTTTATTTACTTATTTTAAACTTCTAATCTGAAAGAAAACTTACATAACTTCATGAACGTAATGAGGGAATTATATCTATTGAAATTTATTAATTCTGTACGTACTTACCTTATAAGATATATTAAATAATTGTATAGAAAATGTTTGATAAATTCGTTTGAGGAAGTCTTGAAGGCCCGTTGATGTCTATTGAAGGGCTTTAGCCCTTTTCCTTATAAGGATATTGTCTTAAATTGTATAAAATTTTAAACGTAGTAAGTAAAAAAATATTACAATGCCTTTAATAAATTCGATAGATCTATCTATTTTATTATTTGAGATAGTGAATAAATTACGTATCCCTCGGCAATATGATAAATTAAAAATTATAATATTTTATAGTAATTATTAAAAAAAAAATGCATACCTCATTGTTTTTTTTTCTATTTATTCATCTTTCTTTTATGAAGATAATATTCAATTGTTCAACTTCAAAAAACATATTATTTTAACTTTACACTGATATTTTTTTAGTATAAATTATATGTCAAAACAAATTGTCGCTGTGGGTGTTGTTGAACATATACAGAAAACGTCGAAATAATTTAAAAAGAAGAAGGAAATTTAATTTAGAAATGTTATATGTACATTTTGGTACATAAATTTCATAATTATTAACTCATATAGGTTTAGAAAAGAACAGTTTAATTTGAAGAAATACCATAAACTTAAAAAATACACATAAAATTATATTATTTCCAATTAAAACCTATGTAAAAGAACATAATATTTAAACGAATTGAGAATTTTATAATATATCATGAATTAAAAATATATTTGATTAGAGTACAATTTGAGGAAGAAATTGCATTATTATTATTTTTTAAAATGACAGTTTGGAGGGTAATAAATATTCTATTTTATATAGAGGAAAACCGCATCTAAAATGACATTTACAAAATAGAAAATACTAAACTAAGTCCAATACTTAAATATATTATGTCATATTCAAACATTAAATATATTTATTTATTGTTTTCTGTTCACTCGTAAATATATATAAGTACAAACTATTCTGGAATTTCTGATGATTGGTTGAGTAGATAAAGCGTGAAGAATTCACAACAACACTTATTTTCATCTAACAATTTTTAGTTAAGATTAAGATTATAATAGTATGTAGTCATGATCCCACTTCCTTCATAGTAGTATTCTCATGGCTGAGAGTCGTGGTCATTACGTGGAATGAAACACGCAACGATTAATGAAGTGGTTTGCCATTGCCTTCTCCATTACACACAGGTTGATAATTCATAATAGAACAGTTTTCCTGACAATGTATTCCTTCATCGGAAGCAAGTGGTGGTCGATGAAAACTAACACATGAGTCAGATTGGTATAAAAACTCGATGTGGCAGTAGTATTCGAACCTGGGAAGTTTCACAGGCGTCTTAATCATTACACCACCACCGCTTTCTGATCCTACATCAGGATCAGGAAGCGGTGGTGGTGTACACTACATAATATAGGTATATGTCCTGATATAAACCTGCAAAAAACATCACAAAATGCTAGTTCGATCGTATGCCACCGTAGTGTGTGTTTCAGCATGGAAACAACTACACATACCCACGTCTGCCGGCGTGGGTTACAGAGTGTCAGAGTGCATGGCAAGGTTGCACTGACAAAGATGTGACTATTCTTCCGGATTCGGTGATCATTTGTTTTAAATTATATGTATAAATAGCTGCGCACCGGGGCTTCGCTCCCGTGGAAATTTCGTAAATCGAAAATAAAAAGTATCCTCATTCCAGGTTCTGTTGTGACGTATTTACCAAATTTTCAGTAGATTTTGCGTGAAAGACTAATAAACACACATACATCCTCATACACATACTTTCACATTTATAATATTAGTACGATATATTTTTGTATGGATATTAATAATAATGTGCAATAAATTATTATTGTGTTGTGTGTACAAAAATAGAATCGTTGAGTTACTATCCCGTAACACAAGTCTCGAACTTACTTTGGAGCTAACTCAATCTGTGTGCTTTGACTCTATATTTATTTATTTATGTTTCTGTTAGTATAAGAATTTTATTAATTTTCTTCATTTTAGCAAAATACAATCTTTCTTATATCTATGTGTATATAAACTGTTAAATAAATAAAATTAAAAAAAACAATTCGTCAAATGTAAAAATTTTGTGAGCTTATCCTAATTTCCATTAGCAATGTACAATTTTCTTCTCTTTTCATGCAAAGCGAAAAAAAATCCGTTGATTAGTTAACCATTGCTGAAAAAAAAAAAAATAAACAATACAGATATGTTATAATTAACGTAATAGTCAAATCAAATCGTTACAATGTTGACTGAATCTCAACAAACGAAAAAAATACATTTTTATAAGCTCAAGCGGTTTATAATAGAGCAGTTATCACCTTAGGATCCAAACTTGTTTTTCTGTCCACAAAAAGGCAATATTTCTTCACTATTATCGAGTTCCCCTTGGAATAAAATGCTAATAACCTAAGCTTCCCTCACATGCAATGTGTCTAACGGACGATGGTTAATCACATTATCATACTCGCTTATCTATTACTAATTAAAGAATGTCAAAGCGTACTTGAAAAAGTGATCGTGTTACAGATATTTTTATAGGGTTCCGTTGATCACTAAGACTCCGCTTTCTGTCTGTCTGTCACCAGGCTATATGTCGTGAACTGGTATTGTAAGACAGTTGAAATTTTCACAAAATATATTTTTCTATGTGCCGCATTTACAAAAAATACTAGAAACAGTATTAATTTAATATTTAAGGGCTCTCATACAACAACAACAAACGTGATTTTTTGCTGTTTTTATAGATTATGTTACGGAACCCTTCGTGTACAAGTCTAACTCGCAATTGTCCGCTTTTTTTAGTTCATCTGTAGGCTTTTTGCTTAGTTTCACTCTTTACCACGTCTAGTAGCACACCTTTACGCAATTTGAATAAAATCTGGCGGCAGTGTTAGTATTAACGCAGTCAAAAAGAAAGAAAGATCAGACGTCGCGCTTGGGATACCGTTTTACCTCTCCAGTCCATACCGGACCATAATCCAGCTAAATTTTCCATAGCATCAGATATATATTTATTATTCTATGATACCAACATTCTTTTTTTATTAATTATATCGAGATTTTACAATTTATATAGACGCAAGTATCAACACTTGTCCTTTTCTTGCCAACGAAAGTAATTAGTATAGTATTGAGTATTTTTTTCCTTTGTTTAGTTGCGCTTTATGGCAACACCTTGCTATCTCTGTCTGGTAATGGTTGACTGGTAGGAATACCATATGGCGATAAGTCCACCTTTTGTACATTTTTTTTTAATTTTGTGCAATAAAATTTTTATATAAATAAAAAATAAACAGTAAATTATTATATACCACACATATTGGCTTCCATGTGGAGATGCACTACATAGTATTCAGGCGAAACTTTATGTGTGTGTATATCTACCGTTTGTGAAATCAGCTGGAAAACATTAAGATACTTTGTACATCTATTTTATGGCGAAACAAACAACTGTTTCTTGCTTTCTTCATGTTAATTTTAAAAAGTTTGCCGACTGGTTATTTATGTTAAAGATGAAATAAATATAGTGAGCAATAATACAGTAAATAAATAAATATATAAGGACATATTTTACAGATTGAGCTAGTCCCAAAGTTTGTTCTAGACTTGTGTTATGGGATACTAACTCAACGATAGTATATTT
Source organism: Plodia interpunctella (assembly GCF_027563975.2). Taxonomy (NCBI): domain Eukaryota; kingdom Metazoa; phylum Arthropoda; class Insecta; order Lepidoptera; family Pyralidae; genus Plodia; species Plodia interpunctella. The sequence goes on along the minus strand of NC_071300.1, from coordinate 3,458,626 downwards.
TATAACATATACAATACATACATATATAGATAAACATCCAAGACCCGGGCCATTTTCCATCATGGCCCGACCGGAGATCGAACCCGGGACCTCTCGGTTCAGAGGCAAGCACTTTACCACTGCGCCACCGAGGTAGTCAAATAGCAATACCAAAATGCTAAAAAAAATTTCAAGATTGTGTTACTTCTACATAATTACTAAGTATAATATTACTTTTCTTTTTAGGTTTTCATACGTAATAAGGAAATTCTGACCCCTAATATGAATCACTTTGTTGATCGTCTTGTCATCTGTGAACGACTTTATTTCTCAGCAACATATATTATATTTGATCAGTTAATTACATAATAATTTTTTGAGTAATATTCTCAAGTCGGGCTTTCGCTCCCTTGGGAATATCAGGATAAAAAATATCTTATGTTACCCAGGAATAAGGTAGCTCCCGACTGGTAAAACAATTTTGGAAATCGGTTAAGTAGTTCCGAAGATTATACATACAAACCTTACAAACACTTCCTCTTTATAATAATTATTAGCGTAGACTGTTTTTTAGCTTTTTATAATATACTGCTAAGATTCCTTCTTCCAGGTCAATGGATCAATGGATATCCTACAAATCTAAAAATGTAACTAAGGATACTGGCAGCGTTCTCAGACAGTTAAGATTAAAAAAAGAACATCAAGCGCCATATTTAATTTAGCGCATGGCAGAAAAGTGAACTAGTTTCTAAACTATAGAAATTGCTGTTTTAATGCGTAGGTGGCGCCTCCACTGTAACTTCAACTTATATTTGACAGACTAAAATTTTTTCGTGAGAATAGGATCGTAGGCGCGTCGACCTCAACTCTTGTGATTATTATTTTTTGTTTCGTGTGCGTTTTGGGATTTCCGATGAGGTTACTTTATAATTCTATAATAATGACTCTATGCAACTGGTCTATATGAATTTTCCATGCGGCTGGTTTCGTTAATATACTTAAATTTTGGGCCACTTTGGTGCATGTTTTAATTCCGGATTGTATTGTCAGCTTAGTTTTAATTGTCATTATGTATATTCTATTTTTCTTTCTTTCTTTAAATTTACGTTATGTTTGGGTTTTTAATCCTATAGTTTATAACATAAACCGTGAAAGATTCTGAAAATATTTTAATGTTTCCTACTCTAGCGTGTTACATATAGCGTGTATTCAAAAAATTCTAAGCAAAACTATTTAGTTTTTAACCCAATATAGTTTTTTATTTACATATTTTCATGATGTAAAATTATTTATAAATAAATTGTATTGCAAATAAAAAAATGTTAGTTTTTGTGAAAAACTGTCTGAGCTGGCTGTGGCTAGTCTAGACAGGTTTGACGCGCCAGACAACAACAAAAAATAGGTATCAAAAATATCTGTCTGTAGGTAGACATGTATTTAGCTGATTTTTTGCTAGATTTTTGGGCTCTATAGATTTTTAAGTTAGGTATAAAATCAACCACAAATAGAGCCCATATTAGGTTGTCCGATTTTAGACCTCTGCGAATCATCGACTAGGGATTAATAGATTGTTCTGTTCTTTGGTCTAATCATGCGATATCAGTTATCCTAAAAACTATTTACAAAGTGGGAACTGACCCCATCTATACATTTTATGACGATCAATGATCGATGCATTGTTGATTATACGACACGGTAAACACAAACGGTTCATCAAATTCCGTCAAATTATAATTTATATATTCGCATAATTCACGAGATTACCGTGCACAGTTTTTTCTAATTCTTTTATTACTATTTCTATATTGCTCTCATTTTTTTTATAAATAACGTTAATATATATAAATGTATATTTCTTTCTTGTTATATTATTTATGTATGTTTCGCCACTATTACCGCCGCATAGCAGCGTGCAAGGTGACATAACATGCGTTTGACTGTACTTGTATAAAAATCGTGCGTGGGCGCATATGCTCTGCCAACGCGCTCGTCTATCGCTGGACTTATTCACATTAAAATGGTATTTAACGTGTAATATTTGCTATAAAATATCATTGATTTTATGACATTCAGTAGGTACTATTGAAAGAGCTAAGTTGAAATATTAGAGAGACAATAATTTTGTCTGTGAATACACGTAATGCCGACTTTGGCGATAGTATCACGGGCCACTTTTTGCCGCGTACGGAGCCGCGGGCAACAAGTAACTAGTCTATACTATTATTATAAAGAGGTAAGCGTTTATTTGCTTGTGAGTTTGTATTTTTGAAGCGGGAAAGTAATCTCCGAAACTACCGGACCGATTTCGAAAATTCTTTCACCATTAGAAAGGTACATTATCCATGATTGCCATAGGCTATATACTATCTCAAAAATCCCACGGGAGCGAAGCCCCGAGCGACATCTAGTGTATTATAAAGCAGTTGTCTTTAGAAGTAGAAGGTAATTCAAACTGAACTTTAGTCAAAAATAACTATGTAAGTAGATATACATTTATTTACACGCCGTCTGTAGTCTGTAGCTAGTTGACATAAAAACAATTGTATTTACCACCAATTCAATGACGTAAAAATTTTTGGAATAGCTTAAATATTAAAATTTATCTATTTAAAATACGAAGGAAGTACACAATGTATCTGTATATGCTCCTAGAATATCTAATACTTATAATGAATTGATTGTCAATGTTATATTGAAATTAAAAAATGCTGTTTATAAGCAATACATAATACTGACATAATGTATTTCATATTTCATTTATTTATTTATATTTGCATACCTATATTCGGTAAAACATGTAGTAGTAGTTAATTAGTTAGTTTTTGACGACCTCGGTGGCGCAGTGGTAAGGTTCTTGCCACTGAACCGAGAGGTCCCGGGTTCGATCCCCGGTCGGGTCATGATGGAAAATGATCTTTTTCTGATTGGCCCGGGTCTTGGATGTTTATTTATATATGTATTTGTTATAAAATATAGTATCGTTGAGTTAATATCCTATAACACAAGTTTCGAACTTACTTTGGGGCTAGCTCAATCTGTGTGATTTGTCCTAATATATGTATATTTATTTATTTATTTATTTAATTCATTTTGACAATAATTTGTATATTTATACTCATGTTTTTGGCAAATAAATGTTTTCTTTCTTTCTTTCTAGCAATTATTTATATCTAGGTACTGTAATAAAATATATCGCTTCCTCATGCATGTTGTATTGTATGTCTATTTCTAAATACTTTTACATGCTATTATATAAATAAGAAACGAATTTCACCATTTGTCAATCAAATCTCGTAAGTTAAATTTTATTTTTCGCAATCTAAACAGACAATTTCTACGACATTGCATATTTATGATAAATAAAATATGATAAATGTGACCTACGGTGTACCCAAGATCGCCTCCCACCTAGGTAACTGGTCAACGGTTTACTGCACGGAATGATTTTTGCCCCACGTCGAATGCAACGACAAAATCAATCTGACGAGCATGTGTCAAAAATTTATATCCATTAAATATTTTGATCCATGTTTGTTTTCACTCAGGGCGTTGCTTTTATTAATGTAGTTATCATGTTGTAATCTCTCGTGCTCGTACTATCAATGGGAATATGAATGAATCCATACTAATATTATAAAGAGAAAAGATTTGAATTTTTTTGTAATGAATAAACTCAAAAACTACTCGGCCGATTTTGATGAAATTTGTCACAGAGATAGACGATACCTTCAGGAGTAACATAGGCAACTTTTTGTTATAGGTTTACCCGAGCGAAGTCTGGGCGGGCCGCTAGTATATCAATATGGAGTGATCCTCTAGTGTGGGAATCACGTGCCTGAAATATCCGTATTGTTCTAATCATTATTATTTTTTTATGAACTCTTGGCAGACTAGTTGGTGCGTTGTGTTGGTTAAAAGGCAAGTTAAATATACCATCATATATTTCCCCGAACCCTAAACTTAATTTCGGGAAATGTTTAATCAGTTCTCTTCTTCATTCACATAAAATAATAATCGAAAAACTGCACGGATCGATCGAACTATTTGGATCGTGAATTCGCTTAAAACCTTACCTTTAATTGAGGAAACATTCGCAAAAATTTTAATGTTTTTTCTCCAAATTTTTGAGCTTCAATAACGTAAAAACTAGACCTCAGAAAAACCCTTAACTTGGAAAATTGAGTTTTGATTTTTCTTTTGATCTTTTTGCTGTCTACAGAATAGTGTCTATTACTTTCAATAGACTGTTACGTGTCCAAAATTTTAACAGAGGCTAGATAGAGTGCAACGGTCTAATGTTAGTTTTAGGCTCGACCGGATGTTCCCCCGACATTACGTATTTCGCCAATCGGTAGGCAACTGCGCCTGCGCAAAGATATCGCGGACTGTAGGTACTGTATTTTGCATGACCTTGATCCCCACGCAGCGCGCGTTGAAGTGCGCGTGTATGTAAGACGGTGTTCACACTGTCCGCTCATCTCTTTAAATTAATAATATTAAACGTATACAAATATATGATACAATGTACAAGAATGACCAATAAAAAACGTATGAATTAATTAATAAATTAGTATTTAGGTATCCAAATTAGTAGTCAAAACTAAAAGGTAACATTTAAAAATGTTAATAACATTTTTAAATGTGCACTTTTAGTTTTGACGGTTGAATGCAATACGCTCTTAAACCATTTCTGCGTACTATGCAAAGCGTTATACAGTAATTTGGTTGTGTCAAAAACATTTTGAAATAAGTCATGCTGTTCAAAAGTACCTATGGCTTTCGTATTTATTGTTTCAATTAGCTTGATTTTTATTTAATTATGCCAAATTCTACCAATAACTTATTTATTTAGTTTATTGTATTGGCGTATCTGCCAAATAGTTACATAAATATTATAATCTCTATTTATATATTTGTTATTCGTATTAGACACCTAAGCCATGGATTTATAAACTATCTTATGATTTAAGTCTCCCAGAATAACACACTATTAGAGTAATAATTATATATATTTACTAGTAAGAAAAAAGAGAAAAAAGGGATTTAATACACATAATTATAATATTAGGAGGTAAATAAAAAAAAAATCACATAAAAAATTGTATGTATTTAAAACGGCACCTACGCAGACTTTATTTCACATTGTAACAAAGTATTTACACAAATATCACAAAATAATCATATATCTGATACCAGTATTAGTAATATAAGATACTTAACATGAAAAATATGGTAAATTGATAATTGGATTGTATAGCGATAGACCCATCTAAAGTAGCCTGGGAACCAGGACCTAGGTACGAGTATAAAATAAAACTGCAATAACATACTTGATAGAAAAAAAAAACGAAAGAAATAGTTTTTGTATTAGTAGAGTCATTTGAAGTAGCCTGAGAACCAACTTATTTAATAATAAAAAGCAATTAACAGTAACCTGTTAAATTCATAGATTATCTACATTTTTTTTAATTTTTTATGTTCTGATTCTTTATTTAATTCATTAAATGCATTCATGAAACAAAATTAAACTGACCTACAAATAAACTTAATTCAACAAAAAAAAAATTAGTTAAGTATAAGCAAATCAAAAGGGACCTTATGGCGGCTGGCGCTTAGGTCTTTATTACGGTTGTTCGAATACAAAACAACGGCAATAATGGCCAGTGATACGCAATTCCTATTCGTATTCCTTGAAAACAAAAACTATATTTAAATTTGTGGTTACTTATGGCCATACAAGAACTATTTTATGTGACGTTGCGTTTTTGACTTGTGTCCTTGTGTATCTAGTGATAACAGGCTTGAGAAATGCATTTTGCGATATCTTATCATTAGCTAATCGCATAACAGAGTATGAAGTCTATATGGACAGCGTCGCTTCTTAAAAGTCATAAATTCAAGAAAGTAAGTTAATTGTTTAAATTCTTTGAACTAAGCACATAATTTTCGTTGAAATTGCTATAAAATATTATATATAAATAATATTAAAATGGGATAAATTTAATATACAAAAAAATATTAGCATTCGAAAAGTTCATGTTTTGGCATTTGGCATCTCTTAGACTTCCTTGTATATTCTAAAAATATCTTCTAAAAACCCTATGTTCGATGAGACTATGACAAAACTGCAGTCAGTAACTCACTGCGATATCTAAGCTTCACAACATGTCAGATTGTTTGCACAGTCAAGGTTAATACAGGCTATAAAAATGCTCCAACCTAACCACATAATGGTAAACGTAATAATGTTGATGATTCGCAAAGTGTGTACGGGGCCTAATATTAGCACGGTCACACGAGAATTGCATGCTAAAGTTTAGGATACACGAGCCACTAATATTATTCATTTTCAATGTCTCCACCTTTAGAGTTCCGTACTTAAAAAGGTAAATAAATAATTAAACATTATTTTCATTCCAACTATATTCCACATACAATTTCATTCCACATAGTCAAATTAGAATTATAACGAACTTATTGGATTTTGGATCGATTTGTCAACCGTTTGTCCACCTGCCTGTCTGTCCATCTGTCATTGTACTTTTTCACAGGAATTCGTAAAGGTTTAGGGTCTCTTTTAGCTGTGAAAAACCAAACTTTTAAGTCAACGCTATCAAAAGATATGACCATTTATACGCATATTTTACGATTTCACATGGGAACCAAACCTCAGAGGTTAACTATGAGGATCTTAACTATGACTTAAATTTGACAAAAAAATTAAGACTTAAGTATAATCACTGGTAAAGGAAAAAATACGGAAAGCATAAATATACCTACATTACAAAATAAACTGTATTTTAACCCTATGTGTGCGAATCCGACTCGTATTTGACTGGATTTTAGGCGTATCAGGAACCTACGCAAAAGACACATGCGCGAAAGACATTTGCGCGAAAAGCAAAAAAGTGGTTAAGGGATGATTATCTGAAAAAATGTTCCTTACTAACGTTGCTTCCCTTGGACGTATCTACTGGGGCAATAAAAGGGGGGGGGGGGGTTTATTATGACATATTTTGAAAAAAATCTAGTCTAGCCTAATCTTTTTATGTTCTCAAGTGGATTCTCAATTATAACACCCGAAACTGACCTATTTTCTAACTACCTAATTCAAATCACCAATACTAATCATCAAGAGAGTTAATAATCATAAAGTATTGTTTCACTAAAGCGAATCTATTAGCTGGGAATATTTTTTTTTACAAAATACAGCTTGCCATTATAACCATTATTTATTATCTCAGTGGATAGATACGTTCAAGGGAAGCAACATTTGTATGGATTTTTTTTTCAGAGAGTCATCCCTTAACCACATTTTTGCCTTTCGCGCATGTGTCTTGCGCAAATGTCTTTGCGCGCAAAAAGATTTGTGCAAGAGCCATTCGCGCACATGTCTTTCACACAAAAGTACCAGATCCGATTTTTGGTGTATGAATATATAATCATATTAGTCTTTGTTAACTTTTTGCAACAAAGATCTCCAGTGAATTGGGATATAGGTAATTAGTTTCTACCAATATACATATCTGTGTCTGTAATAAGAAACGTAATTTTAAATTTTGTCGTCTCGGAAACGGGACGAGACACGTAGCAGGTATAGGATGGGACACGATGTAGAAAATTTTTACATGCTGAACTTTTACATTCATAATTTTTTTCGAAGAGATGGTAGTTAATATTTAATTTTAAGCAGTGTGTTCTTTGCATTGAAGAAAATACGTTGCAACTGTATTTTTTTTCTAAAATGTGTAAATTATATGTGACTACAATGCTATTTATGAATTCACGCATTTCAATAAAAATGACAGATAATTACGACATCCATTTGATGACAGTGGAGGATTTAAATTTATTATTTCGTTTTAAGGGTTCCGTATCCAAATGGCAAAAACGGAACCCGTCAGCAGATTCGTCATGACTGTCTGAATGAAACTATAAGAACAATACTATTGAAACTGCGTTAAGTGGATGTATTCTGTGAACCGCATTAAGATTTTATACAAACATAGAAAAAAAATATATATAAATACTTAGAACTAAAACTTTCAATAATGATATTGAGATTTCTGATATCATTTTTTTCTAAACTATTCAGTAGTTTGCGTGAGAGATACTTCCAAAGTGGTAAAATGTGTGTCCGCCCCTGTAACTTCTAAAATAAGAGAATGATAAAACTCAAAATGATGTACATTACCATATAAACTTGCATCGAAAATTGGTTTGAACGAGTACTAGTAAGTAGTTTTTTTATAGGTCATAAATCGTAAACAGCAATTTATGTTATGTCACTTGCTGCTACGGAACCCTTCATGGGCGAGTCCGACTCGCACTTGGTCGCTCTTTATGTACTTACGTATTTTCAGTTCGTGTTTTCTTTTTTCTCACTATTTAAAAAAGTCTAATGAGCCGACACTTTTTCTATTCTGTGCCACTTCTGGTTCAAGTGGGATGGGATAGAAAAGAGTCGCTGTCAGCGATTTAAGTAAATTATTATTCTAACAATGCATCATGTGTGTATGTGCTCTCCCTAATGCACTACCTCGAGTATTGTGTGATGAAGGTCACGCATGGTCGTTCGTAACTAACAATTTACTACTTCGCATGTTCACATCTAGGCGTTTATGTATTTAGTTATACCTATAGCATCCTGGACAGGTAAAACGCCTAAAATTCGACATGAACATCAAAGTAGAATCTGCGAATCATGAGATTGGCGAAACCTCATCTAGGCAAATTTTAATGTATTAGCCGGAAAAACACTTCAGGATTTTTGCATCCCAGCGACAGCCATGCAGGTCAAATTAAATTGCTTGTTATATTTACCTAAATGTCTATACTTTCATACTAATAGAAAGAAAATATTTGTATTTTGTTTGAATGAATGAGCTCAAAAACTAATGGGCCGATTTCGATGAATGTGGCACGGAGATAGATGAAACCTTTAAAACTAACATTTTTTATTATGGTTAACCCGAGTGAAGCCGGGCCGCTAGCCTAGCTATTATTTTATACAGAGGTTATTCTTGTACTTATAATTAAGTATATCAACTTGCAATGTATTCATGAGGGTTTCGCTGTGTCCATGAGAAATTTTCCAGTATTATAAAAACTGATCTGTGTTATATTAATGGGAAACCTATAATTCTTTTTCCGATTTATATTTAAGTAGCCATTTTGTACAGCTGTTGTTTCTCCTAAAAAATAAATAAATAAATAAATAACAGAAAGCTATATATCTTGGGGTGGAACCTTGCAATATAAGAGACATATATTATCTACAACTGATAGATCTGATTTTGAATTACTTTCTCGGAGTTTTAGAAATACAAAATAGAAATAAATTTATTCAATTAAAATTATATGTATAGGTATTATTTATTTAAAAATTTCAAAAAACTTTACAAACTGACAAAGGAATTATACATAAATATGTATATATTTAAATTATTTTTGTATCAAACTTTTTTGATTAGATGCTGGCAAATTATATTGAGAGTCGATTGTTTTTTCCTGTTGCGCTAGGATATGATGTAATAATATCATTCCAGGATAAAATATTTCGATCTTAATATAGGTATTCAATTCTTGATATTTTACATTTGTAATGAACGACTCCTCCAGGATCCAATCATCAGATCTTGATCATTAGGTGGGTCAGGGTATGGGATGGATGAATTAAAAATTTAACCTTTTTAATACAAAAGAAAAACTTTTATATTGGTCTAAGCATCTTTTGAGTAATCGGGTAATAGTATACATATTGCCACTATTTGGCCATTATGTCTTCATTAGTTCCAACTTACCAAGTTTTGCCTTTCGAGAACATGCATTAGTCACTATAGAAAATATCGATTTTACTGCAAGTATAAGTACCTATAGCATTCGAAGAGCTCCCTCGATTTCTCCTGGAATCCAGATTCCTTAATTCGATCTGGGTCTTGTCATTATGGGACCATCTAAGTACCTATATACCTTTTAATAAAATCTTATCCATATTGAAACTACATAAGCCATTTATGGTCTTCAAGATCAGCTTTAACCTCACAAAATTTTGCTTTTCGGAAGCAATTACTCAAGACACTAGGAAATATATTTAAATTATCTACTTAAATCGGTTTCGTGTAACATACATTAAAATACAATGATCGCGACGAATAGAAAACTTCCTCTTATTTTGATGTCGGTTAAAGATTGTATATAAGTCGGTATAAGAGTAGGTATAAAATCATTTTCCTGAGAAAAATCTAAAAATGTATAACTAAAAATAGTTTTCGTACTAGATTTTTTTACATTTAGAGAAACAATGTGCATTGTATTGTTTTTTATTTCTATTTAAAACAGCTTTGATTTATAAATACGTTTACAAAAAATCTAAAATTTAATATTCAAATATTGTCTTAGGTTATTTCTACCATCTCATGCTCACGGCTTCACCCTTAGGCTTTTTTTTACTTTAGGTACATTAAAAATCCCATCGGGTAAACTGTTCCGAAGATTACCTACCCTGAACAAACAAACAGACGAAAAAAATGCTTATGTCAAAACGAAACGAGTTCAAAAATCTAAATAAATGGACAACACTCAACGGCCCACACTAAGCACTAAGCTTGTATCGCGAGTGTATACGACTAAACTACCGACTACATTACTTTTACTATAAACCCTGAAGTGCCACCTAGGTTTAGGCGGGTAAAAAAACCACATGAGCTTTAGCCGTAACAAACTAATAAATAATATCTACAATCAAAATCAAAATCGTGCTGATTTTGATTTGAAAATTAACCAATACAACCCGGAAACCTAGAATGTTCCATCTAAAAATAGCTAACGATAATTTAAACATAGAATAGTCTAAAACTAGATTAGTAACTGTTACCGTCTATTAGGCTAGCTAGAGTCATTTAGTGTGATAAAAAAATTAAAAATATGATTCGCCGTTCGACCTCTTGTGAGCGTGCGTGAGTCGAGAGGTAGGGAGGCGCAGACGGCCGACGATGACATCACACGAATTGCACCGCGGTGCGACCGCCAACTCTTGCGCAATCGACGCCCTTGATCTTGACTGCGCTGCGTCGCGCACACGCGCACGCGCATATACACCTACATCTAAATGATACATTCGCGCTTATTTATCAACGCGCGTGGAGGCGCGAAACCGTAATCTGCAGTATGTGAAATAATACAGTGCCGTTTTGTATTCATTAGTAAATCTGACAGTTCCGGCTGGTGAATGCGTAAAAACAGTAATTAGTACTTTAAATGCCTGTGAAGTAATTATTATATAGTGCAAGCAAATTCACTGGAGAATATTATGCTTTACTATGAAATCCGTTGGGATACTGGTATGTGATGTTTTCTTTGGAATATTTATAACTCTATACTTACTCTAGTATATTATAATAAACACGATTGATTAAAAACAAATTTAAATGGTCCGAGGTATCGCTTCTTGCAATCAAAACTATAAATCAAGGATCTATTATAACCACTTTACATATAGACCTAATCTAACTTCAAATATATTTAGTGACGTGTCCACCTACCTATATAGTTGTGGTTTCAGATTGTTTAGATTTTTCAAAATTAAGATTAATTGATCAGACAAGAAAATCCTGACAGTTACTGTCATCTCTCACTAACTTCTTTAAGTAGTTACGATTAGGGACACTATAGGTTTTGTGAAGTTATATTTTTTTGCAAATCTTATAACACATCATCATCAGTTCCAAGTTCTTGGAGCCTAAACATGAAAATAAAGAAAATAATAACCATATGTCTACAACTAACATTTTCGCAAATGTCGACATTGAAATCTACAGAAATAGTTTGCTCGTGCGTACACGCATACATATGCGTGTAGGTATGACAAGCAAGTGATTCTAAACAGTAACTCGTGTGGAAAATAAGTCTCATTGATAACGTTTTAGTGCTTACACGAGTTGGAATATAAAGCAGTGTCACCAGTTTAAAAAAGAGGTTCTCATAGCGTGGAAAGAAAACACCTTAAGGAAATCTGCACTACGGTTGATTTATCCGCTATTTGTGGAATGGAGAAAGTTATGACAAACTACTTTGTATATTGGCTATAATACTCATAGCTCAAGAAAAAGTCCGGCCGTCACGATCGAGCGAAAATGAAATAAGGAACGTGAGGAGGAAAGAGAGAATAGAGAATATCTGTCTGTGTGTCTGTATTAGGGTTTCTGATTTCTCGACCTATTTAATATCCGAAGTATGATAATTCTCAACCGGGATTTCTTAAGCTTCTTGGTCTTTTGAAAAATGTTAGTTCGACGTTAGTCTATTTTTTTTTAAATAAAAATAGTTTTTCTTTTTTATTATTACGCAGAGGCAGAGATTCGACTTTTGTCCCATCGATCAAGAGATTTTTTTCGTGATTTTTTATCAGGCGAGATTTCTCGAGCAGAAAACCTAGTCTATATCCAAGTATAAAATCCCTCCCTATTCGAAAACTAGTGCCCTGCTTATTAATTGACCAAAATATGCACTGAGACACTGTCCATTTATATCACATGATTTTATGGATATATAACTACATTATACACTGTTTCCTTTTAGTTTTAATGATCTTATATTTTCATGTAAAGCTGTACATTGTGTCTTTTGATATAAATAAATGTGTTATCTACGTATTATCTATAGCAAAGGTTATAATTTCTTATTATCTTTCCAGCGGCGGGAGCTAGCTCAGACATGGGAAGTGAGCACTATTGCCTAAGGTGGAACAATCATCAGAGCAACCTGCTGGGAGTCTTCAGCCAGTTGCTGCACGACGAAAGCTTGGTGGACGTCACGCTCGCCTGCTCAGAAGGCGCTTCTATAAGGGCTCATAAGGTACCTAACTAAACAGTGAACCAGAGCGACAAACAGATAGACATACTCATCAAACTTACCAACTTAGTAAAGATTTTTACCTGAGTGTAATTTGTTTGCCCCAGATGTCAAGACGCATCTTAGATTTTCTTCTTCTGAGCGTGTTTACTCTGTTTATGTGAGGACCAATACAACACCACTGAAACAGCACTTCATGGGACGTCATACAGTGTGCAGATGGAACACATCTCTAGACAAATAAGTGGGTCATGCTTTGGGGAGAGGCACCACATTAGCGGCAATATCAAAACTATAGTGTCGCATATAGAGTAATCGTGTAGTCTTTGTTGGAACCTTTATTATGGTTGCTATCTAAAAATTAAAAAAGAATAATGTCAACTTTACTTGTCTTTCGTCTGTGCTTAGGTATAATGTACGTTTTTTATATTGCTCTCAAGAAGAATTAATAATCTTGAGTAATCTCGGCACAGTGTTTCATTCCGCTGATTATTTTCTAATAGTCTTATGTTTTGTACATTGGTACAACATTTTAAGTTAAACTTTATTACTATTTATTCTAGATCCATAACCTATGTACAAAACTTATGACTCTATATGCGACATAGGTATAGCCTGGCTATGATTTCTTTGCTTCGGCCGAATTGTGTATGGAGCCTATCGGTAGACTTCCATGTCGGGCAAGGTAGACAGGCTCCAGGTGGGAGGTGCTCCGACAACGAAATGGGTGATGCTTTGATTTAAGCTTTAAGATCTATACATTCGGAATCAGCAAACAAAGACACCAACCCCAACTTTTTATGTATTCCTATTTACTGTGTCTTTTTCTTGTATCTCTGTGTCAATGAACCGTTATTAAATAAAGACAAATACCTATATATATTAAATACACAGATATAAGAACAAATTATGTTATTATCTATATTTGTGATTTAATATAAGTACCTACGTTTGAAAAAAAATCAGATAGGTACTACTACTACTACTACACTAGCATATTAATAGCAACGACAATTGTAATTATTTTAGTGCAATCTAGTGCACTAGATTGCACTAAAATAATTACAATTGTCGTTACTAGTTTTAAAAAAATGCTATTTTAAAATAGGTAAGTTATTTTAAAATCTATCATGCGTTTGTATTGTAGGCGTTTAGGTACTAGTAGTACAAGTATATGGTTTTCGTTCATACTGAACTGATGGGTAGGTACTTACCTGTCTGTCACCGAACACTTTTTATTCCTTAATGCAAATGTTGAGCTTGCCTTGTAAATAAAATAGTGGTTACGTATTATATTTAACGCAGTATCCATTGTTTCAAATTTTTTAATACAATCAAAAAATCAACAAGATATGAAGATAGTTCAAATCCATGAACCTACATTTTTAATTTTGGCTGTATAATGGGTATATTTTCGTTTGCCCCTTTTTTTAAAGCTAAGCTAGTTTACAAAAAAATAAAATCTAAAAAAATTCAGACAATAGTGTAGTTGCTATTGCCATCATTTGTCATGTCAAATTTGATAGGTACTTAGGTACTTTTTTCAAATGTCAAGACAGTGAGAACAAGGCACGTCATAGTCACGTATTTGTATATTTACTAGCTTTTGCCCGCGGGTTCACACAAAATTTCACCCTTATTATAGTCATTTATATTAGCTTATAATTGAACGGGGGTCTTTTACTATACCTATGCATATCAGATTTCATCAAAATCGGTTCAGAGGTTCAGCCGTGAAAGCGGAGACTGATTTTCGCATTTATAATATTAGTGTGGATTTATTCAAACTTTATTTACTAAGATGATGAAAAATGCGAATTTATTGCTAAAAACATTTTCTGCCAGTCAATCTTCCAGCATTTAAAGCGTTTCTATTATTAATTCTAGCGACCCGGCGGCTTCGTTCGGGTAAAACTAATACATTATGCACCTAAACCTTCCTCAGGAGCCACTAGCTATGTATTAGGTGTAAACCGTATCAAAATCCGCCCTGCAATTTTTGAGTTTATCGCGTTCATACAGACAGACAGACGCGATAGGAAGATTTTTATTTAATTTATGTTTTTGAACACATTGATAAATTAACGCGACTGTGCACGAACATTTTTATTTATTAGCTGACGTTTCAACGACTTTGCAGTCTCTGTGGTTGCAGCCAGACTGGAATATTTACGGTCATAGCTACAACCACGGCGACTGCAACGTCATTGAAATGTCACCTACAATAAATAAAAAAGTTCTTACTGAGTCTTATTAATTTATATATGAGTTAAATGTAAAATATACATTACATTTTTTATCGTATTGTATTTCAGGTGGTATTGTCTGCGTGTTCATCGTACTTCCGGTCGCTGTTCGTGGACCACCCGTCGCGGCATCCCATCGTCATCCTGAAAGACGTGGGCTTGGAGGAGCTTAGGACCATCGTGGACTTCATGTACAAGGGTGAGGTCAACGTCCAGTACTGCCAACTGCCTGCACTCCTCAAAACCGCTGAAAGTCTTCAGGTAAAAAAAGTAAACGAAAATATTTT
Organism: Plodia interpunctella; assembly: GCF_027563975.2. Taxonomy (NCBI): domain Eukaryota; kingdom Metazoa; phylum Arthropoda; class Insecta; order Lepidoptera; family Pyralidae; genus Plodia; species Plodia interpunctella. The sequence goes on along the minus strand of NC_071300.1, from coordinate 3,443,262 downwards.
TATTTACAACTTTTTTTAGTAATGTCAGTTTTTTCCACTATATGAATACTAACTTCGCCCCGGGGCTTCGCTCCCGTGGGAAATGTGTTATTTCAGGTTATATCTAGGGACCCGTGTAGGTTAGGTACAACATTTAATAACAATCCGCCCAGTAGATTTTGCATCACAGAGTAACAAGCATACACACATCCTCACAAGCTCTCGCATGTATAATATTAGTAGGATAGGAATATCATCAGCCTATAGCCAATCAACTCAGATTGACAACACCTACATTAATCACTCTTAATCAACACAGAAACGGTCACAACTAAACACTTAGAATCGCATATAGGTAAAATTTGATCAAATACCTATCTTTGACGACCTCCATGTCGTAGTGGTCCAGGTTCTGGGTTCAATTTCCAGCGCAAATTATTTAAATTAATTTAGTATTTGTAATTCAGCGCAAATTGTTGTAAGTAGGTACCTGTTTTCACAATACCTAAAAACTAGGTGTTTGATTAGTAGTGGATGTGTTGAGTCGTAACTGTTGCTGTTTTTGTGTACGTTGGCCCGGGCCGTGTACTTTGGTAGTGTTATAGGAAATTTGATTTTTCGTAGGTATCTGCACTATTGAAGCTGTCTAGATATAGCCGTATTGGTTGTGTGTCCTTTAGCAAGGACGAATAGACATGCGCAAGACAGAAAATACCGAATACTCAGACACAGGCAATATAATAATACCGATTAAACATCCTTGATACTTGCATAGAAAACAGCTAGTTATTTATAGGTAGTATCCTCCCGTGGATTTCTGGATTTTTTCGAGGCAACTAAGGAACTTATAGCCTCTGATAGGCAACAATAGCATTTACAAAGTGGGTTGACATCAGAATAGTGGCCGATTGTAAAATCGAGTCAACAGCCTCGAACGAAATCGGAACACTAGAGGATGAGAGAGTTATTTATAGGTACTTATAGCAATGATAGTTACTATCAATATTTTATTTTAGAAATACGTCACATAATGTATTTAAGTAGGCGTGTCTACTGCTTGAAAATGCATTTGTATATGTATAAGGTATTAGATACAAAATAAAATCTAATCATGTTTTTTGTTTCGCTTATATTTTCAGGTAAAAGGACTAGCTGAAATGACGACGCTAAGTGCCGCTGGTATCGATACTAGAAACGTTGCAGAACCAATGGAAGAGTGCCAATCCCAAGACCCCAAAGAGTCTACAGATTCCCATGAACGGCTGGATAATAGAGAAAGCAGGGACAAAGAGGAAAAACGAGACGCAAAAGAAACACGAGATTCGCGTGAAAGGGAAAATAAAGACAGTCACGAAAGGGATAGTCACGGACGTGAGTCACGTGAATCGAGAGATTTGCGACAAAATAGAGAGAGAGAGGGAAGGGAACCACGTGATCTCAGAGAGCACAGAGACCATCGTGATGTCAGAGAGTCACGGGAACCTAGGGAACCGAGGGATCACAGAGAACACGCAAGAGACCGAGAACCTCGAGACTTACGTGACATTCGAGATCCAAGGGACTTGCGCGATACTCGTGAAACACGAGATGGGAGAGAAACATCAGACGCCTCACCTCCTAGAATATCCCCATTACTCTCTGTAAGGCGGTTTAGATCAGAAGTTTCTATTGACACGTCGACGCCTACACATCCACCTATACCAAAAGATGAACCTCCTGACGAACCTATGCGATCGTCATCGCCTGAAGATGATTCAGTGTCAATTAGATCAAATGGAGCGCAAAATGATAGTATTGGTAAGTAAGGAGGTGTACAATATTAAGTGAAGTGTATGTAATTTTAAATGAAAACCATTTAATTGAAGTACAATTATATTTAAAAAAAATGCAAAATATGTATGGTTAACGTATTTGCTTTTGCTTTCAATTAGAGAAAGTAAAATGTCAATTGTCATTGTCGGCTGTCATCAATATATGTCACAGTTAAGTTGTTCCGTCAAAATAATTCGTAGGTCCTACAGCTGTATAGGTACCTACCTACCTAATATAAAGTTTGTTGTTTTGCTTTTAGAGTGTTGTCTTTTATTAAAATCAATATAAAAACATATAATGAAGATGTTGATTTTAAATTTAAATATTTCACATTTTAAAAGACATAATTATATCTATCAGAATGTAGGTATTACCTAAATAAAACAACAACATTAACAAATTACCCATATCAGTAAGAATAGGTAAGTTTTTGTAGGTAATACTTGTTTATCAGTTTTATTTAGGAGACCTGAAAACTTACTTAATATGTTAAAAGTTATCTGCATAAACTATAGCCAATACATATTAACATATACTTAGAAAGGCCCCGGATAATATCCAATCCATAAACATAAAAATGATTTAAACAAATGTTATTTTTTCAGGTATAAACATGACGATAAACAGTCATAGCAGTAGTGTCCTGGGTCCTCGATATTCGCCAGTGGAGCAGAGGCTCAGTGTGCTCAATGCTATACCACACCCGGGCTTGCCCCATCCATCTCATCAATCACTGCCGAGTCCTAGGAGTGAACCCATTGCGGGTCCATCAGGGCTGCCACCTGTCCAACAAGTACCATTAGTAAGTTCTTCTTTTAAGTTTTTAATTTCTTTCATATTCTAGTACATACTGGCATGTTTACTTATCTGGAATATTAATAATAAATGTATTATTAACTTTTTATCTTGAGTCTGTTATCTCCGTCAGCTGAACAGCTGACAGTGATAATAAGGTGTAGTATAATAGGAAGGTGAAAATCCCTGAAAAGATTTTTGTCACCCATCCAATGACTGACTATTGTTAGAATGACTTAACCCCATTATAACAGGATGAGTACACTAACCATAGCGCTAAATTAAATTAGCAACATTACACAATAAATAGCACAATATGGCGTATTATAAATGAGCTTCTCAATTGAGTGTTGTGGGAGCTTGCAATGTAGTGTGCACTATTTAATCTTTTCCCAGTGATGCGGCCAACCGATCACATAATTAAGGGATAGTGACACACTATGATTGGTTGACTGCTCCTCGTTTACAGTAAGACCTTTCATCAAGGTTTTGTTCATGCTTAAAAAAAAATGACAAATCATATTTTTTCTCAATGTTACAGTCTTTGAAAAAAGAAATTGACTGGGACCGCAGTAATGAAGATAAAGGTGGTGAATCATCATTGGAGTACAGAATGCAACATGAAACGGTGTGTATTTTGTGTTATTATTATTTTGTAGTTGTCCAAATCATAAAGCCTAGCCTAGTTTAACAATTTTGTGTTTTATCATCTTTACAATAAGAGTTTTTGTGATATGGACAATCACATGATGAATGTTGTATTGATGTTGTAAATATTCCTATATGGCCTGCAAATGAGTATCTACTTGCCCGTGTTTGTGTCATCAAAACATAATGTGAATAATATAAGTTGCTACCTTACCACTTGAATTCAATATCGAAAAAAGAATTACATAATTTGTTGCAATTTATATATTATTAGCTTTAACTTTCACCCCCATTATAGTCAATTGGTGGTTGATTTCAAAAAATACACTGCATATTACATGCCAAATTTAATTAAAATCGGTACAGCGGTTTAGCAGTGAAAGCGGAAAGGACAGACAGACTTGCGCATTTATAATACGCCATATTGTGCTATTTATTGCGTAATGTTGCTAATTTAATTTAGTTGGAATTAGAAATAAATAGGTTTGCTAAATTGTTCCTGCAGTAAAAAATGTTTTATAAAAATTCAATCTTGAAAAACAATAATTCGATCATAAACAAATAATATAGTTTGTTTATAATTGTGTAAACTCAAATGGTTATAAAAGCTTTAGCTTTATATTATAGTTTAGTAGCATTCACCTGAATATATAGGAAATATTAATATCTGAAACAATAAGTGGATATAACTAGTTATGTGTTGTAGTAATATTGTGTTCATATATATGCATGTAATTTTTTATTTACATTTTATTAATTTCTTCTTATTATTTTACTTTACAAAGTTTATAAGGCTATGACAATATATATTGAAAACCTCACTGCTGTTTTATAACAAGTATTTTTTGTTATACTGATTGCATGGTTTGTGGGGCTACTAATATTTTAGCAAAGTATTTTTCGGAGTTGAATGTCACGTTTATAAAAAATATTTTTTTCTAATTATTGTGGTTAGATAATACTCCATAGACAGGACCTAGTTCTTAAATCGATTGATTCCACCTTTGTCATATGAGGTTTTCCCGGTTTCATCCTCAGCCCTTAAGTGTTGGAATCAGTTTTTATAATTTTTTATCATAAGGTAGGTAAAGATATAATATAGAGTTTAAATGAATTATAAATCCTTCTGCAGACCATGTTAAATTCTCTAATTAAGTACATACAAAATGAACAATGTTTGGTGATTATAAGGCCTAGTTTAGGCGGCAAGTAACAATCAATGAGAAAATAATATTTTTTTGCGATTGATATTTGATTATAATTAATATACATATGAGTAAATGTATTCCCATTAATCGTAAATAATAATTATGTAACTCTCAAACCATCAATTGAAGTAGAAACAAATACCCGCTATATTATTTAGAATGTTGTTGTGTGTATTGAGTTATTGGTGTTTTATGTACTAGTTATGTATGCATGCTTGTTTGATATGCTGCGCTATTTTAAACACCGAGTACTATGCCTTGCTGTCAAGAAGTTGACCTTCATTCTGTTGGCCATCATTTTTATATTCATTCATTTTGTTTGATATATTTTTTGGGCAGTTTTTATTTTAACTTTGGCCATACGCATACGTCACGAACCGTTACCGTGCGCGGGCGCGTTGCTATACAACAAGGCATTACGCGTAAGCTCCGGGTCACTCCTGCACATTTTTGGGGCAAAAATGAGCGTCAACTTCTTAATTAGATAGTGGAATAAAATATAAAGAGACTGCATCTCAACTTAGAAAGTAGTGGTAGACATATTGCACATTGTGTGAATGGAACAAGAGAAAAAAGAAGTTGATGTTCTTTTTTGTGGTTGCAGGAGTACGATGGGCCCGGTAGGGTGCGAATTGAGGAAGGGGAGAGGGGGTATCCTTGCATACACTGCGGCGCGGCGTTTCCTCATCAGAGCAAATTGGCAAGGCATATACTGACGACGCATACTCTTGACACATTGAAGTACCGGGATGCTATGTTAGCTCGACCGATGGGTCTTCCTATGATAGGGCAGTTCACTGAGCCAACATACATGGGGATGCCTGCTGAAGAATCGCCAATAGACCTGGACATCGGCGCCATGGAGCCAGGAAACGTGGTGCTGTGCAAGTTTTGTGGCAAGAGTTTTCCGGACGTTTCGTCGTTGATTGCACATTTACCTGTGCACACTGGCGACAGACCATTTAAGTGTGAATTTTGTGGAAAGGCGTTTAAATTGAGACATCATATGAAAGATCACTGTAGAGTTCATACGGGTAAGTTGAGAATTTAAAATTTTGTTTTGTGTTGTATGTTTTATTTTATTTTAAATTATTTTAGACAATTTCACTATAAAATTATTAAATAGCGGGCAAGGTCTATACTTAGGCCAATGATGGCGGAGGGATAAAAAAATACTTGTATGTAATTGATAGTAGTTTTAAGTCTAAACATTATTAGTTATTATTCTTCATAAGGCTCACTCAATCACTATAGAATGCCCAGTGGTTCGTAAATTTTAATAATTTCTTTGTAAGACCTAAATTGTTTCCAAGAAAAAATATACTTTATTATATTTAATTTCAGGTGAGCGACCCTTTCGGTGCGTGTTATGTGGGAAGACGTTTTCTCGATCGACGATACTAAAGGCACACGAGAAAACGCATTACCCTAAATACGCTCGAAAGTTTCTATCGCCGAGCCCAGTCGACACCGAGGAGGAAAGTCCACACCAATGAGTATGGAATGGATGTAGTGCTAAATTGTAGAAGGATTTATCAATCAATAAAGCCTAGTTTACATGCAATTCAAACGGCCAGTTACATTGGTTGTTTTCCGCTTGTAACACAGCTCTATTACTAAGCAATGTATGTGGAAGTTTGAAGAGATTTGGGCATGTGAACTTATCATATTGTTGGGAATGACGTGGCACAATACTGAAATTAAAATATTGTTAGTATTGTTTTAATAAAGCAAAATGCTTCGCTGTCATTGCTTTAGATTGAGTTTTATACAGCGCGTTGGAATTTTATTTGGCATTTTCGCCAACTATTTCGTACGTAATTTTGGAAAAAATAAGGTTTTCATCCTTTCCTAAATTGAAATATTACCTTAAATATTATTAGATTGATCTTGGAGTCAATACTATTTTACTTATAGTTTTTTTTGCCACGTTGTTTTCCAGTGATATCGATCCAGGCCTTATTGGATTTAGTCAATGGTTTGTGCGAAGTGTTAGTCGATTGAACAAAAGAAGGACAATATGTTGTAATTAGTTAAGAATGTGATTTAAACGCCGCAACTGTGATCTGAATGATATGAATAATATTTGATATTTCACTAATAGATAATTGACACACTAAAGTGGTTTAAACTTCATTAATTTCAGCATCTACATTTATTATTATTTTTTGCTTTTTTTTTTAAATTTCGAACAGTAGGTGCTTTCTTCACGCTTTAGATAATACTAATGTGGACTCATACATTGAGTCGCGAGACGGCATAGCCAAAGTTAGCTAGAGAAGTGAAACTTCGTGTCTTTTTTCTGTTTCTGTTGTTAATTAGGTCTTGTATTATTGCTTTATTTTAAACATTAGATGTGTTCGATAACTGATTTTTCTAGATTTCACCGCCATCTTGAATTTCAAAATAGCAGCATTTTTGTCAGTCTCTTGCTAAGTTCAGATTAGTAAAAAATATTGTTTTGATGCTAGCATTGTCAGTTAACGAAACTATTTACAAGAGCATCTAGATATTCTTTGAGAAAACATAAATGAGCTCTCATCATTAATTTTTTGGTTGCCATTTCAAAGCTTTTCGGTTTAAATTGAAATGTAAAAAATATCGTATTACTTTAGAACGGACTTATCCTTAGAGACGTGTGTATTTATTGTAGCATGAATCATTGCAATGTTGATTTTATGAACCAAATTAAAGATTGATAATGAGTGCTTTAATTATTATTATTAGAACTCATACGAAAATGGCACTCAGTATAGCTCGTAATGATTAAAAAGTTAGGGATTTGAGATTTTTACTAATTTTATGTCTTTCGAAGTTACGACGCACGCTCCCCAGAGGTAATTCAAAAGCAATATTACGACATATAAATGTAAATAACATATAGTTTGATAATGATCGGATTTTTAGGAAATTTATTAGTCTGTAACGCTTCGGTAGTTTCGATTGTTGAGAAGCGTGGGGAGAGGTGTGATGTGATTATGGGAATCAAAGCTTTAATAACGCTGTTTCAGTTTCTGTCCCTTACTATGCCCCTTCCGATTATGACACTTTAGATATAAATATGACCCTTAATATAGCTGTTCTATCTTTTAACTAAGACGCATTTGGTTGGAAAAGCAAGGGGCATAGTACCAGAAAGTATATAAATAATAAAGTTTTCTATCTATTTTCATACTACAGAACATCGCCATTTTATTAACAGGACATTGCAAACGTTTTGTTTGTGAAATGTAGTTTCGATGTACTCAGAATGGTGTAAGGTTATTTTTGATCATATCCAACGAATTATTACTACATTTTATTGACAGAAGGTTTGAGACCTTAGATTGATGTGTTCAATAAATTCAACAGAGTCTAATACAGGGATATTTTATCAGATTACAAATCACAATATCAACTTGTTTCTTAATTATTTTTTTTTTACATTGGGCTGTTGAATTGAAATTATTGTCTTTTATCAGTCACCTTTAAAGCAAAATATATTGGTTCGCTTTTCACCAAAGATGTGTGGGTAAAAGAAAACAGTAGCTTGAACATCTGCTCCTAAACTAGAAAGGTTGTCCTTTCTAGTTTAGGAGCAAAACCATTTTGGAAATATGTACGCGCGTGAACATAAAATTAATTACTCGTCGGCATCCAATATTTGATTTCATTACTTTCTGGCGCATATTCATTATCATCTAGCGTGAAAAGCAAACCGACTTTATAATCTATCAATGAATTTAAAGCTTTGATTTGGAACTGTTTGAATGTTGGCTCACTTTAGTATGTAAGTTTTCTTCATAAATTATTTCATAGTTCTGATTTGTCCACGGTACTTCTCGGCTCATTGATGAGTGTACATTGTTTTGTACACTGAGTGTGATGAATATAATAAGTCTTGTATTCGATTATTCTAGTTTGTAGATCTGTTCTGTACAATCATTAAATTTTGGTACATATCATAATATATCTTTGATAGAAAATATGCGTCTTCGATTATGTTTTAAATCATGTTATATTCGTCAAAATTTTAAGGCTATGAGAAGATTTTTATTTGGATTTTTATCTATACTTATTACATAGGTTTTTGAATGTAGGCGGTGTTATTTAGAAACTTAAGGATCTATTAATTTGGATTTTATAAATTGAAAGTATTAAGCCCCGGATACACTAGGGAACATTTTGTCCCGCAACATGACGCGCAACACAAAATATACGTGACGCTGCAACGTTGCATAGTGTCCCGCAACATGACCCACAACATTGTACGTGACGCGGGGCATGTTGCTTGCTCCCGCCTCGTGAGCGAGCGCATGTGTCCCGCGTCAGTGTTGCGGCATTTGTCACCGAGTATAGTCGCGTACGCAACGTGCCTTTAAAATGTCTGTTGTGTGGGGAAATGATACCGTGCTTTTGCTTATTGAGCTTTACGAAAGTCGTGACTTGTTATGGGATACTTCACACCGTGACTATCGAAATAAAATAAAGAAAAATGATGCATGGGAGGATATTGCCAAGGCGCTTAAATTGCCTAGAAAAGAAATAGAAGCCAAAGTACATACCCTGCGTTCGCAATTTGTCCGAGAAAGGAAGAAAGTGAAATCGTCAAAAACTACTGGCAGTGGACGAGAGGACGTGAAGTCCAGTGCATGGTTTGCGTATGATGCAATGAAATTTTTGCTAAAGGGAGCCACAACGTCTGGAAGCTTGGACACTTTGGACACAAACGTAAGTTATGCTTTTTTATTTCTAATTTATTTATATTTACTAGCGGCCCGCCCCGGCTTCGCACGGGTAGCTAAATTTATACATACTTAATTTATTAATTTAAACTTTCTTCTATTTCTATTTCCTTTTTTCTGCCCATATGATGCTGTATTTTTTTATCTTATCACTTATTTTATTATTATTTCACCTTATCACTACTAATATAATATGTATTATTTACATTAACTAAGATTTGTACACACCTCACCCACAAGACTTCACTTCTAAAAGGATTGACGTTGTTCAATAACATTAAAAGAAAAAATATAGTACAATACTAGTTTATTCATTTAAAAATTATTCTGCCAGGGAACACGTCCTTCTTCACTCATGAAATATTCAGCAAATTTGTTTCTTATTTCCATAGCAGATTCAGGGTAGCGTCGTCCCATAGCATTTAAATTCGACATATTAACAGAGCCAGCTTCTCTGCGCCAAGATCCTTCTAAAATATCGTGATCCACATTTTCAGAATCAAAAGTTCCATGTGGGTTGTACAGTGATCTCGATTGACTATTTCGCCTTAAAAAATTATGGAGGTATATGCACGCCATTACAACAAGTTCAGCATTACAGGGTAGGATGGTTATGGGAGTTCGGAATATACGAAATACAACACCTAAGATACCGAACACATTTTCGACAATTCTTCTAGCTCTTGACAGTCGATAGTTGAAAATGCGTCTTGTTGTACCCACGTCATGATTACCGGGATATGGCTTCATCATGTTTTCTGTCAGTGCAAAGGCGCTGTCTCCTACAAGTACGTAAGGCATATTCGGCCCATCTTGTCGTATTGGGTCTGGAGTCGGCCAGTTGAGTTGGTTATCAGCCAAAGCTTTATAAAAAGCAGTCTCTTGGAATACTCCACTGTCAGAAGATTTTCCTTTAGCACCACAATTTGCATAGATAAAATTGTAATTTGCATCGACAATACCCAATAGGACAATACTAAATTGTTCTTTATAGTTAAAATAGTCACTTCCAGAATTCGAAGGAGCTTGGATCAAAACGTGTTTACCGTCTATAGATCCAACGCAATGCGGAAAATTCCATATATTTTCAAAGCTTCTAGCCTTGGCTTTCCATTCATTTGCAGTAGCTGGGACCTGTAAAGAAATTATTAAACATTAAATACTATTTTTACGTACTAATAATTAAGGATTCATGTCTAACAGATGTTTGAAATAATACAATACGTGTTTTATAGTCTATCCTTATTATAATAATTGATTTAATATTTATATCATTAATTTTTCAGAGTCCACAAAGCCAAAACACGATTTCGTCTCCGGATGAAGATGTCGTTCTACAGTCTCAATCTACCGTTCCAGAATTTCAATCTCCTCATCAACTAGAATCGCAATCTACCATTGATCAAGCAGAGCAACCTACAACCCCTGCACCAACACCTTCATCGTCGCGACCAACTCGCAAGAGGAGCCACCCCAATGAAGATAGATTAGAGGAGGCTTATGAAGTTCTGCATGCTGCTAAAAACAGAATGATGTCCCGAGATGAATTCGATGTTTATGGACAGTACGTAGGAACTGAGTTACGTGCATTAAATGACGAACACAGTGTAATTATGGCTAAATATTATATTAATAATATTTTATTAGATGCACGCTTAGGAAAATACCGTACAATTTATAATAATCAAAGCCAGCCAGTTGTTCAACAGGGCTATAGCACTGCATCCAGTGATATTAGCCCCGAGCCTTCTGAAGAGCATATTATACAAGATATACTTGAAACTATGGATTCCTCGAACACTAATAGCATTGATGGCACTAATACTAATTAATTTACGTTGGTCGCTATATCCATCTCGTACTCTTTAAAATTTATTTTACTGAAGATTAAAATACAATTATAAATAAAATATATGCGTTTTCTTTAACTTACCTTTACACATATCTTCAATTTATTTATCAGTTCTTTACAAACTTCTGGTACTATTTTACGTATCAGTTGTTTTGACACTCGAAAAGTGTACGACAAAGAAGCATAAGAATCTCCAGTCGACAAGTACCTCAATGTAATGGCAAGTCTGATATGAGGACTAATAGCGTTTCGTAATATTGTATCCTGTTTGGCTATGGAAGATGCGATCATTTGCAACAAAGTTTCAAAATCAGATGATGACATGCGAGTAAAATTCACAAACGATCCGTCAGACATTCGGAGATCACTTAGAATATTTACTCTTCTTTCTCGTTGTAATAAGAAATTCCGCATCCACCACCTTCTCTTTCTCTTACGTTTCAACACACTCGATATAATTACTATGTACGCAGCACTAATAGCCACAACCTCCTCGGGCGACATTTCTATAAACACTGAGAAGTGTGGTCGACAAAATGTTCCGCGACATGTATCTCGGCACATTCCACGTAGTTGTTGAGCAACATGTTCCGCAACATGTTGCTCCATTTGTCCCCTAGTGTATCCGTGGCTTTATGGTATATATAGGAAAAGAACTGTGATATATAAAGTAAGAGTGCAACATCTGGGAGTTTTAAAATTTGATCTCAGATAGTGATTATAAATTTAAGTTTAGACCATTCGGGCTGATGTTGGAAACTCTATTAATTAATTATTATAATGAACATCCATAAATAAATGGTATATGTCTTAAATATATGATGTCTATAAGTTGAATATCAGTTTTAATCATTATCTAAAGTGTTAACAAAAGTTACTTTGTTAGTGATTAAAGTTACTATTTAAAATTACTTTTTTTTGTGAAATTGTTGTAGATCTCATTCTATAAGTTTTAGACATTGTGTGTGGTTTGATTTATGCGCCAGCGGGACATCTTCGACTGAAATAATTAACACAAATTAAATTTGTTTCTGCGCTGTACTTACCAACTTTTTTGGTTCATATACGCCTGACATTCCGTCAATAATTCCAATAAAACTGGTGAGATATACTTTTATCTTCTAAAGCCACCGATACTTAGGAAATAAGAACCAATGTACACTAACAATAGCGCTGAGGGTGCCGTGGAACATCAAAGATTATTTTCTGTCAAATGTTAAATGTAATAAATATTGAAATAATGATGTGTAGTGTCCTTAGGAAGATCTTCCAAACACTGTGTATGTTTTTAAGTCTCTGCGAGGATTGTTTCAAAGATTTTAAGGATACATATTATCGTTTGTTATAATTGTACTATTGTAGTTGAGAGTGTGCGGTTTATACTGGTTATTGAACGTTTTAAAAAGAACATTCCATATAAACCAACGCATGTTTGATTTTATTTATCGACTGCAGCGAGTATATAATACATTCTGAATATGTATTCTTTTAAAAATAATAATTTCTGTATAAAGCTCTAGTGAATTTTCAAATTAATTATGGAGGGAAATTAAATGTTGGACTATTGTTAAAATCACACGTGTAAATGCATTTTAGATGATAGATTGGTAGATGCGCTACTTCCCGGAGCTATAGATCGGTTTTGTCAAAAACGCAATATAAAATTATTAAAAAATATATATACACAAGAATGTTGCTATTTGAAAAGCTGCACTCTTTTATTTTCCGGAGTCATCGTTACCAAACATTAGAACAATATTTAAACCTTGATTAATGTTCCTCTTCTTATTTTAAGAAAGATTGAATATTTACTATTTACAATAATAGCAATAATAAATGGTTAATATTAATGCGATTTAATAAATTTCTACAAGTTTTAACAAAATAGTTTTTTATATTAGACAGAATACAGTTTGAAATGCTATTTTGTTTCCTAACTTTCAGAGGTACTATTTATTAATGAAATAATGATATTGATAGAATTATATTTCTATGTATTGACTTGTAATGTATATAAGCAGTGATGAATGTTGTTGAGCGATTTATTGTAGTATACATGAACAATAGTTTTATACGGTCCCCTAAGTGCAGTTATTCAAATTTTAACATTAGCCAGTTAACGCCACGTCCTTGCAAAAGTTCACGCCGTTAGCACAAATAAATAAATATTGTAATTAAAATTTATGTAGATATTTTTTTTTCTTAAATACCTACTGACTAACTTTAAGAGAACACTAGCACGAATACATTTCATGTGTTGAAATAGTTAACGTAGATTCGTTTTTATATAATAAATTGTGACCACAGTTTTATATTTAGAGTGCCTCTTGCCTATACAAGACTTATATAAAGGCTGCAAATCACGGAATATACATAGTATATGTAGCAAATAGAGAGAAAATGTGTAATTTTTATGGTGAAAATTGTAACTTGCGTTATGATATGTGACTTGCGCAGTCATGTCGGTTTGTTTGTGGCTTGAGCGAGGCCTCCGTAGTTAGCGCATTCCAATCTCGTGATAAGGTCATTGAACACCCAGTGCAAAATTATTTTCCTGACCAATATAACAATAGATTTATTTTTTGTATAGAATATCTATCTAGCGTTGTTAAGTTTCGTCCGACAAGTTCGTTTACGCGAGATATCGCGACTATATGTGGGTTAACTCAAAAGTTTTTTTTCCAGTTTCTTCTCAAAAAGTCTAGAACAAACCCAACTTGTCGATGGGTTTTCGTCGGACTGTTTGGGAAGAACTGCAAAAATGGGGGTAAACCCATGTCTGATCGCGACCGGTTAGTTTTAATAAACGTACCATTTTTTAAGTGGCATACCTAAATATAGAACTTATATTGCAATTTTTCTAAGTTCCTGTAGGTGTATTAATTATTGTATATCGGTACAACTTGTTTTATTAATTATAATGTGTTTATTATAAATTATTTAGATTTAACTTTCGCGATTCATATTAATTTGTATTAGCATGATATAATTATGGTGGAAATGCAATAAATATGACAGACAAATGGCAAAAAGTGATTATTTTAAATATTTTTTTTCTTGTAATGAATATCCTATGTTATAATCGTAAATATTTTTTCCATAAATATTTTTTTGTTACTATGATTTCATTATAAATATATATTTGTTTAAAAAAAAGAGAAGGATGTTAAAAAAATATAAAGAAACGAAATCCCACAGCCCAATATTTTGTATATTATGCTACTACAAACAAATATACTGCACAAGTTCAAATAACGTAGGTCCACTTTATTTATAGAGCTTAAACATGGCCGTCTGTTCTTGAGAAGAAGCGGCGATCGTATTTCCTTAAGCTGTTTTATTTAACATTCATTGTTGACAATTTAGATTAGATAAAATCTGTTTTGCCTTAACATTATTAATAGTTCATAATGTTGTAACAAAGAGCAGTACAGTTTTGTTAAATTAGTTACAGTACCATTGTAATATCAGGACGGATGAGGATCAAAATGATGTAATGTTTTGTCAATTGTACAGCAGTCTTCATGAGACCCAACGCTGTTGATCATTGTAACTTTTGAAACAAATATAAGCATATCATAGCTGTAAAAATACAATTTTGACAAATAAAAGCTCTACAATCATTACAGAACTATTCTTTCATTGGCAGGGGTGCATTTTTTTAAGAATGCCAAATAGGTATGTAAATTCAAATGTCTTTTCTAATGAAGATACATATAAACACAATATTTATTAAATTTGTTTAATTTCAGATGTGTTTGGACATGTCGTGCGTGTCGCCGAGCATTCCGAGCCCTATTCCGCCGCGCAGCCCTAGCGCTCTGCCCCTCTGGTCGCCTCTCCTAGCGCTGCAAGCCTGTCGCATTCGCCGCTATCTAAGCGACGACTGCATGGCCTATCAAAACAGACATCTACTCCACTCGGAGCGCCGCCGATGTGGCGTCTGTCTCGCTTCTTTTCCTTCCACCTGGCTCTTAGAACGACACGCTGCCCTCCAACACGCCTCACAAACTACC
The DNA here is from genome assembly GCF_027563975.2 of Plodia interpunctella. Taxonomy (NCBI): domain Eukaryota; kingdom Metazoa; phylum Arthropoda; class Insecta; order Lepidoptera; family Pyralidae; genus Plodia; species Plodia interpunctella. The sequence continues at coordinate 3,428,228 of NC_071300.1, read as the reverse complement.
TGCGACGATAAACCCTTCGTCTGCGAACAATGCGGACAGAGCTATCGATACAGATCAGCATATGTCAAACATAAAGAACAGAATCACCGCGCCCGCTTGCCAGCCGACAAACTTTTCACATGCGACGTTTGCGGCATGCAGTTCCGCTATCTCAAATCTTTCAAAAAACATCGACTCAATCATACATTAGAAAGACTACACACTAAGACCACTGACACGCCAGAGGGGATGGATCAAGTATCCAGCACTAACGAAGCCCTCATCGGTCAGTGTGGAGAAATGGATCTGTCGATGAAAAAGAAAAATAAAACTGAAGGAAATAAATCTCCGCCCATAGACGTCATTAGAGATGCGGAGCAAGATAGCACCGTCGATTCTAATGGGGCTTCCGACTCGATAGTCACCGTCGATGATTCGATCGAATGTCGGACCTCTGAAACTGATAGCAAAAGAGACGACGACACTGGCTCAGAAGAGAGAAGGCGCGTCCCCGTGTCTTTTGCAAGTGTCAGCTCAATGGCGGATAGTTCAGAAAGCGAGTCCCGCGGTGACATTAGTAAACACGAGACTTCGAGCTCGCATTCGGGAATTCTTGGCTTCATGCAGAATGATGATAGACAGAGAGATAGAGAGCGTCGATTCGCGTGTCCGTTCTGTGGGAAATGCGTGAGGTCGAAGGAGAATTTGAAATTGCACGTCCGGAAGCACACAGGTGAGCGGCCTTTCGTATGTTTATTTTGCGGTCGAGCGTTTGGGGGAAAGAGCGACTTAACGCGCCACCTGCGGATTCACACCGGAGAGCGGCCGTACCACTGCGAAGCGTGCGGCAAATGTTTCGCCCGCGCGGACTACCTCTCCAAGCATCTCACCACGCACGTACACAACACGCGCTGATCGACGCACGCGCCGTCCTTTTTTCAATCTCTGCATACCTCTATAGTAAATGACCGAGTCATATTATAACAGTAAAATGGAATATTTTTTAAAATGTTTTTAATCTTTACAACATTATTATAATAAGCAGGTTTAATTAAATGTTTACAGGACTGTTTTCATTTTTGGAGTAATTTATCAACGTATAAAACAATTTTAATACAAACTGGAAATATATGATGGGTTTGTTAGCTAGAAAATGTTGTAAATACTCGCATATACTTATATTAACTTCCTTTTAATTTGACCTCCAAAATACATCAATTTTGGCTTAACTAACTACCGCCTACCAGATGATTGAATGGCATACACTTACTACGTTGATGGAGGTCCCTTGCTGCCTCCTCAGCCTATAAATGCGTTGTAATTTCATAATTTACGGTTATCATATGCATTTCTCTGCTTCATCTTTGTATACCTCATCACTCGTGTTAATAATAATAACGAAAGCGAAATCTGATAATATTAATTTTATCGAAGTTGGTTTCAAATCATTTGGTGGTGGTTATTAGTTCTAAATACAATTTAAATACCTATACTTAAATGGTTATAATTCAGACACATTCTATTCGTCGTGTTACTTCGTTTTCTACAAGTTGCTGATTTCGAAAATATTTATTGGTTGGACCATAATGGAGAGTAGTGGCCCGGTTTATTGTAATATTACTGCTATTCTGTCAAGGATTATTTTGCCATATTCTTGTGAGTCGGCGTATTTTTAAGATAACAAGAAACTCATTCCATTGAAGGAAACTAGACATTTGGTAGACGAGACGATAGGTAAGTAGGAGAATGCAAAAAGCTGTGATTCGTATGATTAAGACCAGTCAAACGTGTTTTAGAACATCGATAAATGTTTTATGTAATTTAATGTAATGTTAAAATTTAGATATACATGAACTATTTATAAGAAATCTCTCTGTGCCAAAATATGTACCTCATAAAGTAACAATGAAGTAGATAAATTAATTACTGAGAATTATTTGTAACAACATCTTATTTTATACATATAATGCGTTGCTGGTTTCGTATTGTAAGTTTGTCATGTACAGTCTCCTCAAACTTAGAAAATAAATCTTAGATCCGTCTTTTATTAAAGGAAACTTGCCCGCAGAATCTTGATATCTAGTACAATAATTATAATGGCCATTTTATCTTTTTAAGAGAATGTAAACTGCCGCCGTTGTGATAAGTAATACTTATACACCTCGATTCACTTGTTAGAAGGTCTTATTTTAAACATCGTTTAATTTTAAATTCCTCCCGTGACAAATAAGTACATGCGACATATATTTTTGATATTCAAAGAAATAGTGATTAAGTACTTGATAAGTGTAATCTGTTGTTATAATAATTTAGATAACGATAGCCATAATAAGGTTCGTTTGTTGGTATATTAGAATTTTTTAACTAGAAAGGAGACGTGTTGTAATAAATACTGATTGATATTACCCGTATATAGTGCAGCATTTTAAAATATGTAACCCAATCTAAAGTTTTTAAAGCATCAGAGGGACCATCGTTTTATCCATCTTATTATCAGATATGTAGAGGCCCTATGCAGCCGCTACCGTTATATTGTTATCAATTTCTTAGTGAAAAAGAAAATATTTTGACAAATGATTGTGCCACACTAAAGGTTTTTATTATGTCAAGATATTTTTTTTATTTTTCGCTAAAAAATAATAAACATATTATGATGGTGGCGCTAGTGTGCGGCTAGACAGGGCTTCAAAGTATTAAATGTACACAATTTTAAAAGTATTTTTTAAAAGTCATATTTAATTTTTTTTAATGCCAAGAACATTTTTATGTACCTAAACCAAGTGGTATATATAAATATTTTCAATATAAATTTTAATTTGCTGGCTCAAACACAAAAAATAATTTCAAATGGACTTTTACTGTCAATTAAGTATATAGGGTAAGTGAATATTAATTACTGTTATGTATTTTAAAGTCGATAGATATTGCGGGCTAGTTTTTCTTTATTACAATAGTGTTTTGTAATGTTGGTGAGTATAGTCTCATAAATAATAATACATTTTACAAGTAATATAGACAAAGCAACGAAATAACCACAGGTACAGGAAATATTAAACGAAGATTATATTATAGTGTAATTTAACTTATTTAATGTTGTCGTAGTTCAGTTTAAAAAGTATTTTTTTGTAATTATAATATAATATACCTACTTTTTGTTCATATTTGAAGTAAAGGCGCATTGGATACGAAGGTATTGTATTATAATGAAAAATAAATATGTATGCCAGAGGGATATGTTAAGTAATTTAGGTAGTCGAAAACTTTTAGTATAAACGAAAAGCAATACTCTGAATTATTATTTTTACTACTGAAATACTCTTATGCTGCACACGGTGAATTTGAAAACTGGATAACAACTGGGCTTAAATGTCTTTTTTGTCGATCGAATTGTTGGTTTTAAAACTTAACTCGACACATTCTTCAATTTTCAGCTTCTCCTTGTGCAAGTTTTTATAACAATCAATACCATCGAAAAAAATAATGCACTTTTGCATTACAATTGTGTATAATGTAGATATTTTGCCATTACGTCAAATATATGATATAATATTCAAAATTTGATGTTGACTGTTTTTTATAATTATATCAGCGGTAGTTACTTGATGTCGTGGTGTACTTTAGTGTCTTATAGATTAAGGACATAAACCACTCAAAGCGATAAATGATCAATTTTCCAATTACAGACCGATGGTATGGAGTATGTACCAGAAAAATAGTAGCCAGAAACTTTGAGTGGTTCGTTATTTTGAATTCTCGTAGAATAAACATTGGTGTAGTATTCTTTATATCTGTTCATGTAACATACATTTTTAATCTTATAGATATAATTTAATTTTTAACCAGATTCTAAGCTATACTGAGCGATGGTTTTGTAAATATGCGAGTGCTAACCAGGACAAATGTGATAAATTAGGTGTAAAGTGGTGATCTTGTTTTGTTTTTGGGTAGTAGGAAAATTTTCCTTTTTGTCATTGATTAATTTGGACATATCTTTTATTTCTAATTGTTCTGTTGGATGTGTTCAAATGTTTGTGTGTTTCTTAAGATTTAGTTGAAAGTCGACTGTGAGCTAAACGGGCATTATTATATTGTACAATTGTTTTACTTTGTATTTGGGAGTTCGCGGATAGAGGGCGTTAGTGGGCTACGTTTGAGAGACACGGCTGTGGTCTTACGACGCACAATTTACCACTTTATGAAGCGTTTTTATATGTCCGTCCAATGATATTGTGTATCGTATTTCAATTTTATTGAAAAAATAAAACTGCTGGAATTACTACAGTTTTAACATGATTAAAAAAACATAGTTTTTTTGTTATAAAACATAATTTTTTGACAGTCATTTAGACAATGTGCTTACACAACAAAACATCATTTAAAGCATTTCATATTCTCATAATTTATTTGAAATTACTTAATTGTTGCATTTCGATTTCGTAATTATTTATTTTTCAGACTTTCTTTTGTTGATTTTCAAGATATCTAAGTGCTTGATTATCATGATAGCCGCAGAGGCTGATTTTTAAATAAAGAAATCGGTTACAATTCTTTTATGTAACTTTACGTCTTTAATTATAGCTGTACTTTACAATGTTCTGTGGTCATCGCAATGAATGTGATATTACTTTAAGTCGAGACAACGACACAGGATTAATAAGAAGTCTCTCCGAGCGAGCCAACGAAGATCGAATGTAGACTGATTTTCGGGTAGAAGAAAAGTAGGCCAGAAGTTTCGCAGTCAATAAAGGTAGGTTCTGACTGTGCGCAATATTTTATACTCACTCAACGATATATACGTATCAAGCATACATGCTTTACGAACGTAAGCCTTCCCATGGCGGGTAGTGCTTAAAAACGCAGACGATTGCGTGCGCGCACCTTCGGACCCTACCTTATACGTATATATATAATATATAGGTGTTTTAAAAATGTTTTAAAGCCAAACACAACTTCAATAGTCTAACGACGTAAAACAATAAGAGAGTTTATTTAATTTTAAACATTACTTATAAAGAATGTTTTATATACCAACCTTAAATTATTTTTCAGATGTATTGATTTTTATACATCTCCATATACAAAAAATAGAGGTAAGTGTAGTTATCGTAGATGGGTCTATTAACCGCGTGGTGCTACAAAGTGTAATGATATGTGATAGAAACTGTTCTTCAGAGACATTTTATTTATTGAAGCTTCCATAGATGTAAATATAGTCTCATTACACTGGTGGAATAGTCTTTATTGTTTATAATGCAAGATTATTAGGGTGATATTCTGAGCGGACCAGCCCAGAATTATTTTTATCTATCAACACTAAAATATATTATTATAAAATTTATCATAATTTTTTGTTGTTGTATTATCCAATAGTGAACAGCCTTAAACAATAGTTAACAATTATCAAATTATGTCAGTTTATTGTTTATCAAATTCTAAATGCTGGTTATATCCACCCTGAAAATAGCATGAATGAAATTGCATTATGACCAATTTACACTAACAAAATGTCATGTATTCATCTATAACATTCAGCAATAAATCGGTTTAGGTACATTATTTACTTGAAAGTTAAACCAGTATTTTAAAATACGCGATTGGTCACGTGTCTCGTAAAAACCAAAGTAATGAATTTTTAGGAATATCTTTATTAATTATTCGGTGTGCGCATTTCAAAAATTAAATTAATGTAATTTATTTCCAAGTCGTATAAGTCGACCAGTAATATGTCTTTGGGGTAATGAGAGTTTTGATTTTGTAGTGTTTTAGTCTTGATATTATTGTTCTTTCCAAGAGTTACAATTTTATTAATAAGGCAAGTTAAGGCAAATTAACGTTATACTATTTTATCGTAACTCAGACACAGCTAGATAGGAAAATTTCATTAGGTTCAAGTGTTGTACACAGCAAGACATAAATACAATATTGAAACATTATTTTATGGCCTTATTAATAACAAATATGTCTTGGAGTAAATTTATAATGTATAACTTTCTTACTAAGTATATTAATATCAAAATATGAAAGGTAATATTTTGTGATATAAGTTTCCATTGTAATATTTTAAATGGGCACTAATAAGTATTTATTTTTTAATTTAAATTTCATGTTTAGAATTTCACGAGTGATTTTCTTTTTATTATGTTTTTACCAATTCTCAGTTATTATTTTTAATTGTGCAGATAATAGGTAATAGTATACAATGTTATAACTTAAAACAAATATTTTTTTTACTTGTATATTTCAGATGATTATTATTGTTGAATATATTGTCCTATTTTATATTTTAACAATTAACTTTATATACTTCATTATCATTATTTTAGTAAGTCTTAAAACAGTCCATTTGTTTTTAAAATATTGTCCATTGTCCAAAACTAACTTAGATATAGTTCCATATTTTGGATGTGTATTATATCACGATCTAAATTAACGCTATTGTGTATATTATTTCATTGTCGATGTGCAAAATTATAGTAAATGTCTTGGATCTCTAAAAATAAGAAAAAAAAAAGACAAAAATACTTTACGAAATTTCTAAATGTGCAATAATTATGTGTGTTGTAGTGTTACCATTAGGAATAAAATTTCGGCTATTTAAAGGTAGAGTTACCGAAACATGGAGGTGGTAGTGTGTTGTTTGATTTTATCTTTAAGTGACGTTTAAAATGATCTCATTCATCGTATTACGGTAACTTTATTTTTGTAGCTTATTAAATGAATATTTGGCACTTTAAAAAAGGCACATTTCCCTATTATTATTAAATGGTTTGAAAACGTGTTGAAAATGGATTTGTTGGTAATTAATTTCATAATGAAATATATTTGTTTTATTAATCAAGATTATTTTATTCATTCAACCACCTTTTTAACGATACAAATCAGTTAACATATTTTTAAAATTGTTATTTTAATTATATATAAACCGGGGACGGTTGATTAACACTTATTTCAAAGAGTAATTGTATTTCGTTCTTTTTTTTGTGTTTGACGTTATTAGTTAATTGCTAGTGACAAAATGTCATACGGACAGCGTAGGTAGTTCAATAATCTACATATATACAGCGACGAAAAAATATATCTACAGCCTTGTGGAAAACCATTAACAATAGTAAGGAACTGACGAAGAAATAGATTAACTTAATTATTTTATCCTTGGCCTAGTTAAGTTGCGCCACGTAACTTTTATGAATCCGTTATAATTCAGAGCAAGTTACGAACTATTGCTTATCTGCAAATATGAAATTTTTTACAAGATTATTTTAATCTTCAGCTTATTTCGACCTTTTTCTTGAAATAAACAGCGACAGGAAACAAGTTACAGAGAGCGACAAAAAAGGTATTATTTTTCCATTTAGAAATTAGTTTGAAACTCGTACTAAGGATTGATATCTTAGAAATTGTCTTGAAAATTTTAATTCTAAATATACATAGGTACCTATTTTATCCTCAGCCACAAACCCTTCTTGACCTAGCCGGCTGAATTATGTACATCTTCATGGGGAATGATATTGTTGCCTATCCGTTATCAAAGCTTTAGACAAAATGCTACTTTGTGTTTTTCTGTGCACGTTGAAGTTAACGTCAAATTTGTGACTGGTGCAAACCACCCTTCTTTACTATGTACAACAATCTATCATGGTAAAAGTGAAAGAACAACGAAGTGTGAAGTTATAACATGGAACAAACTTAAAACCGTCCTCGAACGCTGGGAAAGACCAGATGTTAGCTGTCGATCAACTTTAGGGAATGTTTATGAATGCTTTTGCTATCATCTTTGTGCGTATTTTTTGTAATTTTCATGTCCGTCATTTCGTAGACCTTCTACACATAATTAGCGGTGTCCAGGGTCCCGATTTTTACGACGAATAATAGAAGTTACATAACTATATGTTGTAAAAGTTATGACGATTCTACGGGTTTGTCTTCGAGACCCAGATTCCCGTCCCGTTCGGAGGTGACATATGGTTTAATGGAAAATATATTATATAATGTAAATTTATTGGTTAAAAAATAAAAAGATTATATTTTTTAAAATTTTCATCAAAATCATAAAAGTACGGCCGATGGACACATTCGATTGTGAAATTTCTGTGAAAGATATTAGACAAATTTGATGAAATGTACTTCGATCTCGTGCGTATTTCGGGGTAAAGACTCCTTCGAAAAAAAAAATTTTTTTTCTTCTACATCTATGGTTTGTTTCGTCCAGTATTCCTTGCTCGCCTTTCAGGGCACGTAATATTTTAGACTGTGTTTATAATAGCGTTGCTCCCATTTGTTACTTAGTATTCATACCGGATAGCGGGTGTCTCGCCTCAAGATGAGTTGACGAGGAATATCTAAACAGGAATGAAATAAACACAGAATTTGAAATAATACAAATGAATTCTATCTACTTACTTATCACGTGAAAAATATTGTACCTATTGTACCTCAGTCACTAAAACAGAGTTTGAATTTACATGTTACATGAATTTATAGGGTTCTGTCTTCATTTGAGCGTATAAACGATTCATCGGGTAAGGAACTATTCCAGGTTTTAAAGTTATACTTACAATAACGACAGTAGGTACTAGGTGACAACCCTAAAATGTCGTGGTTTACTTGGGGCCCGTTGAATGTCAAATGGGATTCACTTGAGGCTTACCCTAAGCATACCTTCAAAAGCCTTGGAATCAGTTTTCAACGTCAACATTTTCTGATATTTAATTCGATTCAATTGGACCCATAATTTAGACGAAGTTCAATTTTTTTAATTTAAAAAAATTGTCTTCGTATTCAGTCTTAACAGTTCTATTTGTATCCCCGCCCAGAATAGCCATTTTACTTCTACTCCATATAGAGAATGTTAGGCGACAATAGCATTCCCGAAGAGGGTTGAAGTTAGACAGGCGGCTGCTAGTAAAAATAGCCAAATCTTAGTTTTATAATTGTATTTAAAAACAGGGAAATAACAATAACCTAATATAAATGAATAAGATTTAAAAAAAAATCATTTTTGACACTTTTAAGCTTAAAATGTTGTCAGAGAGAGAATTATGTCCGGGCTGTTAAGGAGTTCCCTCGTTGAGCCGTTCCTGGGTGCACCTTCATATAACGCATTGTCATCAAATCTAAACGTGTATACAAAATTTCAGCTGAATTTATTGATGAGGTAGGTAACTGCTTCAATATTGAGCTGCAAGATTCCACTCGAACACACATACCTACTTACACACCTACATTGCAAGATAAATAAAAGCTTGTAATAAAAAGTAAGGACTTCAATATGGCTGTTTATCGAACAGGCCAAGAATTAGATCACGTTATATGTAAATAGCTATACAGATAGGTGACAGCTTTTCAGGCACTGCCTAGCAGGTAACATCTCATTGCGCACGTTTCGCACCTACGAAATAAATGGTGCACTGCACGACTGAGTTATTTTATATAATATATTTATATTTAATTTTGTTTACTTGATTTTTATTATTGACTTGGTTTATTAAAACTTGAGTTTGTTTGTATAATCGTTCGCTATGACAGATTATTAAGTTCGCCATTTGTTTTTGAGTAAGTACGTTTTTATTTTGAAAAATAAAGGTTAAATTAATAAATAGATGTTAAATAAAAAAAATGCGAATGTTTATGCGAATACAAGTATATGTGCGTATGTTTGTTACTCTTTCACGCAAAATGTACGAGACGGATTGTTATGAAATTGGGGTACACGGGTAGAATATAACCTAAAATAACACATAGGGTACTTTTTATCCGAAATTCCCACGGGAGCGCAGCCCCGGTGCGAAGCTAGTGATTTAATAAACTATCGTTTAGGTAGTTTCGCAAAGTGTAAAGTATCGCATCTATTCTAAGCAGGTACATACTTTAAGTATCTACTTTTTACCACCATATGCCTACCTATAATACAATACAAAATCTTTAACTGCGCATAATATATTAAATAAATATTTTGGGACATAATCAAGTTTATTTGTTAGACAAACTAAAAAACACCCGAGTTTTCATATTAATTTTGCTACAACTTTTTGACCGGCTGAAACGATTTTGATCAAACATATCTAAGAATCACCGCATTATCAATTAATAAAACAAACCGCGTCAAAATCGATTCACCCGTTGATGAGCTACGGTGCCACACACACAGACAGACAGACACACTTAGCGGTCAAACTTAACACACTTTTTGCGTCGGGGTTTCAAAAGCATACAGTTCAATATTGAATATGCAGCTTTATTTAAGATCCTATTATTTTTATAAATAGGTTATATCAACAACAGACCTAAATACGTATGTAAGATCGTCTAGAAATTTCACAGTGTAAGAGTCACGCTCTTTCAGATTCAGATATTAATGTGGGAGAAGACACTGTGTGGGTGTATTGTTATCGTTTCAGTAGTTCGAATTTAGATCATCTAACTTTAAGTATACTTATCTATTATAGGCAGATACAATATATTGTTTATTTACCTAGATATCCGAAGTTTGCCGAAGTGGCACAGATTTTGATGACTTTAAATCACTACTTATAGTAGGTATAAAATAAAACCCTCTGTCTATCTGTTTCTAAGTTTTCTTCTTTTAAACCACGCAATGGATTTTGATGCAGTTTACACTGTTATTTAGACAATTTGTTCCCAATGCTTTAGAGACCTCGTGCGAAGCCGGGGCCGGGTTACTAGTTAGACCGTGGCCATCATAGTCATTTTCATTATTATGATGACACATATTTTCGAATAAATACGCGACCATGCTTAGTATCTTACATTTTGTTATTGCCAATACTGGTGCCAGATTTTATAAATTTATAAATTCTTAATGCGTCTTCCACCATTCTACCTGCCGACCGAAAATTCTACCCGCTTTCTACGAACACAGCACAGTTTTGTTTGTAAACAATATTAACCGTCGCCATTTTGAAACCGTTTGTCATATTCGCCTTAAAATTCCATCAATTGCGAACCCCCCCTGCATAAAACGGTGCAATTATTTATTCATTAGCTCCAATGTAATCAAGAAAGTTCCCAGTGAATGCCCTAATTTCGTCGAAAATTCACGAAAGAGCCGCGCCGCAACCGCGAATCTGCAATTATTTAATCGTTTTCGAGGTGTTGCTCTACGGAAACTGTGGATTCATAACTATATCACTAATTCTATAGACTACTAAAGAAGCAACTTTAACCTATGACGCAATCCACTGCGTCTTATGAAGGGAGTTTAGAGAAGCCTAATATTACTGAGCGCGTGATGGAATACGAATTACAGGGATCTGTTGTTTGGCATTGTGTTTCGTGGTAAAGGGTCATCGTATGGGGTGCCCCGGGCGCGATACCGGTTGGGAAGAGTGATCATCCACGAACCTGGGATGCCAGCATTTAGATTTTCCCATTATAACGTCGAAATATCAAGTAATATGGATAATCAAGAGAATATTTAGCAAAATTTTATTGGTTTGGTTCCGTATGAAATAAACATGTATTTCTAGTTTTAATAAAAAAAGTCATATTAAAATTAAAATTTGTTAAAAACAACTTTATATTATTCACAAACTAAAATACAAATAATGTTATACCTAAAATGCTTTAGCACTGCTTAAGTAGGTACATTTGATATTTCAAAGGACAAATAATACAATTGAATACCTATACATATAATCAATACCTACCTAAGTATTATTATAGTGCAAGTAGAAGGAAGGGTCTGACTTACTACGCTACAAAGGCCGTCATGAAACCTTATTTATTAGAAATACTAAAAATGTTACCAATCATGTACAGTCACGTGTGGTAATATGTTCATATACAACAAACCTTTGAATTAAATTTTAAACTTGTCACATTTGAATAATAACCGATGTGTCTTTATATCATATATACACACGACTATACCTAAGCCTATGCTCTGAAATTAACGTTAGGTTTCAGCGGGTGGTTTCCACGATGAAAAATGGAAAATGCTTTCTGTAGCTGGCAACCCGAACCACAGGCCGACGTAACTGTGCCGCTCAGTCTACTCTGGGAAGTCGGGGATTAAGCGTCGCTCGTCGTGTTCCCCGTCCAATTAAATTATAACATACTATTTAAACGCGAGTGTGTGTGACTTCACTAACTTGAGTGTCGGTGATACCCTCCTCGTGAACTGATCCGTGAAGGTCATCATTTGGCAATTTGACACCTGTTGTTTGTATACATGTACGTATCAATGTATTATGGTGTTATAATACGGGCCCTTTACGGCATAAGTTGATTGTTGATTTTGCTTTTGGATGTAGGTACCTGGTTTTGATTTGTTTTTGCTATGTCCTTAGCTTTTTGTGAGTAAAGTGTATTTATAAATGATTTACTTCAATTTTCTACATATTAATATAATAATGCCTCATAAGGAGATTATACTCTATTGACTTTACCATACACTCTCAAATTTAATTTGTAGACTTGACTGATATAATTGTAGAGTTAGATAGCAATTATTATTATTTGTATCTCCTTTTGGGATTCACGGCACTAAGTCCGGTCCTTTGAGAGGCTTGCGTGGGGATATGGATCCAACACGTAGAGGCCCTTTGGAGAATTTTGATGTTGTGTAGTGTAGTGTGTAATGTTGTGTAGGTTATTATTATTATTATTTATCCATTAGTTGTTGTCACGTGTAATAAAAGAGTGTAGTAAATCGACAAAAAGAAGGTAATTAGATAGGTATTATTGAGATTTTCTTCTGTTCGTTAATTTTTTTATGTTCGTTAAAATATATTTAAAGGGTCAATTCACACACCTCGACTTTGCAGTGAAATGAGGAAGATTTTTCGGAACGATTTTTCGTGCTGGCCAAGCGTGAACTGGAACGTCGTAACGTCTCAGAGCGATAGAAACGAAGGGTGAAATTGAAATCTGCTGAAATATTTCCGATATCCAAACGAATTTATTGAAGAGTTATCTGATTTTTTTCTATACTATATAGGTAACGCGCCTCAAACATACAAACTCACAAACATCTTTATATATATAAGCGTACTTAAATTTGAACAGAAATGTCGAACAGCTTTGATAATGGCATATTAAAAATTGCAGATTGTACATGGATGAGCACAAGGTGGATTAAGAGAACGACCAAAATGATTGTTCTTGCTTTAGCGGACTTGGGCTACAAGGCTTATTGGCCATGGTAGCAATGAGATTTGAAACTTTGGTTAACTATCGCCTCAACCATACAAATTACTATAGTACTGCCATGCAAATAGATACGAAAATTAGGTATATAGAAATGGCGTCTGCAATTTTTCAGTATCGATCGGGAATAGCAACACAAACAATTAATTTTTCAAAATCTCAGTTCAAAATCAGAATATATGTTGAATTAATGAACTTTTCATTGTTATAAATTAAGATAACTTTATCGTATGAAATAAATTATACCAAGCGTCTGATCGATATTGTATTTAGGTCGATAAAATTAAAATCACATTGAATACGTTAACGACCCCAGCACGGCACGATCCGTTGTGAACTTGAGTTGGACAGGAATGGTGTTGGAAGTCTGAAGTATTTCATTGTTAATCTTTACATACTTATAGGGTGATTTCATATACATTGGCATTATGTTATCTACATGCTCAGTCGATGGTACTGAACAACTTTTCGTATGGAAGCAACCTCGAAATGGCGAAAAAAATCAGTTGATCCATACATTTTCCACAACTTAGGTAGTTATTTAATTTTGTATGGAACAGCTGATTTTTTTTTCGCGATTTCGGTGTTACTCCCATACTAAGAGTTGTTCAGAATCATGGGCTGAGCATGTAGACAAAATATTGCCTATGTATAAAAAGTCACCGTGTACCTATAAAAGTCTTCTGCCGCCCCTGTCTGTTCGCGATAAAATTCAAAAACTAATGTAATGTTTGTATAAACTAATGTAATGGTTTTCATGCATTTTCATCAATAGATGTGTGATTCCTGAGGAAGGTTTAGATGTATACTTTTTACCCAAGTGAAACCGGGACGGGCCGCTAGTTCATTCTAAACAACACCTCCTATAATGTTTCATAAAATGAAAATCTGTAACAATCGCGGTCACAATGAGTCGTTGTACATTTTATTTTGTATTAATTTTAATGTATACAATTATTTATTTTCGTAGAATGCGTGGAGGAAGTTAGGGGTGGCTTTTGCCCAGCAGTGGAACTCAAACAGCTAATAAAAAATATATAATAACTGGAGTAATCTTTATTCTATTAAAAGAATAAAATGTAACCCTATTTGCCTTGGCCGTCTCTCTCTTTGCTGAAGGTTTTATAAAAGGTAGATAGGTAGGTACTATAAATTTTAATTTCATCAAGTTACCTATATGCAACTGGAGAACAAAATTCCTAAATTTTTAACAATAGAGCTTGACAACTCTGCAATTTATACTTATTAATTAGAAAATTATTCAATAAGTAAATATATTACATTTATTTGTTAATAGAAAAAAAATCTTGGAAGAGCCGATTAGGTAATTTTGGGAAAAAGAATAAATACTTTTTCCCAAAATTACCTAATCGGCTCTTTGTAAATGTAATGTAAATTTAGTTTGTTTTCAATAACTCGGAGGAGTTTCTTCCATTGTTGCTTCTTTCTATCTACCCCGTATATATTAAGACTCTAAAATCGTAGATCTCTAATCTCGTAGCGGTGGTCGTCCAATGGCGTAGCGCAGGCGGCGCCTTAACGCCTGTCATCGAAATGTCTAACCCTACTAGTAGGTAGGTACCACATGAGTTTGCATACCAATCTAACTCAAGTTTAATAGTTTTCATTTCACTTGCTTCCGGTGAAGGAAAACATCGTGACGAAACCTGCACACTGGTTGATAGTTTATACTGACTGTATATGACAACTTCCCACTAGATGTCGGTAGGTGATCGTAAACACACTAGAAAAGATAGAAGAAACAAAACCCAAAATGCAACTCGGAACACGTAAGACTGGAGATGGAGACTGTGTTATCCCTAGATGTTGATCTGGAATTCGGGATACATACTCGTACTGCTTTCAACCACTCCGACATAACTATATACGCATACAGTATATTTGCCCCTCATGTTGACACGAGAAAATTGAGTTTCCAGAAGCTATTTGCTCAGTTCCGTCAAAGTTTTATACATTCAAATGATTTTAATTAATTAGTGCTATTTATTAATTGAGTCAATATTTTTTTTTTCGCTAACTGCAGATTATGTACTTACATTTCTTTTTACAG
The DNA here is from genome assembly GCF_027563975.2 of Plodia interpunctella. Lineage (NCBI taxonomy): Eukaryota > Metazoa > Arthropoda > Insecta > Lepidoptera > Pyralidae > Plodia > Plodia interpunctella. The sequence goes on along the minus strand of NC_071300.1, from coordinate 3,413,011 downwards.
TATAATATCTTTCAGGATTTTGTCTCATTTTATTCGATAAAATAAAATAAAAAGGCCACAATTTTTTATCTTGATGAAATAATCATCAAATTAAAATTAAAGTAAAAATGGATTGTTTTATTTTTACTTATACGTAAAAATCTAATTTCTTAAACTAGGTATAAACCTACTTATTACCTATAAAACATGTTATGACTTAGTAATAAATATATTATCAGCAAGTAGGTTACAACAGCCGTTTCATGGAATATTTAGAAATTCATCAAGCGTTGGAGAATAGGCGTAGTTTAGGGCATACATTATTCTTACAGATACCTAAATTACTTGCTCATAATAGGTTGTCAAGTTAATTCAAATAACAACTGATATGGACATGAGTGGAATAAAGTTATTTATTGTGGTCAGCGTAAACATTTGGTTAAATAAAGTACTTATTGTGTGATTCTTCTTAATCCGTTTTTGCAAATAAAGTACCTTTTATCCGTGTGACACTAGTATATGACTGTGAAGGAAAATTTTCTTGTGTGACACCAGTGTGACTCTGATGGAAGTAATTCTTGAGTCATACTAGTGGTTTTGTGAAGGAATAAAATGGGATACAAAAATATTGTGTGTCACACTATTGTGACTGTGATGGAAAAATATTCTGTATCCCACTAGTCGAACTGCGAATGAAAAATTCTTGTGTGTACACTAGTGTGACAGGGAAGAAAAAAATCTTCTGTGTCATTCTAGTGTGACAAAATAGTGTGACAGAGAGTCGAAATTGAAATAAACTAACATTTAGAAGGTAAATCTGCCCACTGCCTAGTAATTCCCTGGTCTTCATGAATTTCCAATATGTGAATGAAGGTGTGAATACCATTTGTCAACAGTGTCAGTAACAATACACTCGATAAGTACCTACTCGTAACAGTAGTATAAAGCATTCTGAATTTCTTACTGGATCCTTGTCTCATTTCTACGATACTTTATTACGTCTAGGATTTTGTAATAACGCAGAGCCAAAGCTTACAGAACCACTAAGTTTTCATTCTGTTCATTTCATTTATTTCAAACCCAGTTTCTATGAGTTCTATTATAATTTTTGCGACGGATAAGTATATTATGTATTCTACAAAAGTATAATTCAACAACCTTATTTATCTGATATTTTAGACCTTGATTTAAACCTTGATTGACCTTAAATTGAATGAAAAGAATGAAAAAAAAAGTTTCGAATGAAAAAAGAAAAATAATAAATATGAAATATAATTTATTTAAAAAATATTATATAAGAATAAATGAAATAGGTGTAAATTTTCTGAAGCGTGGCAGAGGTGTAAGTATACTGAACATATTGTATCAAAATGTATACAACAAATCAGAAACATAAGTGGTAGCTAGAATTCACAATGCAATAGAAAAGCTGTTACCAAAGCAAGTTCATTTTACATGCACATTGAACCATTGAATTTGAAGACAGTTCAGTGCACTATACTAGAACGCTTTATCCAATATATGCACATCTACGTAATGCATGATACATTTAGGTACCTAAGTATGTGATCCATTGGTTAACAACGGGATATGTCGGGTCGTTTTATGTGTAATATCAAATCTAATCAAATAATTTATTCAGAAATTAGACATTCGCCTTCGACCTTCCTTTTTTTTCACGACAAATTTTTAATTATACTTGAAGTAAACTCTGAAATTGCTACAAATAATTGGCATTACCCATCGACGACTGCTGAGGAGAAACACCGAAAGAATCACATTTGAACAGTGTTGGTCCATATCATGACAGAACCATTTACCAAGCATCTTGTTTGGCTAGACTTCAGATTTTCTGAACTCCTTTGGAAAAAAATATATGTGAAAGTTATAGCTATATATACTCGTGTTTTGCTTTTGGCTGACTCCCACATAACTAATGTTTATGAATCAACCAATTTTCTTGATAATTCGCATAACTAATTATAGTTAATAGTAGTCTACGTCATAGAATATTAAGTACTTTTCATCCATTCAAATGTTCCATTGCTGCAATTCCACGAGAGTTTAGTTGCAGACAAGAGGTAAAAACATGTAAGTACAGTAACACAATTTAATTTAACGACGTTCCACTAAAATGCATTTACGAAAGAATTCCATCTGTTTATACTCCGTCCTCTGCTTAATATTTCTGACCCATTGCGAAATAATATGAGATTCCTATCACGATCCCTAAGGATCCTCACTCACTGCTTAACTTAATACTATACAACACTCGCAAAGAAAATATTAAATATTTACTTACTGAAACATATACAGTAAATATGCCTTTTCCTTTTATTTAGAAGAGGTAAATGTTCATGAGATTTATCAAAAAAGTGCTCTGGTACAAAGCGAACTTTTTTTGCTAAAAAAATAAAACAAGTAATGTATTATGTAAAACATTTTGTAATTTCCTTCCATTTTGATCTGTTACTTGCTATTTTAATAGATACCTACTGCCTATTCATGCAATCCTTTACACACTCTAATCTGAAGACGAACAAGCCTAAAATGGCAACCAAATTCTCAATACCTAAATGTTACAATACAGCAATACCTTTTTCGTACCAAGTTGTTTTGATTTACTGACAAAAATTGGCTTGAAACACCGCTTATAACAAGCTATGATACTTTATTAACAACTTTTAGTCCTCGGCGAAATATAACTTCGTAATTAGATTGAGTGTTTCTTCTAAATTTGTTGAAGTTTATTTTTTGTCTTGATGATTTTGCCTCTTGAGAAAACCATAGAGCAGATAAACAAAATTCCTTTCCTTTTTTACACTACTGCAATATAAAAAATGTGAAATTTGAAAAGAACGTGAATCTTACAAAGCAAGCCTACTAAATAGTCTGAGAGCTAATGCATCCACGGGGTTATTACGAGCTTCAATTTTCAAGTAGACTTTTCATTCAAATTTACAGTATAATTTATATTACAGATAGTCTCATTTAAAATTACAGTGTATTTGTCATGTTTCCCAAGTTTACAATTACATGCAACCCTAGTCTAAGAGCTGCAGCCTTGTTAGCTTCCTGGCTCGTGTCGTGTAATGAGAATGCATTCTCACGCCACAAGAAAGCTGTTTCCAGGGAATTCGTATTCTGAGTGCATTTGCATTGTACACTGGATTTGTGGATGCTTTGAATTCTATACTTTTATATGTATCTACAACATTTTGTTTAGTTAGAAAAGGTAGTGCAACTTCTTTATTGCTATTGGTAGAATTGTTGTGGATTCTGGTCTAACAAATCCAGGATAATATCTTTTACTTCATTGAGTTATGTTTTGGGTGATACCATTTTTGCATATTTTGTCCTATTGCTTTATTATTTCTATCGATGGAGATTAAAACAATAGTCGAAATATAAGTATTCTTTAACTATGAATAGTAAAGATACTTGTATTTATATTACTGGACGGACATAATAAATATGTGTTTAGAAATAAAAATATACCTTCTCCATATACTAAAATACAATGCGGATAATTTCAGCGCTTGCATAAATCTTCAGTTTATTAGTGTACCTTTTTAATGTTTAAAGGTTAAAGCATTGCATTGAGGTGATTTGTCGAGTAGAGATAAGTTGTAATTGTGGAACAGGCTACTTTTTGCCACGCACAGAGCCACGGCCAACAGATAGCTGCATAAATATATGAGGACATCAAATTAAATTAACCGGATTTTTTAGAAATCCTTAGGCTGATCTCCAGAAAGAGGCGGGAGTGATAAATGTATGAATGTACATTTAAAACGTTTAAAGTAGTACTTGCCTGACTAATTTAATTTATGTTAAGTGTTACCCTGCTAAATTAATGACCTGTGTTATGTAAATCTCTCGCCTCCACGCGACGACACTTGACGGTAGTTTTAAATGTCAGCGAATGTTATATATTATGAAGGGTCGTAATTACACGTCGTTATGTACAGTCGACAGCATATCAACTATATAACAAGTTATAACTTATTACAAGTTGGCTGTTATGACTTGACATATCGATATCAGTAGAATCTGAGTATTAATGTACGTGAACGGACGGTCGTACTTTTTAAGTCTATGAAATGTTTACTAAGTACATACATAAGCTTAGTACCTATATATGTGTATGTAAATAACACCTAAAGTACATAACTTAAGAGTTATTTACATATATATGTATACTAGGCTAGGGCGGAATGCCACGCCAAATGGACAACCTTTAGGCGTGGGATTCCGCCCTAAAATAGCACCATTTAATTTCTCACGTAGATGTTGTGCGACTGAGAGACATATATAGTCTTGACAGGTGAAGGTTGACGTTAGGCAGAATCGTCAAAATTTAAAGTTTATTTTACTATATTATACTCTGACTTATTGCTTCGCGGCTTCATAGCCTCAAAAATCACACAAGAAACAATAGAAGTTGAGAGAGATATAAAATATTTTTTTAAAAAATACATAGGTACAGTAAAACAAAAGTGAAAGAAATAAACTTAATTGAACCTTAGGAAGTAAATGAAAAAAAAAGTGTATGAATATAATATGAGAAGGTAATAAATTCTAAATAGAAATTACTTTTACGTTGAGTGAATTTTTATGTTAAATATGTGCGAGTTGAATTATGTTTCACGTTTTTTCTCACCACGTTTAGGTAACTTTTTGTGTCAAGAAATGTAAGTAAAGTTGAGACTACGTGTCTAAAAACATAACGAAAAAATGAAAGTAAGAAATCGTGAAAATTGGAGACAAAACTTGCTGAAATTATAAGTTTTGATGTTTTAAATTATTTGAGTAAAAAGTTGTGGGTATTCTTTATTTGTTTGGATTTAAGTTGTCCCTATAAGTTGGTATAATAAAGTGATAAATGGCTATGTGCGTCTAGCTCATAAATCGAGAATTTTTTGGACGAATTCGCGAAACCTCAGGATCTGAAGGTAAAGAAATTTCTTTTTTTTAGTTAGTTATCAAACACATAATAAAACTAGGTTACGTAATAAAAAGTTTATAAATCTTCTCAAGATTTTTTAGGTCAAAGTCGGCGTTTTTTTTTAATATTCGTCGTATATATATATAGAATTTAAAACATTATAAATTTTTTTTTTGATTGGAAAACAAATCAATTCCTAATGTATTGTTATTTAAATACAACGGTACTTATGTATCCTCAGTAATCAGTTAATAAAATATATAAAAACATTACCTAGGTACTTCTCTTCTTAGGTACCTATTATATACTAATTTATTATTTGTTTCTCTCCGGTTTCTCCGTGAATATATAAACATCATTACACTAACTACCATTACATATACAATAACATCAAAAATCAATTTGATCACAAATGACATGTCGTGTCGTCATAGCCACAGAGCTGATATAATTAGTCAGTTCGCGTGCCATCATTATCAGTATTATTACGTCGTAAACCAGGCTCGATCGTTGTCAGTTCTGTGATAAATAACTCGGGGATCCCTTGTGGAAAACAATAATTTTCACTTAGCTTCTATTAGCAAGGGAATTATGCTGGCAACACATGCTTGTAATTAACACGTTCATTTGTGTCAGTGAACACGGACATATTTATATACTGCAGGGGTTGCGTTGTGATAGTTTTCCATAGAACTACGTTATATCCGATATACCTACTCATAATAAACTAATTTGATATACTGATAACTAGTTTTAGGGCCAGTTTTTTTCTGATAATATCTAAATAAATAATTTTATTGAAAAGAAATTGCAACATTATCAATATTAACAATTCTAGCGTGTTGCACTGCTGACGAAGTTATTATAAACAAAGTCAAATAACAGAATCCATACACATACCACAAAAATATTTTACTGAGTTTGTATATTTGCTCATATTTCTTTTTCTTACTCGATTTTACAAGAGGTTTCGTGAAAACAATTCTGAGAAAACTTCCGTAATAATGGCATGGCATACTGAAGTTTAGTTAAGCAAAATTTAGGTGTAAGATGATTTATGCTACCAAATTTTCCACTTATGGGGGAAAATATGCCTTTTTCTTCCCAGTAAAGTCGACATAAGCGTTCCCAAATATTTTATTTCAAAGAATTTGCGTGTATTTTTTTAAAAGTTAAGATAAATAATACGAAACATATACATTTTTATTCGCTCTGTTTAATAACTATTTCAGTATATTTGCTTTTATAAACAATTTGATCGCAATCGAACTTCATATTTCATTAATTTTTCTACAATATTTTTCTAAAGATTTTGTCAAATTTATCGTAAAAGTAGAATCCATAGACACATTCGAGTAAACTTTTTGATTTGTGATTTTCTGTAAATGCAGAAACTCTGTTGAACCTGTAAATGCACGTGATAAATCTGGATAATTTAAACTTTGTCTTTTATCTAAGCATATTTTCGGTTTCTTCCATAGCTTTTTAATATTTTTATCAAGGATTTTAATCTCTTAGTCACATCGTATGAAATCCACATATATATGGTGATTGTATTCTAGGACGGGAACTCCCGTAGAATATTCAAATTAATTCCATTTTTAAAGATGAATGAGTTTTCAAAATCTTTTTCGATTAATACTGAAAAAAATCAGTTGAAAAATATTTTGATGAAAGTCTCACATCTCGTATGTAAAATAGGTAAATAAACATTCAGTTCACGGACGAGGGGTAGTCTGTAGGGGTAGTCAGGGAGCTGACGTAGAATTAAGTGAGATTTATGACTTTCATGACCCACTCTGTGGATACGAACGACAGTTATTTGCGTGAGCGGTGGACCATCGAGGAAACTTTCCTTGATTAATCTACTAGCTTTTGCCCGCGTCTTCGCCCGCGTGAATTTCTCACGGGAACATTTACTTTTCTGTTAGAGATAAATAAAAATAATAATGGGATGAAAAACTATGGAATCGAGCGTTAATTGAACCCGGCGTGGGTTCAATTGTCTATATAGATTGATAGACAGGGTCGCGGGTTGACTTCCCTCTCGATTCCATAATTTTTTCATCTCATTAATATTCTCAAAAATCATTTTAAAGAGATAAATAAGAACTGATGGTTTTCAAACGGTTGAACAGACATTTTTTATATATAGCTTGATTAAAATTTCTTTTAAATAAAATAAAAAAAAACTAGATCAAAATCAATCCAGCTGTTTGGCTGTTACGATGCCACGGACAGACATACAGATATACACAAACACGTTAAACTTATAACTCCCGTCTATCTAAAAGATAAAGCTTACAAAGTTTGCGTTTTTTTTTTCACTATCGCACTTTACAAAACTTGACATTGACAGAACGAGGCAAAACATACTTTATATATGCTTTAACTTTTTAATGAATAACAGGGTTAATATTATCAAAATCACGGTACGCACCTGTATTGATTTGTACAAATGCTCTACTAACGACTAATGAAACACAAAGAAATATGACAATTTATAGTTATTTAATCAAGGTCGTCTAATTGACTGAATTTGGAATAGAAACCTGAAAGGGTAGTTTGGACCTAACCTTCGTTAGAGCAACAAAATTAATGACTGCCAGCGAGCTTGACTCTAATTCCATATTATTTGTAATCACTGTTGGCGCAGTACGAGCACCTCGTTCTTTATTTAACCTGTTTTTATTGCCCATAATAACTAAGTCAATACTAATGGCTGTGATTACCTGAGTAATTAAGGGAAATAACATCAGATTTAATTTTTAAAAATGTCTGTTGCAAGTTAAATTTCACTTAAGTACCTACCTACTAACGCTGGTCCTGCAGATTTGAAATTTTCCACTACGATTAATTTTCCATGACAAATGCATTAAGTATTATGATAAGCATGACCCAATATGGTGCACGGCTATCAACGGACATGATATCACCTGGAAACAATAAAAGCTTGTGTCAATAGTGTCAAATGTGTTATTTGTGTAAAAACGAGGTTCCTACGGCAGCGAAACCGCGGGGTGTAGCTAGTGTTTCAAAAATTTGAGAAAATAATGGTAAAAGTTTAGTGAGAAATATATAGTAAACACACAGTCGTTTTCTTCTGTGTCATATAGTTTAACTCCCACACACTTCAAGTGAGTGACGAATCAATAAAACAAGTGTAAAAGGTAATTTTGAAAGGTCACGTTACGATTTACGACACGACATACAGTTCTTTCTTTTAGTAGATAACAAATGGTCACAAGATAAAAAATATACTAGAAGATCTATATGGCAAGTTCAAAGAAATACTACTTTTTTTTCTTTTTGCCTGTCGACGTGACCCAGTGATGGGCAAAGGCTTCACCTTTCTTTTCCCATCAATTTTTGTCGACGACAGCCTATTGCTACCCACGTAGGAAACCATAAATATATGCTTAATCAAAATGAAATTGATGTAGGGTATATCCATGATTATTTTAAAAATTCAAAATACAATTACATTATTAACTATATTACTTACGCGTAATATATATGTCATTACGTAGTCAGTTAAAAATCTAGCTCCGTAGTGCATCAAACACAGTAGCATCAATCACATGCACCGCACAATAACTGTGTTTCCGGCGCATTTGTTGATGGGTTCCGTGTGGGACTCGCAGTACACTTCACACGATTCATTCTCACGAATGACAAGGATAACACAGAGATCAAAAATGGAAATATTTTGAAAAATTATGTCTAATTTCAATAGCAACGACGTTTGTTTGAATTTCAATCATTTTGATTTAACATTCCTACTAATATTATAAACGCGAAAGTTTATGAGGATGTAAGTTTATCACTCTTTCACACAAAATCTACTTATTTATCTTGAAATTCCCACTGGAGCAAAGCCTCGGGGCGCAGCATATTAATGCAATGTCATCCAAACTAAAATTGTATACAAAACAGCGGAATCTTTTGAATATATCTTTAAAATTGAGTTACAAGATTCGACCCGAACAGACGTATTACATACATTGCAAGGTAAATAAAAGCCTGTAAAAATGTTTGACATTCAAATTCCGCTATTCAAAATTTTAAAGCTTCTATATTATACTAGTAACCGTAAATCCATAATCCTTGAACTGGTAGCTAACTGAACCCAGATTGACTTGTATCAAATGTTACCGTCTCGAAAGCAGGGCCTTCAAACCAGACGTCAGTTTAAATTATTGAATATCAATCCTCTACTCAACAAAGTGGCTCCTAACACGCGAAGCAATTTATGTTGGTACTATTATCGAGTACAATCGTTTCAAATCTAAAATTTAATGTATAACATAAATTTTTATTACAATTTCAGTATCAGAAAATGTAGTAAGTTAAGCCTTACATATTATAAAAGGAAGTCCTTTTCTTTCGCGATAAACTGAAAAATGACTGCACGAATTTTCATGCGGTTTTCACCAATAGTAGATAACGTGCGCAGAAAAACGCAAGTTCGCCATTTTGGCACAGTAGGTAACCGCGGGAGTCATCCGTGTAAGTGTGAATTATCGTAAAAAATATGTCTAAAAACGCATTTATAACAGCGAATGTAAGTACATTTGTCAGATGTAATTGTAATTGGTTACAATTGATGCGAAGACCAAGGTTGTAATTATGCTCACGTCTTCATTGAATTGATTAACGGAGCTATATATATTGTATAAGACACAGGGTTTCTTGATTTTTAACACATTCGAAGTATATGATAATATATTTATAACTGTACTAGCTGTTGCCCGCGGCTTTGCCGTGGAAAAAATGCCTATGACACTCTCCAGCTCTCCAGACCAAAAATCACTTCAATCTGTTGCTACGTTTTCACGTAAAAAACGAACAAACAAACACACTTTCAAATTGATAATTTTAGTAAGGGTGTGTTGATATCTATAAATCTATATTACAGATATAGATACCATCTCGTCCTTAAAAAACTACGCTTCTACTGAAAGAACAAGTTGTTCATTATTTATGTTTAATACCGATAAAATGTTTTCTCTCGCTCAAACGATGTTGAATTCAGAAGAGTTTTGAACTCTCAAATACAACGATTCTTTGTCTTAACAAATTGAACTCACGAATGTACCGTTTTGTATTCCCTGAGCATACTAAATCACAAAGAATCAGAGAGGATCCCAATTTATTTTGCTCAAGGAAAATACGTTACCCTTCCACGTAAAGTGGCGGGAGATTTTTCATAGCTTTGTTTAATTAGCCGCTTAAGGAGCTTATCTCGCTGTTAATTAAAACTCCAAGCTTTGTGATAATGAAGCTTCTCATTAGATACTTTCTTTCAAAATCGTGACTAGGGTTGTCAGTCGTTAAGCGATTGGGACAAGGAGATATTCAGAACGCAGTTTCTGTCGCTTTTTGGCTGCCCTGATGCCGTATCAATCTTTCATGAATTTTTTGGTTAATCGGAACTTCTTTGTTTTTATGTAGACCTGTAGTTTTATTACACATATCGAAAGTATTTTTTTAGACTATCCACGTTATCCAAACTTAATAAACAAACTGATTAATCTAGATGATCCAAAGTTTCAGTAATCTCTCTCAGATTTCGATCATTTAAATAATCCTCGAATAACAATGGTGAGAGCCTTCTATTGTTATTTCCTTTATATCTTGTCCTTTTGTGAAGTGAATAATTAGTTACAAGTGTCTGAGTATCTATTACTTCGTTCAAAGCGAAAAGCGTGGAACGATTTACGAAAAAACAATTGGAATCAATCAGGTTAGGCTATTATAGGGGGTCGTTAATATTATCCAGAAATGATTTATAAGTATAAAATTGTAACTATAAAACTTACTTATTATGCCCATGATAAAACGTTTTTATTTGATAAAGGTAACAGCAATTTTAGCTCCTGTACCACACAATAAAAATAACAAGGATGTGAAAGAAAAGTACACATTGAATTCGCACTACGGTGAATTCAGACAAATAAACAACACGAATTATATTGCAACACGAATTATACTGCGTATTTTTTATGAGAGCTTTTATTTATAGTAAGAAAAAACCAGAAATATATGAGGAAACCGCAAAATTTGACAAACTGTTCGTCGATAGTGTACAGCTGGCATAATGCTTGTATATTGAGAAGTGACGTCAACCGTTAATGTGACAATAAAACATCGCTTAGAACACCTGTGCCTATTCACACAGATGTATGTTATTAGGGATGAGCCTAATGCAATTTTATTTACTTCTAATTATTCGACTACAATCACAGACTTATATATTAAATATTAAAACTTTCGACTAATGTATATCATTATTTTTCTACAACTATTTTACAAAAAAACACTACAATTTACGTGCTAAGTATTTTTCTTCTTAAAATGCGCACTTATCGATGTATATTGTTAGATTCCAAAGGTGTCGTTATAATGTGGTTAATCAGCTTAGGTTAAATATGTTTATGGTAACAATAGAATAGTATTTTTTTTATTACAAGTTTAAAATTTAAGTTTAAAATCAAAAACACGTTTCGTGAAAAATCTAAAGGAGTGAGACTTCGAGTGCTTGCAACTTTATGGTGTGACAGACAGTAGAATCCATTAGCAAATTGTTGTCTAAGTACTCATCTAGGAAGTCTAGGTTTTCCTGGCAGGGTATTAGATGCGGCAGTGATGTCAGCCTTCTCTTTGATTAAATTGTGTAATAGCTTTTAGATATTTGATCTGATAGTGTTTATAAAGCTATTCAACTTGAGTTTGTGGAATAAAAGCCCATCGTCTGAACTAATGTTCATTAATTATCTGGTAAAAATAAAATTAATAATATGAAAAAAAGGGTTTATAGAATAGGGTTTAGTATGGGTTGAAAAAAAAAACATGCAAAAAGCGTATAGGTATATTTATTAAAAAAACAATTTTAAAAAAATATATACATATTCAACCTGTAAGTTAACACGCTTTCGCGAACGCACTATTGCTATATAACAGTCGTAACAATTAAACTTCTTTTGCGTCTCGTTGAGCGAAACGAAAGTGTTAACGATAGAAGCAGAAACCCCAAGTTATTATTATTTTATGCTAATAAATACTTTTGACAGATGATCACGTTCAATTAGAATGCAGGTAAACATTATTTAGAAATGATACGAATACATGAATGAACCCGTGAACAAATGACAATCAATTACAAAACAACAAAGGGGCGACATTGATAGGTTCCGATCCGGGTGTACAGTAAACTGCACGTCAAGTTTTTCCGCATTAGCCTCTACGCGAGAGTTATAGCGGCCACTTTATAATGAATTTCAGATAGGTGATGTCGACTGTACAAACGTTTGAAATAATTATGAGCACAAAGCGCCCCATTTTCATCTCTCGTGACGTCACGGATGCGTGAATGTGATCACATTATGTACAAATAATTAATAAATCTTTTTACATATTAATAACGATCGATATCTACGTTATAGTTCTATATATATTAATATAATATAAAGGAAATATTTGTATTTTTGTAATCAATAAGCTGAAAAACAACTGGATCGATTTTAATGAAATTGGCATAGGTATCTTGGGGACCTAGGTATATTGGTAGTTATCTTTTATTGTTACTTTTCATTTCACGCTTATTTTCATTCGACTTATCAATATTTATGAAGAGAAGGCTTACATTTTGTATTTAAACGAAACTTTTGAATTATGCCTTTGACATTTTCATATTCGTAATGTGTACTCTCGCCTCGCCTCCTCGCTCTGTATCGGATCGCGTCACTGAAAAGGATATGCCAATTGAAAAGATGTAACTATTTCTAGATTTGCAACTACAGTTTGTTAACAAATCAAGTTTTAAGTGTCCCATTTTATTTACGTTGCGATTTTCATTAGTGCTAACGAAAAGTATCAAATTGTATCCGCCTGTAAGAAGTATTTTATATTTGTAGCAATATATTAATTAGTAAAACAATAAATATTATACAAATATAATTTGAAGAGATCCTTGTTCCTATTCCGATGAAAAAAATTAATATAGAGCAACACTATCCTTGAAAATAGTCATCGAGAATACCGTGAATTACTTAAATCGAAGATGACCATATATTTACATTAAACTAATAATTTTTAAAAGTATTTTTTCTTGTCTACAAAACTGTTTTGTTTTTCTGTATTTTGAACATCGAACACAGGGCATCCCTATTCTCGATGACAGTTGCAGGGCGAGAATACCCGCCCGACAGATATAATCGAATTATTGAATGAATCCATCGAGTCGCTTCCGTCGCCCGCATCGACTCGCGCCACTGAGCAGGATATGCCAATTGAAAATATTCATTTTAACAACTATTTTTGTAATAAAATACAGAACTTGGAATACTTGATTAGTTCAAATAATTTAATTGCAATTTTTCAGTGAGTTTCTCTTTCCAACTATCTGGAATGATTTTAAAATATCCGCCATCTAGTGATAACAATCGCAGTAAACACTAGTAAATTGAATAGTGAACCGCCTCGAAATTGTATGCGTGCAGGTTCCATCAGCATGTTTTCTTTCACCGGAAGCAGATAGTGGTCAATGAAAATGACTGTAACAATACTGTACTATACAAAGACGGGGAAAATAAATAATAGTAGGCAAGTTTGGTTGTATCTTAGTTTTAACCTCCATTGACTGTATATCAGATTGTATTATAAGACTAATAAAATATCAGAATAAATATGAATAAACGGAAATAATCTTCTTTACTGAGTTGTATCAATTGATCCATCGTTTGTTTGAGATGACGAATTCTTTATCCGTACTCGATTATTTGAAAGACTTTCTAGTGCCATTCTTTCATGTGATTAGTCCTTTCTTGAGCATAATTTTTAAATATATTTATCATTAAAAAGATTGATCTGAAAAATGAGTTTATTTTGGCTTTAAAAAACGCCATAATAAATTACACATGTAAATCTTCCTCAGGAAAGACACTATCTTTTTAAAAATCTCGCATCAAAATCCATTGCGAAGTATTAAAGTTCTAAGCATAGGGACAGACAGACAGCGGGAAGCGACTTTGTTTTATAGTATAAAGGTGTCATAGGTAGCGATTGACAACGTATACTATTACCACAAAATTTGATTAATTTTGAAAGTTATTCAAATTTATTTATTAAAACACAAACACGCTTTGTCGTGTTGGTTACGTAATGCGATAATAAAGTTTATTTTGTACTGCTTGCGAGTTGCGAGCAAGGGGTCGATACGTCGGGGGTATGTTCGTGTTTACTTGTTCTTTTATAATTATGTTATCCACTGAAGTTTCAACCCTTTATCGTTTCGTTTCTTTACTTATTTTTACTAACTCACTTTTACCCTTTTGTAAAAATTTACTGCTTTGCGATTGTGTTGAAAATTTAACATTTAAATTACCAGGAGAGATCTAACACATACTTAATATTATTTTCTACTTATATTTAACGTACATATTTTTTATTTATTAGTATGTGGTCTGTTTACCATGAAAAAATATTGGTAAGTACATATATAAAACATAAATAATATTTTTTTTCTTTGCGTTCCTCGAAGAAAAACGAAAAGCAAATATTACGAGTGTTTACTGCCTAATTCTTTATTAGTATGTTTAAACCGTTAAACCATGTGCAATGTGGATATCTCGGTCGTCCTAGGTGAGCAACAAAAGCGTGAAGAAGCGCGATGCGGAGTGACGCTTCTACACACTATCGGACAGGTGCCGAGCCGAATGCATGAACATTGCGTAGTTTGTATGAGTGCGTGCGTCTTTTATTTACCGCAATGAAAAATCTGCCATTAATGCCAAATTCGTCAAATTCAGCGAACTGGATAGTGTGGAGCCGGCATTAAACGTATATATGTGCTTATTTATACGTGGCCTATACTGTCGCTATGATTATTCATATTCATACAGTATCTTATCGCCGCGTAGTGCAGCGTTCCGTCGCCCACCTGGGACGTAGTTTAATGCCTCTAAACCGCTCGGAAGGAATAAATACATTTTTATTTGCGAAATCCATAAAGTATTTTCTGGAAGCCTGAAGGGACATACGTTGTTAACTTAAATATTGTAAATGCGTGTGTATATTTTAAAATGAATCATTACATTAGCTACTACACATTTTAATACTAAAGTACATGAATAGAGTTAATGTATGTAAAAACCGTAATTAATATTTGTCTAAACAATAGTGAAAAAAATCCATTGCGTGGTTTAAAAAAAAGAAACTTAGAAACAGACAGATAGAGTAATTTTGTGGTCTTTATTAGTAGTGTCTTTGTCGTTTAAGTTATAAATTAGTTATTAAATACACCTTAACCCCAACACTACTTCTACGTATAGTAGGTTTAAAATTTATAAATGACATTTCGTCCTCCGATCCGCACTGGCCTTATTTCTATTTTCGTCCGGGGCAGCTTCGAAGGACGCTTTTAGCTTAAAATAGGTTGATCTAAATGCAAATCCGGTTATTTCCAGTATGCTATTGTCATCGCTTCGTAGACCTGCTGGCGATGTGCGGACATGTTGATTAAATCTGCTGGTGGATTACTGTTCTAAATAAATTTGGGTAACAACAATTTATAAGGACAAATCACACAGATTGAGCTAGCCCCAAAGTAAGTTCGAGACTTGTGTGATGGGATACTAACAAATACATATATAGATAAACATTTAAGACCCGGGCCAATCAGAAAAATATCATTTTCCATCATAACAACAATAAAACTAATATAAATGAGAATGTTATTTTTTTGCCAATGTCCATTTCACTTGTTTCAGTTTTAAGTCGGCTCACAAGTTACAGTTGACAATAAATAAACTTTTTTTTATTTATTTAAATTAAAGCACGCTTACAGTATTTCTATATAAAAGTTATATTAGGTACATTAGTATTAGTTTTCTGATATATTATATACAAAACCAAGCGTGCATAACATTTTTGATAACTTTTTATCAAACATTTTGTGCCCTCTGTTTAAAATTTCTCTGTCTGAATTTGTTTAAAATAAATTGAATTATATAAGATTTCCATTAATGGCTGATTAAGAAACCAGAAAATACTCAGAAAACAGATTTGGTCATGAATTCAGAACAATAATGTTCCAGTGTTACTAGTATATTACGAGAACTAAATACTAATAACTAATAAATAAATATATTAGGACAAATAACACAGATTGAGCTAGCCCCAAAGTAATTTCGAGACATGTGTTATGGGATACAAACTCAACGATACTATATTTTTTAACAAATATATAGGTATAGATTAACATCCAAGACCCGGGGCAGTTAGAAAAATATCATTTTCCATCATGACCCGACCGGGGATCGAACCTGGGAACTCTCCGTTCAAAAGCAAGCATTTTACCACTGCACCAGCGAAGGTCGTCTAAACTAAATAGAGTCCATGAGACATATGTAAAAAACATCATACTTATCCGAAATAGGTACGAGTATTTAGTAAAACACATTCTATCACTTCTGTGCTCTAAAGCTCGAGCTAATTGAAAGTATTTTATTGATAAAATACATCTTATGTAATCATCTGTTTTATAAGCAGTTATTAGGATAGGTACATAAATTTATCTCCACCACATTCATACAAAAAGTATAGGACCTAATCAATTTTAAATCAAAACCGCGGTGCTTTCTCTTGCGTGATTGAAGAAATTAGCAAATAACGCACCTTCCTAGCTTAGTATAATTAATTTGATTAATGGACTCAATTAATTGTACGAAAAATAACTAAAGAATTGATTTGGGTCATTTAACCACTTAACAAACTAAGTTATTTATTTACATCACAGTCACTGCCTATATTAATAATATTTAGCTACATAATTAAAACGTTTTTGTAAACAAAACCTCAAAATTTTAACTCAATAGGTAGTAACTCTCTCATCTGAGCGTTTTCCTGGTAATTTCCTTAGCCGTTGAGCGTCGGAGCCCAGGTTTCGTTTTCCTATACTTCCCACGATCGTCGGTATACCTAGTTGCCGGACCATTGACATACGTAAGAACCATTTGAAAAAAAAAAAAACATTACTTAATTAAAATAAAATAACTAAATTAATGATCTATTTGATTAAATTATTAGTTATAAAATGAAATAAATATTCAAAAGCAAAGCTTTCAAAGTATTTTCGAGCTTCTAAAAACAAACAGGCAGACTAAATAAAATTTTAGGCTCAATAATGAATTAATGGCAAAGTTCGAAAGCTCAGACAATATGTACTTATGCGTTTTCAACAAATTCATTTGAATTTATGAATGAAAGATTTATCATGGCTAATATAATAATAATAATAAACCATCACACCAATCTTTTGCTTATTTCATCTTGCACAGTCACCAACAAGATTAGGTATCAAACAACACGCATTTTTAACAGCCTGTTTTGATGCGAAATAAATAATTTTAGTTTTCCATTACACAATGTAGTCACAGTTGACGAAATAAAAAACGGTGGGCACTTAATTTCTTTTAGTCTACTGTGACCACATTATATTATAGAAATATATAATACTTTCTACTACAATTCTTTAAATTATAAATATATACATAATAGAAATTATTAAAAACTTGAGGTGGCGCTAGTATGCAGGGAGAAAGCGCCGAGCTCTTAACTCTACATCACCACTGCTAATCTATATGGTTTTACAAAATATCTATAAATATAGGTACCTAAGAAATGGTAATATGGTACCATAGTAGACCCTTTATACTGAGTTTGAAGTTAATATTAACACTTCTGAAAAGGGTGTTCATAAGTAGGTTTTCGTAGTCTACAGTAGACGCGAATAACGACTACTCTTTAGAAGTATTATTAACTTGAAACTTCGCTTAAAGTAAAGAGAAATTCTTTGTGCTTTCTTTTTTTCTAAGATAATTTAGGTTTATATTGATTTTGTGGCATGATAAGTGAGGTATATTATCCTATCAACAAATCACCTCACACGATAATCGGATCATCGCGGTGTGCCATAAAGACATTGGCACGATTTACGCACGTTTCACACTAATCGGGGATATACAACTAGGGTTGGCACAGCCTGAGTGAACGCAAACGGATATCGGAAATTATTATATTTTTCTAATAATTTCGGATAGGACATAGAAATATTTTTTTCCGGCAACATGCGTCTAAGCGAGATAGTTTTATCAAATATGTTTTTCTTTTGGTCGTGACACGTGACTATACGCCTCGTATTGTGTGATTTGGTATTGTTTACTACTACTATCCAGGCTCAGTAACAAAAAATGAATCCTCAACAAGAGTAATTGGAATCCAGACTAATGTAGAAGATCTAATCGGCGAGGCTAATATTATGGGCAAGACCAAGTATTGTTTAGAACATGTTACATTTCTCAGAAATAATTTAATATTTGTAACCAGATCTATAGATCCGTAATTTAATTTTCGCTTCATCCCTGGTTACGAGTTACGACCAAGATTGCGCCTAACTGACCCTAATAGTGTAATAATGAATAGGTTTAGTGTAGCACATTCTCAAACATAATATTTTCTTTACCATATTATAGCCTGCTGATTTGACCATTACTTAATACACAGCTCATCCTTGCAAGTTTCCAAATGCATTTCCGGTTGTGATGTCTCGAAGCATGCGGTCCACGTGAAAAAAAAAATACTTTTTTGAAATTAAATTTCATTTCAATTCTATTTTTCTCTTTGAGAATGATATTGAAAACACACGTCTTTTTATCGTTTAGTCGCATCGTACATACAACAATGACAGGATATATAGAATGGTCCTATTTTAAGGCCACCACTTCTCAATGTTCTGTCATGTTTTTTATCACATCTTAAAATATCTATGGAAAGAAAGAACATCTACCTACATCGTAAAGAATAAAATTTCATATAGTTTTCTTAAAATCCCGGTTTAAAATTGAATAGACTGTAATATTCTAGACAAAAATCAACGAAAACGTCTCCCTGCCTTTTCACTGAAAAAGACAGCTGTTAAAAGGAAGGAAAAGTTACTAATAGTTTTAACTTCATTTTCCGAGCTCGCTCACCAGATTGCAACTCAAATCTGTGAACTTTTCTTTTTATTCTTGGAATTTAAAATCAGGCGTAGTGAAACTTTAAAAGTAGAAGCAAGCAATGAATTGTCACGTATTCTAAAATTCTGCTATTAAACCCTTGGTTATTTTGCGTCTAGTTAAGTTCAATTTCACTTTTGCCCCGCTTAATTTCGTCTAAATTCATTTTGTGGAGATTTTTTATTTCTTCTACTTAACTTCTGGATCAATTTTCATGATAAGGTATGTAGTCCAAGGTAACGTTCTGATAACTATAATTACTAAGGGTGGGTTAGTCCAGTAAACTTTGACGTTAACTTTAAATTGCATACATTTTGTTGAAGTTAACATAAAAAGTTGACAGTGACCCTAAATATTAACCCATACTTCCATTTTCATCCATCTTTACTAATATTGAAATGTTTATATTAGAGTTTATTTGTCCCTTTTTTATGCCAAAAAAGGGCATTGGATTGAGATCATTTTTGGTATGGAGATTGTTGAACGGTGACTGGTGACAGAATGAGGCTACTTTTACGGCTATTATTTAATCTCTAAAGATAAATATGAATAACGTGTTAGATAACACGATAGTAATATTTATTTTTCATATATTACATCATATTACAAACATGAAATTTATGAATTTAGGGATCTTTAGGGCAAGAGTGAATAGACGACATCTTAGACGTCGTCTCTGCCTCCCTCCTCTAGCATAGAGGTCAAATGCACTGAAATTTCTAATTAAAAAAATGTTTGGTTTGTTTTTTTGATAAACTCAGGCATAAATGACATCGATGTAAATAGTATCATTCGAATAGTGTTGCTTTTATTTATTCGATATTTTGAGTCATACTACCCAAAGAAACCAAAGTAGATTGACCACCAGACCTTGGCCATAATAATATTCATTGTCAAGGAATAATTAAGGATCATTATTTATGTGCTGGTTTGTGATGGATCGCTTTCTTTCATGGTTAAATTTGTTAACATTACTTACTAGTTGTTCTAAATACCCTTCAAGTTTTATATCCCCTCATTTGATTTTTTCAGTAAAATCCATTTACAAATGGAGTGTTTAGAAAAAATGGATGTTATCGATCACTTCCATTTTTGATTTTTTGGAATTTTCATTTTCTGTCATTTTCGTTTTTGTTTAAAGATAACGTAAACGTAAATAAACAAAAGTGAGTTTATAATTTTTATTAGGTACCCAAGCTACGAATGAATAAATTACCTACTCAGAGAAATGAAAAAGGGAAATCAGAAAAAAAGACGGCTGGTCTATTTCTGAACTCCATTCAATGTAATTGGATTTTGACTCAGAACCATGAAGTACCTACTAATTCCATGCTCAGAACCCTAACATGCTGTCAATTTGTGTTATAGTTATATTTATATAAAGGTATAGAGTAAAGTTAATGTCTTCTTTATCTTTACGAGTGTGTATTCAAACATTTTTACTAAACGCACTGTAATGCACATACAGATAAAAAATATCATTTTATTTTGTTTATAGTCTAAACCTAGACCTTCAACCAACGCCAGAAATCGTGTGCGGCAGATATAACAAATAAATTATTAAAAACAATCTGTTTGTCTCCCTGTTTTCGTTCTAAAGTATATTTATTTCTTTATAAGCTGGAATAAAGAGCTGCAAAAGTTGATAATAACGTTTATCCTTAGCACTTTGGGAGAATTAAATGGTTTATCCCTATGAGCTGTTGGTATAGCATGTAGTCGCTCCGTGGGCGGCATTTCATTGCTACCCTGATTCGTTATTTTAACATATGTATTGTTTTCTTCCGTTTTCAATCTCTTGCCGGAATAGGATGAACTAAGAAAATATTGTTGAAGTCTATTTTATCTATGTAGTTCTCGCTACGTTGTATTGGTAATATATAACTGTTGTGTTTGAATCTCTAAAACGAGTGCAATAAGTATGTATTGGAAATAAAATCTGTTTCTTTGTTAGCCACATTCATGTGAAGGAAAAATTCTACGAAGGAGGTAAGTTGCAGAATTTTGGGATGATAAAAAAATAATATTTTTAAGGATGTTGCTCGGCAAAGACCGCCCCTTTCTGCTTCCACAACTCTTGCGATTTATTTTCTCTCGATTTCCCGCTTTTCTGCCAATGAGCGCTAAGTGTCGTCTTGCTTGGTCTGTCTTTCCACCGCCGAAAATATAAATAGGTACCTATCAAAAAAAAAATGCAGGGTTAAAAAACAAATTCTATTTAAAATGAAACATGTTTTAAAAGATTTCTTACAAGTAAATAAATTATGCCTGTTAAAAAACATTAAAGTCGAAATAAATTCACTTTTTCTTTTTGCATAATCATGAAATCATATCATACATAAAATATGGAAACTAAGGGTGAGTTGCACCGTCAAATTTGACGTTGATTTAGACAAAATGGCGTACTTTGCATTTTGCTGCGCACATTAAAGTTAACGTCAAAGTTGACGGTGCCACCCACCCTAAATGTATTTTATATTTTAGCTAACGCATTTTTCATATTTATATTAATTTTCGTGTAATAAGAAAACAAATATATACGTAGATTAAATGACAACAGGGCTCTCAAACTTTGCGAAGACGCTGAGTATAAAAAGTACATAAAACTAATCTGAAGTTGGCCGAAGTTTGCGAGTTACTTACGCCGTGATAACCATATAGGTATCGAACGATGACATTTTCAAATATAAAACATGAATATTATTCTACTATTTTTGTATTATTCTTTTGTACCTAAAACTAGATCTAAGTTCTGCGGTTTCGTCGCACATCTCTGTTTTTCAACTGGACGTGTTGGCTTCATTCTCTGTTCTAGCCCAGGGTTGAAATACACTAAACGTTAAATGATTTTACGACCGATGGGAAGCTGTTATTGCCTGTCCACTGTCTAAGCATTTTTATAAGCAATTAAAAAAAAGTTTGCGACTGGGAGTAAATGTTTTTGGACCGCGTAAACCCCAGTGCGTAAAGCCAATTCACGCATATTTCTTTACGGCTCTGATAGACATCGTTCCTTGTTATTGGATGACTTTTCATGACCCTTATTAGTTAGTAACAGCTGTCATATGCACACTACAACAGATGCTGTAGGTCTCGTTCACACGTGCGCCATTAAATGCGTTGGGATACAACATAATGAGCGTATCCGTGTTACTATTTTACCCCAAACATTGTTATTGGATTTTGCGTTGGACGGCAGCTTGAATATCGAATACGTTATTCAAGAGGATGGTTTATATGCAGGTACAATTTATTGTTTTTTTTTCCGAGCGAGGGCCGCTAGTTTAATCATAAAATGAAACTTACGCAAAATTTTATCGGTTAATTTGCACAAAATTCGTTAATATGTTCTAATAGGTAAGCTAAAGTTTGTTTAGAAAATTATTCTTAAAACTAAAATTTAATAAAAAAATAGTTTTATTTTTCAGTAGGTACTTTTGTATTTAATAAAAGAAACCCAAAAATGCTATACGAGTTTGCGCCAAGATTTTGTGTCCTCCAATCGCAGGTCGCTGGATACCTGCGTGGGCGCTTGACAGACGCTCTCAAAATTAGGTCGTTGATTACCACGTGATGAGAGTCGGCAATGAACTTGGAGGTGTGTCGTGCGGTGCAAGCGCCAAGGTCGCGCGGCGCATGGAGTTGTTAGAACATCGATTTATTGGGCGGCGCGCGCCGTTTGCTCGCCCCCGCACCTCTACCCAGCTCACGGCACCTTCAGTTTATCTGCTGTTTTTCTAACGCCTGACATAAGATAAGCGGAGACGGTATACAACCAGATGTCGTTGTATACCGTCTCCGCTTATACCTTACATTACAAGCCTAGATTATAGGTACCTTGGTTTGATGGTGAGTTCGGCGATAGTGTGAAGTCATTAGAGTGCCTCAAATATAAAAAGAAACGGGACACTTAAAAGTCAGATGACTTTAAATAAGTTTTTTACATTAATGTAATTTTTGACACAAGCTCCTTTTGTTGATTGACTTGATTTCATAAAAAAAATGCTGTAAACCGTTGAGGAATTTAAACGGGTCACAGCTTCACACGCGAGAATGAGATAAATAATTACGCCTGGCAGCGTCTATGAGTGCATAGTGGTACCTAGAGTGATCTGATATGTTCTAGCTGTGTCCTACCATGCGGTCTTGGGTGCGATTCTCACATTACAGCGGCATTGAGGGCAACAAGTCTTCTTAATAGGTACCTACCACATAATATATTTGTGCACAATGCTTTAGTTTTATTGTCTTCCATCATTTAAACCATGACAAAACAATAGTTAAACTTATTTATTTATTTATAAATAACATTTTATAATTTGATATTAATAATAATTCTCCTAATATACCTAATCCACAGACATTTGCAATAACCCTATTACCGCGGTACAGCTGCGGTTACATAAAGCCCACATAAAGAGGATAGTGTTTGTAAATGAAATCATTTCTTTGTAAATGGCTCACATTCTTCTTTACGATTCCAGTTTTTTTTACTGAAAAACCTATATTCTCGAAAACTGAGCTTATGACCTATCTAAACAAAATTCTAGAAAGTGTTTCTAAATAAAGGTGCAAATTCGAAGGGTCTTTTTGTTATGATACCTACACAATTTAATATCAGAATATTTTCACGTCACGAATTATTTTTTTAATTATTTAATTTTTTTTTGTTGTATAAAATCTTATTTGTAATGCCTTTAGGCGTCTTGTTATTTATTAAAATCTGACTCCAGTGTGAATGTAAATAGAAGATTTGTAATATAATAGTATTTGAGTTTGGATTAATGAATTGTATATTTCTATTTAAATTAGACATAAAAATACAAAAGTATAAATATTTTTCAACGTTTGAACAATGTTCACTGGAAATAATAATACTGGCCGTGTATCTCGCTTTAACAGCACAAATAAAAAAAAGAAAATTTAATTTATTAATTGTCCATTATTATTTATTTCGATTATGAAAGCAAACATAAGGAATAGATTAGATCTGAATTATGATGGACAAGAACATCATTAAGAAAAGGTCAATCTTGATTCGGGCCCAAATGAATGGAGCTATGATATGAGTGAAAGAGACATTTCGTTAATGGGCCGCTTAATGTGTTAGGTATTACTATACCCACGTCCAGAGAGGGGTCCGGGACAAAGGCCCGCCTGCGACCCTCGGAAAATTTGGTAGCAATATGTCGTTAGTTCTGAGTTGGCACGCTTATTTCTACAAACTAATGATAATATAGAGGTAAATCCTGAAACTCTTTGGTACTCACTACTCATCCTACGAACTAGTTTCTGAGACATGGAAAAAACTCCACAAAGTGCCCGAATTTGTTGGCCACCGGGAGGAACTATTACCTGGACATGAGCTTGGCATGGTCCACTTGGAAGTCGCTAAACACACTGCGCACTCAAGTGAGCCGGTACAAAGATAGTCTCACTGGGTGGAGAATGCTTGATGATTCCAAGTTCCCATTCATGCGACTTTAGTTTCTCCCCTCAATCAATAAATAGATCATATTAATCGGCTCATCTGTCCTGAATGCTGAAATACCCATAGGTACTTGACTGAATTGATGGCAGCTTCTGATGAAACCATTGAAGTAGCTCGGTCCTGGTAAGAAAGGATTTAGTATCCAATGGGATTTAAGATTTGCCATCGTATCGACGTAGAAAATATATTTTATTTTGCTCGGAAAATTAAAAATCACAACGACGACTATTGACTAAAATAAAATAATTATTTCACAACTCAATTTTTATTTCTTACATAAGATTTGCAAAACACACTTATGACAATTTACATTCCTACCTTTTATTAGACGGTGGGAAAAGTGTCTTTATGTCGCCACATGTAGGTAATCAAGATACAACACGCGATTTTTTTTAACTCGTGCAAAATATAGGTCACTTACCTATACCTTCAGCGCACAAGAGAATAAAGGTTACATCACTCATTTACCTATACATACCGGACACCTGATCAACCCTATCAATAGACGTAATTTACGATTTAATCGCGTAGCCGACGAGGGAACGCCTAGCGGTCAACGCATGGACGTTGCGCGGTCAACGCGTGGACGTCACCAGGTCAACCAGCTAACGTAATCCTCAAACCAGGCATACATTTTGTCATTCATTTCCTCTCGGGTCTCTAGACCGCACGAGAAGAAATTGATAAAGTACTCCGCTTCTCGAAGGAGCTTGGTTGGCCCGAGTGAAGTAACCGACCAGTCTCCTCACACAGAAAGAGCCGAACCTAGGCTCCTAGCTGCGGACAATGGTCCTCGAAGGAAGTAAAAAATTAACAATAATCTAAACTGGCTTGAGGATGTAATGTGCAACCATAAAGATAGCGTCGTGCTGGTATTGTGCCGGTACAAAATAAGTGATTAAATTAGTTACTTTTTTTTTTCTATTTTTTAAATTTTTTCAATTTTTTTGGTGCTCGCTACGTTTATGTCATTTTATTGCGAACATAATAATATTTATGGCGCATTGCAACTCTGTGCACGCATTAAGGCTCTCTTTTCCGCCGAATTCATCTTATCCAGAACATCTTGCATTTCAGGCCAAGGTTCATACCGCTGATTGATGATGATAACCTTCAGTGCCCTGGGGTTTCGGAGGTCCATAGTCCGTGAAATGTTCTCGCGATTATGCGTTGTGAATACTACGTCACACTGAAACAGTTGCAATAAGGAAGTAGGCCTAATCACAATGGTAGGTACTGTTTTGTCCGTAACTTTGAACGCGCGTAAAACACCCTGTCAACCACAGTTAACTGTTAAATAACATACATCTGGTCATAGATAGCTAATATTCGGTATGTAGATATCCTATTTGATGTATCCTATGTGATCCTTTAGTAACTAAAGCGATACGGTAGGTTTGTTAGACTATTGTGAGCAGTATCATGGAATCGAAAATATTCCTAATAACCTTGAATCATGGTACCTAAAAGTGAAACTTACCTTATTGTTAATATTATTGACGATGATGGCAAAGACAATAAAAATTGAAAACGCGGTACAAGTGAATAGAGGTATGACTTCCCAGTAGTTTATTACGGCGTAGATGAATTTTAATTTATTGGGCCAAGGCATGTCGTACTGGCTGGGAGGGATCAAGTGGGACATCTGTCGCTTTTGGTTAGCCAGAGGTTGTGCAAACCATGGCTGTACTAAGGTTGGTTGGTCATGTGCAGCCGCCTTTCCCAAGTTGAACAAAGGTTTTACGATCGCTGGTTGAAACCTTGCAGCTGCACGCAACAATTGCGATAGCATTTGCCTGCTGTTTATTCAAATTTTGAAATAAAAAACTGAGTTGCTTGTTATTTTTGGTGTTTTGCTGAAAACATTGACCTTAGATTTTGACACTCGGAATTTTTGACATCCCGCCCATAGGTTTTTTCTATGAAGTATTTTTTTATTTGAAACATAGAGGATAATAAACTCTTTTGAATGTATTCAAGAAGATGCTGGAAAAAAGATCACATATTTAAATTTTAAAATATAAATGTATATTCAAATTCACCACAATATACCTATCTAATTTAAAATAAATGAATGTAATGGGGGAATTCCAAAGCCAAGTGGTATAGTTATAGGTATAGAATAGGTATACAACATTTGTGGACATCTGCTGCTAATCAGTTATAGAAGCAGTTATACTCGTAAAGTCACGAATTTATTGAGCCTATAACTTATGTAATTCTGATTGTGATTCAAACTTGAATTTACAGTGTTAAAAACATTCAACACCTATGTAACTAAAGAATTTTGAACGTGTTTCGGATTTTGGATATCTAAACTGAATGAGTTTAAAAACCGATTCTAACTTGATTTCTACACTTTAAATGTTCTGCATTAAGAGGGCGCGGCCGGTCTTGGGCCTCGTTAGATGACGCGACAGTCTGCATACAGAGTAACCTTAAGTTAATTTGCAGAGAGACTGCTCCCTGGAGTCCAGCTCATCCCGACAAACGCTCTGATACACCCTACTCTGCTATGTATTAACAGAATTTATTTATTAC
The DNA here is from genome assembly GCF_027563975.2 of Plodia interpunctella. NCBI lineage: Eukaryota > Metazoa > Arthropoda > Insecta > Lepidoptera > Pyralidae > Plodia > Plodia interpunctella. The sequence continues at coordinate 3,385,995 of NC_071300.1, read as the reverse complement.
TGGCTTGATAGCTTCAAGTTTAGAGGTGTTAGAGAATAGAGGAATAAACTTACTTAAATGGATATAATAAATCTTTATAAATATCCGATACCGCACGTCCTCGTTGAGAATAAGCGGCGCGATGCGAAGCGTAGTGTGCAGGTTCGGTATAATTTAACGCCAAGTATGGTTGTATTTTGTTCTAGATTTTGCCCGGGGCTTCGCTCCCGTGTGAATTTTCAGATAAAATATAGCATATAGTAATCTTGGATAATGTACCTTTCTAATGGTGAAATAATTTTAAAATCGGTTCGGTAGTGTCGAAGATTACCCGCGTCAAACATACAAACTCACATACGCTTACCTCTTTATAATATTAGTATAGATTTACTATTAGAACACTGGAATACATATCCATTAGGTAGGTATTTACGTATCACGTCGCATCTCAATGAATTCAACCCGTTGACGACGATAATGACGTTCGTTTCGCGTTTTAAAACGTTAAAGGCGACAAAGAAAGAACAGCGACTGTCGGCCATGTAAATCAATAGGTACTCGGAGTGCCTACCTACTAATTCTATGCTGTCGGTTGACTGGTAGAAAACATCTTTGGTTAAGTCCGCCTAAAGTTATATAAATATATTAATAGGTACATTGTAAGTGTAAAAGTATCTCCAGAAGCCTTAATATTGATATCCTTCTGGATCCTGTATAAAATTACTATTTCTATCCTTATGATAGGTATTAACTTGTGCACCTTGGTGATGGTTAATTTATTGCATAGGTCGCGTTCAGCATTCAGTGGGAACTTCTCGTTTTCTTCTCATAAAAACTTATTAGAATGAGTAATGATCACTTTGATTTTTCTCTGTATTCCACACGAACCCTATCGCAGTATTCTTCGCACGAAAATGTCGTTATTTTGACTCGGGGTGAACAGGGCTCGTACGTGTCTCTTAGGGTCTCCAATTTATACAATGATCATTAATGAGAAAAGCATCGAAAAAGAGAAAAAGTCTATAATAATTTATCATATAAATTTTCCAAGAATTTCGCTTATGATGAAGTTAAAGAAAAAGTGAATATAATATTCGACTTTGAGATTTGCTAATAATTTTAACATGAACAAATAATTATTTTTTTCACAAAAAATACATTTTTGATGCAAGCTTTTATTGTCGTCAGAGAGATCGTTGCATTCAACACGTGTCAAAAAAACATGTCCGTGCAGTAAACCTTTGAGGAGTTTTCTCATCGGGAGCCGGTCTTGGGTGCACCATCAGGTCATGCATATAATATTGCATTGTAATCTAAACTAAATGTGCTAATAAAACACAGCTCTATCGGTGGAATGAAGATAGATATGCTTCAAAACTGAACTGCTGCCATTGGTGGTCTATGAAAGAAGGTAATTGTCCTAATTCTAACTAATATTAATAATTAATATTAGTTAGAATAAATAATTATAAATGAGAAAGTAATTTGGTTTGTTACTGTAATTATTAATATATTAATAATTTTGTTTGTTGTTGAATCAATATTCTTGAAATATTGTATACCTACATGTAGTTTGAAGTATGGACATAGGACATAGTTTCATCCCGGAAAAATAAATGTTCCTGCGGGAAAAAAACGCGGGCGAAGCCGCGGGTGAAATTCGAAATTCCCAGTGATCCCTGGTATACTCAGTCGTAACAAATAGGCCGTCCACACACGGCAAAAGGCCCACCAATACCAATGAATTTTAGAAAGCATTCAACAGATTGCCGATCGAAACTTATCATCAATTCACGTACGCGTTTGGGTTATTCACTATAAGATCACAGGTAGTGGTCGCGCGTGTGGTCATATGGTTAAACTTAAAAACATACCTACCATGTAGATACCTACCTACCATGTTACATTCACTATGAGATGGTTTCTGAAGCAGTACAGAAAACCAGTTTTTTACAAAAATGTTAATATTGCTCTTTTCTTTTTTGTTGATCTATATTCTACTTACAAGCTTTTATGTTCGTCAGAGAGATGTTGTTGTAACCAACACTGATGTCAGATTTTATTTAAGTCGCTTAAAGGCATCTGGCACGAAGCTGAAATCTGACATGTTATAGATCGTTGAGAAGTTCCCTCATTTGGAGCCAATTTTGGGTGCGTCGTGCTTGTCATTAATTCATTATCATAGAATCTAAGCGACGCAGAAAACTTGAACTCGGAAGCACAAGCGAAAAAACTGTTGTAAAAATTCAGAAAAAATTCAAAACTGTTGTAAAGTATTCGTTCAGAGTTAAATTATTTGACCACACGTATACTCATCCCGGTGTGGTCTCTTAGTGAATAACCCGTTTCTCGATGTGGTCCAATTCGGCGCCCGTGATCATTATTTCACTGGGTATCCAATCGGACACAGGGGACATATAAGGGTCGGCTTTGGGTTCACAGTCGTTCAGTGAAAAAGTAAGGATGTAAGTTGGATTGCCTCTCAAGTACGAGATATTGTTTGTTATTTCAGCGCGAAATTCGAACAATTTTGTCGTTCAGGGCTTTCGATAAAGTGAATGATAAATAATGGATTGATAAAATAATTTATAAGGTCAAAATAACGTTCTGCAACTGGTCCTGTTAGAAGAGGTAAACTTTAAAATGATGCCATTGGTGATTATTGGCTTGCCAATAGTCTGACAATTTAATGCCAACGAACATGTGAAGTGGAAAAGAAAAATAAAGTGGATCCTGAATCGTAATATTAATATACTAATAAACTATTACTAATATAAACTCTTACGATTGCGGAAGCAATGGAATATCGTTTAGACATAATATTTTTTTTCTAAGATAACTTAGATAGTTTTCGGGGCAAAATTTATTTAATTTTAATTTTTTTCCTCTTATGTAACGTAACAATAAAGTATACTCGTTAAGTTAATTTAAAGTGTAAACAAATTCCACAAATTCTACACAGACCATAGATAACATTAATATTTATTTTATCTATGACAATGATGCTATACTACGCCGACCACTTCTTGATAATATTACAAAACAGAACATTTATTCTAATAACATTGATAGAAAATCACCACCAGTATCAATAAAAACAATGAAAGTTTTCCATCGGTATCGAAGTGCGCATCAATTCGTCGGAAAGCGCCATTACTTTCGACTCCCAACCAATCCACTCACGAGCAACCAATGTGATTGTGATTGATATACCATTTTCACGACAGTAAAACCCTTTTTGTTTAATTCTGGACAGTATTATTAACGGATTGATAACGTTATTTCTTCTATCATCTGTTAGGTGTGTACATTTATGCAACTGCAGCTCAATTCACGTAAAATGAAATACAAAATTTCGACTGAGTGAATTGGGTAGGGAGGGGGAATCGAACAAAGTATGTGTTCGAATCCCCCTCAAGTCCATATTAAATATCTCGGACAAACTTTTTTTTCTTTTATTTGCTAAATCAAGGCATATATTCACAAATTAGACCTTTATGGGCACTTTTAGACTATACAGGGTGATTTCTTATACATTAATATCATTCTATCTACATGCTCAGTCCATGGTACTGAAAAACTTTTCTCATGGAAGCAACCTTGAAATCGCGAAAAAAAAATCTGCTGATCCACACATTTTCCACAATTTTTTTTGTCAGTTATTTAATTTTGTATAGAATAGCCAATTTTTTTTCCGCGATTTCGGAGTTATCCATATTAAAAGTTGTTCAGAAACATGGACTGAGCATGTAGACAAAATATTGCCAATGTATTAAAAGTCGCCCTGTATAATTACGATTTTAAATTATAGTATTTATCTAAAAGCTACAAACTTGAGGTCTCACAATGCTGAATTAGTATATTTTTCATATTTCTTTACTATGATCACTATATCACATATCACATAGTATAAAATAAAATCGCTTCCCGCTGTCTTTACCTTATCTTAGAAATTACGCAACGGATTTTGTTGCGGTTTTTTTTTATATAGGTAGAGTGATTCCAGAGGAAGGTATATAACGTGCATAATATGTATTTACATATGTAACATCCATAATATTGCACCCGTGCGAAGCCGGGACGGGTCGCTAGTTTAGTTAAATAAGTTTAGGTATATACTACTTATATTTATTGCGATTCAAATATCATTGTTTTCATTATCAATGCTGATGAAATTAAGTACCAAAAATTTGAAATAATAAAACAAAACCTTTTCACAAATGATGATTGCAGACGTCACGCAAACTTATCCAATTACTGTAATACTATAAGAGAATATAAATTTCACAGATGTAGCACTCTTAATAAACTTCCAAAATAATTTTTATTAATAACTATATTAATAAATTGTTAATTAATTTCTTTCTATATTGTTTCTTGTTTTATTTTTTATTTAGTAACTCTTTTTTCTCATTGAATGTTTCATTAAGTTCTATCTAAAAAAATTACAATAGGTGGACATATTTCCATAAGGTATTATCAGTTCATTAATTATTAGGACCAAGAAGAAAAAGGCTAAAAGCTTATTCCTAAAATTACATTATTCTTTTATTTATTAAAAAAATATTGCACAAAATTGCAAAATAGTACAGAAGCTGGACTTAATTACTATGACTGTATATTTTTTATTAATAACATTAATTAAGCATATTAATTGTTTATTACTTAAATTGTACATTTTTTAAATATTAACTAAACTTAATATTTAAAAAATATACAATCATAGAACAACTAAATTAAGCTAAAATTAAAATTAAAGTGCAAATATTAAATTAATTCTATAACTGATATTCTTTTGTGACCGAAGCTCATTTTTAATTTTGTGACCGAAGCTCATTAACTAGTGCTTTTGACACGGAAGATCGTGTAATATTGGGTAGTACTGTTTGTAGTTCAAAGACAAAGACAAAGTTTATTTATTTGCAAAAACATGATTTTACATTTTTTTTACAATGTGATGTTAAAAGAAAAACTTAATCCTACATGTTTTATCGTCCACGGCTATGCAAATTTAAATGGAGAGCATACTATCATCCCGCAAAACATAATCGAATAAATAAAAGTAACTAAATAAACTATTTTTTATCTAAATCTATCATTTAAAAAATCGTTCAAATTATAATAACATTTATCAATCAGTAAGGACCTGAGATGCTTTTTAAATAAATTTAAATTTTGATCTTTAACTTGTATATCAAGTTGTTATTATAATAAATTCAAGCAGTGTAATCAATGAAATAAATTCAACCAATGAAAAGGTTAACAATTTCAAAAATTATGTACCAAGTGTGAGTTGCACCACTCAACTTTGATTTGACTTTGACCTGCGTGTTGCTGACGTTTAGATTTAATGCCAGTAGTTTGTAGTTTGTGAGAAATTACTATTTAATATAAAAATTGACGTGAAAAAGTAAGTACCTGTGAAGGTCTAATTTCAGAATAAATGATTTGATTTTGGTGTACTTTGCGTAGGATAAAGAAAACGCCAAAGTTGACTGGTGCGAGCCAATCAGTCATTTATTACTAGTGTTAATTTACGAAACTTCATAATATCACTAACATTTTACATATGAGTCAAAATCACAAATTATGTTCGTTTATTTTGTGCCACAACTCTCATTAGCGCTGTGGACATGGCTAAATTTAGGGCTGCCATCGCTTCAATTATGACAACGGCCAACGTGGATCGTTCATAAGATTTACAATTAAATTTTATTGAAATCGAAATTCTAATTTAAATTTAAAAATAAATAATTAGTATTTTATATTAAATAGACAACACAGAAAAAAAAGGAAAATTTTATTAAAAAAAAAAATCTTTCTTCACTGTGCTCAAAATTTTGCGAAATCTTCATCGCCATGAGAAGCCTTTTCTCTTCCTTTATTCAGCATTAACTGTTGCTCGGAGCTTCGTGACTTCCGTGACCTCCATGACCTGAGGGCAAATATGGGCTACTCGCTATAAACCTATATTCCAAATTCCATCAAAATCGACCCAACGGTTTAGCTGTGAAAGTTTGACAGATAAACATTCGCATTTATAATAATATTGTGGATATGGATGACTATATATAGCCTGTGACGCAATACTACATTATTCACATCAATAACACATACGAAATCCTGTAAATTAGGGCAAATCCGGGCAATCACGAGTGGCAGCCCTACTGAGCTCACGACAGACGCTGTCACAACGTTTGAAGCACGAACGTCACCACATTACGTACGTACGTCAGTGGTTTCGCTGAAATAATGCTAGAGTTATTAGGTACCGCAGAATTCGAAATAGGTAATATGGTAAAATCGATGGCAGAGAATAAATCTAAATTGAGGTCATTCCATCAAAAAGAACGACGTTTTTTAAATGCTTGATAATGGTAAATAGAAGTGCTATCTGCTATCTTTAATAAATACTAGTCCCTCTGGCACTCACTATAAATACGTGTACGAATTATAATACTTGTTTAACCCGTTGATCGCGCAGAATCGAGACACAATAGATAAAAAAATAGTTTAACCGGCGCATTTGCACCGGTTCGTAAAATAGACGTAAAAAACGAACGAATCCGTTAAATCTGTTAGCTCTGAGAACTTCAGATTTCTATATAGGTAGCTTATTTCAGTCAACGAGACAATATTATACACTAGATGTTACCCGGGGCTTCGCTCCCTTGGGAATTTTGAGATAATATATAGCCTATAGCAATTTTGGATTATGTACCTTTCTAAAAGTTAAATAATTTTTGAAATCGGAACGGTAGTTTCGGAGATTACCCGCCTCAAACATACAAACGTTACGCTTACCCCTTTATAATAATATTATCACACCTAACCACTTATAATTCCAAATTCTGTAGTGATTACTATACCTAATGATGGTAACGATACAATTACGACGTAAATTATTCGTATTGTTGCTCTATTACGCTTCAATAGATCAAAATGAATTGACATGTACACATTTGGTAATACTCAGACAGGGAGATATGAATTATACTTAGTTTATAACTAATTATTTTCTTTTCACATAAGTGTACTAAACGCTTCCATCTTTGCCTCGCCTTGCCCGTAGGAATATATTTTACATGTTTGTAAGCACATACCGTTGTAAATAATTAGTAAGAACGAAAGAACGAAAGCTAACAGGGCGATCAGTGGTTGGGTGCCGTTGAATTTTTCATCTCCTTTCTGCATAACTCATGTAGGCATCTACTGCTTTAGGTGAAAAATAAAGTAAGTACAAAGTTTTTACTTAGTTTTCACGGTATATGATCAGTTTACAGCTTTTCATGACCTGCTGGGTACTTTACTGCTTTGTGCGATTCTAGCACAAAAGTCAGAAAAAATTGTCTTGGATAAAATCTTGAGCCGTAATAATGCTAGCAATCTTCTTTTACGAAAACAACTGCTAAGTATATAGCAGATGAAACTAGGATTAATTTACAATTAAGGATGTATTTATCTGACGACCTCGGTGGCGCAGTGGTAAAGTACTTGACAGTGAACTGAGAGGTCCCGGGTTCGATCCCCGGTCGGGTCATGATGAAAAATTATGTATTTATTTATCTGTTGAGTTAGTATCCCATGGGACTTAAAGCTAATCTGCCAGTTTATTTATTTATCATTCATAGTATAATTTTGTAAAAAGATAACCTTTACGACCTAGGACTAAAGTAACCAGACTGTAATATATTTATTGTGTGAGAAAGGGCAGTTTCGTAAATATGCTACTGGAAAATCGTGGTAAGCTATGAAGTAGGCTAGTGAGGATACACGGTAATGGTTATTCAGCGGGCGCATATTAAACCTTTACTGAATTTTCATTTCCTTCAAATAAAGAATCATTAATAACAAACGCTTTATTTATGTTTATTTGTCGTTTTTTTTTATTTCTTATAGATAGGAGAAATAAAAACTAAAGAAAAACAAAATTTATCTTATTCTAGAGGTAATTAGTTATATCGCCATAGTAATAAACCATTATAGATTTTATTTTAATGGAGACATCAGTGCGAAAAGCAGACGAATGATCGATCAATCTATTCTATTTCTTGTATTTGGAGTTTAAGTAGATAAAAATTTCCAAGAAATAAGTTTTTCGCAATTCCCTGAACGTTGAAACAATTTGTGTTGATGAGATTTATCGTTCAAGGGCGTTCATCGTTCTCCAAGGGCATAATATAGTTTATTTGTAATATATACCTATACAGGCAATATAACAGCATTTGTCTTTTCTTTTCAGGTACTGTTCAGTTTAAAACTGCAGTGAACCAGAAATGTGTTTTAACAAGAATCTCATAAAGTTGGCGGATTATTTCCGGTTACATCTCGAAGGTTCGCGTTGAAAAACTACAATCCATAAAAAATGATCTGCTACAGAAAAATAATGTTCACAAAACTATTGCTGTGCTTCTTTGTGTCCAGTGCGTGGAGTAGGTCTTGGGCGAATCATCATGACACGACAACGTCAACTACTCAAACTACCCCCACCACTAGTCCAGCTCCAAAGAATTTCCACAATGACCCCCTCATTGTCGAAACCAAAAGTGGACTTGTCAGAGGTTATGCCAAAACTGTGATGGGCCGTGAAGTACATATATTCACTGGCATACCATTCGCAAAGCCACCTCTGGGACCTCTCAGGTTTCGAAAGCCGGTACCTATAGAACCATGGCATGGGGTGCTCGACGCCACGGCCATGCCAAACAGTTGTTACCAGGAAAGGTATGAGTACTTTCCTGGCTTTGAGGGGGAAGAAATGTGGAATCCTAACACTAACATATCTGAAGACTGTTTGTATTTGAATATTTGGGTACCGCAACACTTACGAGTTCGTCATCATCAAGACAAACCTCTAGCTGAGAGGCCAAGAGTGCCAATTCTTGTATGGATCTATGGTGGAGGATACATGAGCGGCACAGCCACACTTGACTTGTACAAAGCGGACATAATGGCTTCTTCCAGTGATGTTATAGTGGCTTCCATGCAGTATAGAGTCGGTGCATTTGGATTTTTGTATTTAAATAAATATTTCTCGCCGGGAAGTGAAGAAGCTCCAGGGAATATGGGTTTGTGGGATCAACAGTTAGCAATACGTTGGATTAAGGATAATGCACGAGCTTTTGGTGGAGATCCGGAGCTGATAACACTATTTGGTGAATCTGCTGGTGGCGGCAGTGTGAGTCTGCACATGCTTTCGCCAGAAATGAAAGGTTTATTCAAGAGGGGTATCTTACAATCTGGAACGCTGAATGCTCCATGGAGCTGGATGAGTGGAGAGAGAGCTCAAGATATTGGCAAAGTATTAGTTGATGATTGTAGTTGCAACAGCAGTCTGTTACCTGTTGATCCAAGTTTGGTAATGGACTGTATGCGTGGTGTTGATGCTAAAACAATTTCAGTGCAACAGTGGAATTCGTATACTGGTATACTTGGCTTCCCATCAGCCCCAACTGTCGACGGTGTATTTCTGCCTAAAGATCCAGACACTATGATGAAAGAAGGAAGTTTTCATAATACTGAAGTTCTTCTTGGGAGCAATCAAGACGAAGGTGAGTGTTATTATTTATGAGCTTATATTTATACTTTTTATTTATCTATATCAACTTCACTTATGTAATATATGTCACTTAAACATACTTAAGTTAGCAAGTATGTTTAAGTGCATAGTTTTGGAAATTGGATAAATATTTTTACTGTTTATTCTATTGCAATATATTGGACTCGTCAATGCTGTCTTATGAACTACTTGGTTAAATTTTAGTTGATACCTACACTTTTGCCAGGTACAATATTCATCAAAAAGCGTCGCGCGTCGAGTTGTGTTAATCCATCAGCACTATTGAAATTAAAAAGAAAACGAGGCTATTTACCTCAACACTAACAAGTACAAACGTTACAGCTTATCTACGGTTTATCAATATTACCTCCAGAGTTCGAGGTCATTCCAGTCTAGCAGGACCCTCCAACGGGGACCACGCCTGCGCAAAGCCATGTAGACACAACAATACCGCGACGTAGATTTTTAGTCGTACTACCATGTACTACAGACTCGCCCACGCCTCCCCTACCACCCTCCCCCTTTCTGTTACCAACGATCCGCGCACCTCACCTAAGAAATAAATAGTAAAGAGAAATTTCACATTATGATATGCTTCAGTAGTCATTATCCGGAGCTCTGATGGTCATCTATTGATGGTCTTTTCTAGTTTCTAGTCTATGCGTCGTGGACACACAACACATTTTTGTATACTATGTAGATTTATAATATTAACTGTTATATAAAAACTTGTAGAAGCAAAACATTCTACGTTGAAGTTTGAGCCATTGATTTTTTTATTTGTATTGAAACAGTATATCCAACTGGATATGGATAAGTGTCTGAAACTTTACAATCAATTTACGGGAAGTAATTAGTAAATCAGTAAAAAAAATTAAACAAGTTGTTTTTCTATATGTTTCATATTTTCTCCACCTCTCCAGAGACGGAGCTTCGAGCTTCAGTTAAGAGCGAATCGCGAAATTGAAAGGTACCATTGCCACCTGAGACTGAAAATTTTGAATCGTTTTTCCAAAGAGACAATTGAGGATTTGAGGTTATGTTGGCGCGCTCAAACAGAGAGATACATTTGAATATTTGATATAATCTTGTGGTTGCTATACACGGTATGTCTGCACGTGTAGACTCCTTTAATCGTCGTCTACTCACTACTGAACGTCGTTCATTAGTTTTTTTGACTGAGCGAGCGAAGCGAGCGAGGTCTCTGTTTCAGCTTGGCCAAAAGTGCTTTCGTATTTCTGTGTGTTTCTCCTCTAGAAGTCGCATTTTTCAACCGATTCCCGTGACATTTTGGGAGCAGGTTCGAAAAATATATGAAAATCGATTGTCAAAAATACATTTTTTGTATGTATGTTTGTTTGTAACGCGATAACTTTTGAACCGTTGGTCCGATTTTGATGAAATTTAAAAGGTATTTATGGAATTTTTAAGTTCGTGGTGCAACAATATCGGTTAAGCCGTTTTTGAAATATTCACAATTTTATAATCAAAAGTCTCATCAAAATTTATTGTATTCCCGAGGTCTACGTTCGCGGCGAACAACTAGTATTAGCCTTCTCTATCTCTCTCATATTCGCTTGTTCCCGGAGTTGTGACGCCGCGAATCCTTTAGTCAGCGTAAAAAAAAATCCTTTTCTTTTATGACCATACGATCACATAATATCAGCAAGTTTCAGGGTTCACAATGTTGGCATCGTTTAATAAACATCACAGGATGTGAAACGGCTTTGACATAGACGAAACAGCCGTCAGCGTCTACACAGATAATATAACTTTCGCTCTATCCATTAGTTATAGATTTTCTTTAAAAAATCCATTACGAAATTTAAATGATATGTCTAGAAAGATCCCCTCACCTCTCATACCCTTCACAAACGCCCGTCTTCGAGGAGTTCGATAAATGACTATGAGAATATTGTAGATAGTTTGTGGTATTAGATAACACTAGGCACGTGCAAAACGTACGTTAATTTACTTATAAGTTTTGCCACACTGTTTTTCGTTCATGTGGAAACTAATGGTGGTCCATTAAAACTCTCTTCCGTAGGATTTCAGGATCCAAACTTTTGGGTAAGGGTAGGGCAGGGTAGATATAATAAATAATGATCTATCAATATTAGGCAACTGGTAAGATTTCACATATCAAAATGTGCAAATTTTTATGATTTGATTTTTTTTTGCCTAAATAATAATAAGAATAAATAAGAAATGAAATGGAACAGTTGTCTGCAAATCAAGTATACCTAATACAACATTTTTGACAGTTTTGACACAGTTTCCAAGAGTCGCTGAAACACCCTGTACCATCATTACTCGTATTGACTTAACATTATCATACTTAAATAATCGCAGAATTTTTTGCAAAGCAACTTATTTACACAGAGTTTTTCCTCTCTGAGAATTTGCTTCACTGCAAACAACGTCGAAATTTCCCTACCTTTTGAGAACACTTGAATTGAAATGAAAGGTTGTTTTTGAGCTGAGCCCCGAGGCGACTACAACAATTTTATTCGTATTACCGACTTACAGGAAAAATGTCTGCGCAACTTTTCCGAAGAGAATTTTACGCTTACACAAGTTTATTAGCATATTTCTTCTGCACCACTTTAACATTTAAATTAATTGCAACTAAGGGTTAATTTATAGAACAACATTAGCTTGAGACGGCTTTTAATTTTTATAACTTTTTACTCTTATCTCTTTCTAGCTTCTGTTCATTAATCTGTCGGTTTAATTTCCTAATGTAAATGTTAGTATCCAAAAATATGAAAAGCTTTGTATTGAAGCTCTTCAATACAAAGCTTTTCATATTTTTGGATACTGATACGAGGTATAGGATAAATGGAATATTGATCTATTTTAGCCTTGATTTACTTAGTTGTTGGTTGAAAAGACGACCATAATTTTCTTTAATAAAGATCATGACGAAGTATAATAATAAAGTGTGTTACAAATAATAATAATTCGCTCTTACTAGATTCCTGCACCGAAATAGATACGTTCTACGGAATTAGTTAATCAAATTAACATGTATATTAGCTAATTTGCAAGACAATTTGAGCTAAGTGACGGCAAACTCAAATTTGGGAATCGATAGAGTTTATATATATATCTATATTAATATTATAAATACGACAGTCCGTCTGTCTGTTCCGCGTTCGCAGCTAAACCACTGGACTGATTTTGATGAAATATTGTTTGCATTTAATTAAAGATCCTGTTAAATATAGTCTACTTTTTTTTTTCAAAAATCAACGCCCATTAAATTAGTTCATCACAATAGCTAACGTCACAGTTTTCTATCTAACCCAAGTACTAGACATAAATTTCATCTTGATAACTCTACGAGTTTATGAGAAAAAGGTTTTTGCCAGACGGACAGATAGACAACAAACAAAGTGGCTTCCGTTTTTACCTTACGAGTTACGTAATCCTAAAAATACTTATTGTTAAAAGTAAATACAAATTAATTTATCAAAAAATGATTGTTCGGCTGAAGGTTTTAATAAATTGGCAGAATGTAGTTTTTGCTTTGTTGTGTTGGACAATCATTTATCAACTTAATTGCCGGCCTGTATACGTACATAGTAAATTCATAGACTAATGGTCTATTTAACCTATTAGTAGATATTATTAATATATCATCCATTTTATTTATGACGACATGACTTAGGGTGAGTACCATTGCCAAATTCGACGTTGATTTTACGTGTACACGTATGTCAAGGAAAACATAGACATATTTAATAAAATGAATCTATGTACTATGTATTTATGTACTAATAAGTACACTTGCTTCTCCGGCTTCTTTCGGGTAAAAACATAACAAACTATATACATACATATTAACCTTCCTTATGAATCACATAATAGGTGAAAAAAACATGAATATCCCGTGTGTTTATCGCAAACAGACAGACAATCAGATGCGGCAGAGGACTTTGTTTTATAATAAGGATTTATGTATAGATGTATTATTTTCTCTCAATTTGCTAAATCGAATACGAGCGACCGCAAGAAAGTGGTGAAAAACTGCGGATGGGCTCCGACGCTCTATAGCCGAGAACGAATAGGGTCTAAGTCTGAACTAAACAATTCTTCATTAATGTCATACTAAAGGATAACAATGCTTTAGAATTCACTAACCAAAAGGCCAACAATAGCTTTGTACTGTGGACCGACCATGTTTCATAACGAGTAAAAAATTACGAGCTGGCCATGCGTTTTCAGAAGCCTCGCTTCTGACCTCTTCACCTTGACCTGTCTTGGCTCACAGAAGGGCGATAGTCCGACTAAAACTGACTTAAATGAAAATGTATGCTACTGGCTTTGTTGATTCGGTACTTTTGCTATAATCCTAACTAATATTATAAATGAGAAAGTAATTTTGTTTGTTACCTCTTCATGCTCTATCTACTTAACCAATCTTCTTCAATTTTTGCATACATGTAGTATGAAGTATTGAGAAGGATATAGTGTACCTTTCATCCCGGAAAAATAACTGTTCCCGTGGAAAATATACGCGGAAAAAGCCGCGGGTAAAAGCTAGTATTGCATACATTCTAAGTTTAATTTAATAATATAATTTGTATACCAATCTAACTCACGTAAAGTAGTTTTCATAGGCCACGTTTCGTTCATAACAAAGTCGCTTCCCGTTGTCTGTCTGTCCCTATGTATGCTTAGATCTTTCAAATTAAGTCTTGAGGAAATTTCCGATGTAATATATTTAGCTACCTGAGCAAAGTCTATATAGGCTGCTGGTTAATGTTGCATTTCTAAAACTATTACTCAAAATCAAACATTTATCGGGCTATTTACTTGTTGATTTTTGTCGTGTTTTGGTGGAAATTATAGATTAGTTAATATTTGAATTAATGATGGTGTCACTGTTTATATATAGGATATAAGTGAATATTAATGACATAGGGTGACAGGATAAAAAAATATTAAAAATCCAATGATTCATGTTAGTCTCCTTAGGGTGAGATGCACCAGTCACCTCGCGCCGTCGCCGCCCGTCGTCGTATCGACGTACGTATAATATGGCGAAGGTACTTCGCGTTTTTCTGCGCAGGTTAAAGTTAACATCAAAGTTTATTGGTGCAACCCACTCCAATACAATGATAATAATAACGATTAATTTACTAAAATATGCAAATTGCCGTCACGAATTAAAATTTAAAAACTATAAAAAATAAATCTGATATGTAATGATTTATATTTACAAGTAGCTTTTGCTCGCGCCTTCGCCCGCGTTTGTGCGTCCGCTCATTACTTATTAATGTCAATATCTCGGGTTCTAAGCAATATAATCGCGATGAAATCTATACATGATTTTAAGTTAGACCATCCGCTATACAACTGAGAAAACCGCATCAAATTCCATCCAGTAGGTAGTTTTTACGTTTTGCGCGAACAAACATAGCCCACTTACAGTTTTATTATATGTTTGTATATACATTAATATATAAATAAATAGCCGAGAGTACCAGCTCAGTATTCAATACCAAATGTGAAAAATGTTTTTCCATCATTAAAAATAATATAATTTGAATGAAAATTGTAACAATTAAGTCCGCGTGCCGATTCCCATGTTATAATGGTGATAATAACAAAGTCGATATGGCCCTTGAGAAAGGCGACCACCAACCTTGACCATTCTCATGAACGTGGGGGGATCTAGTTCTTGTTGTCGTATACTTCAAGGTTAAAAGTGGTTGCCATTACGTGGAATGAAACACACATGACAATATTGACAATATTAATTGAGTAGTTTGCGTTTGTCTTATATAGTATATAGTACTATGTAATACGAAAATTAGGATTTATAATCTAGTAACTTTAAGTTACTTAGGTATGGTGGAATACAGCCTAGTTTAGTAGCTAAATCTTAAAAATATATATATTTATAGTCAAAAGTAAAAATATTTGGTCTTGTATTTTTTGCCCAAATTCTATAAGTGTGTAATTGTTATAAATTCAAGCCACTTGTTACCTAAAATTATGAAAATCAATTGATTTTATGAAAAAGCCGAACACCGGATCATAGGCTCCGACGCTTAACATCTGCGAATAAAACCCGGAAACGAAGAGTTAATTTCATGAAAATAGATTAAAATTCATTTTATCTCAATGTTCACACAATTACGTAAAGTTGACTGTACGAAAATATATATCATCGGTAATATAAAGTTTTAGAACAGAATGCCATTATGGTCGACTGTACTAATGCCCCAAATAGTTTCGGGGGAATAGAAACTACCGACTAACATGGAAACCCCATTAGTACACAGTTTATTGACGATTTGTGGAGTTATACGATGTCGATCGAAAGCCATCCCCTTTATGCTGTGTTTATTGGGAGCAAACATGACACTAATAACATGTTAGATTTATGCAGATCTAGCTTATGCTAGCGCCGTCGACCGCGTGAACTTTTCACTTACCCGACGTCCGATTCGTACTCTAAATGTTACGGCTCAATCCTGAAGCCCGGCTACATATAGGTTTAGCCTTTATAATTTTGGCTAGATCTAGGTCGGTCTACGATAGTTACACCTAGGTTTAGCCTGTCGGTCGTAGAATGTGAAAATGAAGATTTAAGAACGTGCGAATCCGTTTTGACGAACTTATATAAAAGCAAACGCTAGTTATTTCGAAGTAGCTAGTTAATGAAAATAAGACTATGGAACTATTTGCGGACAACGTAAGCTAGGTTATCAGTAAAATAACATATGGCCACTCGTATATTAAAGAAAATTTTCAACGTGACTTGTCTTTACAATTTCCTTGTGCGCAGAAAGGATTACGGTAAGGGCTTAGAATACGGGTGTGTACTTGCAATCTGAATAAAAAATACTTCTAAAAAATCCATTATACTTGACCACTCCACTATACTTACAAATGAGTCCACTATATTACAAATCTACTAGTTAATAAAGTAACTTTCAAATATTCATTTGAATTAAACTAAACCCTTTTGGGGGTAAGTCTGCATGTTTTTTCTTGCTTTCTATGTTATGTATTTTCTTTGTAAAATAAAATGTAAACAAAGAAACAAAATTGGCCTATAAATTTGTACGAAGAATTTTTACTGTCTGTTTGTACGTGTTATAGTTAAACAAACTGAACGTAAGCAAGTTAAATCACAAAACTGGACATGTATTTATAAGTTAAGTAAGTTAATTTTAATTTATGAATAAATGATTTGATATGACCTTGACCTGACCGGGGATCGATCTTGGGATCTCCAGATTAGCAATCCAGTCAATAGGCTACAGAGGTCCCCTTTACCAGATGGATTTATACATATTTGCATATTTTTTCTTCCAGGAACTTATTTTCTCCTGTATGACTTCCTCGACTACTTTGAGAAGGATGGACCGAGTTTTTTACAACGTGAAAAGTTTTTGGAGATCGTCGACACAATTTTTAAAGATTTCTCCCAAATTAAGCGGGATGCGATTGTATTTCAAGTAAGTATTATATACATTACTACATGCCCATGGAAAACATTATGGGATTTCCATTCGTCACGACCCTGACAAGTCTCACTTCGCTATACTCGTAAGTATTTAATGAGTGAATAAATATGGTTTACTTCATTTTATAGTCCAATAATAACTTTAAGAAGAAGTCAGAGAGATTCTTGGAATCATTTGGTTATATAATAATTTAAATAAATTCTTATTTAGTATAGAATTACTTAAGTATTAAGTATACCATTTAACCATTACACAAGGAAGAGATCCCTCCATGGGATAAGTCTGCAGTTGCTAGTACTTTTTCTGTTTCTGTGTCTTTGTGTGTTATTATGGAATAAAGTTATTTCAAACAAACACTACTACCGCTTGAAAAAAAAATCTTGATAACTCTGAACTTATACCTACACAATAATTTAAAAAGTTAATTGTATTAAAATAAGGAGCCAAATTGTCTTAGTCTAGTAAAAGTGAGACATTAACGACCGAAGCGCAATTGTAACTGATATTTAAAGTTAAAAAGATAAGACTTGAATAATGAAATCGGTTGTTAACTGTGTGAATAGTGATAAAATGCAAAGGACTGCCGTTGTCTAAAGATAAAAATTAAAGGAACAGTGCAATGTAGGTCATGTTCCTTTTGTTTATTGAACAAGTTCGTTGTCCTTTATTATCTGGTAGTTAAGAAGGAAAATTTTGTAGGTAGGTATTAGTGACAAAAAGCATGACAAGCAAAGAAGAAAAATAAAACGAAAACAAAATAGGAACGCGAACCCTGGGCTCCGACGCTCAACGGCTGATAAAGGTAGGTACCGGAGGAACGCTCAAATGAGAGAGAGAAGGGTTAAGGATTGTGTATTCTTTCAACTTCCTTCTGCAGCTTTTTGATCTCTAAATAAAACTAAAACTAATATTATAAATGCTAAAGTTTGTTTGTTACCTCTTCACGCTCTATCTACTCAACCAATCTTCTTAAAATTACATTGCATACATGTAGTTTGAAGAATGGAGAAGGACATAGGGTACTTTTCATCCCGGAAAAATAAATGTTCCCGTGGAAAATTTACGCGGGCGAAGCCGCGGACAAAAGCTAGTTTATTTATAACTTAACACTGCATTCAAGAGAGATAGCGTGTTTCTCAGAAACCACTAAATAGGATGTCCTCTTCCCGAATGACTGTGCGTCAATGAATGCGAATATATGACTGACTTTCAAGATCTTTTATAACTGAATTACATTCCTCTTTTTCCTCTTATAAATAATGTAGTGTTATTAAAATAAAGCCCTAACGTAATAATAGTTCATATCAAACCATCAAGCCTCCTCTGGCTGGTAGTAGTTGATGGTTTAGTATCTCTTGATACTAAAGTTAGATCGTAGTCCGATAGGGCCTCGCAAGAACTAAGTAGTTATTTGGCTCACCTAGAAAGTTATGTAAGAAACGAAGGATAAAATTAGGTATTAGGTAAAACCTTAGTGATAAACCCAAAAAATCGACAAGGTTGAATCGTATTATGAACAAAACAATACCTATTCTTTATTTTGTATAAATCAAACGAGGGTTGTGCCTTTAAAATCACTGCTAACTTGGAAGTTTATAACTGCTAAGTTGCATGCATTTCCCAGATGCGCGAAGATTAGGAATTTCCACATAATATTATATTACTGGGCTCAAGTACTAATTTATGAATGATATATATGGTCAAATCGACTGCTATGACGCGATGTCCGTCTATGTTTTAATCAAAACAACAATGTAATTTATGTTTTAATACAAAATATTCGTGTAACAAAATTATATGGGTCGCAACTACATATAAACTGAAACGAATGCTCTTCAATTTAGTCAATTAATTGTCGTTCCATTTCCAGTATACCGACTGGGAGGAAATCACCGACGGTTACCTGAATCAGAAGATGATTGCCGATGTCGTAGGGGACTACTTCTTTGTCTGCCCCACCAACTACTTCGCTGAAGTATTGGCCGAATCTGGAGTCGACGTCTATTATTATTACTTCACTCATGTAAGTATTTTTTACTATTTCTCTTTCTTATCTTCATTTACAGTGGTGAAGCTCCAAAACCTGGGGTCGGTCATAAACATTTTTTTTAAGATTAGGCGTAATAATGTCTCTCGACTCTGCTCGATCGACGGGTAAGTTCTATGCATACATAGTGACAGACAGTTTTATACATTTAAAAAAAGTATCTGTAAACAAAACGGAGAAAAACTTATCTTTATTTACATATTTCTATATAGACACTGGGAAATAGTCACAGGTAAATTTAAGTACAGTCAGCAAATAATTTAGCAGGAAAACATAATCGAAACTATACCGGTGAGCTAACACGTTAATTTGGGTAACGAACCGTATATGAGGGCCCTACAAAAGGCCTGCGAGCAACACACGCTTCTGGCGAAAAGCTGCTGCAAAGCTCAAAGGAAAATGTTTGTGACATCTGAAATATATTTTCTACCGCGTGTCAGATATTTCATGTTACTTTTTACCTTTTTTCACAGCTAGCTAGGTGGTTGATAATACAAGTAATAATATTCTTTTTTAATATTAATTGTCAATGTATTTATTATAATTTAATGGATTTTTTTTAACTTTTAAGTGAAATTCGTTACAAAAATCGGCGATTTATCTATCAGTGTCACGTTTTTCATGCTTTTTGGGATAGACGAGCTAGATAGAAAAAATTACATTTCAGAATTGCAAAAACCCACTTGACATAAAGTACAAAAAAAACATTCTCATGCAATATTTTTATCTTCATTCATGCGATTATAGTTGTCTGTGCGCGCAGTGATCTTTCCCTCGAGAATTGTATGCTCCTTTTGTTATCCAATTTTTCACATCGGCCATTCGAGCGTGCTATTTAGTATCGCAGATTTGATTAGCGTTTGTCTTTCAATGGTATTATTTCCTTAGGGAGAGAAATTTAGGATAGCAATACGTCACATTTTATTTTGTATATTTATTTATTTTGCAGGTTAATTCATCTTATTTCATCCCACCAATAAGTATTATAAATGAGAATGTCTAGAGCGAGTAGTTGCGAGTATAGAAGGATGATTGTTTCTTAATCACGTTTAACCTACTGGGCAGATGATTTCGATGGAAATTGGTACATGGAAACATTGAATAGCATACAGGGTAAGGTCGGAAATTCGAGGTAAAACATCCGGGACGGAAGCACCGGGAAACAGCTAGTGGTCTTATCATAGACTATGTACTATAGAAAAACATATTAATCTTGTGTGGTGAAGACTCATCACAAAATAAAGTCTCGAGTTCAGTGTTTGGAAAATTTGACAAGAAAATAATACATTACCGTTGTGTTTTATCATTTTAGGTTAAGAAAATGCTCCCACTTAAAATGTTAATGACTCTCCTAGATCAAAATGTGGAATCAATTAAGAATTCAATTGACATCGAAATTGATTGATTGCATTCATTAAGTGAATATACTTAATGTGTAATAAATAAGTAAATTTGTATGGACAAATCACACAGATTTAGTTGGCTCTAAAGTAATTTTGAGGCTTGTGTTATGGGTAACTAACTCAACAATACTACATATGACATATACATATAGATAAACATCCAAGCCCCAGATCAATCTTCAAAACTTCATTTTCCATCTTGACCTGACTGGGGAACGAACGGGACCTCCAGTGTATAGCAGTCAGGCATGACTACCATTAAGACGTGGATTACCATACTAATATTATTAAGAGAAAAGATTTGTATTTTGTTTGTAAAGAATAATTCATTCGATATTGTGGTCATTTAGTTTGTAACACGCACGATTTTTATCCATATAGTGCGGCTGCAGCAAAATGTATAGTAAATATTAGTTTCTAGGTATTTTTAGTTATTCTAATTTACTAAACTAATTTACTTTAAGTTATTCTAAAACGGACTTCTCTAAAAAGAGTTGGGAAAAGATTTACTTGTGTATCGGACTTTCCGGTAAAGTCCGGTACACAAGTGACAAGACACCCATGGTGTTGCAGGCCATATATCTATCATCCATAGGCTGCGGTAACCACTTTCCATTAGATGTTTACGCATGTAGCATAAAAAAATATTAATTTGTCTTCCATGTTAAAAAATATTAATTTTAATTCTAGTACCATGTCAGAATGTCATCAACTTGGGAACATATCTAGATTTTCCTAAAATACCGGCCATTTACTTAAATGAGCCTTCTAATCAAGGCCCGATATTATCTATTTGGGCATCAAATGGGCTGTGGCAGTGTAGGTCGAACTTCATTAATATTGTATTTGGGTTAGGACCTTCGCTGCCATTTGAGATAAGCACTCACTTGGTG
The DNA here is from genome assembly GCF_027563975.2 of Plodia interpunctella. Lineage (NCBI taxonomy): Eukaryota > Metazoa > Arthropoda > Insecta > Lepidoptera > Pyralidae > Plodia > Plodia interpunctella. The sequence continues at coordinate 3,364,627 of NC_071300.1, read as the reverse complement.
GTGGGAAATAGAAACTTCAACTTTCACATTTTTTTTTGTTAAACCAGCGCTGTATGAGTTGTTAACTCGAATGAAGATGAAGATGTCAAAGAATTTTCGTCAAGTTTTTTGGTTAAAATATTATTACCTTGACTTATTTTTGAAGCGAAAACTTCTTTAGCGGTGTTGTACACTTTTTGTGATGGGTAAAATAAAAATGTTAAACTCGCGTCAGGACACTGATCGAAAATTTGTAAGACGTCAAAAATGCACAAGGTTCTTATTCAACTTATTCAAGTTTCACTTCTGCTTGCACTCACGGAGTGCAACCCGTTTTTTTTTAATATTTACTTTAAACGACCACCAATATTTTGGTCATTATTTTTCAAAGTAAAATTGCTTATCCGTTATGAAATAATGCCGATTTCCAGACAAAAGTACTGACCTTTCCGCAAATTCGTTTAATTTCAGCCAAATTGGTTAAGTAATTCTTGAAATTATCAAACAACCAAATTATTTTTTCGATATTGAATAAGATGTATATCTAATCTTCAAAGCTAAATCTAATCACCTCGCCAAAAACAATTGGCCCGGTGATAAACTTACAAAAGTCATTACAAGATGACAATTTAGTCGACAGCAGCGATACCTTCACATGGTCAGAAACCCATATATATCTGTAGTATATGTGTAGTAATTATTTGGTTCAATTTCGACAATTGAAATAATGAATATATTCTTTATTATAGAAGGAAGGGCTTGAAAGAAAGGCTATCGCATTCAAGTATTGACTAAACCATGTGGCTACTTGCACTAAGCCAACTTGGTCTATTATCAAACGATAGCACAATTAATCAATTTTAAGGTAAGCTATATTTCCTAACACCATTATGGCAAATAAGAAAAATAGAGTACCTTATTTTTCCTATTTTTTGTGGTTTGGAAACCTCAAAGAATGAGATAAATTGTGGGCAATAAATCAAGAGGTTAGCAGGGGCGGCTCGAGGCGCGAGCGGTGACGGACGAGCGAGATGTCGCAGACGGTTTATGGGTCACGACTTCAAACACCACTTCGTAAAATATAAAGGTTCTAAAGGTATACCTAGTGTAAGGAGTACCTTGTTTAAAAAAATATGGAGGTACATAATTTTTTTTTTTAAACTACCCACTCCAAATCAATCATTTTATTTTCATTTTATTACATGTATGTGACTTAATTCTATTTATAACAGCATAGTTAAGAATTGCAATGAGCGAAAGGTAGACAAATATTTTTGCGAGGTATTCTTCTTCAAAGTAATAGTGCAGTTGATAATTAGGTGCTCTTTTAATAACCCGGAGCAGAGGTTCTCTGGCGCAGATATACCTAAGAGGAGACTGGATCCCTAAAAGTGAAATAAGACAATGGTAGAAAAATATACCTCTTAACAAAATTAATTTCACATTGGGTATCGATAAAAAAAGTTGCGTCCACAAATTTCTTAATTCATAATTTATTATGAGAAATACAGGATAATACATTTTTTAGGAATTTGGCAATAATAGAATATTTTTGATAAAGGGGTAACATTGATAAATTCCATGTTCTTTGTTTCTTTTCGAGTGTGTTAATTGGCGTTATCACTTCTGGTCACTGTATAGTTTAGTATTACGGCTTCACCAGCTACTAAAAACCAGATTGCGGATTGTCACTGCTATTTGTCATTCGATACTATCAGCTAACCAAAAAGTCACAGGATATAAAAATGTCTATTCAGCTAATGTCTAAGCAGCGGAAAAAAACACAAATGTTTTGGTGGATAAATGCTTTGAAGTCCCCTTTTGATAGTATCATTGTAATCTAGGGAAAACTCTTGGGTGATCTCGGTTTTTTAAGAACCTTGATTTTTATAGATGTTTTGAAATATTGTATTTACCGATATTCTTTACAACTTTTGAATCCACTTCAGTCATCTTCATCATCAATATAACGTTTTTCCTCGCTCAATACTAATTGAATGAAGGGATAGCGTAATATAACTTTAAAGAGTATATTAATATTCGAGTTTAATCAACGTCATAAACGTTTAAATTGAATATAAATTGTATCCGACGACGTGTTACAATAATGTGAGGTGAGGTTAATTGTTGGCATGATTAAATCTCTTTCGTACTAAATAATTGTTGTATTTGATGGAGATACAAAAGTTTTACAGGAATTTACGTGGGTTCATAATTAAATACTATCTGTGATATCCTTATAAATATATTATTAAACAAAGTCTTCTACCGCGTTTGTCTGTCTGTTCGCGATAAACTCAAAAACTACTGCATGGATTTTCATGCGGTTTTCACCAATAGATAGTGTGATACCTAAGGAAGATTTAGGGGAATAATTTATTATGTTTTTACCCGAGCGAAGCCGGGACTAATAAAATATAAAAAATCGCGATGAATTGAGAAGCTCCTCTTTTTTGAAGTCGGTTAACAATAAATATATTGCTGGAAGAAAAATGCAGAGTAATACTATCCAGTGATAATAAGATCGGTGCAGGGACAGATTTTGTTCTCATCTGTTTAATGTTTTAAGTTTAATAAATAATGCAATGAATATGAAAACTGTACACTGTATCTAGTATACTGAAAGTTATATAAGCCAAACGCAGTACCAGATAAAAATAATTATCAGAGTTGTGATACTTTTGATGATATACCTAATGTAGCTGATAAAATTTACGATGACATAAAACGGTTACTATAAAAACCACTCTGTCTCACATTCGTTATGGCGATTAAAATGGTTGAACCGTCGTTAAATTTCTACAAGATGATTAGATACTTATATTTTTACAGGTTCTTGAGATACTAAATCATTTAGAATATATATTGAACAAGCTTGATAATGTTTACTTATTTCTTGTCCTTACTACCAGTAAACTCTTTATTTTCGCATGTTCCGCGGCTGACGTTTAAACAAAATGCCGGCAAATAAATGCATTTGTTATTTGCTTTTCGCCATTATCTATTTTGTATATACGACTTACTCATTTATAAAAAAAAGAATAATTTACTAGGTGCATTTCTGATAAAAATCTATAACAGAAATTTCCGTACAAATAATATTTGCGACTGTACCTGATATTAATAAATTAGGCATGGGTCAGACTGAGCAGGCGGGGCTAAAGGTCACAGATTAACAACCAGCTATTTCCGTGCAGACTCGACCTCTCTGCTCCATTTCTAGTCTCGTCTGTCCCTATTTCATCGTAATAAGTCATTCTGCATGTCAAAAGTGTTACGCAAATCTTCATTTCCCGCATTGACTCTATACAAAAAAGACTTGGAAGTCTAATCCTCCTTCCAAGTTATATTAAAAATGCGAAATTTTGCATATATGCTGTAACTAGATCCTGAGAAATCTACAGGATACTTGAAAAAAAAAATTTTTTTTTATGTCTGCCACTGGTTTATAATAATACTTAGCTTAGAATTTATCCGTTTTAGAGTTTATATATGTTTCTATGTTGACGTGTTTCTATTTCTCCTATATAAGTACTTATACAATCTTTAAAGTCTTCATCGTGACTTGGAACTAAATTATCTTGCCTTAGACTAGCTTATCCTAAGATATTAGTTCCAAGGGCAAATTAATTTTGATACGCGTGTTTCAGCAGCCTACAGTTACGTAGGGATTTTGCCAGCGAATACCAATTATAAGTTTGTAAATTAAAGTTTTGACAAAGTTTCATTTTATTATTAACCATTTTAATATGTTATGATCTGAACTTGCATTGTACCGTTGTTTTAAATATACAATTTAATAAATAAATAAATAAATAATCATTTATTTCAGACATGTGTCCATTTTGTTAGTAACAATTTACTTATACTAAGGTTAGTGCGGAACTTAGCTACAAAAAAATATTAAAAGTTAAGTTAAAAAAAAGTTAGGAAAAAATAGATTAGGTGAACAAATGGAACAGTCCAACTACCCACAATGCAACCTGTTCCAGTGAATGAGCAATGGACTATTCCACTTGTCCACAATCATTTTTAATATGCAGTTGGAGCTGTCACGTAGCCGCCTAAGCATGGAGGCACACCTCTTACGAATTATCGCATGAAAGCCGTCTATGTGCGCCTCCGCAAACATGCCCGACGCGCTGCAGCGTCGCGACAGCCCCATCAGCGCTCGGAACGAGTTATTGTACTGAACTCTCAGGGCGTTGTATGCCCGCTGCGTATAGCTGACCCACAGACTACACGTGTAATAAGATTGGCAGTACGCTTTGAATAGGGTAATCTTACTTTCCCTTGAACATTTTGCAAATCTGCGAGCCAGCATATTGCACCGTACAGACAACGCCCTGCGTTCCCTCTCTAAATCTAAGTTATCGCTTAGATCCTCAGAGACCCAATGGCCCAAATATTTAAATTTGTTTACCCTGGAAAGCGTTGCTCCATCTAAAGTGACCTCCGGCAGGTCCGAGTATTTTTTATTTCCCGCTTGAAAGACAAGAACATTGCTTTTCCTCACATTGTATTTGAGCCCATGGGCCTCTGCATAGGATTCACAGATTCTCAACAATTTTCTCATTGCTTTGATTGAGGGACTCAGCAGGACCATGTCGTCCGCATAACTGACATTATTGACACATACTCCGTCAACATGACAGCCGATCCCAGTCCTACTGAGTTCCTCAATCAAACCGTTCATGTAGAGATTAAACAGCCGAGGAGATGTCAACCCCCCCTGCCTCACCCCGCATTCCAAGTCGTACTCGTCAGAAAGGACCCCTGCCCACCTCACTCGGTTCCGTTGTCTACCATACCAATATTGGAGTATCGACACTACTTCGCTAGCCACACGTGTATCGTTTTTCAGCTTCGTCCACAAAAGATCATAGGACACCAGATCGAAAGCCTGGGAGAGATCCAAAAAACAAGCCACGACAGGTGTTTTTCTTTGCGTGTAATACTGAACTGTATGCTTGACCGCAAGTATGGCACTTTCTGTAGAGAGATTTGGTCTGAATCCGAACTGAGCATCATGTATCTCTATACGGTCAGACATGTGCCGGTCAATCACACCATCCAGCACCTTAGCCAAGATGGTGGCCAGAGAAATAGGCCTATAATTGGTGAGGTCAGATGCGTCACCCGTCTTATTCTTAATAACAGGGACTACTACTGTTCTAATTAAGTCATCGGGTAGGTGACAATGCCCTATACATAATGTAAAAAACATTGATAGAACTCTGGGCAGATGTAGTCCAGCGTACTGCAAATGTTCTATGCTGAGTCCATCATGGCCAGGTGACTTCCCTCTTGTCATGCCATTAATAATATCAGATATCTCTTTAGTTGAGATTCTGACACTCAGCTGATTGTCATTACGCGACCTCCCAGACTCGATCACCGGCGATGACGGACCCAGCAAAGAATGTACTTTAAAATGATTCTTAAAACAATTAGCAATATCCACTGGCGCACTCTCACCCGCCACACTCGCGGGAAGGCTCGGTTTAGGATTCAAACTATTTGTGCTTTTCCAAAATTTTGCAAAATCTTTTGATTTATGGAATTTAGCTATGTTGTCCATCTGAATTTGTGACTGATTGTCTTGACACCATTTCAGCTTTTTTTTGAATATTTTACGTTTCTTTTTCATATTTTCATATAAATATCCCATTTTAGGTTTACCCTGGCGACACCATTCTTGAAATGCTAGACGAGCCTCCCCATGAGCAAGCTTTACATGAGCGTTCCAACCAGTGATGTAATTCTTTTTATTACGTGCCCTACTTTTGTTTACATAACAATATTCAGCCGCATCCGACAAGATTTTTATTACGTTATTATATATGCTATTCAAGATTAACTTATGATTATTATTAGTACATATTTTATCACTGCATTTATTAAATTCGGAAGGAAAGTCAATTTTACACAATCGTGCGTGACAGTAGTCATTATAGTCATTTATTTGGGCATTGTCCCGTTTACCCCAAATTACTTTATTAATTCTATTCACATTTATTGTCGTTTTGGATTTTAACAATTGCAAATTACAAACCACTTGTAACGGCATGTGATCAGACCAGTATGATCCATACAAAACTTCTACACTACTAATAGTACAATACGCAGCGTCAGTCACCAAACAGTGATCCAACCAGCTCAGGCTACCGTACACATCACTCACGAACGTATAAGTGTCTTTTGGTAATAATTCCTGATCTACGCAAGTCCATGATTGTTCAGAGCAAAAATGTAAAAGTTCAAGGTTAAACAACTCACCAGGGTGTGCGTTGAAGTCCCCTAATATGAACACGGAATCCACATTATTTGTCTCAATTATGGCGTTCACTTCACTTAACACACTGGTAAACTCAATAAGATTTTCCTGTAAATCAACAGGCATATATACGGAGAATATAAGAAAAGAACGCTCCTGTTGCATCACTTTTATCGCGACCAGCCGTACACTTTTACACTCAATAACGCTCACAGAACCAAGTATACTTTTTCTCCACAGTAGGGCAACGCCGCCGTGTGGCCTTCCCCTAAAAACTCCACTCGAAATATCCACTGCTGATTTACCGAAGAATGCAAAACGGTCATCAATTTGCCCCAGGCAACCAACGTCATACGGCATAACCCAGGTCTCCTGCAACGCGATGATGTCCGCATTCGCACATAGCTTCCCAATACAATCAGTAGACCGTTTAACTCCCTTGCAGTTGAATGATATCATTGTAAAGGGCTTATCCATAATTAGTTATTCGGTGCTTCGCTATTCCGAGCCGGGGCTCTGTCTGTTTTACTATATTTAAATTCAATAAAACGTCGAAAACTTATACCCTCGGGCCACAGGTCTTTGTTCAAAAAATCCGTTATTTTATTTTTCGGTATAAAGATTTTGTATGAATTGTACTCTCGTTGTTCTTTGGTATTTATTTTTTGTAATGACACAGTTATACTAGTTTTGCTTTGTATATATGTACATATATCTTCCTCCGACGTGTCCTTGTGAACATAGTTAATAAACAACGGAATTTTCATGTCCGCCGCCCTAAATTTTCCGTCCGTACTTGACGTCCCCTTTTCTCCGATAAAACGATTTTTTCGTTTTTTCTTCTGGACCGTTATCCATACCTGCCCCTTATCACTTTCTAACAGATGTTTATCAGTGCAGTCAGCTGTTATTGACGCGTAATTCATATTGTGCAAATTATCTGCTGCGGCGGTGGCTTCCAAGCGTCCTTGACTTTGAGCGATAGATAATATGTCCGCCTTTGCGGGCGAGCGGGATGGCAGACTCCGCGCTTGCGGTAGATGCGTACTGTTTTTATTCACCAAGGATGAATCTAACGGATGTTTGCTAGTTTCCTTCGAATTGTGTGATACGTTTATAAAACCATACGGCCCGCTATCACAGTCATAACTATCCACTAAATTAGCCGCACCTCGTTTCTTAGTGATATACTTGTCACACTGAAAATTATTGACGATCGATGCCTGTTTGAGGTTAGCCAACTCATCCTTCAATTGTTGAAACTCACTCATGGGCACATATTGTTCTTTCATATCTTCTATACTTTGCTTCATGCAAACAAGATCTTTCAACAGCCGCGTCACGTCAATGTGATCGAAAGTAACGGGCGGCAATTTCTGCAAATCACGGGCGACGAATGTAGGTATTTCGTCAGGATCAGTTACTTTAAAAAAGGATATCATGTCCTCCAGCTCCCTTTCAGTTTTTCCTTCTCTCTTCCTGGTGATATTGCGCCTAGTGGTTTTAGGCACCGACTTGAAAAGAAGATTTTTTGCAGTCGTAATGTCCTCCGAAGAGAAACTTGTGGAACACAGCCGAACTAAATTATCCTCGACCATCACATCACATTTGTTAGATATGAACGCCAACACTTCGTTAATTACAATGTTACAATTAGAACATTTCAACAAATTCGATGCCATTATGCACAGACACGCAGAGCGGCACTTACACGTACGTACCGAACGACGCGCACGCGCAAACTGAAAAAAGGAAAACATAAATTTTGCTTCTATCTTCTATCTGCAATCTTAGTAAAACCTATCAATTCGCACGTGGCCCGATCTGATGCGATCCTATTGTTCTTCAATTGTTTTTATTACTTCCAGGATCGAAGAGTTAATCTATGTAATGGCATTTTAATCAATTTTGTGTTGTCTAGTTTTTAAATTTATTTGTTTCCAATTAAGATTCAGAACGGTAACTTCGTGATTTGAAACTAAATTTATATTTAAATGTAAGTCTTGCCTTCTATCTAGAGTACAACAAGTTATTTACTATTTCCTGATAGAGGATTAAGCTTATCGAAACCAAAGTAATGTTATTTGTATTTCATTAGTAGTCTGAGTCAATTGTTTGAGCCTAATAGCACAAATATGCTAAATCAAAGTTTCAGCGCTTTCGCTGCCTAATTAAATATTAATATATTTCTGTCTTTTGAAGCTTGTTATACGAGATGAAAATAGTTTATAAACTAGGACACGAATGAATACAACATTGTTAGTTATAGAAAATTGAACCGCCCATAGAAACAAAAAGCCGCGAGAAAGGTGTGTGTGTGTGTGGAAGTTATTTATTACCAACAATCTATAGAGACTATTTTTATTTTAAGAAAAAATGTATTATTTTTAAGAATAATTTTGCATACTTTGTGCCTTATAATCATCACGCTCTTTACTTTCTGTAATTACGAATTTAAAGTAAGAAATAAATAATTGTTTTAGATGTTTGTTTGCAAAGGGTAATTACCCTTCGCAAACAAACCATTGTTGAAAATTCAAATAATGGGTTTATTCCAGAGTACTCTTCAAACGTGCTATATACCGCTTTCATTATTTGCCATGTTTTATTCTAAATCAATTGTTTCATTGCTACACCACGGCTATATCATCTCGTTAAAAACTAAGATGTTGATCGCTAAAAGTGCGACGAGCGACGCAATTCAACTTTACGCCAACAAACAAAGTTTTTGATGTTCTAATCACATATTCACGGAAGCCACAAGCAATCGCAACGCAAAGCCTCGACGTGAAATATATCAAGGACTTTACACTGTAGCAGATTTACATTATGCAAGATGGCTGACCTTTTCACCAGCTTGGCTCACAAATAACAATAATGCAGAAAAGAATAATCTTATATCATATTTTATTATCATCACCTCAGTTTATAGTTATCTTTGTACTATAACTATTATTATCTTTGTCCTTGTTTTTCTAATTGTAAAATTTCTTCTATTGAACTCAGTTTTTGTGCGCTTCTTTATTGATGTTTCATGCTACCTTAGAGTGTCTCGTTTCTTTCTTTTTATTGAGGAAGTTCTATTTATCGAGAACAAAAAATATAACATTTGATATCTTTATTAAGTCTTGTAAGAGAAATATTTTTGTCGTATTGACGTTTGAAAGTCTTAAAAATACCATCAGCATTAATTATTTCAATATAGTTTCCAAACCTGGATCAATCGTCATTCTAATACAAAGCACATCTTTATATTTTCCTGTATTTTATACTTTGTGCCAGTATGTTTGACGTGCATGACGACGCATAACATTAAAACCATACAACCAGCGTGCATTATTAAGTGGACCTGGTAACCGAGCGCTTTTAATTCATTACCAGACTAAAAAAAAACACCCACACACTACCTCGCGTGGAATGTTGAAAGGGTTAAATTGAAGCACGAATTTTATAAATTCTCTTGACTGTGGCCTTCGTAGCAGGAATTTCAAGGGAAGTTTATAGATTGAAATTATTTGAGCAAATAGAGAATTTAGCATTGAAGTCTTTTGCCGTATTTTTAATTATTAAGTCTTCACTAACGATACCAAAATAACCTGTCTTGAACAAGATCGGCACGTTCCTCTAACGCGATCTGTTTGAATAGTCAGGTTCTGGAAAATTATGTCGTCTTCAATTCTGGCCCGACAAAATGGACGGGAAGTAATAATAGATATGTGTGATATATTAGGGAGACGAGACAGTAATTGTAACGGGGGGAAGGTCGAGGCATTCGACCGAAATCACGGAAATGTATCTACGCCCACATTTCAAAGATAACGTAAGTAATTTAGTTTCTGTTATGTCAATGAAAGAAATTATATAGATTAATTTTTATGAATTTTTAAGAATGAAAAAGTCGTATGTGACTAAAACTATACTTACAAATACGGTAGGTAATTAGTTTTTTTATTATTCGTTATTTTCATTATGATTACGTAAACTAGTTTATTTTTGTTAAAAATATAAAAAGATTTAATCAAAATTCAATTATGATATCTACGATCACTGATATGTTTTTAGAAACATTGTAACCCAGAGAGATATCAAAGCCAAAATATTAACATCGCAATTTCCAAAGGCTAGGTATACTTCCTCGACTTATACTTGACACGAATGAACTAGAGTGATGGAAAGATAAGGATTCTCGTGTTCACTGTAGAATTCTAAAAAGGCTTTTCCTTAGAGAGTAAAGTTACACAAAGGACACATAAAGATGGGATGGTAAAATGATGTCAGTGACATTATTCCAAAAAACATATTTCGCGGTGAATATTTGAAGCATTCGTTCTATCCCAATCTTATTTGGATGTTTATTATGCCATCTAGTCATTTATTATTTAGGCTCGTGGTGGATGAATTACCTACAAATGGTGTTTATGATAAATGAGATGACGAAATGACATAGGTGGGAAATTCTTTATTACCTTATAAATCCAGATGTTTTTGTTTCAATTGTGATACAGAACAACATTTGATGTCATTAATATACTTCTATGTAGGTGTAGGTACTTGTATTTTTTGATGACATAATATTTATACCTGATATTTCATGTTATTCATTCATTTCCAATTTAGTAGGACGTAATTGATTAGTACAGTATCGAAATAGTCTAACTCAAGTTGAATATTTATTAAGATAGGATAGATTTTTACGCAGGCATTACCTGAAAGCAATAAATCAAATTATATGTAATGTAATATTAAATCCAATTCAAAGTTTGAGGGTGCATAAACAAGGAAACACAAAAGAAAAAATATTGCGTAGGGTGCGAATTGAAAATCAGTATCAACACCTACACGCACCCACTGACAAACAATCTGGGCAAACAGATACGCTTGTAAACAACACCTACTCAATACTGAAGTAGAGTAACAGGCTTCTAAAAGTCTACGAATCGTGTTAAGCGGATTACGAAACATTTAGTATTGAACGATCTGAAGATCTTGTGAGAAATGTATGAAATAGAACTTATTTGTAATTTTAATATATGCAAATTCTATTGCTATGAGTGGCACTGAAAAAATGGGGGATCATAAGTTCACAATGAAGGCCATACAAATATTGTATATGCCTACTAAATCTAAGATAATGGACAAAATATTATAGAAATATTTATTTTTGACAAAGTCGAATTTTGTAAGCTTCAAAGATTTTAAAAGAAATCTATTTATGGACTTAATTGTTCCATGTTATTCCATTTTCGGACAGTCTGTCTTGTGAAATGGGAATAAACTTGAGAGACAGATGATTAACTTTGCATTAGAGCGTGTTCCCAGTTGCTCAGTTGCGCTGTCACGTCCTATACGTCATGTTGACATCCGTCGCCGGATCAAAGCAGAAAAACATAGAACTTGTATGAAGTTTCAATGGCAACACACGTAAATGTCAAAACTTGTACAAAACAATTGAGCATAACGGAGCTACCATGTACTGCATCAGCAACGGAGGACAACTGACCAATAAGAACGCACTCTTAGAAGGGACATTAAAATGACTATGGATAATAGTGATTACGGCTAATTTGACAATCTGTCCTTTCTAGCGAACGAGTACGAGCCTGTGGGGCGAGTGGATGGGGGTGATGCACGGAGATGAAATGGAGTACGTGTTCGGGCATCCCCTGAACATGTCCTTGCAGTACCATACGAGAGAGCGTGATCTGGCAGCCCATATTATGCAGTCGTTTACCAGATTTGCTCTTACTGGGTAAGTCCATAAATTAGAGCAATTTTAATAAGACTAGTTGTTCGCCACAAACATAATTTTGATTAGATTTAATAAAATTGTGAATATTTTAAAAACGACTTCACCGATTTTGATGCTCCACAAACTTAAAACACATACCTTTAAAATACAGATCCCCATACCTTTTTCATCAAAATCCTACATACCAATTTCATCAAAATCAGACCAACCGTTCGAAAATTCTTAGAAAAACTTCATCAAAATGTACACCCAGGTGTACATTTTGATATAAAAAAATGATTGTGAAGTGTTAAATCTCTTCAAGCTCTCTCAAATGGTAATCGAAATGTTTTCTAAGACATAATAAAAAATAATATATTAGGACTACGCCCCTTACTAAAAATAGACTTTCCTCTATATTCAAACTGAATGCAGAAAGTAATGAAGAATAGAAAACCACTTTAAAGCAACGAATAATTAACAATAATTTCAGTCTAGAATCGGATAATTTGAAAACGTCAAAATGATAATACCATTTAGAATAAAATTCATAACTACGTAGAAGATAATAAATGTTTAATAGCATACTAACCTCAAGAAGTATTACTACTTAATACTCGAGGTCGTGATGTAGTGGGCGTATAAATCTAAAGATATTTTTCTCCAATACCTATTATAGATTCTTGTTATATTTATTTTATTCACAAAATGATGGTTTTGGTAAATTCCTCAAGAAATTAGTTTTTTTTATATAATGCAAGTACAAATACATATAATTTCTACCATATCAAATATAATATTGGTTCGTTAGGTGCGCCATCTCGCAAATGTCTGACGAACCAAATTGCCCCAGAAAGCTCTTTCAGTGCCGCTGTAACTTTATTATCAGTATCCATTTGGTTCTTCAAGACGAGAGTGTCGCCTCTAGCGTTATATAATGTAGGTTCTTCGGGAATGTAATATTCTTTAGTTCCTTACAAAATTGTTCTAATTCAAAATTGGGAACATCGTCCTATTGAAGCCATGCCCAGTACCTCAGCCGTGTACTAACGTACACGCTGCGTTGTTTTCTATAGGTTTTTATAACGATATACGTTGGCGTATGTGTAAACTAAATACAATTTCTATAATGTTCTGCGTTGATCCGATGTCGACGTGACGGCACTCCGTCACGGAGCGGCAAAACTAGTCCATTCTTTGAGTAAGATTCTAAATACGTCCCTGTTTTATTTTAAACAATGCTTACTTTCTGCTCAATACTTATACCATTGTCATAAGCATTTTCATTAATTGGATAAAGAGGGCGGGTCAAGACCTTTTAATAACATAGGGCTAGTGTCCAATCTTTAAAAAAATATATTATCACTCCGTTTAACACAACAATTCCAGGAAACCACATAAGCCAGACGAGAAGTGGCCTCTATACTCCAAGGCCTCTCCCCACTACTACACGTATACCGCCGACGGACCCAGCGGCCCCGCAGGGCCCCGAGGGCCCCGCGCTTCGGCCTGCGCGTTTTGGAACGACTTCCTCAACAAGCTCAATGGTAAAATAGCTTTATTGGATTCGTCACTTCATACCCACGAAGCAAGAATATGAGTTGTGTGATGGACGAGCACTGAGAATCCAACAGTACTCACATTTTTTACAGTCACTTCTAAACACTGTACGCCGTAAACTTAACACGATGAAGATTAGAATATTATAATATTTAATTAAAGTTTATTTATACCATTTTGAAAATAATAAAAACTGCAATGTTAGTGCCAAAGCTTTTATTAAAATTTTTTTACATACAACAGTGAATCGAGACAAGATAATATAAAAAGATAAACTAAAGGCAATAGAGACAAGGCGCGGAAAGATGCTTGAGCCAACTTGTACGTCACGACAACTTTATGAAATGCTTGATTGAAGGTAAAGTTCAAGGAGGGCGGGCCATTCGTGGATCAGTTGAAGGAAAAGACAGGAGTTATGTCGTATAGTGAGGTAAAATCGATGACAGAGGATAGATTTAAATAAAGGCAGCTCCATCGACAAGAAAAATATTCTTAAATGCTTGATGTACTGTGAATAAAATGTTCGTGTAATCTTTTTTCAGAATTGGAGCATGTGCCATGTGATGGGGCAGTCACTGGCCCGTACAGCAGTGTAGCAGGGACGATGCTGCCAATAGCATTACTTACTACCCTTGCTACCACCGTCACCTTGTAAATTCCTCTATAGAGACTGTCAGTGTTGGTGTGTGCTTATTTAGATCTTCAATGACAGGCAAACGGACGATAGACTTTTCCCAATTATTTTTATCATTTATTCCAAGATGATGAATCACGCGTGAGATAGAATTTACTAGTGTATCAAAAATATTGTCTTTTGGATGTGAAATGTAATAGATATTTACGTGTGTAATGTTTTATTTATTAAGATTAAGAAGTAGATAAAAAATTATTAGTCGTATTATATAGGAATAGATTTTTTTCTGTCTTATCGTTATATATTGTATAGGAATGGTAAATGTATGTTGATATATGGAAAATAATGATAGACGAGCGTAATACTTGAAAAGTACTGAGGAAATCGATTTAAATATAATGATGGGGTAGGAAAGCGGGTCGACTAAATATAAATGGTGTAGGGACGCGAGTCAAATATTAATAATAATTTGGCGACATTGATTATGTTTATAATTTTCGTGTTGTAATGTTAGAAATATTACATGTTGCATTAAGTTATAGTTTTCACAATGTTCCTGTATCTTGTTAAATGTTTGATGTATCAGATTAGTCGACTTATGTGTTTCGTGTTTAGATAGAAAACGTATTCCAACTACATCCCTTAGAATTGTGTGTGAACTAATTAATAATTAGAAATGTATGTCAGCTTTAATTGTTAAAGCTATGCTTTCACACAAAATGGAAAATCACATACATATCAACGTGTGCCTCAGCTTTATAGCAAATGATACATCTTTATGGTAGAGAATTTTAGAGTTTTATATTGATAAATCGTATATAATGTCGAGCGTATACTGTGAGATGAATTTTTATCAATATATTTATGTATATTTACTACTATTAGGAAAATATTAATTCGTACCACTTGATGATCTTATGAACTCCAAATTCTTATGACTTCGAACAGATAAATAGCGTATTTTGTAAATAGTCCTTTCTTAAGAATAGGTCACCTAATTTGCATTCATGCATTCTAAACACTTTATGGGCGTGTAAAACATGATATGTTTTTTAATAAAATTAAGAAGCAAATACTCATACATAAATATGTCAACAATAAGTGCTAATATACATGCTGTAAGAGGTATATTCACTACTGCATATTTATACTATCACATACATAATATACTCAACTTATACATCCCCATAAAAAAAATTAATAATAAAATACCAATTCACAGGTAAATTTCAAGTCGTACACAATACAGAATGTAGCTTAATAATGCTTTAAGTGAAAAAGTCTTATGAATTTATTAAAATTTTATACTTTTAACAAGTTTGTACTAACACTTAGCGTTAACCAAATATATAAATGTGATTGTCAATTACTATCCTCGAGAGTTGTTGAAAAATACGGAAACATATTTAATGTGGAAAGAATTGTGCGTTATTTGGGACAATGTTAAATATTTGCATACATATAGGCTTATCTGTATCTGCTCGGGGTCTTCAATTGGCTACTTTCCAACTGTCAAAATTTGATTCTATTCTAATGTCAAAAACAAAAAAGTATAATGGAGCTTATTATGACAGTGATGCTATGACGTCGCAATTTTTGGAGTCAAATGTATTCCTAATAAAATAGTAAATTACGTAATTAATAATATTGATCAATTAAAGTGACATTTAATACTATATATTGTGTTCGGTTATTTTATGTATTTATTTTTTTATCCAGTCAAGTAGCCAATTGATCTATAAACGTAGGACTTCGACGTAGACAAGTGTGTATTTTTTAAAGATTATGATTATTTTATTTGCAGGATCATTTTATTGGACGTTGTATTTTGAAGTCGAAACATTTAAACAGAAACAGAGACCTTCACTGGCACTGTTCGCATTCAAAAATATGATAATTCGAAAAGCTAAAAATTACGAGCATACATAATAACGTTATCGTGAACATCATAAGGTATAGGGACATGATATGATGATCAAGAAATCCATCAAGAGATCAAGAGCGTAGGATTTAACAACGACCAAGAAAAATGAGTCCTTCTTACTAATGCGAATTAAATAATATTTAGAACATATCTTACTTAATTTACGGTTTGACAGAATATACGTCTACCTTACAAACCGGTGCAGACGCGCACGTCAAACAATAGTTTATCTATATAGTATATATAGTGTCTCGATTCTGCGCGATAGACGGGTTAAAAAAAATAATACGTTCAGAATGGATTGAAGAAAATTGAATCGACCGCGCCATCTATATAAATTTAATTTATTTACTGTTTCTCCTTTTTTAAATACTGTGAGGTTAAAAAAACATTGTTGTAATTTACGCAAGTAAGTACGCTGTGATGTAAAGAAAATATGAGTATTTATAATAAAATATACTCCAATGTGTTAGAGCAACGTAGATATTATTGTCATGTCGAATTCTTTTCTGTAATCACTGCGGCAAATTGATTGTGTGCGATGGTTGCTAACATAGTTCAAATAATCGAGTAGAATGCTCACATTACTCATTTTAAAATTTAGCTAGTAATTTACTTTAGATTTTCCGCCCGAATTTCCAAAAGGGACGATTTTTCTGGGATGAAAATTTCCCTTTATACTTTCTCCGTTCTATCACTAAGTCATTTCCTTCAGTTGATTAGAGGATTTTTGACGAATTATGATTTTTTTTAATCTACCTCGATTGTATGCAGTATGTCTGTTTCTGTCGCACAATGCACAATGTTTCTGTCGCACAATGCACAACACTGGCTTTTTTTTTCTTTAAAAGCACAATGAGAAGTTGTATGGGATAGCTTTAATTAGATAAAAATAAGATGTAAAGTTAATTAAGTTACAATTAACACAGTAATCTAAGTAGGAAATTCATTAGGGTTTTCAATTATTTGGCTCGGATGATATAATTTCATATAGTATTAAAATCCATAAATGTAAAGAATTATAAGTGTAAAACATGATAATTTATTAATTTTAATGCTTCATGTTAATTTAACTTGAGCTGGTAAAATTCATTTATTTCAATCGGCGAAAAAATAAAAATTATGACAATTTTTAATCCGAAAGGTTTTACATATTTAAAATAAACATTTTCTATGTTACTTTTTTATCTAGAGATGCGTAGTTATTTTACCTTTACTATATTAGTAGTGATTAATTATCAGTTCAAAATAATAATAATTTATAACTACATGTACCTACCTATGTAAAATTGATGTAGTTAACACAAAAATATAATCAACGTACCTATATAATGTATCTAGTAAAAAGAACATACAATCTTAACTCTTCAATTTAGGGAGGAGTGGAGTCCAAGTCACTGTTTTATTGCATTTATCTGACATAAATCTTCGCAAATGAGCTTCGTGTACAAATATATACGAACATAGTTTATGACCAAACCATAGTTCATTACTATACCATATCACATCCAATAATACGAAGCGGAAATGAAGACGTATTTTATATATTCTTCTGACAGTCTTCTGGATTACTATTATAGGACTATAGGAGGATTACTAGGATAGGACAATAGGAGGACTATAGGAGCTGAGATAAATAATATAAAATAAATTTGTTTATTCACTTCTCACAAGGATACGGGCTTAATATATTATATAATTTACGTGTATACACTATACACTTCTTCCTCATAGTCGTATTCCTCATGGCTGAGGGTCGTGGTTATTACGTGGAATGAAACACACACAACAACTTTCTTGGCATTATTAATGGAGTGGTTTGCCATTGCCTTCTCCATTTCACACACAAGTTAATAAGAATCAACCAGTGTGCAGGTTTCCTCACGATGTTTTCCTTCACACTTGTGCATAGAAAATCCTAGTACTTGTGAGAGTCTGGAGTCTGAACTAGGTCAAAACTTGTACTACAGATCTCCAGGCTCCCTCATAATACTTACTAATGCAATATACGTTTTGTTAGTACGTGAAACATTACAAAAGAATAATAAAGACATGCAATAAAAAGAAAAACAAGTAAGTTTTTCACATGATAATATGCAAAAAAACATTAGGTGAAATGATTTTATGTTAAATGAATATAAGAAATGAACTTACGCCTAGATTTCTAAACGATAAAATTAATGTTATTGGGTCGATGGCGTATAACTCATGTATTTATTGCATTTATTTTCCTACAATATTTATAAAGTAATTATATAAGAGTGTTGCATTGCATATAAAAATACATAAAGTAGTACTACCTCTCACGATTCAATAGATTGAAGTAAAGGTATTTGACAAAAACGAATTCAATGTAAATGTAAATCTTCTTTTCGTCTCGTTTTCTTACTACGATATGATAATTATAAAAACAAGATAGATTTATTATTCTTGTATCTATTTTAGTGACAATTTAAAATGAATAGATCTATTATATTTATTATCTTATTACCAAATATAAATAAGAATCAAACTATATAGTATAAAACTCTGGAGAAATAATAAAAAATTATCATATTATATATTTACTTACGATAGAAAAGTTTTTATTTCATGGATTCAGTTGGCCTAAACTTATTTTTTAGACTACGGAATATTAACAATCAAATTCATGATATCAGTATATTAAAAATTATCTAAATACAGAAAACACAATAAAATTAGTTGTAGGTTGAATGGAAATGCCACTAGTTATTGAATGAACTGCAACAGAAACTCGTAGTTTAATTATAAAAATAATGCTTACAACGTAAAGTACTGAATATATATATATATATATATATATATATATATATAGTTATATAGATTTATCTTTTTCATTGCAGAATGAAACCAAAAAAACTAGGAATTATACAATAGATGAGAAGTAAAAAAATATGTGAAACATTTTATGAATCGTGAATTTAATTAAATATATGAATTAATTTAGCGGATTTAGAGTTTCATGTATAATTTATCATCTATTCTTACTGTGATTATGAAAAGGACATATATGTATTTACTGGTATGAAAAACTCACAAATATTTCCTCACAGCCGTTGCAAAATCCATATAATGTCAACAGCGAAATCCAGAATGTAATAATTAATTTGTACGTATTCCTGTCTGTATGGTAGTAATTAGAAAAAAATATATTATTTATTAGTAGATAAATGTTCAATGTTCTATGTATGAAGCTTTCTGACATGGAAACGATTATAGTAGGTACTGCTTTACAAATTAGGTGCTAATTTAAATGTACGTATGCATAATGGATGTGCACTTATTGGTTTCGTACTGTATGCAATGCGCATGACTTTGACAATATCTGTTACTTGTAATATTTTCGTTTCCTTACTGCTGTATTAGATTTTAATCTAAAATCGTCTATCTGTATTTATTGAAATACTCATATTGTATTTTTTTGTTATTTATTGTATTGTATGAGTGTAATGTGAAAAGAAGAAAAATATCACCGCAAGTTTATCTTAAGACAGGTGTAGACCTATTGCGTCATGTGTTTACTTTGTAGGTATAGCCAATCAGACCGAAATTTTAATTGAAAAGCATCTTTGAAGAACCTTAGAGTTGTAGAATTATCATTGAAAAAATCACACCAATAAAAGTATTTCTCAAGATATAACAAAAATAATGAACATTTTTCGGTCGACATTTTGCCATACAAAAACGCCCCTTACTAGTTGTACATTATTAGACGTCATCAGTAGAAAATTAACCCATAAATTTCGATCTTCAATAATGGTTTATAATGGACCAATCTTTATGGGAAAGTTTTATGAATGAAATTTGAAATTTACAGTGTTGTATTTACAGTGTTGTATTTACAGTGTTGTATTTACAGTGTTGTATTTACAGTGTTGTATTTACAGTGTTGTATTTACAGTGTTGTATTTACAGTGTTGTGTGTACAGGTATTGTATACAATACCTGCGTAGTTACTGAAAATGCAGGCTTCTTGTTTTATCCACAACGAAGTTATTGGGGTTCGAAATTGGCTTGAATTGCTTCGAGAAAAGAATGGTACGGTCTTTTTTTGCTCGACTTGCGGGGACACTGCCGTGTACCGCGTAGCATAATACGCATTACGCATTGGTCTACACTAGCCTTAATGTTGAACTAGTCAGTTTTCTTAAAAAAAGAAAAATGATCCATGAATGTGCCATTATACAGTAACTTCGATTAATTCTCGGTGTTCAATACCATATTGTTTTTTAATTCGCCGCAAGAAGTTAAATCAATATTGGAGGTATTTGTACCTAATTTCAAATTACTAAGTATTGCAATAAATTTGAATGGTGTGAGATGTATTAAGTCAATATTTTATTGTATTGAAATGTGCATAATTTCAATAACACAACAGCTGAAAGTTAAGAACATCATTACTTACCTTTCTTTTTTAAGCTGATCGTTCACCGCTAACTGAACTGAGTTAGTTTACCTTATCTCGCATAGCTGAGAGCCAGTTTTACATACATATATGTCCACCGCAAACTATACCAGCTAAGCTACGTCAAATATGCCCAGCTATGTTACTTAGTTGTCTAAACCGATTAATCAAAGCATCTCTAACGTAGTTTTAGCTTTTTTTTCGGGGGACATATTACTTATTTCCGACGACCTCGGTGATGCGTAAAGTGCTTGCCTCGGAACCGAGGGACGAGGGACCTCGTCTTGGATGTTTATCTATAAATATCGTTGATTTAGCATCCCATGACACAAGTTTCGAACTTACGACGCTAGCTCAATCTGTTTGATTTGTCCTAATATATTTATTTTATTTTTTATTTCCCAGTTTGGCTTAGTTGACTGAGTTTAGTTTTGATTAGCTTAGCTGGCGGTGAACGTTCCGCTTTAATCTGCAATAAAAATAGCATTACCTATATCCACATAACGTAATTTTGATTCTCTACACTAGAGGTTCATTAGAATTTTGACATTAAGTAAGTTCGTATGTACAGATGCACTAAGTTTTATTTTGATGTAGTGAGAACAAATATTTTTATCTGAATAATTTTAGACAATAGTTGTAATAATGTTTTGCTTTGAATAATTAATTATTATCTCTATCCAAAAAACTACTCAATAAAATTTAAATATGTAATGGTGTTTCATTATATAACTGGATTTGAACTTTTCCTTTCCACTTGTGTTTTGGAAGTGACTATAAGCTGAATTCTATAATGAATCTAGGAGAACAGGTATGTCTCTTATTAGCTATACCTATTCTCCTATATAATTGTTTTTAGAATTGTTTCAAGAAGCTCGTGCTCTTTTTAAAGTATTTATCAGTAGGAAGACCTTAATGACAGTGCGGTTAGCGCACTCGGTCTGTGATAGTGGCGGTTAAAATACTGTCACAATGGCCGTTCATTGGATGGGTGACGTAAAATGTGTAATCTCCATCCGTGCTTCGGAAGGCCCGTTATTAAATCCACCAATCAGCAATGGACTCGCGTGGTGGGTCATGTCCCATACTTCTTATCCGTCCATATGAAACCTGTGCCTACGTTCATCCTTCGTCGGTCGTCTTTCCTTCGTTGGCGGATAATTAGGCACAAAGTACTATTAAATATAACTATATAATATAATTAATTAATTACAGTCAATTCATATATTTCTCTTTAGATAATATTGGAGTAAAAATGAAACAATGAAACAGATATTTTAATATATTGACAGGTTACGATTTCATAATCATCTAATGCTTCGTATATGACTAGATAAAAATATTGATGACACAATATTCTTCTATAATTTCTAAGTTTCGACATTAATACTGTAGCAGGTAATAAATATGTAAAAATAATACCTATGCGTTAATAAGTACTTACAGATGACTCATGATTATGTGTTTACTTGCTGTGCCCTGGGAAAAGCTTTATTTAAAAAAGTATTCGTGTGATATTTTAGGTTATTTTTTATCCATGCTCCAAATATAATAGAAATTAAAAAAAAATATTCTCACATCCTCACACATAACTTTCGCATTTACAAAATTTGTAGGACAAATAAATCTTTAATCTGGGAATGTATCGGCATTCCCAGACAATTTTAATAATAGGTACAAGTAAAATTACAATGAAATTTATTAAATATTATAATACTTATATTCTTATGTTATTCTAAGATAAATTCCTTAACGCCACAGATATTGTAAATCAATATTTAATTACATAGAAGCGGCATTGTCACTTAATTTCGTCACCGAAAGCCAATAATATAGGTACGGTCTCTAGTCACTGAAACATACGACATTTCAAATCAAGAATTCAAATAATTTAGTTTAATTTTCGAACACATTCGTGTATGTAATCTTCAACTACAGATTCAGAACTGAATTTTCCGAGATTAATGTGCAAAGATCAAAAGAAACGTACGTAATATTTAACTAGCAATGCTTATAATTTAATATTTAGATTACAATATATATTTTCCATTACCTAAAATTGATTCACAAAATAAATTAACGTAATGCTAGCAAATAATTTTGTGTGACATAAAAGCTTTACAGACATTGCTTTGGTACCAGTATGTCGTCAATTTAGACATTGCTCATTCCGCAAATCAAGTCGGCGTGCTCAATATCCTCCTGGGGAAGGGGTGCGAAGGCCACAGTAACTGAGTTGTAGAATCTCCCACTTGAAATAAGCCTTGCAACTGTATCTTCACATGCTATAAATGCTGGGCGCCGACCTGGAAAATATGAAAAAAAAAGTTAATACTGGCCGGAAACATAAGATAAAGTACTACAAGTTTATTTTGGAATACGAAATAAGTATGTAATTTAATTATTTTTTCGAATATATATTAGAAGTTTTTCGCCCATGACAAAAAAAAATTGTCTATGATCTAACCCTTGGTCATTGGTTATATTCAAAATCAATATCCGTAAAAGTGTTATAGACATATTATTATAGATATGGGTATCGTAGTAAAAGGTTGTAAGAAGCATCTATACTGACGTAGAAAAAAAACTTATTTTTAATGACAAAGCTATTTCAATATACCTACCGCTATTTATCCTAAAATCATTCACATATTAAATGGTCCAATGACTGCAACAATAAATTAAATAATAATATGCAAGTTACAAAATTGAACACTTTTCAAAAAATTTAGATTTTCGAGGAAATTTATTTTATCTTGTCTAATTGGATTTCAGCGAAGATCATCCTTAATATTATTTAAGTCTTAGCTAGTCCATTGACACGAACATTTAACGAAGTTGAAACTTCGGCAATTAATTTACCACGTTTTTGATATACCTACTTAGTTACATTGTTAAGAAAGAAAAAGAAAATCCTGTTTATGATCTTTTTACAGTACATTATAGGTTAGAAAGTGAATTATAAAACTTATTTTTGAGTTTTACTGACTAGCCAAATTTTCTCGATATTTTGTTTAATATGTATGTATCTACACTACTCTACAAATGTGTTCAATTATGTTTGTTGTATATTAATTTCGCGCCGTTAAAATTTGAAACTGATAATTGAAAATTTATATGACCTCAAAAAAAAATATTTTGCACCGCAAAATATACATATGTATAGAAGAGATTTTTAGCAAAAACTGAAAAAAATATTTTTTTATCCCTTAAAGAAATCGCATAAATGTTTTCAGTTACAGCGTTCATTCCATATTTATATTATTCCAAAATCTTTCACTTGATCGAAGAGTTAAACTTTAATCCAACCTCAACAGGATTCTAAATACAGTTATTATCATTAAGTTTGAAACAGATCTTCATGTTTAAACATGAGCTACTTATTCCCCTAATGAAACGGAATGTTGAGTTATTAATATTTGATTTATATAACATTGACAAGTGAAATGGAACGACAAATCATTGAGAAATTTAATAAAGTTACTTTGCTTTGAAACTAAGAAAATCAAATATACTCGTATAGTACACTGATATACGAAGGTAACAGCTGAAAATCGGTGAAACTCATTCTAAATATATAAAAACATTCATAAAAGAAAAAATATTTAATATGTATCCGGCCAAATTGAGATAGCCTGCAAACCTGCAATAACATAAACATGTAGGTAAAGCAGTCTTGTTGTCCTTACCTTCATTTGAGTCGAGTCCGCACACAGTGTCCAGCACCTCCATTTTCGTGTGATCCAGCCCACTGGCGCCCCCTATTTCCACGTAATCAGGCAAGCCCCGCTTTGTACACTGTGCAAACAGAGTGGTTCTCATTAGGTAAATGTCATGAAGTACCCTGTACACACAGCACTCTTTTTAAATGGTATAGTGTTGTGTGAAAATTACTAATGCGTGCCGTGTAAATGTTGCCATATTTTCAAGAATCTTTAAAACGAAGGTGGAATTAAGAAAACAGACATACACTGAAAACATTACATCACTGGCATTGATTATTAATGTACAACAGAAACTGGATTTAATCTAAAAAAAAAAGATATTCGATACGTAACATCTATTTTTACTTTTAAAGACATTTGCGAGATATTTTTGGAACAAATTACGCATCATTCAATACGCATGATGAAGTATGACAGGCAGACTATAACGCGGTAAGGTATTATACTCGTACGATGAAAGGAACCACACATCATCCTTCTGACTCATTATTTGGGGATTATCCATCTGAAATGGGTCTTAACAGCATAAACGCCAATATAAAAATTTCATCAAGAGATTAGACTCTTTACTAGCTTTATTTGTACGTTTGAAGATACTTTTTGTGTGATAATAACTATTTTTATTTTGATCGTTCAAATTTTTTTTATAATCGTATTTTTTTCATCAATACCTACGATTGTAAAAAATAATTGTATAATCATTGCTGGTCTAAAAGCGAAAAAAAAACAAAATATGCCAGCTATTCCTGCTCAATTTTTTAAAGAGAGTAGGTATACATATATTATAATAGACATATCTACATATAGTTATCGCTGTGACAACTTAAATAATTTTATATCTGATGTCTTACACATAGACTAAATTTAAATAATCCTGAATATATTTTCATTATTAACTTACATGATGTATGGTGCCTGTCTCGATCTCCAGGTTGCGATTCTTGACAGTCTGTCCAACGTTCAGGTCGATGACCCTCACAACGGCTGGAGACACTCCTATGACTGAGCAGTTGCTGGTCTCGCCGTGGTTCCGCAGTGTGTACACACCTTCAGCTCCGAACAGCATCACGTTACATGCTGGACATAAAAAATAATATACCTTATATAGGGACCACCAATATGCATTGGGCCCAAGTAATTGGTCATGGGCTATCCTCCTTATCGATGAAGACCAGTGCCCTAGTAGTGACATTTAAGTGCCTGACGATGATGATGAACTCTTGGGCTTTTATAAAACACTTTTTTCTACGCATAAGTATTCATAATCACAGCTGCTACTTATCCTATAGTGTGTAATCAGCCGTCTCATGAGTACAATATACGGATATGTAATAATTTGAACATTTAAACAAAATTAAAAATGGTTATGTTTTCATACAAATGTAGTTGTAATGTAAATTATTGAAATAAAATGATGTAAAAAGAAAGAAAAAAATTTATTATACGTACTTACTTAAATTGTTTGGATTTAAATTGAAAACGTATATAATTAAGTACTTAAGTACATCTTGTCGATCAAATGTGAATGTAGATAATCAAATATTGTATTGTCAAATTATATTACTCATCTCAGAGAAATAAGAAGTCATAATATTATTACCTAAAAACGTTGCTTCCCTTTGAAATCGTTTGAAAGCCTTTTATTTCGAATTTTAAAAAGAATAAAATGTCAGTAATGGACGGTCGCGTAATGACTGTTACATGAATGGAATTTATTATAATACCTTCGATTTTCGACTAGTATCAATATTTCAATAACGAATTTCTTTAAATCATAATTTAATGTAAATGTAGTAACGTGATTACTTTGTTTGAAACTACGCCAACTTTACAAAACGAATTACAATATCAGTCTGTAAATAAGGTGTTTGATTTACATAACACACATTCATAAAATTATAACATTTTACTTAGATTATAATTATTATAAGAACAAAATCGAAAAAGTCATACGTATAGCTGTAGCTCAAGTGGTCTTTCCTGAGAGGATACTTACGCCCGGGTGCGGATAAGAGCTGAGATCCATCGTGAATGCGATATTAGCTGTACTTATCTATGACACTAGCTTACTGGGGTCAACGGCCCTTGTGGCCCTGCCGCCTGACCTAAAATCAGTTTTGTGCACGGAAATCCAGTAGGAAATTATCCTGATTGGTTTGATGATATGAAATAATTACACAGGAATTAGATAATAACATTATGTTGCAGACAGTTCTATTACCTTTTTAGGCAGCATCAAGTACCAAACCAAAGCTAGAAGAGACGTTTAGAAGAGTAATTTTTCAGAGTTTTTGTTTTGTGTAATGACTTAACCAACCGGGAGGTTATGCCGTATACTGTCATACCGATCTACCTATCATCATTGGCACTTCTGTAGTAGCACTACAAGTATTTAGGTATCGCATCATATTATTGTACAGAAAGCTAAACCCCATCCTAGTCATTGTCCGCCACAATATATAATGCTATGAGCACTGTCACGCACGGCACCGCACCACTCAGTCAGGTGAACCCCGTTTTCAAATGCGCTATCAATAAATAGAACTTACGCCTAGCATTCTTCAAATGTCGTATAGTAACAGAAAATCCTTTCCCCTGGGCAGGCACTCGGTACTGGATAAGAGCTGCGTTTTGTCGCGACACGAGTCTTCTTTGTGGTCTGCTGTCGCAGGACTCCACCACTCTGTCATCGTCCCAAGAATCAGCCGGCCAGACCTGACCGTTCAGCTCCCAGCCGTCTATCCACTAAAATAAAATTAAACGTCATCAGAATCAATAATTCTAATTTTAAGTTGGATAAAGCCCTAAAGATTTGTACATTCAAAGAGCTCTATCACTAACGCTGCATGAAGTTTTTTACTGATTGAAAGAAATAACTAATTCAAACTTTAATTTTAATAAAATTCAACGTCGAAAATCCGGAATACAACTACACAAGGCTTGAAAATTTGTATAAACTGAAAATGACATATACTGGCCAGAGTGGCCGGAAATGTTCATAACATAGACAGAAAACAAAAGCCTAATGGTTTATTAAACGAATTAAGGACATTTTTTAAATCAAACGAGAACGCCTAAAATAGAAGATTTGTTTTGTTTCTCAAATATATAGCATAATCAGTGAAAATATTCACTGATGTAAACTAATGACTATTATATAAGTGGAAAAGAAATAATCCAGAAACACCACATTCAATCGATGTAATTTTCGAAAACGAATATAGATAAATGTTGTTTGTACAGAATATAATTTGATTTCTGATTCCCTTCGATTAAGTCTCGAAGGTTTTTCCAGCCTTATGCTCAGCTCACATCAATTGTCATTGTCATGTCATGTAATTTATAAAAATATTTTTTAAGTAAAATAATGATGTTAGAAAATATTACACATAGTTTAAACATAGAATGTGATGTGTTAACATCTGAGCCGGGGAGTACTGAAATCTGAAATTGAAAACCGAACTCGTAACGAGCTAATAAGGGCTTCTTGCTTTCATGGGTAATGAGCCTTCGTTACCTCAAACTTTTAATGTTTCAACATGTAAAAACTTTGGCAAAAAATATAATTACATCATAAACTTTTCAAAATTATTAGTTTCATATCATAGTTTCACTGATCTGAATGTATATATATTTAGATATTTTGATATAAAAACGAATTTGCTATTTGTTATAAAACACATAAAGTTAATAAAAGAAAAACATCTTTATTCAAGTGCCCAAGTCTCATATAGGTATTAAATTTTAAATTAATTTTGGAGGAACAACTAAACATGTTTGATCGTTTTTTTAACAATAGCCACCCACGGTTTTGATTAAAAAGGACATGAAATTGGATGGTGACAAAATTGATATTGCTCAGCACAGACCCGTGTTTGCCCTTTTTACCAACAAGCTTTTAGTGTAATAGATTGCAACGGTAATAAATTTTCGAATACCTTTAGGTACATTTGAAGGATATACGAGTACCTTTTCTGATAAATAATATTTTTATTATCGCGTTATCTATGTATAAATTTAAAGTAGGTAGGTATAGGAATCACTTATCAGAATACTTAATTCAAAGTATAACACGTAAATAATATAATTTAGTATTCTTTATTACATATATTAATAAAAACTTTATAAATATATGTAATAAAGAATATTAAATTATATAAAAAAATGTAGTCGTGTTTGAAATGTTAACAATCTTATCAGTCAAGTTAGTAAGAGTCTAAAGTCGTCTGAGAATCAGCGAACATTCAATTCTAACCAGCTACTTTGTTTGGCGGATGAAGTGGAAACTCTAAATTCAAAAATACCTATGTACTTAGTATGTATGAACCTTTTTAAATGTAAGAAAGAATAATAATGTAGGTACCTAGCTAAGTCGAAAGCGTCAAATTTAGCGAATTTCTAGCCGATAGTGTATAGTCGGCATTATAGTTATTAAAACGTTTTAACAATTTCACCAATGAATTATAAATAAAGATAATATTTTTTAATTCCAGAGTGCGAGTTAAAAATATTAAAGTAAACAAACTTACCGCAACGAGACCCCCATTGTCGCACGGCACGTCGAGGTAATTAAACGTCACCTGAATCCGCTTGTCGGGCTCTGCTATCATATATATACCGCACACAGAAGGCTCATCCGATGGGGCCTTGAAAAATAACTCCCCTTCCTCTGACGTCACCAAAAAACAATCTGATACAATGAAATAAAATTTGTGAGACTGGCCAAATGTTTCACAAAGGTTATGAAAGGTAAATTGGATAAAGACCCATTTAAAAATATAAACAAAATGTGAATTCTGAGAGTAGATGGTTTTATCATATTACTTGCGC
Source organism: Plodia interpunctella (assembly GCF_027563975.2). Lineage (NCBI taxonomy): Eukaryota > Metazoa > Arthropoda > Insecta > Lepidoptera > Pyralidae > Plodia > Plodia interpunctella. Next base: position 3,335,544 of record NC_071300.1, on the reverse strand, counting down.
GGTTTATGTATCAAAATTAATCAAACCACAAAAACCACGTATATTCTGCTCTTTTCAATTTAGTACATGTTGTTATATAAATCAAATGTTACCTTCCTATATATTGTAGGTGTTAGGTTTCAATCTCAATTTAGTGATGAAAATATATTTATGAACGGAAGTTTGTCATCTTTTATGCTACTCTTTGAGAATACAACCTATGCTTGCGTAGGTTTTATTAATATTAATATCTTAAAACAATGAGGCGAAATGGCTATAGGTATATTCCAGTTGCAGCAGTCAACTTTGAAATTAACTTTAACTTGCGCACAACAACACAAAAGATCACCATTTTATCTAATCGACGGTGGTGCGGAAATTAAAGTTAACGTCAAAATAATAATTACTATTTCTATGGCTTCAAATAATAAGGTTTATTGTTCTCGCAATGAACATTCGTGAACAAATTAAATTTACCTTCTGTGGGATCTATGATTCGATGCGAGGGCCTCGACAGTCGTCTCACTCGCGAATACCACGAGACTGGTGCTGTATTTCTAAGTCTGCCATAGTCTCTACCCTGCGTAACAAATAAAATAATTATTTACCTTAAATTTTCAGTGAGTTGCACCAGTCAACATTGACGTTTACTTTAACCTGCCGACGTGTAGACAAAATGGCGTACTTAGCATTTTTCCGCACAGGTTAAATTAACGTTAAAATTGACTGGTGTTATCCAGTCTAAAATTACTTTACTTCATTATTTTGTTAAAAAAAAATAAAAATATAATGTGCTTTAGATTTCCCTTTTAGCCAAATGTCCTTTATGTAACCCAAACTCCTTTCACAAAGGCAGAAGTTCTCTTAAATGACCATAAGCCGAGATAAACTTTGACTCTTGAGTGATTTTAAATGTAAGAAACCCACACTGTACGTGAGTGTCACACAAATGATGATAGTCTTTACCAAATGACTTATAACGAAAGTACTTTTGTTTTCATTCGAGAGATTAATGGTGGATTATGATTTATTATATCAACTTTTTCATAGTAATGAAAGTTACGTAAATTATTTATCTTCTGAACAGTTTAAAATGTAAATAAGCAATTTACTAACAACTTTATTTGTCAATGGTAAACAAAATAGTGACTATGTTATTTGTTTAATAAATATAAATAAATAAATAAAGTACAGTATAAAAAAATCTAATAAGCATGCCAGGAACCGGCAATATTATAAAACCTTACAGACTAACGTCTGATAAAAAATCACCTTTACAAACAGCCTTAGCATACACATCAATCATCATTAAACCAATCATATTTTCTTTTAAATATGAAGTACCTACCTAGCTATTTTCATTAAAAAATGAATATATTTATCTAAGTACATAAATGTCCTAAAATATTGTAAAGTAATATGGCCATAGATAAATATAAATATCGATTAGAATATAACCTTTAGGTTTAGTATTAAACATTTCTAACAATACCTATAATCTGGGCTATATTTTACTCAGGAATTTAATTCCGCACGAAAGCGTTTAACCTTCGTCAGCATAAACTTATTTTGAGCAAACTTTGCATTTTGGAAGCAGTGAAATTACTTGCAAAGAGTGAACTACTGTGATTAAACTAACTCTCAAACCTTAATTTTGCTTCGCCATTGTTTTGTGCAAATATCAGCATTTTTGTTAGTTTTTTTTTATCATAAGATAAATCATATAGGCACTCAATTTATTTATACTTACGGCTCCAGTTACGGAAGAGAGTTATGACGGTGGCTACAGGCCTTGAAAACTATTTTTGTGGCATAGATCAATTCACATACTTACTTAAATACATATATTTATAAACACCAAAAACATACACTTAACATCATTTTCATACAATAAAGTTATTACAAAAAATAAAGGTCCGGTCCAATGACCGGACTTAGATACAACCAACTGAAAATAGCGGACCAAAACCACGAGAGTACCGTATGCTGTCCTCCAAACTTCAATTCGAAGATGGCACCCCATGATGATGATGATGATGATTACAAAAGAAGAACTTAAATAACTTATGTAGGTATCAAAATTGTTTTATTCTTCTTACCGAACGGACAACCCTGGCATTCAAATTTGTAAAAAAAATTACCTCGCCACTACCAAAACATTGTACGTTGCTTTGTATTCGCTTCGTAAATAATCATACATAGAACTATTATAAAAACTGCTAAAATATACAATATATATATTTCTTTCATCTTTAAATTTGTAAATTAATCAAGCAAAAAATACCCAATTATAGCTTTTCAGCAGAGATCGGTATAGTTAAGGACGAACAAGTTACTTTAGCAACTTTGTACAAGGTCTGCAGTTTTCTTGTATGTAGAACTTCGTGAATCTGCTCTGGAAACTTCATTTAATATTAAATTAATAAAGGTCTTTACGTGTTTGAGCTTCCTCAGATTTAATACGAAATAGCTGTTGCGCTTTTCTGCTCTTGTATCGTGTTCTTTATGGCTTGGGGCCGCGACCATTATGTAAAATAAAAAAAAATTATAACCACTTGGCAATACGGACGAAATGGATCGCAATTGCCTTCACCATTTCATTATGTAGCTTATAAAAATCAATTTCATTATAGGTTACATCGATTATGTTTGCCTTCACCGGAAGCGAGTGGTAGTCTATAAAAACTGAGTATTATTCATGAGCCAGATTGATATACAAAGTTATTTGACATTTTTTTATTATTATTCTATATTTGGCTCAGAAATATAATTAAACTAGTATACTTGTACATTGTCCACGGTTAGTTACAGATCCAACGTATTCTTTTTTATTTATACTACATTGAGTAGCAAAAAAAGCCTTTGAAATCTTCGCTCTTTCATTCACTTTTACAATCAAAGACTGAACAATACAAAAACAAGGTAAAACAATACTAAGGTATTTAGTTAATTACATAATTTAATTAGTACTGTATTACGGTGTTACTTTAATAGGAAAAGACTAGAAACTACAGACATATCAGGAATTTTTGTTGTCTATAACAAACATGTCATAATATGACAAACATTTACATCTGTGGAATTTATAGTCTATCTTTATGTTCATGATAATGAGAGATCATGATAATACAGTAAGCTACTTATATAGCTCTAGTTTACAGTAGAAATTATTAGAATGCTTCACTTATTTCCAGCTATCAAGAAAACACAACCTGTGAAAGAACATTTTTTTGCTATTACAATACCATATAGAATCTTGACTATTCGGTCAAGATTGCTAAACGTAAGTACCTAGTCACATTAGGTGTAACTAAAACAAACGAAAGATTACACATTTTATCAAAAACTAACTTTTGCCCGGGGCTTCGCCCGTGTGAATTTATCTGCGAAAGCGATAATACGATTTTCATAAAAAACTTTCACACCACATTAAAGTCAATTGGGGGTTGATTTTTGAACAGAGTAGCCATGTTTAAACGTGTGTCTTTAACTATATGTATACCAAATTTTATCAAAATCGGTCCCGCGGTTTAGCCGTGAAAGCGGAACAGACATACTTTGGCATTTATAATATTAGTATAGAAGTTTAGATATGGATTTATTCACAGTGTCAACTACAGTGTGTGACGCAAATATGCAATTGACAGTCATCAAAATAATTTATGTGTATTCATTCATTCCGAATCATAAAATTTGCCTGCGTGTGTGGGATATCGACATCCATTAAATTTTAAACCTGCTTCTACCCGTGGCTATAAATGGAAACTTTGGTAGGAATTAGTAAGGAAATTGTGGTTCCGCCCTAGAGTCAGGATCAATCCGTATTCTCCCGTGGATGTCATAATACGTGGCGACTAAAGGAAGGGCAATAATTGTAAAAGAAAAAATATTAAAAATATGAATCAATATGATATGAATAATAGATATGCTCTAACTACTAAATAAACAATAGTGTGGTAGTCACGATGAAAGAAAAATACATGTTTTAATCACACGTGTGTTCGCCTTGTAGTCTCGTGTTGAGTGAGAGAGATAACGTTTTAACATGATAGTAAAAAAAAAATACGTAGAACCTATTTAAAAACATTTTTAAAAGGATCAAAAGTAAATTATATCAGCTAAAACTCCCACTTCTAACCTCGTACTTGCGTAGATACTGAGTATAGCAGCCATAATAATTTATAGCTTGAACCACAGGTGTGCAGGCGATATACATCCTAAGAACGATGCTTATTTACTAGTCTAGATAAAACTACCCAATATTTTATTTATTTTCTAGACAGAGCTTTATACTGTAGACGTTTATTTTTTTGATTTTATGTTTTAAATTAGTTAGATACTATTTGAAAAAATATTAATACTTGACGAACAAACATTTTTCAGGGCTATTTTTATAAAAGCTGAGTTCCATAATCAAAAATAAATCAGATTGATAGGCGTTAAATTTGAATTAAACATGTGGAAAATAGGGCGTCAATGTTACAGGATACGGATGATCGAGGACTGTTATTAGGTGATCTTTGGCACTTTTCGATTGGAAAAATATCTATTAATCAAAATTTACGTGGATGTAAGATATTCTTCATAGTCGTATTCCTCATGGCTGAGGGTCGTGGTCATTACGTGGAATGAAACACACACAACTTTTCTTTCCTAGCATTATTAATGGAGTGGTTTGTCATTGCCTTCTCCATTTCACACACAAGTTAATAAGAATCAACCAGTGTGCAGCAAGTGTTCACCGGAAGCAAGTGATGAAGATGTTGTTTATAGAGATTTATTTTAAAAATATTAACAGCTTATAGATTGGAAGTACTTAGAAAGTAGCCTAACGAGTGTAACTACAAGATAAACAACCGGAACTGACGAGCTTACGTGCGTTCAGAGCTTTCAGGTAGGGAGAGCTTTTGATAAATCATCTACAACAATAGAAAGCAGGGAATATTCCAAGAATGCGTATAAAATACATTATTACTACTTTTATTTAAAATATTTTTTTACTTTGGACAAGTCTACAATCAACTTTTACGGTACGATTCCAATGCAATTCAGTTCAATTAAGAACCTGAAATGAATCGCATTAGTATTACAAATTGATACGAATTTGTGATGCAGATTAGTTCAAAAAAGTGGATCGCGTTAAGAGATGATAATAAGCCCTGGATAACAACTTTACAATGTAGAAAACTCAGTGGAATAAAAACAGTTTTGATTATAATGAAAGTAAAAAATGTACATCATTTTCTTTTCACCACAATGTTATTAGATTTAGCTTGCAATATTAGATGATCTAATCATTAATTGCTGTTTTACAAAGCACAATCAATTCTAGGTAACTTTAAAGCAAATATATATTTTGCCCTCGTTAGAAATTAAATTACTTGCACGAGAGTTCATATATCGTCAAATTTATTTACGCATGCAAAATAAATCATCCGAGACACTGGATCCAAGCTAGGTAAGTTACTCGTAGTTATTTCGTTCGTTGATTACACTTTAGAAATTAATTACCGGACAGAAGGATTTACTCCGGACAGATTGTTGTTACGGATAAATCCTTAAGGAAAATGACTTCACGGACACCACTCCACTCATCACATACAAATGAAGATACTAATACTTAAAGATTCGAGGAAGATTCTTAGGTGTGGTATAGTGTGTTTGTATAAGCTAGTATACTTATCTGATATTACGGAGCAAGACAAAATAGAGCGTGAAGTTTGAAACTAACGGTAACTTAATTAAAAAAGTAATTAAGAACGTGACACCTGATATTATAGACAATTATTGAAAGGTTTATATTCTATAACTAGCGGCACGTCCCGGCTTTGCTCGTGTAACCATAATAAATTATATACCTAAACCTTCCTCAGGAATCTATAAAAAAACCGCATCAAAATCAGCGCGTAGTTTTTAAAGATATTATACCTACATAGGGACAAACTGAAAGCGGAAAACAACTTTGTTTCATACTACGTAGTGATAGTGATTATAACTTACTAGCTGCACAACGGAGCTTTTCTCTCGTGACAAATTTGAGATAAAATTTACCTTATTAGCTATTCCCATGGGCTATTCCCAGATGTATTCTATTCGTGTATCAAAATCTTTCCTCTTCTTGGAGACTTCCATATTATGTAAGGATATTGTTAGAATTAGTATGAACATGTTTATCAGTGGTTATTTTTTCAACTCTATGAATTGAGAAGTCATAGATACTTCGATCGTTTGGATGTAATTCTAAGGGTCGGTAGCACCGTCAACTTCGACGTTAACTTTAACGTGAGCAGAAAAACCCAATGTAAGCCATTTTATGTAAACGTCGCAGCGGCGCGCCGTTTTATATCAACGTTAAATTTGACGGTGCAACTCACCCTAATATAAATATGCGAATGCAGTTCTGGAACTATTTCATTCTTACAATTCTAAACCTATTGAGTCCTTTGATTTTTCCTTTAGACCTTTGATTTGAAACCTTTTTCTTAGCATAATATGTTTGTATAGCAAAATAGGCAGCCGACCAAATGATGGACATATTATTATGGTAATATAAAATGTTTTATGTATGTTTTCCTTCCCTTTCATTACGTAACCCTTTTCCAAGTTTTCCATCTTTCCTTATCGGAAATCGGGTCTTGCACTTCACTTAACCTACCTTATGTATGCGATAACTATATAATGCACATCTGATTTAAATAATGTCACAGTTTGAAACATCATTAGTTACTTGGTAATGTTGCTAACTTGTTTCATTATTTTTTTCTAATAGTGTTATTACTATTTATATATTATAAGATACCTATGCATAAAATACGTCATATAATATTTATAACCTACTAATGATTTTTCAAGTCATGTAAAACTTTTTTCCTTTTTAATTTAAGTTAATAAATCAAAATTTAACATGTTATCAATCTACAAATAACACTAAATTAAATACATTAGGGAAAATATGAGTTTCTGTAACATATTTATATAGTTTTTATTACTGCAAATGTCTATGTAAATCTTATATAAAATCTTGAAATATTTTTTTATTTCAAAACTATACAATATTATATTATTTTAAAAAGTATTAAATTATTCAAGTCTAAAAAATTAAAAAGTTTATAATCTAAAGTTTCTTACGGCACAGCAAAAGTTGTACAACTTTACATCAGTACAGTTGCTGGCAAAATATAATTACACTTACTGGCAAAATCAGGCTGGTGATGCCGTCACAGGCTAAAACAATCACAACTATGCAAAAAACTGCCCTCATGTTGGGAAAATGTCACTAAATCACTGCACTGTGTCCTGTTTCAGTGTCGCCAGCTATGGCAGTGACGTCGGCAGGCGGTAACTTGTGAATGGGGAGAGTGACTATGCCCATTCCTTTATAGGGCTACGATAAGTTACTGCGCAACCTTTCTGCGCTCTTTTACCTACTTTTTCCTACGCACTTATCACTTCCGCTTTTACTTGATCTTAATTAAATGTTCGTTAGAACTAAGTCGTAAGATCTACAAACTATTTTTCTTCTCATTTTTTGACCAAGAAATGTCAGCCTTTTAAATTTAGTTCTAGAAATGTGTTTCAGGCTCAAAGAATGCGATTTAACGACTTCTCGTAAAACACTGAGATAATTTAGTGTACCGTTATCAGGTGTTGGTGGCACGCGCAAGATGTTATCAGTATCTATTATTTGCTGTGCAAATATTTTGAACGTTACGATTTTTTAAACAGAAATAGTAATTGAAATATCGTTTGGTTCCGCGTGGCGTGTGGTCCCTATATATCCCTAATAGGACCACTCCATGCCCTCCCGATGTCGAAGATCTGTATGCAAAAAATATCGTGTGTCTAAAAAGTAATAGATAATTCATTAATTAGGTACCTTTTTTAAATACAGAACATGGAACTGCAGGTTCTATATTTAAAATAAAAAACTAATTGTAAACAACGTATCACAAACAACACACTACTGATTGGCGCACTACAAAAAATAACGTGAAAAGAACTGAAAATTATTGACAAAAAACGCGAAAAGAACAGAGTGAAAATTATTGACACAAGTTTTTAGCGTATTCATGAAACCTGTAAGACCAGCATTTTCATTTCAAGTTCATTATTATTTAGTGTACTTTTATAATTTGTTTATTTTGTTAAATTAGTACACGTGAATACAGTATAATATTTGTTAACTTATATTTTCCATATCTCTCCACTTGTCTATAAACCAAAAGCACATCATTTAACACAGACATGTGTTCCCTATTATAAGTTAAAAAATTATAGGTAGATAGATCATAAATATAATGTCTATGGTGGTATTAGATCTAATTGGTATCGCTTTACTTCGTTCGTCCCAATTTAGTACTATATGCTATGTAAATGAAGGGATAATATTATCAGTACAATTGAAAATTGATGATTTGTACTTCTATATAGTTAGTACATTAATAATACATAAACGAATGTAGTGATTTTTTAAATAATTATTTTGCTGTCTTATTTCTCTCTCGTTTCCAGTTTTGTATGGAGCTGTGAATTTCACGAGCGTTTAGAACTCTGCCCGGGCTCTCATTAGTGTTTATTAAATTGTACCATACACATTAATCAATTGAATGATCCTGTTTTAAAAATAAGTAAAGTGCGGATATAATGTTAATTATATAAATGTTTAATTTAAAAATAAAAACCTTTATTTAAAAAAAATCGGATATCAATGAAACGCTACACGCCGCGTTCAAACACTCGTGAAATTCACCCTGACGTCACGAATACGATATACATAATCAGCGTATGAAAACTTAAAATTTTTAAGCGGTCGCCTGCTTGACGTCATATTTTGGGAATGCCATTACTGCCTATACTGTCCGTTTACGTGACATGATAGTTTTATATACAGTTCACCACTTGACCTTCACACACATACCACTGACGCTTCAGATCCTATGTAGCTGGGAAAAATTCGAGAAAATTATGAGAGAGAGGGAAGGAAAATAAGTTTTAAAATAAAATAAATAAACCCTATAAAATAAATAAAAAATATTAGGTCTCAGAACGTAATGAAGGCGACTTTTCAACATTAGCCTTAACGTAAGCACATCAAATACACCTTGGCAAATTATTCCGTTGGCCTACATTATCTTTAGGACACTGGTTTTGTGATATCTTTGTTAGCTAGACCTAAATTTAACAAGTTTGTTTGTTAGACAAATTATATAAAAAAACCCCCGACTTTCAAAATTAATTTCGCTATAATTTTGTAATGGCTGAACCGATTTTGTATAAACATATTTAAGAACCACATTACAAAATTAGCTATCAAATAAAAAAAAACCGTATTCAAATCGGTTCACTAGCTATGGTGCCACGTACACAGACAGTCAGATAGACAGACGCACTTAGCGGTGAAACTTATAACACTACTCTTTTTGTGTCGGAGGTTAAAAACATAGTTACCGTTGTTCAGAATATTTTTAATTTTAGTCTACTGGATGACCACAGAAATGACGTCAACGTAACGTTATGTTTGCTTCTAAATATTTTATTGCACGAAAATAGGTACTTATCCCATATAGCGATTATCCAATGTTTTAACAAAATTATTGTTTGGCTGAACTCACCATCAATATGCGTAAAAAAGTTAAATTAGGATTCAACACTGCTACAACTTCTTGAAAGGCCGGCAACGTTCCTGCGGTGCCCCTGGTATTGCAGTTGTTTTAGGCAGCGGTGACCACTTACGATCAGATACCCGCCTGTTAGTTATTCGACCTTTTCTACAAAATTTATTTGAAAGATTTTCTTTTACTTAATTTTTCTTATTCGCGTCGTTTTTTATTGCAATCGCACTTAAATAAGTAGAACTCGAAGTTTGTTTGGATTTCGTACTGAATAAATAAACTGTCATTAATATAGAAATATATAAATTGGAACTTAGCGAGGCTTTTGATTGATTTATAATGGTTTAACCCGACCAAAGCCAAGGGGAGCCGCTAGTATAGAATAAATCAAGCTCTTTTGCAAGGGATTGCTTTCGTATTTGATTTAAGTGTGTAAATTCAAAAGTGACTAAAAAGTGAATAAAGAGATACTGTTTGTTACATCTTATAGCTAATAATATATTTCCGGAAAAATCCCAATGGATATTTACGCTAGTCGAACGTTATTAACAGTTTCATAACTTCTACATTATTGTATGAATTCTTAATGCGATAATATTCCTGGGTAATTTAAAACATCTGTAAATTGAATTTTACATGAATTTCAGATATACATTTTCATTATTTTAGTTTTATTCCTAGCTGCAATACAGGTCGTAGTGCAAGTCTTCATACACTTTTAATTCCTAAGATTGCTTATGTATAGATTCCAATTACTCAAATTTTCAAAAACACCACAGAATATCAAATTACTGAGTCGTTAACTCGTGTATTACTCAGAAAATTGCAATAAATTTGGGTAGCTTAACATCCAATCATTATAATTGACCATGACGCGATATGAAATAAAACTCCACAAATTTTCATTAAACGCTCATTAATTAACACAGTTTTTTACTAAAAAAGATACAAATCTAATTAACAATTCAATTAATAAATAGAATAAATAACTTGCCTCTTGGGATACAACACTTGAGATAAATAAGAAAATATATTAACAATTACATTGCACAAAGCCCAAACTAGACGAGCGAACACATCAAGCTGAAACGACAGTAGAGGGACTTTGAAAATGAAATCCATTGTAGGGAAGATCCAAAGTGTAATCGGCTTGAACCTCGCCAGGTCGAGTTGTTTGATCGATAAGAGAATTAGGCGCGTCTAACGATGTATAAACTGCAGGAGAAGATTGATATACAGGATATAATCTTGGTTCAATTTCTTCCTTTTTCGGTAATTCTGATCTCCAAGTGAATATTTTGACTTGACTTTCTTTACCGTCTTTATCTACTACGCTTGTTCTATCTACTTTGACTGCTCCTGTATCTAAAGGCCATTGGTTGACGGATAAAGGTGGCGGCGGTGTGGCAGGCATGGTTGACGGAGGAGGCCAATCTTCGTGACTACGTTTCTCATAGTAGTCGTAAGGTGGGTAGGAGTGGTAGAACCCGTAGTTTACCGGACTTGAAGCGATCTGGAACAGAACATCTGTTAACGGGTTATCTAGGTGACTTTTAGTAGGTGCATCGAAGTAGAAAGCGTGGTATTTAATAATTAATCATGACATATGATATAAATCTCAATAGTTTGTATTGTATTAAACGTGACTATTCATGTGGAAACAAATCCGTATTAGTAAAATAATATTTGTGATCTCTTGAAATTCTTGTAAAAGAATATAAAGCGTTGATTGATGTTTGAACCCATTTTAATACTTCCACGATCAAAGATATCATTTATATTACTTTCTTCACACGTTTGCAAATGTTGCTCCACAGAAAAATTGTTCGGTAAGAAATTTGTAAAGATGGAAGAGAAAGGTTAAGTGAATTACAAAATCATACCTTTCCCCCATGTAAACCCTCGTAATTATTCTCTACCTAAAAGAGAAGGTTAATATAATGCTAATTTAGTTTATACTAAAGTTAGTGGCAAAGGTACCATGCCCATATTATTAATATTTTAGTTTCAAGTTAAATCACGACTTCTACTTTAGTTTGACGCGCACTATGATATATTCATGAATAAACAAATTTATAGTCATCTGCTTATCAAAAAATCTTCATTTATGAAAACTTTTGCATATTACTTTGTAAGTAAAGAATTCAGATTTAGATTCATTTATTGCAAGTCACAAGTTAAAAAGATGAAAGTAATATAATAGGTTACGCCCTGCACGGGTACAGCGAACATTGGGCAACTAGAATGTAGTGTAATTTACTTGAATAACACAATTAATTATTTATTTATTAAGTTATTTATGTCAAGCTGATAATAAATATCCTCCCCAAATATTAGAAAATATCAAACAATAAAGATTCAACATTTTAATTTGCTTACATATCGATCGTAAAAAGGCTATTTGAATTAAGCGACATTTTGTAAAAGTTGAAAAAAATAGGTTCAAAGATTTTATTTTTCATAAAAAATTCGTTGACAATAAAAGAATTGACAGATTTTGATGATATTCGTATAGTATATTCACAAGAATGTAAAACAAAATGAATAATAATGATTTACACGCCATATTTTTTTGACACGAAACTAGAAACGTACATATAATTATTATAACCTATTTCACTATGGTTCAACTACTTGTTTTCAGATGTAAAGAAGTGAGTCAATTCAAGTCATTTGTATTCATGGAGTGACTCCAAAGTTACTTTTTTATTTTTTGCGAACATTTATTTGCCAACTCGAAAATTAAATAAGAGGCAGGAAATGCTTGTTCATCTGAAACATTTCCTGACAACCATTTTTCAATTCCAATCCAATTTCAATGGTAAGCAGAATGTAGTTGATATATAATATAAGTAGAGGTAAATGAACAAATGTTTAAAAATGTGACTATGACAATAAAATATCAAAGTGCGCGTACGTTTCAAGTAGATCAACTAAATATTCCACTAACATAATATACAAATAAATGACGCTCACCTTTTTAAGTCCTTGTATTGATGCAAGAATCAGTGCCATTTTGGCCAGGAGCAAGGCTTTCCCGCCAAGGACAGCTAGGAATTGGAAACCCATAGGTATCAAGACCATGCCGATGGACACCACACCAAACATCATCATCGTCATCATCTGGTGCCTACGCCTTCCTCTGTACTCAACTGAAACCATATAAACAATAAATTAGGGATATAACATCAATTCATCCACGGCTAAAACAAGTTAGTATTGTTTTTACATACATAGTACTTAAGAACAGTCTCGATTAAATTATCTTTCTATTAAAAATCTAGATTGAACTAGGTTCAGCCGTTTAGCTGCTACGATACAGATACAAAGACATGTTAAACTTTTAACTCTCCTTATAACCTTCTGTCGTCGGGCATAAAAACTAAATTTATATATATTTCTGGCTGTTTGTTTCAAAGTTTTCTTCTTTTAAACCTCACAACCTTGTCGTTTTCATGGAAGGTTTATACATAAAAAATCAAACTGTTAGACCGTGCGAAACCGGGCCGGGTCGCTAGTAAAATATCATTAACACTGGCCGCATAAAATGTATTTTTAGTGCTAACCAAAAAGAATATTTAAACATTATCAAATTGCACTCAATTTACATATTAATACAGACATTACATTTTGCAATTAGTGCAAAATTTATTTAGTAATATAAGACCCGTAATACATTTAAAAGATAATAACTTTCGTTTCTGACACAAAGTGTTTTAATTTTGTTTAGGAAATGAGTTCATTACAGTGTCAAAGGTCCCTTACCTTTGCTGATCATTGAGTTTAAAAGGGTATATTAATATAAATAAGTTACTCTATATTCTATTATATCTGTTGTTTAAAAAATATTATAAGAAAATCAACCACTGATCGATTGTTCAATTCACTGATTTAACATATGACGGCCATGTTAAATGAATTGTATTATATGACGGTCAAATTAAATTAATTTACTACGTCGTTTTATTCATGTTTGAATGTAGTTATCATTACGTGGAATGAAACACAATCAACGGTTTTGGAAATATTAATGGAATTAAATACCTATAGGCAAGTATTATAGTATATAAAACTATCATTTGCCCTTGAGTTGCCCTATTGTTGAAAACATCATGAAAATTCATACAGTAGTATCGATTCGCGAATAATCAGATTCTACTTCATTTTTCCACAAATCTCTGAAAAGATAATGAGATGTGGATAACTTAATTATATAATACTAACTGCGCTGCCTACTCGTGTACCAAATTTCATAACAATCCGTCTAGTAGATTTTGTGTGAAAGAGACAAACATACACACATACGAGTACATCCTCACAAACTTTCGCATTTTTATTATTATTAGGATATAGGATAGTTGCGAAAAATAGACACATTACCTGTTTGTCCCTTTTCAATTGACTTCCCGTCGTCAAAGTCAAATTTGATGACGTGCGTCCTCAGTACCTTGGCCATGCGTTGTAAAGCCAATGTTCGCCATTCGCCTTCATCCAGCTCCTTGTCACTCCAATAGCTGATGATAATTCATTTTGCTTCACTAAGTCCATTATCTATACTTCCATACTAATATCATAAAGATACAAGATTTTTGTTTTTTCAATCAATAATATCTTGGACCCATTGTGATGAAATTTAGACCTTTCATTTCCCAGCAGACGAAGTCGCGGACGGAGCACATAAAATAATAGTCTGAGTGGGTAGAACCAGACAATTTTGACGTTTACTTTAAACCTGCGCATAATAACGCTAAGTACGCTATTTTGTTTAAACGCATGGCGGCGCGCAGATCAAAGTCAACGTCAAAGATGACTGGTGCAACTCAGCCTAATAAATGAAACATTTAAAAACATTTATAAATATGTACCTTCGTAATAAGAGTTGGCAATCGAGAGAATAATTTTGAAAATAGAGGCTGAGTTAAGTTTATCAAAGATTCCCCATTTTGAGTAGGTAGGTACCTAGGCTAATTTATAGAAAGGAAACTGTTTTTTTTTAGTCAATATTAATAAATGAACAGCATAATATTAAGTAATTATAGTAGATAAACAATCACATTTTCGTGTCGAGATTGTTTTATCAAATTTGTATCAAAATAAATATTTAACTTTAAAACGGTGGCATAAAATTTACGCAATATTGAAACGGGCGAAATTGTGTTACGGTCATTGACCTTTATTAAGCAATCGAATAAACAATTCAACAAGTGATACAGGTTGCTGGATAAACAATTTTCATATTCATTAAAGCAAATTGGGACATTATTCACTTTAGTGATCTTTATTTTATTTTATCATTCAAAATTATTAATCTGTAGTATTCGATTTATTTGTAAACAGATAGAAACTAAAAAACTACGACGAGACGACTAGATTTTTTGAAAATTGCACCAAGGTTACCTTTTTTCTTTACTGTTGTATTTCCTCATGGCTGAGGGTAGTGGTCATTATACGGAATGAAGCACACACAATAATTTCCTTAGCACTAATTAATAAAGTGGTTTGGAGAAGGCAATTGTGCCTTCTCCAATTCACACACAGGTTTCCTCACGTTTTTTTTTCCTTCACCGGAAGCAGTTGGTGATCTATGAAAACTACCACTTTACTAATGTGGCAAGAGTATTCGAACCTGGGACCCAGGTCACAAATCCCTCAGGATCTCATTTTATCGACACAATTTGAAAGTTATTTAAATTTTTAATGTAATATAAAACATTACTCGGCTAAATTCTGAATGGGGCCGTAATAATAATGACAAGCGCAGTATCCTCCGTCGTTAAAATTTTTCTTTAAGTTCTGGCGATTTTTTCTGAGATAGACAGTTGATGAGTTTCAAAAAAAGGAAATTTCTTGTAAGATTTCTTTTTATAAACAAATTAATAAACAAATATTATAAACAAATCCGATGAATGCGTTAGAAAACACAATATTTTTTCAAAACTCGGATGCTTTTGTCGGTAACTTTTGTCTAATTTTGTCCTATGTATTGTCATCAAAGAGATTCTGTTGCATTAAAGTCATGACAAAAAAAACATTGAAGAGCCGACCCATGGTGCAGTATTCGATCAAGCTTATCATAATAATGCACTGTCATGAAAAATTTCACCTCAGTAGGAAAAGCGATCGTTCCGATAAACGGGTCAGTGAAACTAAATAACAGCTTGTCAAACAGGCAATTTTCAATTTATTTATTTATTTATTTATTTTGCACTAGCTTTCCCCCGTACGTATTTTTCTGCTAAAGCGGAACAGACAGCCAGACAGATAGACAGCCTTTGGCGTTAACATTAATATGGAAAAGTATTAAAATATTATTATGGATATGGATTTTCAAAAAAAAAACAAATGCATAGTATACTTTACCTGGTTTGGTTATCAGACATAATATTACCGGAGCGGTCGACCAGCTCGAAGCGCACGAGATTGACCCCTTCAGCTATTGGCACCACGTCAGGGCTGAGCGATCGATCCAGGGCTCTGAGGGTCTTCCTCTTCATGCATCGAATGAATTTAGGAAAATACTCCTTGTGGTCGATTACGTCTTTTACATCTACCAACTGGAAAATACAATACTTCAAGGTACCATTTGATATTTTTAGTTATATTATAAATTATATGAAATAAAAAAAAATACAAAAAAATATTGGCCACATAAAAATTACCATTCCTGCAAAAAAAAAAAATACTAATTGCTTATAGCAGCAATCTCTTCCAGACAACCTTTGGATGGAAGTTTTTTTTGTGTGTTTGTATGACACAATATTTAATAGGATAATTACGTATAAATACTTATGAGGTAGGTACTTTGACGTTGACTTTAATCTGCGCTCCGCTGACGTTTAAACAAAATGGCGTACTTTGCGTTTTCATACGCAGGTGCTAACCTCAAAATTGACTGTTGCAACCCACTCGTAGGCCGCTGATGTTGTATAAAGTTTAATACATAAAAGAAATATATTTGAATATATCATATATTAATCAAAATCCTAAACGTGGCAGTTAGTTCTTTTTACTTAATTTCTTTCGAAACGAATTAAAATAATAATATTGGAAACACAATATGCACAAGCCCGGATTTTCATATGCTTTCAATCCCATTTTTATTCAATAAAGAATGGCGCATATTAGTATGAATGAGTCTATGTAGACAAAACTTCGCGGAACTTTGTTACACACTTAAGAGGTACTACTTTCTTTCTTTTGAGGTATCCTCTGTGTTCCTTATTCAATTTAGCTCTAAGAAATGTATTTTTATGTTAAGTATATACGTTCTCCTTGAGGTTGTCTTTGGACATTATTTACTGTCTTTAAATATACATCGATAATGTAATCTCGACGACCTCGGTGATGCAGTGGTAAAGTGCTTGCCTTTGAACCGAGAGGTCCCAGGTTCGATCCGGTCGGGTCAAGATGGAAAATAATCTTTTTCTGATTGGCCCGGGTCAATAATGTAATAATTTCATATATATCTGCTATCCTATATGTATACCAATCTGACTCGTGTATACCTAGTAGGTTCCATCGACCACCATTTGCTTCCGGTGAAGGAAAACATCGTGAGGTCACCAGCAATCTAGTTGATAGTTTATCATTTTCGATCGCGCAGAATCGAGACACAATAGATAAACTATTGTTTGACCGGCGCATTTGCACCGGTTCGTAATAAGGTAGACGTTAGTATGTACTGGAATGTAGTATAAACTATTATATAATCTGTGACACTAGTGTACTCAATGGAGAAGACAATGGCATGGCAAAACATTTCATGAATATTGCCAAGGAAGTCGTTGAATACTATTATGCGATATCGATTGATATATATTAATATTGAAAAGCTCAAAATAGAACAGAGGAATAAAAGATATTTCTGGAAAAACTAAATGAGGAAATATATTTCAGTTCGTTATTTGCTTCAGTAGGTTCCTGGAAAATGCAAACGATGTCTGCACGGGCAAAAAGCACTGTGAGCAGGCTATGTCTTGCATAAAATATCAGTCTGTTTTTACTCTTCCCATTTTGTTTTCGTAAATAGACTGTCACTATACTTAATTACAAGTGTTGAAATATTTCTTTAACTTTTTTTTTTGAAATATTTACATGACATAAGAATTTCTGTAGTAGATACACACAGCTTGAAGAATAAAATAACATAATAAATCACCTGGTCAGCTGACATCGTTTTGGGTAACGGAAAAGCGATCTCAGATTACTGACGACCTCGGTGGCGCAGTGGTAAAGTTCTTGCCACTGAACCGAGAGGTCCTGGGTTCGATCTCCGGTCGGGTCATGATGGAAAATGATCTTTTTCTGATCGAGCCGGGTCTTGGATGTTTATCTATCTATATTATATGTATTTGTTATAAAATATAGTATCGTTGAGTTTGTATCCCATTACACAAGTCTCGAACTTACTTTGGGGCTACCTCAATCTGTGTGATTTGTATATATTTATATTTATTATTTGTATATATTTATATTGATATATTTATATTTATTCATTTATTTATTATCCACGAAATGGCGCGAAAAAAGAGCCCTATTTAAGAACAGTGGTTTGATTTGAAATTATATTGAAATGATGGAACATAATACATATACATGTTATAAATCAACGTCTTCTGCCGCGTCTGTCTGTTTGTCTGTTCGCGATAAACTCAAAAATTACAACACGAATTTTCATGCGGTTTTCACCTATATATATATAGTGTGAGGAAGGTAGATGGTTAGACGTATAATTTGTTTTTACCCTAACGAAGCCGCTGGTAAAATATAAAAGTGTGCATGCAAGTGCACTGTTTTACATACACATAGAAAACGTTTATTTGTGTCGCTACAGACACTAAAAACAATATCATATATAGCATTAAAACAATATTGATATTACATGTACATACAAGTATAATGCTAAAAGTATTAGTGTGTTACAGCAAGGCAAAAAGGCCATAACTCAGTGAACTTTCTTCACATTAGTACAAAAACACTGATTTTCATTTATTGCCGTTAATGTAGGTGAAAGTTGCCGTTAATGTATGTAAGTTATAAAAAATAAAAATAATATTGTGTACTTAAACGTTTTAAGAAATATTACACGAAGCATTACAAGAAAAAAAAAATAAAGGGAAATATTAAGATATTAAAACATTAAGGTAACGTTTAGGAATACCAATTTTTGTTTCTCCAATCGAAGCTTTCTAAAATGTTTTTTAAAAAATTTTGGATAGAACTAAGTTGTCTTATTGGTGGTGGGATGGTATTCCAGCATTTTGTTGCCTGATAGCGGAAACTTCCCCTGAAAGCTACAGTTCTGTGTTGCTGCATAGACTGTAGATGTCGGACAGCCCTGAATCCACTGTGGTGGCGAAACATACTGAGCTTGGAGTACAAGTACTTTGGTTTTATTCAGAATATCAAACATTCCATATAGTTCATTGTCCAGGTGAATGGATGAATATATATATGAGTGACAATACTATATCTATATCTCTACTTGATTTACGTCATACCTTTTTAGAGCAATCTCGCCATATAATCTTTATTACGTCAGCACCCTCGAGCCACAGGTCTGCGACGAAGCGGCTCAAATATGCGTCGGTGTCAACTTTCTGGTCGCCATGGCAACAGGAAATTAAGACCAAAGAGAAAAATGATATTACAGAGACTCTCATATCGGCGCCTGATCGTATTGTCTCGCTCATTTCATTCGCTTTTGTGCCATATCTCGGTGAACTCGCATTTGATAATCTGAAAATGTAATTTAGAACTTCAAAATGGTTTTTATGTTTATACGTATTAGAAAATTATAATTTTTATTTCATTGATAAGTTTATAACAAGAATTTTTAATATCATATTAATTTTGAATATTATTTTTATTAAGTACATTAAATTCATGAAAAATTGAACATCTACACCCCCGTTTAGAACCCTAGATGTACATCAGATTAATTTTATTTTTAATAACCCCTTTTTTATAGAAATATCGGCTCAAAATCACAGATATAAAAACATTCTCAAAATACCTAATCTCTATAAAGTGTTGCTTACTGTGCGATGTTTAGCTATTTGCCCGCGGTTGTGTAACCGCGTGTATTTCATACGTGAACGTGAGGATGAAAGCCCTATACCCTATGTCCTTCTCCGTACTTCAAACTACATGTATCTGCCTATGCAAAATTTCAAGAAGATTGATTGAACAGATAAATCGTGAAGATGTAACAAACATACTTTAGCATATATAATATTAGTTAGGATTAGGATTTTGACGTCCGTATATCTTAAATCTATTGATAGATTTAATTCAAAATTCCATCTGTAATAAATTCCTGGAGCGCAGATAGAATAAAATAGGAATACAATATTGACAAATTTAATATACCTGTGAAGTGTTTATATAATTCGAGTTTATCTATATATAATTCTTAGATCTCGTCCTTTGTAAACAGATCCTACTGCAGGTAAACCACAAAGACGTTTCGTAAGAGATTTCTATCTAAAGAATGTCCTCAGGTGAGTATTTGCAATATTCTTCTCACTGTCATAAAGAAATTTTATTACGAAATCTGAATAAAAGTATAGTATTTAAAAAACCAAAATTGAAGCAATAAAAACTGTCTCGTTATTTTATTCAATTCAATAGAAACATGTTAAACTTTTTTCTTCGATTAAGAAATAAAAATGCTTATTTTGAATTGTTTGGTGTAAGCTGTGATTAGCTAAATGGATTTTGAAACTGCCCAAAAAAAATGTATCACTTGAATTTACCTTTTATTAATTTATTAATTCATATACTCACAGAGTTTAGTTTGAGTAAACAAAACAGTCACTGTACACTCCAGAAACAAATCAAAACTTTTATTTAAAAATATATAATCGCCCACGCACCGTCAAGGTTAAACAGTGAATAGAAAACTGTTGTGACACCCTTAGGTTATATGACCTGACCAGTGATGGAAAGCAAGCAATTTCCCCATGTCCACCAACCAAATCATGTTAATGATTACCCATGTATCAGTCGCTTATTTGTGCAGTCTGTGACGCGTATGATACCGGTTTATGACACGAGCAAAACGCTATATTTCTTCTGATTATAGTTTTAGGATTTGTTGAATAATATAGATTGATTAATCTTATCATGACTAATATACATACTAATAAAACATTTAATACATAGCATTTACGATAAGTTCGATTTATTATCTGCCTTACCTTGTCCATTATATGGGGTTGGCGTAAAATGTCTGTCCTATTTCGTTATCAGCACCCTCGAGCCACAGGTCTGCGACGAAGCGGCTCAAATATGCGTCATAATGTCTGCTTGATCAGTAGTATAAAAAACTACTCACATCCATCCGTAATATCCTTATATCTTCTATGATACAATCTATATCTCTTTTTAGGTTCTTTATAGGCACTCGTACGAATAAACATAAAATAAACAGCTTCCTGTATTAAATCTACCTTATCCAATAAAAAAATAACGATTACTGGGAAAAAAGTCGTACAGTAAAAGAGCAATCCGTGCTATATATGGTTTGAGGAGAAGGGATTCCCTTAGAGATTTTTTGAAAGATATTAATATTTTAACTTTACCCTCTCAATACATATTCGTCAACATTATGCATGTCCGGAAAAATTTAAACTTATTTAAAAAAGTTGGTGATTACACTGATAGAGCCTTACGTAATAAAGATAAATTGTCTGTCCCCGGGCATCGGTTGGCCAAAGTTAGAACGTCTTTTGTTGGGAACTGTATCCGTTTTTATAAGAAATTGCCTAAATGGATTCTTGATTTGCCGGACAAAAAATTTAGAAATTATATAAAAGAAGTACTTTGTAAAAAGGCATATTACAAGTCTGATGATTATGTGAACGACCATAATGTCTGGCCCAAGCATGGTGCAGTATCCTCATAACATATGTAATTGATTTATGACATTATTACATACGTTTTGTACATTTAGCTTTTTATTTATATATATATATATATATATATATATATATATATATATATACATATATATATATATATATATAGTGTGACAATTTTCAATAATTTTATTGGAAATACAACTTTTATTTTATTTATTTATTTATTCAAATTTTGACATTTTTAATAATGATGTAAATTCGTCCTCCTAATTTTTAATATATAATATAAGACCTAATTTAATATAAGACCTAATTTATAATATAAGACCTATATTTGTTAATTGACGTCCTTGGAGAAAAGGCTGAGGTGAAGTTTGTTGCGCCGCTTCTTCTTCACTTGCGCTTTGGAAGCCGGCAGTAGACTTAGTTTAAGTAATTTTTTTGACGCCAATAAGTGATGTATATCATGCTAAATTGAATAAAGAATTTTGAATTTGATTTTGAACAGTGAGTCAAAGTCGTCTATAAAAAGAATGTATTATAAAAAAATTAAAATGTCCTGAAAACATTCAAATTCGACATTGAAAGACGGGACTTTCGATTTAATTTAAACTGGCAGACCTTCGTATCCTTTTGTGATGCAAATGGCCGTTACTTCACCTCGTGTAGCGATTTTAGAACCTCGAATAGAAAAATATCCTTTGATCCATGTTTACTTTAAAAAAGGTTCACTTCACTTTTATTTTTACGATAACTTTGTATGAAAATGAAGTCCAAAATACTTGGAACAAAAGGATTTGAAAGTAATCTCGACAAAAATAGTCTAACCTGATTTCGAATTTATGTATTAGTATCTATCAGCGGTACAACTGCACCAGCCAAATTTTCATGAGAGGTTTGTATGACGAAATATGACAGTTATACAAAGAAATCTGTACCTTTTTGCTCTACCACGCATATTGACCGATCATAATTTATCAAATTTGAGATGTCTATGTCATATTATGTACTGAAAACATTGTGAAAATTTGGATGAAAATAAAAAAAAGTTTCTACATAATGTTGCAGTAGTCTTTTTATCTTCAAGATTATTATACTTCTGGAACCATCCATCACAAGGAACAGAAACGCAATAAACAACTTTCAGCTAAGTACAAGTACATAAACTTGCACTAACACAAAATCAATTACGTCTCGAGCAAATGTATAAAATAGGAGACAATAACAAAATCGAAATTATTTTTGGCCATTGAAAAACGAAATTCTTTAGATTTCCAAGTGCCAGTAGGTTCTAATCCTACTCGTGCTACATGAGTTTGTATACCAATCTGTATCATGTAAAATAGTTTTTATAAATCAACAATTACTTGGGTGATATACATCGTGATGACACTACTATTTGAATAAATTAAAGTTTATTTAGTGTGTATGTAACTTGGACTAAGTTGGGTGGAATCATAAGGGGGAGACCGTTGCCCAGCAGTGGGACACGTCATCAGTAGGTTAATAAAATGCGTGTAAACGATGTTGATGATGATTGTATTCATAAAGGTCATACTGTACCTTTAGATGTAAACCATATTTAGCGCTCCAATATACCAATATAAAAGCATGATTTAGAAATAGCTTTACAGTGAAAAAGTCAAAAGTAAAATACCATTTATATATTATCTGCACTAAAATCAATGACCTGACCATAAAATTAAGTATGAAAATCAATTAACTAATGGAACGTGTGTGGATTGTGGTAGCTCCATTAATTGATTTGCTTTACGCCCAGGTTGCCCCTCCCGCAGAGTCGAGATTACCTGCTGACCATGCCAAGTTGTGGTCGAGTAGTTATAACTATCGCATGTGATCGATATGTCCTAGGTTCGAATCCTAGTCGTGACTTTTCAGACTAATATTAGGAAAAAATGTTGAAAGAATTTGCTTTCCAGTGGTTGTAACGTCTTCCGGGGAATGGAAAGTTCACAGGTTCGAATCCTACTTGTGTCACATGAGTTAATACATCAGTCTGACTCAAGTATAATAGTTGTCATCTATTAAGTGAGCGGTGGTCTACCAACACTTCTGGTGAATTCAAATACAAATCATTTATTCAGAAATTAGGCACAACATTTTCACTGGCACTTTTTCACGTCAATTTTTATATTAAATCGTTCATAATTATTTCTCACAAGCTACAAACTATTGGCATTTGAAGGAAAACATCGTGAGGAAAACTGCAAAGAAGTTGTCAGTTTTTTACGGTCAGTGTTTGTAATTATCACAGGTAGGTAGTCGTAGAAGTCATGTTAAATATCACGGCAAATTAACACGATCTCAAAGAAAGAAAGACAAAATAAAAACATTCTCGTGAAACTTAATCGTTCTTGATGCAGCAGCTAAAAGAAAAAGTTTTAAATCTTTTATAGATTGCCGTAGCGATAGTCCTATGCCCAGCGATAGCCTTTGTAAGCCTAGAGTTTACTAGTAAACTTTTACTGAACTCGCGACGTTTATTACTTAAAAGCTTTTTATCTTATTTTACAAGCTGGATTATCCGCATTATTCGCTATGGAACATAAGGATTTGGTAAAATAGCTAAACTCAAAAAAAAAGTCATTCACCATTTTTTGTGCTCAACATTACTCTTTTTTTTTCTTTTTGCGGCAATCAAACTTCTTCAGTAAAGCTAAATTTTGCCAATGTTGACTCCTATTGATATTAGACGATTGGTAGAGGCGGTGATGAAGGATCTTCTTTGCGAGGTGATTAATTAATGACAGTTGAAAAAATAATTTAAATTAATTAAAACAGCGGTAGGATCACGGTTAAAATTAGGTATTGTTTTAATTACCCAGGTATAGTAAAAACATATAATAATAATTACCCGTAGCCTCGCCAGGGGATAGGAGCGCTGGGTAGTGGGTACACGGGTTGAAGCTAAAATAGTTTTTTTACTAATAAAGGGCGACATCTTTCTTATTATTTTTATAAACGTACAGTCGTCGTATTTGCCATAAAAATCGGAAAATTATTTTTTGTCTAAATTGACTTTTATATTTTGTTCTTATTTGATTTTTAAAATATATTTTCATGTTTTAAATGTAAATACTTACAGCATTTAACACTCTAATACATGATTATTAAAATAAAAAATACGTAGTGTTATTTCGTAATGCAAATTTAGTAAGTACATCAGGTCACTGGCGATTGAGACTGATGATAAAGCGATAAAATATCAGCGCGCAAACTTTAGACATTAGTCTATTGTACTCTTTTTCGTACAAAGTAGAAAACACAATTTAATGAAAATGTATGTCGTCGTCTACTTTTTATCGTATGGACTCGATTTTTGAGAGGACCATACAACGCCAACACATGTTAGAATGTAAAAAATGTGTTTTAATTTAACAGTATACGTCCATATCCTCCCGTGGTTGTCGTATTAAGACATTATAAGGAATATATGTCTTATGTCAATAACAGGTATTGCCAAAGAGCCAGATGATGCTGAATCTCTAAAAATTAATAATCTTAAATTAAATAATAAATATTCTGTGTAAAAAACATTTTTAATAAAAATAAAATGTACTCTATAAATATATGTTACAATATTAATGTCTATGAAGTAAAGTAACTTCGTAATAAAATTTCATATGTCCCATACGATCATAGCAATGTCAGCGAGTTAAATATTCACAGGGGCATAAGAAAATGTAGGCATAAACGAGAGCAATACATACAGAATGCAATAAATTTTCTAAAATACTATAACTTTTTGTAAAGCTTGTCTATGATAAAAAAGAAGCACTGTAATCATATATAGCTAATAAATCATTAACTAGACTTTCCTCACTATGTTTTCCTTCCTTCACAATAACACGGGAAATGCGCTCGTATTGCGTGTGTTCATATGCTGTGGTTTCCGCTTTCCACTAGCTGGTTCGCATTCCCACTAGGAACATAATACGAACAGATATTATTAAAAGCTTATTATATGTCGAGGTATTTGGTAGAGTGGGAATATTCCCATAGGAAATTTAGGTTTCATTCGTTTGGTCCTAGATAAACTCTCGCTTAAACCACAACCGTAATTTTTGAAAAAAATATTAGGTCCTTACATATGAAATTGGCGTTTTGTTGTACTGGCCAAATTTCTCACTTGTATTTGTGTTTCGTTAACCGTTATTCATTTGTTTATTTTTCTGATTTTTCTGTTTCCGTCATTCATTTTACAAAATGGAAATCTTGAAATATAGCGTTATTTACGAGTAGTAGTAGTTCTACCGTGGCACGGTCATGTCGCAAAAGGAAACACAGTGCGTTTTTGGTTGCAACGTTTTCGTTCTGAAAATTTCGACCTGGAGAACAAGCCCCGTGGACGGCCGGAGACCCTAGTTGATAATGAAGAATTGAAGGCTATTGTGGAAGCGGATCCATCGCAAACCACGTCCAAGTTAGCTTCAGGCTTCGGTGTTAGTGATAAAACTATTTTAATCCACTTGAAGCAAATTGGGAAGATTAAGAAACCTCACGAATTGAGTGAAGCAAACCGGCAAACGCGTATCGACTGCTGCGTTACATTACTTAACCGGCACAATAACGAAGGGTTTTTAAATCAAATCATTACCTGTGATGAAAAGTGGATTATCTACGATAATCGGAAATGCTCATCGCCATGGCTGGGCCTTGGCCAGCCAGCCAAATCCTGCTCCAAGCGAAAATTGACCCAAAAAAAGTTACTTATAAGCGTTTGGTGGATTGCCGGTTTCATTACAGTTTTCTCAAATCTGGCCAGACGATTACGGCAGATGTCTATTGTCAGCAATTGCAAACTATGATGGAAAAACTAGCTGCTAAACAACCGAGGCTGGTCAATCGCTCCACGCCACTGCTGCTTCACGACAACGCTAGACCACACACTGCACAACAGACGGCTACCAAATTAGAAGGGCTTCAATTGGAATGTCTAAGACATCCACCGTACTCCCCGGATCTTGCTCTAACATATTACCATTTTTTTCGAAATTTTGATAACTTCTTCCAAGGAAAAAAATTCAACTCCGATAGGGCAGTCCAAACCGCCTTCAAAGATTTTATTGATTCCCGTCCGAAAGGTTTTTTTTAGTAAAGGGATCAATGAACTACCTATGAGATGGCAAAAGTATATAGATAATAATGGTTCTTACTTTGATTAAATAAATATATTATATTAAAAATATTCGACTTTTTGTTCCTTCTATACCAAACGCCAATTTCATATGTAAGGACCTAATATTATATTAAAAAATATTCGACTTTTTGTTCCTCCTATACCAAACGCCAATCTCATATGTAAGGACCAATATTTAGTGGTAAATTCTTCAAATATAGAATTTTTTATTGGAAGGAACTGATTTGTATTTTTGTATGTTTTTTTTCTTATGCTTAGTTTTATCTATTTCATTCAGATTTATCTGCTAGCTTTTATCACATTGTACGAGGCGGGTAAGGGATAAACAGGGTCTTGACAGCTGATCGTTCAAAATAGCATTATGCCAGCTGGTATGGCGGCCGATGTTCGTAAGATTGTAGTCGAATAGTCAAAATTTAAAGGCAAAATATATTTTTTCGCTGACCCCAAACTTTGCAGCGTCACAACCGCGAAAGCAACCAACAAAACGCGAAGGAAAGAGATATTACTAGCTCAAGCTTTGTAGAAACACAGTAAGATACTAATTTTCCCAGAAGAATAATATTTTCAGTTTAGCAAGTCTAAATCAATACATTTTGCAAAATTATTTCAATCCATATTCTGCATAAAGTGTGTGCTACTTCGAACATACCTAACAATACCCACTGAGGTGACAAAATTACACTTTATGGTAAAAACGCAACCTCAGCAGAATTTACCATCGACTCAGTGATTCGGTGTCTGTTGTCCATCATGTATGTGGTTTGATTTTCGTGTAGTGTCCTTATTGTGATTTGATGTAGTGCAAATTTTAGTTTTAGTTATAAAATGAAATTGCATACAGACGTAAGTACTTAAGTATCTAGATATTATTTGGAAATATCATGGTATGATACATACTTGGTTACTACAAACTTGCCTTTTCTAACATGTATAACGTTAAAAAAACAGTTTTTACTATATTAAGTTGGATACAGATATAGAAAAACCTTATTAAAAAAAATTGTTTTCGAAAATGGAACATTTACTTCTAAGACATTTACAGGGACTTTTTCACGTCAAATAAATATAAAACTATTTAAATTTCTTAAAATTCTACTACTAGATCACTATACATCCTCTGCCTTTTCTGAAAGCAAAGCGATAAAGAGTAAATGATATCCAAAGGGATATCTGTAAGAGATTATTGGTTTGATAATATTTTGAAATTTTAGACAAATATTAAACCATTCCAGCAGTGAGCTTTCTAGAAAAAAATATATTTCAAAGAAGAGTTCCGAGAAGCGAACGTGCGTCATAAATATCGAGGAATGT
Source organism: Plodia interpunctella (assembly GCF_027563975.2). Classification (NCBI taxonomy): domain Eukaryota; kingdom Metazoa; phylum Arthropoda; class Insecta; order Lepidoptera; family Pyralidae; genus Plodia; species Plodia interpunctella. The sequence continues at coordinate 3,307,615 of NC_071300.1, read as the reverse complement.
ACGCGACTGTAATTTATATCCGCTATGTATGGGGTTATTCGCTATGTGACCATATGGAGATCAACAAGCGTATGGTCAAATAGGTAAACTCGTAAACACACACATTGTTGATACAGTCGACAAGAGATACAAAATTAGTCTCCAATGTTCGCTTGTTCCCGGCTGCACGGTATCATAGCCCTAACTATGATACCTTAAAAGCCGAGGTAAAAAAAAATCTAAACACGTATGTGTTTTTACACAAGTTATTATCTGTGAGGTTGAATAGTAATGATTTATCAATAAAATATTTTACAATTGTACATTTAAATATTTTAATTTAGAAGTTGTTATTTATAATTCATTAAAAATATATATTTATTTTTAAATCTACAAAATTTTGATGAAATAAATAATAATATATTATAATACGACATATTTTGTCATTAATTACGTTTGTATAAACGTAATTAATGACAAAATGACATTCTGTGAGCGTACTTCAATTCAAAAATATGGTCTTATGGTGTAAGAAAACTTTTTTTTCTTGTTTCACCATTTGACCACACGCTCCTTGATCTCAATATGGTCTCATTGTGAATAACCGCTGTCTGTCATCTCATCTATTCAAGTGGAGTGTTTTGACCTGCCCTTGTAATTGGCAACTAATAAATATGATATTACCAAGACGAGACAAGACCTATACGCAATTACTTAGCGGGAGTGAACAAACTTCAAATAGAGCTAATATGGCTGACATCGATTAAGTATCGAGACAGTGTTAGTATAGTATTTAATATTTACTCCACTAAAAGAAATTTATAAAAATGTGAAGTGGCACTAGTGTGTGTAATCGCCTTTTACTATGCTCTAGTACAATAACTGACATTCCTTACCCTAATTTTCGCGAATTCCTGGTTACATTCTCGGATTTGACGCCTTCAAACCTAGGGTTCACTTAATAGGCTTTGATATTACGACCAGTCGGCCAAACGTCAATCCTCTTTGGGAATAATATTTGGCACAGCTAATATATGCTCAATGTAACAAAAATGATTACTTTTTCAAATAAAACCATTTTCAGACAATGAGCAAAAATAACAAACCAGAAAAATCTTCAAGCCATTATGAGGGACCACCCATGTCATTAGCAGAGTCAAAGAAAAATGGTAAGTGAAAAATACTTCTACTGTAAAGCTCTTTAATATTCCTATTTTAAAGGTTTTTTATGTCCTCAAAAAATTACATTAGCTTATCTATTTTTAAAAAAGCTTGTATTTTAGTTAATGTTATATTGGCCAAACAAAAACAATACAACATTTCTATAGAAAAAATTATCCTCATAGATGAAAAATTATCAACATGCAGATTTCCTCATTAATGTTTTTCTTCACAGAAAGCAAGTACTGACCGTTGAAACTACTATACATAAGTTAGATTGGTATATAAAATCACGTGGTACAAGTAGGAATCGAACCTGTACTTTACGGTTAAGACTGTTCTTAACCATTGTACCACCACCGCTTCAATTTGTGAATAGTCGTTCCAAAAAACCATGTTCGTCCACAGAAAATGTACTTATAAACGAGTATTATGGCCCCGCAGAGAATACTGTTTTTTATTTATAGAACACATCTGCCGATTGCGTGCATGTTCATATTGAAATGAAAAGATTTTCACACATTTTTATAAGCGCGATTTGAGACAAAAATTGAGGGAATCAAAATTATTATCATTATATACCTAGTATAAAACAAAGTCGCTTCCCACAGTCTGTCTGTCCCTATGTATGCTTAGATCTTTGAAAGTACTATTATGCTAGTTATAAATAGACTAAGGGTCAGTTTACACACTGTATAATGACAGTACGTTGGCTCATATATGTGGATTAATACAGTGTGTCTTTACTCTCTGCTCAATGTCCTCGGACAGATTAAGCCTCAAAGTGTTTCGGATCACTAGGGATCTTGCCAACTAATAGCATTGTTTCAAAGATTATAATAGACGATCTCTGTAAGACGTAATCTTATTGACATGTCGGAAATACGTATTCAGTTAATAGAAATAGAAACATCGACTTCTAAATATAGAGAGAAAACATTAAAAGCGATAGCAAGCAAACTATATATCCTGTGAAGTGATCTCTCTATTGTTCAGAAATTTTGTCACGTTTCCTTTGGCATTTACCTAATTAATTTGTATTTTATTTTTTAGGCCGTCGTTTAACGAAAATCGGATTATGTTTATGGCCGTCCTTACTTATAATAATAGGGGTGATTGGAATATTAATAGCAATCAAAATATTGCTTTCTAACACAGGTAAATACTATATTTTCAACTTTGATAAAGTAGTAAAGATTTTTATTGAATAAATCACAACTGAATCTATTTCCAGGTTACATATCAACAACTGAAATAGTATCATTGAAATGGATCAGTCAGACTTCGGAAAATATTCAAAGCAAAAGTGATATTTTCTACCAAGTTAAAAATGAAACTTCTATGTCAAATAAGAAGAGAAGTAAAAGAATGGCAATTGCTCCAGCTAACGACACAGAAAAAGTAAACGACATCTTTTCAAAATACAAAGATAGAGAAATCTTAAAAGCTCGAGAAATAATTGCAAATCACAAAGTCGAGTGCAATGAAGAGAACAAAAGTGAAATATGCAAAGACCTTGTCACGAAATTAAGGAGTCTCAGGAATACGAAAAATGAAAATACGCATCGAGGTCTTTTTTATTCTTTTGACAATGCAGTTTCTGAGAACCCAAATCGCGAAATTCATCCAGTGAAGGTTCCATTAAGAAAATACACTGCTAATAACGTAGCAGAAATTAATCCGTATGTTAATTTATATCCGAGTCCAAGTTATACAGTCAATAATTACGCCCCCTACCAACCCCCTCCGACTCCACCACTATCTGAAACTTGTTTACTAGCACGGTTATTAAAAGATAATCAGGCTCATTACAAAGGTAACTTAATAAAATAACAATGTATAATCTTTATAATTATAGCATTAATAAGGTTAAGATATCTGAAGCATTTTGAAGTTACGATAAGACGATGCCTTGGATTATCCCCTTGGAATCCGATGATTTGATCTACTTATTTTATAAATTTACTTAGCAAAGACAACATGATATGTACAACAAATAATAAAAGATTAAGTAGGTACTTCGAAGTATAGTGCTTCAACATAGTTACTAAAACTGCTTTTCCGAGTGGCGTAAAAATACTCTTTGCGACTAGGTTTAAATTTCAGATCCATCTTTTTTAAAAGTTTTTTTATATATTAGTATATTAAGTTTATTCACAGGTCTCGTTCCTCAAGAATACAACTCTCAATATGCGCAACATCTGACGGCTTACAACAGGTACATATATCTATACTTCCATACTAGAATAATAATATAAAGAGAAACGATTTGTATTCTTGTTTGTCCTATTCATATTATAAAAGCAGAAAGTTTGTTAGGATTTATATGTATGTTTGTTTGTATGTTGTAACTCTTACCCGCAAAATCTACTGGATGGATTGTTACGAAATTTGGTACACGGGTAGAATTACCTGGAATAACACATAGGGTATTTTTTATCCCGAAATTCTCACGATAGCGAAGTCTCATGGCGCAACTGTAATGAATAAACACAAAAAATACTTTATTTTGCTTTTAAACGACCGAAACCTGGGCGGGCTGCTAGTATATAATAATATGCATCGCATCTTAACTCACGTGTGAACAATTTGTTATGGGAAAAGGGACGATTCATATAAATAATTCATAAGAATATTCACTCATAATAAAGGTTTCAGATTGTTACCTAAACTTTGTTTAGTCCAAATATGGAAACACGTTTTATTTAAAATGTAAGTTATATATGTATGTGTATAGTAGTGCTTACAAAATCATTTTATAAAATTGTTTTCCTTTAATTCGTCCTTACGTCACAACTAGTTTTTTCACTAATTATTATTATTGTAACTCTAAACAATATGTTTCAGTTCTCAAGTTTAATTGGCTCCTTTGCTAACCATCTCCATATCTCTTTAGATGTTTTTATACAGCTCTTGGACTTCCTTTTTACAAATAAAATAATATATTTTACTTCGTTCAAAGATGAGCCTCATATCAATATGTGAATGTGACAGGTTCCCAGCATCGGCATCGAATCCTTATCCCCAAATGCGAGACGTAGAGGCTCAAACACACAAGGTGCACCCGCAAGACGTTGACATTCTGATGCGTTATCTGACTCCAAAGTAAGTTGCATTTGTAACGTAATAAAATAAATGCTTCATAAAACTGAATCAGGACTATTGACGTTCTGTAAGACAAAGAAAAAAAATCTGGTATTCAGTGATTTCCATGAATAGCATGAAAGACAAGTTCGATAGCTAGAACTAAATAATGGTCAATGAGAAGCCATTTGGTTTTCAATGGGAATGATTTTGAACCAATTGATTAAATTCAATCTATTTCTATTTAAAAAAAAAACATATTTAGTATTTTGTGAAAAAGTTTATTTTTCAAAAGACAAACATATTTTTCTTACAGACAAGACGGTGCTGATAAAATGACGTCAAAACCGTCCAACAGTACAACACGTGAAGCTCAATGTCCCTTAGGCTCATTGTCATGTAATGATGGAGACGACTGCATCTCCGAAACGCAGTGGTGTGATGGTAACGTCGACTGTCCTGACGCTAGCGACGAAGTGGGGTGTTCATGCAAATCTAGAGTAGACAAGTCCAGATTGTGCGATGGATATTTTGACTGCCCGTTCGGTGAAGACGAAATGGGATGCAATGGTAACATGGTTTTTAATAATTTTACTAAACTGAGGAAAGCAGCGCCAGATCTGTTTGCTTAATTCAATAAGAATGTCCGGAAATAGGTATCCGAAGACGCTAGGTGTAATATTATAAATATAAAATGGTCAGCATAAATATAAGCAATGTAACTAATCATAATCATTATATAAATGGTTTATAATATATCTGCATATAATATGTTTTCATAAACTAAATCGGCTCAAATTATGGCTGTAATCGAATTTTAGGTATGTTTCATATTGTAACATAACATCTACTTGGAATGCTAAAAAAATTACGAAAGCAATAATATTGAGAAGAGAAGTAAATATTGTTTTTACTCACCAAATTAACTACAATAAAAACTACAATATATATCTGATTTTTAAATCATGTTTACCCTTACAGGTTGTAGTGAGAACAGTTTTAGTTGTGAAGATATAGACGTGAATTCTCGCAGCACATGTTTTACAAAAGAACAGAGATGTAACAACATTGTCGACTGCCCAAACCAAAGAGACGAGTTTGAATGCAATAGTTTATCTCCAATCTTGCACAGAAAACCTGTAAGTGCCTGGTATATTACACTAAAACACGTATTTGTTGATTAAGGTGGGCTAGTCGATAACGCAGACCTGCCGCCCCTTCCATTTCAAAGGCGTTTATCTTGTTGTATGACGCCACAGGTAAAACTATATAGTGATTCACTGTATCCACACGCTAAGAACAAGAAGAACATTAAAACTATTAACAACTTGGCGTAATTCTTTTAAACGAATTGGAAAATCATGATCACTACTTTATATAGGTACATTGTGTTATTGCAATATCAAAATCTTCAGGAGCTATCCACCACAAGTACGTCACACATCCATCTTTTTGGCCTATCATTTTGTACGATCAATCATACGTCATATTATTGAAAAGATAGCAATTTAATCGAATAAAATTTGAGTGGTAGGTATCCTTTACTTATAAGTAGATCCGTATTCATTAATTATACGATCGTGAGTGTCGTTTCTTGCAAAATAAACTTTCTGATTGCAATTCTAAGTAATAATCCGATTTGTTTGTGGCTTTCTTATCGCTGGAGTTCATTTGAATAACAAAAGCTGAAAGAAAAGTTAAAAAGGTAACCCGCGTCATGAATTTTAAGACAATTGTCACCGAATCGAAACTTCCAAAGTCCTAAAGCTGTTGAGTGTGGAAAAGCTCCTAAAAACAAAAGAACTTCAATAATCGAGTACCGTTCGCTAAATTGAAGAAAAACACTTTTGTTCTTGAACAATAAAAACAAAAGTAATAAAGGTCAGCTATTTATAATAATACCTATGACTGAGTTGTGTATGCTTTTATAGAATCAGGGTCAATACAGGTATCCTATATAAGCTAATAAATAAAGCTAAAAAGTTATTCGAATATTCGTTAGCCCTAACGAAAATAGAATCTAATAGCGATTTGACGGTTAGTTAAAAGAAATAAAAATATGACAATAAAAACATTACCTGGGTACTAATATTAAATTTAAAAAAATATATATGTGTAAGGATGTTCGTTTCTCAACAACGCGTATTTTACTAAACGAGTTTACGAGTACATGGAAGGTACACGGGTGAAATAGAATACCACATAGGGTACTTTTTATAGGGTTCCCTAATAAGGAAGAGAAGACCTGGGCGTAGCGAGTATTGAAGAATTTATTCAAACATAAACAGTAGTACCTACTTGCATTATATTCCGGTTTGAAGTGTGATTGAGGCAGTGTAATTACGTGCGCATTAATGCGCGTGTGACACCCCTAATAGAATTGCAGGCGAAAAAAGACTGTGTTCTTGTTTACTTGCTCGGTCGTATTATAAAAAAAAACCTACTGGTACCTTAAAATAATTGTCACTGTAATTTTATTTCAGCTATTTGCAATTTCCAATACAGAGGGCTATTTGTATAGAAATTTCAGAGGTGATTGGTTCCCGGTGTGCAAAAATCCGTACATGTGGGCCCATGATGCTTGTCGCCGGGAAACTGGACTTATAATAAGGTAATCCTTCCTTTTGTTATTAATTATTTTATTTAATCATAAACTTTATTGCATAAATTACAAATTAAAATGTACTACATTTGAACACATTTTTGGACGTAATACATAACATCACCTTATCTACCGATATAATTAATTGATCATAGATCATACTATATTACATGTCCCACTGCTGGGCAAAAGCTTCCCCACTCTTTTTCCGTGTAACCGGAATCTGATCTTCACCATCCGTCAAATCATTGTAAGTAAGAATGTTGCAGTAAATTAAAATATTCTATCAAAAATTTGCTGTACAAACGTTAAATGTTATTGTGAAAAGATTTTCGGTATTACGATAGAAATTAGAAGTATTTTTTATTTTTATTTTAGAAATTTAATTTTTTCGTTTGAAGGTTAAGAACCTTATTCAACGTTCAACGCATATAAAACTGTCTGTTAAATATTTTTGAGGTTTGACATAGATGACCTTAGCTCTTTTATATTTTTATAATGACCACTTAAATATTCCGAATTGGAAATAATAATAGACGTTTTATATTATTCAATATTGAATTGAAGTACCTAGTTAATTCGAGTACTATATTCCGGTATTCTGAATAATAACATGTAGCTCATAGAAGGAATAATATTAAATTCGGAGTAATTCACAAGTATTCTGAAACTTGTCAAAAAAAAGTGACGTGTTATTTTGCGAATAAAGTTTTAATTTATTTTTGCATTTTCAGACCTCCGTTTATCCAATTGGTGGCAATCGATAATATGTCGAGGGTGACCTATTTGAACACTGGGCCGGGCGGATTGATCCATACGAGTGATACCTGTTTCAACTCATCTGCTGTCTATGTCACATGCCCTGATATTCTCTGTGGCACCAGGATACTGTCTACCTCGCAATTGCTACGAGAGGTCAGTAGGCGCTTTATCTTTAACTAAAATTAGTATAAAATCACAATAATGGCGAGAGGCTCTATCAAAAACGAAATTATGAACTTTTTTGATGATTTTATGGTAATTTCCATATAGCATTGAAAAAATACATTGTTTTATATAAATAAAATTAGTTAATTTTTATATAGACGTCACTTTAATTTCATTTTTCAATTATAGGTAGGTACCTAGATACTTTTAGTTTCAAGATAATCATGTCTTATATTATTTTTATACCCCTGCAAAGTATTTTGACATAATAAATCAAGATACTGTTTGATATTTTATTTAACCTTCTGATTTAATCTAAATACATTTTATATAAAACTTTTACAGAATACAGCTATTGAAAATAGGCTTTTCGGTCGTAATAAACGATTTCTTCTGAACCGCAACCCTTACGGAATATTTTACGGTGGCCGTCGGCGGCACACAAATAAGGATACGATTGAGAATATTGCTTCAGCCCACACCAAATATAACCAGGAGAATGGAGAAAAATATAATTTCATCGATGAAAATAATTCGGTCAAATTGAGGGGTAAGAGGGCGGAGAGTAGAGTGGTGGGGGGGAGACCCAGTCAGCCTGCGGCCTGGCCTTGGATGGCGGCAATGTACAGGAATGGAATGTTCCATTGTGGTGGAGTGATCATCAACCAACATTGGATCATGTCGGCGGCGCATTGCGTACATGAGTAAGTTTTTTTTTAAATAGCTATAACATGCCCCACTGCTGGGCGAAAGCTTCCCCACTCTTTTTCCATTTACCGGAATCTGATCTTTACCATCCATCAGATCATTGTTAGTAAGAATGTTGCAGTAAATTAAAATATTCTATCAAAAATTTGCTCTACAAACGTTAAATGTTATTGTAAAATGATTTTCCGAATTACGATAGATATTAGAAGAAAAATCGACAAGGAAATGAATGTACAACAATGGCGGTAATTTTAATTTATATTTTGTGTAGTACAATAATGGATAATGTATCCATAACAATCGGAATTTTAAAAATTTACATTCATCATTGGCAATTTTAATGTCAGGGTCAATGACCTTTTTTGGTAGATAAGGAAGACGACTTAGTACTAACATACTAACATAGATTATATTATGGATACTAACATAGATTAAGTAATTACAAACGACATAGAAGGAGCGTCGCCTGTTAATTAATCGCTGTCGCTAGCAGTGAGCCATATTTAACGTGCGCTCAATGGGCTGCTTTCTCAGGAGCGCGGCGCAAAGCCCACATTTATCTCCTGTCTTGTGCAAAAAATGCTTTAGGCGAAATATTAAATGTCGAAGAATAGTTAATAACTTACACAATCTAATTACTGCTACTACTAGACAAAAAAAGCGTGACACGTTGTGGTACACGAATTTTGACAGTTTGTGGTAAACTTTTTGTCAGGCGTCTGTCAGTGATGTAGTAATATAAACTTAGTCTATAATCAATCATACTCTGAACTTTACCCAATCAAATGTTGTACTAAACAAAACACAAACAGATTTTATACGAAGAATAAACAATTTTTACGTATACAGATTTTGGAATCACTACTACGAAATTCAAGTGGGGATGCTACGACGCTTCTCGTTTTCACCACAAGAACAAAATCATCCTATCTCTCACATCATAGTCAACCATAAGTACAGCCAAGCTGATATGAAAAATGATCTTTCATTGCTAAGAGTTACGGAAGAAATACTATTCAGTCGGTGGGTTCGACCAATATGTCTGCCTGGTCCCGACACGGCAGGAGCTGATTGGTTATGGGGTCCATCAGTTGGCACCATGTGCACAGCAGTAGGATGGGGAGCCACAGTGGAACATGGCCCAGATCGTAAGAAATCGCCCATTGCTTTTTACGTCACATGGCCTACCACGAAATATACAAAAACACGTGGAAAGTTACTAACGTCCACATGCTTATTCCCATATCGTGTACGCGTCGAGTAAAAAAATAAAAAACCTGTGGACGCAATTACGTGTTTTATATTTCATGGTAGCCCCCCAGATACTTTTTTGTATGTAATACATTATACCTATGTCATACTTTTTTTACTTCTAAATTGCAATGGCATAAAGTTTGTCCTATACAAATTGTGGTTATTAACGATGTTTTAGCTGATCATATGCGAGAAGTAGAACTACCAATTTGGTCCGACTGTAAACACGTAGAAGATAGAGAGGGTAAAGAAATATGCGCAGGACCATCCGAAGGCGGTAAAGATGCTTGTCAGGTAGGTAACTACTTCCAACTCAATCAAAATTCTTTGAATTATTTATTCTTTTAATTACTTTACATTTTTATTTAGGGCGACAGTGGAGGACCTCTTTTATGTAGAAACCCTTTCAATTCTCAACAATGGTATGTAGCAGGAATTGTCAGTCATGGAGACGGATGTGCCAGAAAAGGAGAACCTGGTGTTTACACTCGTGTCAGTATATTCATGAAATGGATAAAACATCACATTTGTAAGTAATACTTTTAAATCGCTTTTTAGTCCAATACATTGGCTAACTAAATTATAATAAAACAATATTTTATCAGCTTCCAGTTCATTACCAAAGATAAAACCAAAACAAGTATGCCCTGGTTTTAAGTGTAAATCAGGTCTGTTTAAATGTCTTCCCGATAAAAGAGTCTGCGATAAGATTATTGACTGTCTCGATGGAGAAGATGAGCGAAAATGCAATGATTTGAGATCATTTGATAATATATTTATGAGCAGAGCAAATAATGATACTATACAAACATCGAGATTAGGAAAACAATCAAAATTAGAGAACACGAAGAAAATTGATAAAAATGTTGAACGTTCGACAAAGGAATTAGAAGACGACTTAAGACATGCATCAACAATTGAAATCTCTATAACTAAAAGTACAGAATCAGAAAGTAAAAGCACAGAGTCTGAAAGTAAAAGTACTGAAAGTGATAGCTCTAGCGAACAGATAACTGATAAGTCCATCATAAGTAGAGAATCGAAAAAAGACAGTAACGCTAACGAAGGTATGTTTGCCATAACATCATCACGAGAGGCATTAGAGTCTATGTCATCTGTTATAGAAAGTCAAAGTGTCCGTCCAGAGAGAGGAGATTTAAAGGAAGTTGATTTAGAAGATAGAGTTACTAGCACAACGGAAATTATTGAATTATCTACTAATGCTTCTAATGAGTCAGTTACCAATGATATCGATTTGTTCACCGACATATCTACTACAGAAATAGTGACACCTTCAGATATTTTACTTGATGTTAACACAACTGAAATTATTGAAACAAATAATACAAATAAAAACATAGATGAAGTTGAATCTAAATCTTTAATTGTAAAACTTTTACCAACTTCTCGCCCCATCAATGAAATTGATAATGACTTCAATATAAATGACTTCAATAATACGAAACATAAAGAAATAGATGTCTCATCTCAGTCTGAAAAGTCTAAGAAACTTCCTGATTTCAATGATAAAATAGAAGATATTGTTTTTCCTGAGCTCCATCCAGCAAAAATAAGAAAGAAACATCTTATTCCTACTGAATTCGAGTGCAGGCAGTAAGCGATACTTTTCTTTAATTTGTATTTATTGTAACTGTTATTAATAATGTATTACTACAAACATGTTCTTATTTTAGGATATCACAAATTATTCCACGCAAGTATCGTTGTGACCATAAGGCTGATTGTGAAGACGGTACTGACGAACTTGATTGTACATGTACAGATTATTTAACTACATTTGATAAGAATTTATTATGTGATGGGGTATTTGACTGCGCAGATGGACAAGACGAAGTTGATTGTTGTGAGTATTGCTTTATGCCGACAAAGATTTTTTATTTTTTTCAATAGTTGACTTACTAATTTCTAAATGAAAATTAAATTTCACAGACACTTGCCCTGAAGATAGATTTCTTTGCATGAAAAGTCAGCAATGTCTACCTACAAAATATGTTTGTGATGGTGAACCACAGTGCCCTCAAAAAGAAGATGAGTTAGATTGCTGTAAGTGTTTAGATTAAAGAGAAATAACAAATTGTGAGGCATTATATAGTTTCATTGATTTTTTTTTGTAATTGGCTTCCAGTTGCACTTTCAAACGGAAAGGAACTGGCTTATGAATTTGATGGTAAACCAAAAATAAACGTAGAAGGATTCCTAACAAAAAAATATAAAAATGATTGGCACGTGGTATGTGAAGATACATTATCTACAAAACAGCAGGAGGAAGCTGCTATACACATTTGCAGATATTTAGGATTTAGGTATTTCATCAATATTATTTACTCTATTATAGTATTCTAAGATTAATAATGTAGTTCAGTGCACATGTTAGCTTAAGCTGCTCGCGTATTACTAATAAATAATAATAACTGTTGAGTAAAATATCAGTTATTTAAGTAATTATTTACCATATTTATTTCAGCTCAGCCAATCGTTACATGGTGAAAAATATAAATATACGAAATAATAAACTATCTGAATTAAATTCGAAAATAAGAAGAGAGGTAAATCATGCACCCGTGCATTTTGCTTATAGAAGTCAAATCGACAACAATGATGCTCGGCATGTAGTAATTAAAGACCCTCAAATACTTAAAGAAGAATGTGTTCCAAATGTTACCAAAACGTGCATGTCTCTTTATGTAAACTGCGACCGACCGTTATTCGATAATGATATATTTGAAGAACTATTTAAACGTGAAGCAAATTCTATAACAGACAGGCCGTGGCCGTGGGTAGCAAAAATTTTTGTTGAAGGAGATTATAAATGCTCAGGAGTTCTTTTAGATACAACATTAGTATTAATTGGACAGTCGTGCCTTTGGGATCATTTGTAAGTTTGAAATACTTCATTATCTATCTTTTGCCGCTACGTATTTATTTATTTCCAAGTATTTATATGATTTTTATTTTAAGGTTAGAACAGCACACGGTGGTTGTGGTTGGATCTCATAGAACAATTAATGCTACAAGTGGACCATATGAACAAGTACTTAAAGTCGAATCTAAAACTGAATTGTTCAACAGCAAAGCTATTCTTCTTCACCTTAAGGAACCCACAATTATCTCATCTATGGTAAAACCTATGGCTGTTACTTCATCGTAAGTTGAATAATCATAATATTGCTATAACGTACTTTGAAATTCAAAATGTAAACTTTTTCATATCGTGATTATTTCAGGAATATGCCTGATAAGGACTCTATATGCGTGGCAGTTGGTCAAAATGAAAAAAATTCCACAATTAGCATGTTTTTAAGAGAAATGAGAGATAACTGCTCCATTCATAATATATGCTTTGAACGTATAATGAAAAACAAACTATGTCAAGTAAGTTTTTGGATATTGATATAAAGCAAATACGACCGCATAGGATTTCATTTTCGAAGAAAGATTATTAGAATTATTTTCCTATCTATTTTTGAAAAATTAAATTCATTTACATATATTCCATTACGTAAAAACGAAGATATTTGTAACCCAAATTCCTATTAACGATTATTACTGACACAATTTGCCCGAGGCACCCCGCCGCTTCGACGTCAATTTAGGAAAACTTTATTTATTATCTGCATAATATCACTTTTTTAAATTACATCAAGTATTTTTTATCTGTTTTGGTTGTAATAAAGTTAAGCTATTCGTTGGATTACTGGAAGTGTGAGGTATAAAATAAAGACTATTTTAGCCAGGAGTATCATCGCACCGCCTTTGGGCTGGCATCATTAGCTGCCACAATCAAGACGGCTGGTATCCTGCAGCTTCATTTGTGGATAGTCGAGGAGAATGCGGTGTGGGAGATCACATAGTGGCCACTGAGATTGTACATCTTAGAAGCAGTATACGATCAACAGGTAATACAGAATATTGGGACGTAATTGGAACAAATCAATACCATGTATTTACACACACATTTGCAAAAGAAAAAACGTAGTATATTTACATCTATCTACGCAATATTGACTCCGCAGCAGCTTCTAACTTATACAATCAAGCATAAAACCCGCATTTTTACCCGAAAAGCTTAGATTAAACTATCAAAATTTTAGAAAGTCTTTTTCAAGGTCTTTGTTTTACAGAAAAAAAAATATTAGAAACTAAAAAAGAAGACGCTTCCTCCTGTGACGGCGTGCGCTGTGGACGAGGTCGGTGCATCAATTTGATGCAAGTCTGCAACGGTGTGAGCGACTGCGAAGATTCCAATGACGAGTCTGCACAGGCTTGTGAGAAGAAGATGAAAATATGTCACAATGATCCACATCGAAGCGGATGCGGTGAGTAAAATCGGTTACTGGAAAACCGTATAAAAAAGCAATTATTTTTCTTTGCAGGACATGGTGTGGCATCTATTATAACAAGATATATATTTTTAGAGTATTAACCATAATATAGATTAGATAAATTAATACCACACCACAGATAGTGGCATTAAGTAAAATAGACTATAGGTCTTTTCACATCGGGAAATATCGAGAAATAATGAGAGATATACAAAAGTATATATTGACTTTCTGGTTGCGCCACAAATAAGTACACTTAAATTAACAGTCATGATAATATTTCAGAATGTTCATCAAACCAATTGAGATGCCACAACGGCAACTGTATATCGAAAGAGCTCTTCAACAATGGGCACGACGACTGCGGCGATAGAACCGACGAGCCTGACCATCTCAGCTGTTCCAACTACTTGGCCAGGGTCATGCCTTCTGGTCTCTGTAATGGAGTACTCAACTGTGAAGATCGGAGCGATGAAGACCCTATGTTCTGCAAGTGCTTTGCGGAGAAGACTTATCCGTAAGTGCTCATATTGAGTTATCATTAAAGCTGTTGGCATGTGGTATTTACATGATATGGGACCAACACTGTTCAAATGAGTTTCTTTCGGCATTTCTTCTCAGCAGTGGTCGTTCCGAAATGCCAGTAGTTTGTAGCTTGTGAGAAATTATTTCACTACACTACTATTTAATATAAAAAATTACGTGAAAAAGTGCCTGTGAAGGTCTAATTTCTGAATAAAGAATTGAATTCGTTGTAGAATTTATTTAATAATGTATTTATTTGATACTACTATGTTTGAAAGATAAATTATCCAAATTGAGTCTGTGAAGATTTAAATATTATATAGTAGTTTGAAATATATTTTTTCAAATACTGATTCAGTATTATTGCAAGTCACAAGTTAGAAGTTATTACAATAAAAGATTAGTACAAGTGACTAATTAAATTTTACAATTCACTGTTTTTCATATCTTTCACATATAGGAAAGAAATGAAAGATTATTCTAAATGTTGTAGAATGTTTAGAAGATACTGTGATTATAGGATCAACTGCTAAGTATGGTATCCCCTCTGTATATAATTATGTGCCAACGTATAAAATTAATTTGCAGTTACGTGTGTATAACATTAAAATTGCTCACAATTTCTCTAATGTGGTGAAACAAGATATGAGCGTTGTCACGAACTCTTGAAGTTTATGAAGAAAAGTGTAGACGACGTAAACATACCAAACCTAAAGAACTACACCTACGTACTCTTTCACCATAATTGTATTCCCTCCCACCGGCGTAATATATCAGTTTTATGTTATGGAAGCCTACGCCCTAATCTTACATCCCACAAAATGTTCTTTAAATCTATCTATCATACAGCACTTTTTCTTATAAACATTATTACTGATAAACTACTAAACAATGTTACTAAAGATTTCTCAGGAGTCAACGTTATGAAAGAAATCTTTAGATTTCTCAGGGGTTTCAAAACCACGAACATATTACTAGTTGTTTTTAGTGTAGGTACGTACAAATCGCGACTGGCTTGAATACTTTATGTTACTTATTTAAATTTTCGTTTTTATTGTAAGGCAATTATTTTTAATGGTACTCTTTGATCTAAAAATATATTTTTTGACTATATTCAACGTTGATATTTGTATTTGAAACGAAACAAAAACTATGAGCTTTTCTTTGTGCATTATTATGGCTTATTTTTTGTTTTATTTACAGTAACTTAATTTTGCCCTTTGTTGAATGCACTGGTTATTAAAGTTTTTATAGTGCAATAATGCTCAGCTTTCATAAAGCAGTTTAATTTAAAATGAAAAAAAATCTTATTCTCGTGGTCTCGTGCTGAATTTTATTTTTAATAAATTCTACACAATAGTTCTGTTTTGCAGCCAGTGTTACATTTTTCTACCAATCAAAAAAAATTGCTACATTGAACAATGTTCAAAATCCTTATTATATGGTACCGTGCAGTACACATTGATTAATCGTAAATCGTTGCAAATTCACCCTTATTATTACCACTTCGATTTACAAGCATCATTGACGTTCCTCAAAAGAATGTTTCCACTTTGTATTCTCCAGGTGCGGCAAAACTAGCAACGTGAACCACTGTGTGGCTCCAGACGTGGTTTGTGACGGCGTCAGAGACTGTCCAAATGGCGAAGACGAATCTACCTGCATTGCACTCAATGCACCTTATGGAACTCCGTACGTTGCAAAATATCTGTTTATGAATATAATTTACATAATTTTTTTTTTCGAAAATGGCGACTCGACATATTTGAAATTAGAACAAAAATCGTGGCACAAGTGCGTGGTTGAAAGAGCCGGAATAATTAATTTTAATTTTAAAAAAAGCATTTTATAAATACAAGTATTTTATTACGTGTTTTGTGATTTAAATTAAGTTATTACTTCGGAGTCAAAAAGGGTGTGAAAATATTAATTCAACGTCGTAACATTTTGAACTAAAGGTATCTGACATTGGAATATATTATGTGGTGTCAAACTATGTTGATATACAATTTTATAAATAGGTACTTAAAAAAAAAACAAAAAAATTAGATAAACATGACATAAAATTTACTTATAATTCCAGATCTGGAAGCGGTCAAGTAATAGTGCGTTCACACGGCATTTGGCATACCAAATGTTACCCCACTGAGAATCACACAAGAACTGAATTAGAAGCTATATGCCGCGAACTCGGATTCCTGAGTGGACACGCGAAGCAAGTCAATCACTTAGCTAAAACTATACCACCCATTTATAATGCAGTACTATTGGATCCCTTTAGCAACGTCAGACTAAACAACAAAACCAGCATCAAGTTGAGGAACACTCAGGAACCTATGGCTAAAGGTATCTTCGATAACTCTTTGGAGAACTGCCACCCAGTTTATATAGAATGTCTTTAAGTTATTTATGTTATATTTAGGATAAATATTTATGTAGGAAAATTAATCGTCGAATTTATTTTATTACATATTTGGACCACTTTTGTTTTTTCTGTTCCTTTTCCGAACACTAACACCACAGCACACCACTTTGAATTTAGAATATTTCTATGAGATTACTTATGGCCAGTGAGATTACTTATATCACGTGAAATAGAATTATTCGCTTCAGGCAGCACTTGGTTATTGGCTAATAGGCCACGATCGGGTTCTTCGTAACGATTAGCGTATTGTTATCAAAAACTAAGCAACATACGTCGATTGGCTACGATCATGGACGATGTTTGAACGTGCCATGTTTTATTATATACTGACATCTATCTTAAAACCAAACCATTTTTGTAGCAAGATAAAGCAGTAAATAGTAGATCCTTTAGAACCGGTTGTATCCTATTCAATTGTATCAGACATAACCTTAAGATGGCGCTGCAAATATATTTTAAGATTGAATTTGAATAAATGTTGGCCCGAATTGCTTCGAGAAACGGATGGTATGGCCGTGCCTCTTTTTTTGCTCGACTTGCGGGGGCACTGCCATGCCCCCAGATATGAAAAATATTTGGATTCGAGCAAAAATCGATTTTTGGATCTGCCTTTTTGATTATGGTTCATGTCCATGGCAAATCGAAGACCATTGCTGGTTCCTTAAGAACAAATGTAGGTACTATGAGACTTCTGAGATATATAACTATTGCTAGACTAGATTTTCTGTTCCGGAAATTATGGATCTTCATAACAGAAAAACGATAATGAAGTATGTATGTACTCAATGTTGTAAATTAAGTCATTTCCCCTTTTAAGGTACGAAACCCAAAAAGAAAGTTAATCTAAAGAATACCTTGTTAAAGGGATACATGAAATAATCGTAAAATACCTTTTGGAATTTTATTGGCAGCTGCACTTTATCAAGGTGTCGATTCTGGTAACGGCAAGCCTCATTCTTGCCTTAATGATTTTTCAATCGTTTCTTTACAAGAACTGTACTGTGACAGAACACTGCTATTGAAACTCCGTCAGGACTCAGGACAGGTTTACGCGTTATTATCAGCAGAATAGACACCCTGGTCTTCATATAAAGTACGGGAATATTGCTTATTTGATTTTGTTTTATAACCAGTTTAAACAAGATTAAAAATTTTGAATCATCAGGTCAGTAAACTTATAAAAGTTAACACAGGTTCACCAAAACAGAAATTTACTTAATACAGAACCATAAATTATATGTCGCTCATACATTTATAACTAAAGCGATTATTATACGATACGACTCCTTGTGAAAAATTGCCACTAGTCTAATTCTTGTACCAACGCGGCAGGTTATAATGAGTCTACATTTAAGAAATGACAGAAATCCGTTATCCTTAAATTTATTATCGTCATATTGTATCATGTTGATAATTTATATCGACAACCTGTAAATGGTTCAAAGTGATTTAGAGAGTCTGAAATGGTTCTCCGACAATTGCTTCGTCTACGAACGATTCGCCGACAGAATGTCTTTTCTATTCTGTCGGCGAATCTTAGTAGATTTAGAAGATTTGATGTGAGACATATATTTTTATTGGGATAATTTTAATTTAATTCACAAAATACATAAAGACGCTTTCCTCAAGGTAGCCTGAAAGAGATTGCACTGGCGATATTATAATTTTTTCTAGTTGTCTAGATAAAGTTTTTGGTTCAATAAAATGTCTTTACTTACTTAAAAATATTTTTACGTTTATTTTTTGTTTACGCTTTATTTGCAGCTGATTAAGATCTCATACGTCACACTACAACCTACGTCTATAACGTTGGTTCTGACCAACTATTTATAAACACTACCTATGTAGCTAATTAACTGCGACTCCGCCGCGGCAAAAAGTATATTTGTTGATTTAAAAAGGGTAATTAATATTTTACATCAAGCCTTTTGCTTAATCTATAACAAATTTTATCCAAATCGGTACAGAGGTAGAGAAGAATAAACTTTCTACGTGGCCAATATAAAGTGTTTTTTTCCATATTTTAACTTTTTAATAGTGTTGTGTACATTGTACCAAAATAAGGAACCCTCTAAAAGGTCGATGAATTCCATGTTATTCGAGCACATACCAAAATTATGAGGAAAATCTTTTTGAGACAGTTAATTAGCCATAATTTCTTTGAATTTTTTATGCACAATTTAAATTTTAAATTATGGTCCGAGTGCTATCAAAAACTTCAATCAACAATGTTGTTCAATGCCTTTTTTTGGTTTTGTGCATGAGCAAAGTTCAACCACCCTCATTAGGCATGTCGAATGAGCCCCATTTTTGACTTGGCGCCAAAAAGGCACGCACGTAGTTGTGTTTTTGCACTTCGTTTTTTTTTTTCATGGGTCCCAATTTTTACAAGCTTTTACTGAGATTCTCAGAAGAAAGGTGTGATGCATGTATGATGATAACCATGGCCGGTCGAATCGGTTCCCAACGAGAGAACTCTTTAATTGCTGACTGCACAACACAAACAAGATCTCGACCATATGACCATAGAAGCTAATGGCATAAATTAGTATTGAAAAATTCTTATTTTCTGTTCGCGGCAAAAGACACGAACATTATTTTCGAAATTTCAAATACGATTTGATTTATTATTTACAGATAAAAAGATAAGAAAAATAAAATAAAATAATGGTTTAAAAATTATTCCAGCCAGATATTGTTGTGTTATTCTTAAATTTTATTTGCATATTTCGTGGGTTCGAATGTTTTTGTTTTCGTGTGGAATGCTCCTCTTGGGGAAATATCTTGTTACATTCCATAAGTCAATAATGTGTATAACAAACACGTATTCCGCAGATAATAATCTCAGAGTTATTTCGGTCCTTACACAAGAACTTTTAAATCGTAAAATCGATATGTGATGTCATAATACGCCAATCGTGGGTTTATATTGTTTCATTCATTATGATAGCCTTAAAAAGTTCACGTTTTCAAGTTTAACATTGCATTCTTTTTGAAAATTCCATTGAAACAAATCAGATATAGATTATTTAGACTAGTAGTTTGTAGTATTGGTAAACATTATTGAATTTAGAATATGACGTGAAAAAGTGCCTGTGAAGGCCTAATTTCTGAATAAATGATTTGATTTTAAATATTATAAAAGGATCAAATACACTTGCATCTTTCGATTTAATATTTGCCTTACTCATTTATATAGTAATCAAAGCCTTCACTTCGGATATACAATTAACTAGCTGTGCCCCGAAGCTTCGCTCCCGTGGGAATTTCGGGATATAAAGTACCCTATGTGATATTCCAGGTTATATTCTATATGTTAGTGTGTACCTACCAAATTTCATAACAATACGTGTGTATCAAATTTCGTAAGAAACATACACACACTTATACATCCTCACAAACTTTCGCATTTGTAATATTAGTAGCATATACACATTTGTTTTATATAGGTATCTATGTCTTTTTGCTAATGTTTCTAAACATGAAATTACGAAAATTCTGAGAATGCTTGCAACTGTAAATTAGATGGTATGATTAAATAAAATAGAATTTTATCTCTACCCAAATGTTTTTATACAAAAAGTAGATTTTTTTTTCTTAAAACTAGTAATAATACGCATAATATTTTTATGCGTGTCGATTTATGATCTTATATCAATTCTGATGTGTTATCTGATATGAGTCACGTGCGTTTGACAAGATCGTAATGCCCACTCCACATTGACGCCGAACACATGCGCGAATGCGTGAACATTGCGTAGTTAGTATGAATGCTTTTATTTACCACAATGAAAAACCAGCAATGTATACCGAATCCGCCAAAGTTTGGCAAAGTGTTCGACGACAGTGTGGAGCCGGCATAATGGGTAACGTTCTCAATTTCACACACAAGTTAATAACCAACCAGTGTGCAGGTTTCCTCACTATGTTTTCCTTCATCGGAAACAAGTGGTGATTTTATCAAAAGTACTATACATGAGACAGATTGATATACAAACTCATGATTAGAACCTGGGACCATTCGTTCCACAGGCTGGCGTCTTAAACATTACACCACCACCGTATCACAATTGTGTGATTATGTATAATGCCAGCTACATACTATCGCCGAACTCGGACAGATAGAGACAGAAAGTTTGTGTGAGAGCTTTCATTTACCACAAAGAAAAATCAGCAATGTATGCCGAATTCGCAAAAGTTCGGCGAACTTCTTCGCCATAATGTATTCATCATTTGCCTTACCTTGTCCCATCATCTATATGTCCCATCATATATATATATATATACGAATCAGACTGGGCCAACCCGTTCAGTACAAGCACCATCTTTATTAATTTATTTTAATTTATAGCTATAGTATACATAATAGAGATCAAGTTTTTTATGCAGCTACCGAAAAATAATTGAACAGATTTATTACCAAAGAATGATTTTTTATGGCGACACGTCAGCACTAATTTTCCTTTAAATTCCACTTTACAACATAAACCGAACATGATAAATGTGAATAAAATGCTTAATAACGCGTAAAATCTCTTGTAATATTGTATGAGGCAAAAAATATATATTTACAATACAATGCCCGTGATTTTATTGTAAATTTTGTGTATTGTATTGTAAATATCTGCAGTAAATCAGAACTTTTAATGCGTTCTTTGTACTTTGCCGTTGGATTTATTTGCGCCTGTTCACCGGGCGTCCTAGGTGAGTGACTGAACGCCGCACAATGCTATTGTTGTTTTTGAATTATTACGACAAAAATATACCACAAGTAAATGCATTAATACATCTGATATTGACGCACATCATATCGCGCTGCCTTGTCGCGTTTGTCGCTTACCTAAGACACCTGGTCAGGGAAGAACTGTGGCATCTGACGTTTTTTTATAATCTTATCTCGAAAATAAACTTGTATACTCGCCTAGGAACAACGTTACGGATGTATTGAAGGCTATATATAAAGTTGAACAACTTTAGTTGACAGAACAATGAGTATGAGAGTATGGTGGAACAGGTATTTTGGTGTTATAAAGTAATATACAATCTCAATATAAATCATTTATTTTGCAAAACAAAATATTTTTCATTCCCATTAAAAATAAAATTATACTGAATGAACAAATTACTTTTTTAACAAAATTTGAGACACGAGTTTTATTCGCCAGAGAGATCTTGTTGCATTCAACGTGTGACAAAAATAACCGTCAATACAGTAAACCGTTGAGGAGTTCCCGCATTGAGAGCCGATCTTGGATGCACCATCAAGTCATTTAGTGTAAAACGATGTGGAAGATCTCAAACTGCTAGAACAAGCAGAAGTGAAGTGAAAGTGTTTGACAGATAGACAGAACGACAGACAGACAAGACAGGTGAAACTAAAAATTTATTATCTATGTATGCCTGTATAAAATTTGACACCAGTGTTAGCAATAACAAACTCGAAAAATTCCCAAATATTTTTTTCGAGCGCGCGATTTGAGAATCCATACTATAAATACTATATTTTATACTATATTTAATTTTAAAATGCGAAAGTCAGTCTGTTCCTGCTTTCACGGCTACACCGCGAGACTGCTTTTGATGAAATTTTGTAAACATAGGCAGGACCAACATAAACTACTTTTAAAAAATAAACCCCCAAAAGCTATAGTTAGTTAGTTAGTTATAAATAAATAAAAAAAAGGCGGGAGATTTCCTCAAAAGACTGTGAGTTATTGTAGCTGCATATCACGTAGCACGCCAGCCAGCCAGTCGCCGGCATTCTATCCTTGCTTCTGATGATGAGGTCAATGAACTCTCGTACAGTCAATTGCAATAGCAATGACTGATATAATGGAATTGAAAAAAAATTGATTCCTGTAAAAGTCACTATATTTTAAAATACCTATATATTCTGCGCCCACATAAGTAGACAAAGTTGACTGTTAGGTAGGTAATAGTGCTTTTACAAATTGTATTTTTGTGCAATAATGCAATACTCTCGGACTTTACACATGAGACATAATAATTTACGAATTTAACTTTTTGCTAATGGTTGTCATTAGAAACTGCAATGACCGACGAAAGGTTTGATATTATATTGTTCTATCTCTCTTTCTCTTCTTTTTCTTCATCGGCCTGTACCCTGTCTCATTCTGTGATGCCACGAAGTTCTCTGCGTAAAAAATAAATATATTATTACCTATAAATATTCAGCTGAATTTGCTACCGAACTCCTGCCTAACGTAAAGCCTTCTTGGGACTGTTTCCTGACAGCCCTTAATCACTACGTACACCATCCACGCGATATAGAATGGTCCTATTCTCACACGCCACATTATTATGTGGCGTGTGGTTTTGCCTTAGAAAAATATACTTTGTACTTTGAAAAATATACTTTGTACTTTGAAAAATATACTTTGTACTTAGAAAAATATACTTTTTACTTTTTTCGGTGATCTAGTAAGATCGCCGAAAGTCAAGTTATATTATGAGATCAATAAATAGTATAAGTAAGTATAGATTGTATACTTATTATAATTATTTAACTAAAAACTATTTTTTTAGCCAGTAATTGCTTACCACTCCTGAGCATTCGCCTTTCTCCTTCCAAAAATCACCATATTTTAAATAGCGAGTATACTTTATTTTATATTTTAAATAAGTATTATTGCCCGTCATATTTTTATTTAAAAGCGGTAACATATTATAAATATTTACATAAATAATTCTTGAGCCAAAGTAAAAAATCATGTCAGATTTTTTTTTATTTAATTAACAATCAATTGAGATTATTTAAACTTTTCGGCATAAATTGTACGATATGTATGAGACGTCTTCGTATTCGTTGACTTTTTGTGCATAAAGGCCCTTCGGCCCAAGGTCCGAATTAAACCATCGACTTTTTACTTCGCACACGTAGGTAACTGTTTTACTGATGGTTATCGCCAAAAATAACCTTTAATTATCGTGTAGTTTGAGCTGCCCTGACCTTTCACACTTGTAGAGGCTACCTCCCTTCCGTAGATTAAATAAATTTTAGAACTGACAGTTTTATTTAACATGGAATAATTGACAGCAAATGTAAAATAACTACCGATCAAATTTATAGGATTACTTTTCACGACATAGTGGCTTTTTATTATTATTGAATGTTTAATTTGTAAAATTAAGATTACATTGTCATACGTAAAAACTATTCAATATTCTGTTTTAATTTTATCTAGATGCTACCTTTATAAAATCGCATTATAAAATCTATCTAATTTAGGTAAAAATAGCGGGCTCGCTTGAGCCCAAATCTAACCTGATAAGTATGCCACATGATTATTTTTTTTAAATATTCGATTATTTATTTGCCCAAATAATAAAATTGCCACATTAATAAACTTGCCCACAATGCCAATTAATTAAATTATTAAAAACCATAAAAAAAAAATATATATTTAATGATTGAATAACAATAAATGCCATCTCTACGATATACATAGGTCTATATCCGGTCATGAATTATGCGACACATCGATTACAAAACGGAACACGGCATCAATACGGTGGCGGCCGCCTTTAACTTGGCCCTTCCTATTAATCGCAAAGAAAATAATTACCACAAGCTTGTTATACGAATAACATGTTAAATTTTTTCTTTGTTATAGTCTATTCATAGTCCTATTAAATAATCCGATCCATTATAACCGATATAATAATTAAAATCGCCCTTGGCTGTTCGTCACGTCAAGTCATGTAACGACTTCAATAAATAGTATAGGTATGTATAGATTGTATACTTATTATTCATTATTTCATAATACGAATTATACTACGATTGATTAAATATAATTACTAGATAGGTACTATTAATTAAATATAATACGAATTATTTCAGGTCATTTTGGTAAGTATGTAAATCTATATTCATTAAAGTTTTATGTTAATTATTATTGTTTTCAACGCGCTTTAATTAATTGAGCTTTGATTGTTAGGTCTTATGTTATTTAAAACGTGACGTGACTCACACTTCAGAAGTACACAATTTTATTAAAAAATTTTAAAAAATTACAATTAGATAAATGTAAAAAGGTCAATTTAATTTCGAGCAAAAACCATGTAGTGGGCTTCGATATAGATAATTAAAAAAAAATGTACTGAAAAATAAAATCAAATACTTATTAAAAATCACTTGTTTTAAAATGGATTTAATCTACATTATGTTTATCTACTCTATTATTTTATAGAAGTGTTTGTAAAATTGTGTCTTAATGTTTGGGATCCGTCAGAACTGATTTTGTTATTTACTAAACTGATTTCCAAAATTTACACCTGTGACAACATTAATACTGAGTGACATAGCGTACTTTTAATACCGAGGCGAAGCGAAGCAAAGAAAGAAAGAAAGAAAGAAAACATTTATTTGCCAAAAACATGAGTACAAATGGTCAAAATGAATTAGACCTACACGTTTTACCGAATACAGGTATGCAAATATAATTAAATAAAGAGGAGCATGCTATCCACTACAAATCCAAAACAAACTATAATGAACTATAATGTACTATACTAGCCCTAAATTCTATCCGAGTCTATCATTAAAGAAATCCCCGGGACAGAGCTAATAGTGGGTATAGAACTAGTATCTATTAATATTGTTCTATCATAAACTTTATTAGGCAGACAATAAAAAGCACAAACACAAAGCTTCATACCAGGAAGTACAGCCAAAGCTTTACCTTGTACAAGTAATAAATCTGTCACTTGAACAACAAATAATATCGACTCATCGATGACGGCCCAATAAAGACGCATCTAATTAATGATTGTTCAACAATTTAAAAAAAACATCACGCTTCTAGTATTTAAACAAGACCCACAAATAATTGCGGCAAAATTGTCAAAGCTGTCCATTGCTTAGTTTGAATATAAACTAATTGTTATCATAAGATCAAATTGAGCAATGTACCTCGCTTTGTGTTGTACAGGAAAAAAAATAAGTTCGCAAAAAATGCACGAGTATATTTGCATTTTTCGATCAATCAATAAGTGCTGTTTGCAAGTTTTTGCTAAAGTCTCGTATTTATTCAAATTAGCGTTTCCTGAAACGTAAGCAATGTTAAGTTTTCTGACTAGTAACTTAACCTGGACTAAAACAAGAACTGTAAATAAAGTACTTGACATCTTGACTAATTGACTTGAAACTATGTACAAAGTTTAAATTCAAATTTTTATCTCAAAATATGCAATTTGAGACACAAAACAAACATATGCATGTTTGTTTGTCTCTTATCTGAGCGTTATTCCGCATTCTTTCTCAGCCATAAACGTCGAAGTTCTGGGTACGATTTCTAGAAGAAGATTAACTTTCATATTTTTTCTATTGTTTTGTTTTTAAATTTATTTCAATTTACTTACATACGAGACAAAATTTAGGACTTTCAAAAAGAAAAGTTTAAAACATAAATTTGTAACAAAACTACAGACAGACACAACAACTTTATTTTATTATTAATAGAAGATGTGTTGATTTATGACTGGTGTCTACAAAATACGTTATGAGGTCGCCATATGCAAAACGAACTAATTTTACACTCTATTTGCAGAGTGTTTTATTGAATAATCATGAATATTATGTAAAATCGATAAAGTGATTTAGTACATCTATTTACTATTGGACACACCTCAAAATACATGAAATTTATTATGTGTGAGGAATCATTTTATTAGGTACATTATATGATACATGTCTGAATGTGGATTTTTTATTGCCACGCGTGTTTTTGTTCGGCGTAAATGTTTACTTATGTTTAAAATGTTACACCTATTATTATCATAAAGGATTTAATTGTTTAAAGAAAAGAATTTGTGTTCTTGATGTTTATTTTATGTCTAAAAACTTGACTTTATACTTCAAGTCTAATTTTAATAGCCATAGAAATACAGCTTTTCCGGTATTGAAAAACAGTAGCTTTTCTCAACCCCCTATCATATTATCATAGTATCGTACCAAGAGATTCTTTAAACGTGTCCACCAACGGCTTAACGTGCCTTTCGAAGCATGGGAACCAAGGAGAATTTTATTCTTCTTGACGGGAAGTTAATATACATTTTTGATCACCCATCCTATGTCACTAATCCACTATCACACGCCGAGCGCGCTGACCACCATTGAGCGCCATTGAGCATTTCGGCTATTTAAAATGTTACGTAAATAAAATTATAGTGATCGCACACGACGCCGAACATGTGTCATCGTCCAGATGTCTTATTACACAATAATCCAAATATTTTTCCACTTGTACCATTATATCCTACTTTACGAGACCGCACCTTTTGAACAATACTGTTTTGGAAACAAAATAGATCAACATCATATCTAAACGACATTATAGATAAGAAGATTTTATTGTTAAATCTACTTTATATTCAAATAAGAAGTGATTCAAGATGTGACATCATTTACAGTTTTAGGTATACTTGATATTAAAAAAGGAGAAGAATTTATTGATCTTGAACTGTTGACCTGACTTTAGACTGGTTCTATTATTTAATTGATAAATGAGTCATTTTTATTAAACAAAACGTGAGTCATATCGCAAGCCCTTTCCTAAATAAGATTGATTGTGACTCTAAATCACGAGATGAGGTTTGAAGCAAAATTACAAAGATTTGCATAATACGTTACGAATGAGATCAGTGCTTTTATTATCTTTTGAACCTAACACATAATGATTTGGAAATATAATTTACTTGACTACTATATTGTTACATTATCCCGTTGTCCCTGCATCAATCCTTCTCTACATAATAAATGTATTATGATTTAGATATTATAAATAAATAGCTAAATATAATCGTATGTAAGTAAATTGAAATGTCAAAATTTAAAGATGTGCGTAAGGATGTTTGTAACTTATTTTTGATTAATGGTACTTACTTTATCCAAATTTTTCCCACACTCCTTATTTAATTATGACCTGACGCTTGCCCTGATTCCCAATCATATCTTATTTCGAATCTTATTAGAATAACCAAATACACTATAGCATAAGAATCATTGTCAAAACTCGCATCACAAAGGGAAGATACAATATTGTTATAAGGACACACTCTTATATTACAAAATGTTTTACTACCTTCTTAATTCCCAAATTAAACTACAATAAAATATATTTTTTTACAAAAACATCATTTTTGACCCAAGCTTTTGTTGTCGTCATTGAGATCTTGTCTCAATCAGCGCGTGACGTAAAACATAATATCCATGCAGTATGCCACACACATAACAAGTTAAATAAAAGCATGTACAAATAAACAAGAATATTTAAATAGCATTAATAAATGAACTGCGGTAGGTACCCCCACCAGGACGATGTCTCATAGAGGAACAGTGAAGGCTAACCACATGCTAAATTAAGTGCTATAAGTTATAAAAATAATAATATCGACAGGTATTATCAATAATAATATCCATCAGTCTTCTGTGATATTCGTGTGGAATTATATTTATCATGAAATAGCACTAAAAGTACTTTTTATACCAAATATCTAGCGGTAACTTAAACCTGGGCGGACTAAGTGGTCTAGACTTCTTTACTTAGAACGTAAAATATAACCTACAATTATTAAATAATTTAAACTAATAAACAAAATAATATAACTAAAAATAGTAATGATTAAAACAAACTACCTACATAAAACATTTTAAAAATATATAATGGTCATTATAAAATAATTTTAAATATCTCCATCCGCTAGCATTGCTAGCAAGTGAGATGATAAAATTATCTCGAAGACTAATGAAAATTAATAACTGGTTAAGTATTTTTTATGATCCCGATGATAAATTTTTATTTTGAAAACTTGTCTTCTATTTACAACACACGATGAATATACATACATAGTTATTAAGTATTTTAATGTATGATTTAATTTATAATTATAATAAAACACAGCACTAAAATCATTAATAATATGCAAAATCCTGCCAGCTATAAAAAAGGAGTTAACAGCGAAATTAATCAAAATTTTAAATTAATGGTTGATAATGACGTAGAGGGGAATTTTCTTTTTCTTATCAAGTATATTTTTGCTACACTGATGAATGAGAATGGCTAATACAGATTTTATATAGGCTGTCTAAGGCGTCTGCCTTCACTTTTCTGTCTACCTACATCTTAAGAGGAGACGTAAAGAAAAAATTACGCACGTGTTCAGGTTCAAACCTCATTTTTGTACAGACTTTATTGGAATATAAGATTTTATTCACGGCCCTCGATATCCTTAATTAAAAGATAATTGATTGGCAATAACACGCATAGCATCCCAGACAGACATTATCCAGCCACAGAATTTAGATCTATAAACTTTCATTTTTACATTCATGAACAACGACACGATAAATGTTTAAACATTTTTTTCGTTCTTGTTGATGTATACCTTAATAATTAATAACCCCGTAATTTTATAATCCACTGTTTACTATCATCAACCTCTTGGGTACGCTGTTATTGCCTATCAATTACCAAGACCGTGTGTTCTAGTACAACCCATATGACATCTACGGGAGGATATAAAGTGGTAATTCTAAGGTGGGACCACACGAAATAAGATTAAGTCTACAGCAAGTAACCAATAAATGTTACGACCCGATTCAACATTAGTAGATCCTCAAAGAAATGAGTATAGAACTTCTTGAAAGGCTGAATATAATTTGTTTCTAGACATTGGTGATCACGCTATGACCTGTTTGCTCGTTTGTCGTCCTATACCATAAAAAAAAACAAATGAAAAATAAACCTGAAAGATGAGAAACCACTTTTTGCGGCGGCTGCCACTCTGTCTGTACACTCGGGTGAAAATTTGCATATTTCTCATGAACACACAACGTGACCATCGCAATACATATTCAATGTGAATCATAAATTTTCAATGGCAAATAAAATGGAGACGAGTTGATGTAGCCACCTGAGCATTGGGGCCGAACTCCAACGAAGCTTTGACATGAATGTTCGTCAGGGACTCTTCTTATTGCATGCTAGTCGGCATCATTATAGTGTGGTTTAAGTTCAAAAATTACAAAGAGATATAGACAACAATAATTTTATCTTCGAACCTTAGACGGCCGTGCCTACTTATACAAATTTGTCGGGGCCCTGTAAAAAAAACAGTAAAAATAGAATAAAATATTTCCCGCAAAAGAAACTAAATATTACGAAAACAACCCAACCATTATTCAACTGAATAATTGTTATTTTTAGATTAATATACTTATTCTAGATTGTAAAATGATGAACTGATAAATTAACGCGGTTTAATATTTTCCTTCGTTTACAAGCAGGTAGTGCGATCTTATACCTCTTGAAATAATCTCTTATCGCCGCTCTGTGGAGTCTAACCCTTACAAAGTTAAATAGCGATAAAACTCGACAGTTGATATATTTGGGCTCTTTACTATTAATAGGTTAATGTTAATTAGCAAGGGGTCAATAATCGTGACAGGAAGCGAAAAAAACCTTAGTTAAAACCCGTGGGTATGATGACAATATATTATTTTCCATTAATTTAACGTAACTTTTAAAGATTGATTCATATCAGTACAACATTATGTTACCTAATATATTTTTATTATAATCTATTCCTAACATGTGAACTTAAATTATCTGAATCATTTAGGTTATATATTTTATTATATTATTAGTAATTAAATGTAACTCCAAAAACTGTGGTCACCAATTTCAGAATAATATAATGTATTACAAATTATGCCCT
The DNA here is from genome assembly GCF_027563975.2 of Plodia interpunctella. Classification (NCBI taxonomy): domain Eukaryota; kingdom Metazoa; phylum Arthropoda; class Insecta; order Lepidoptera; family Pyralidae; genus Plodia; species Plodia interpunctella. Next base: position 3,276,867 of record NC_071300.1, on the reverse strand, counting down.
ACAGGGAATTTATTATTGAAATAAATGATTCGAAAGAGTCAAACAGAAAAAGTAGATGGATTTCGACGAGTAATAAAATTTGTAATTTATTTATAGCTTATCTAACCCTTGAATTGTATTCCAATGTCATATTGTTAGAGCTAATTATATATTGTAATAATATTGACATGTTACATATTATATTAAGCTGACGTATATGTACTGCGAGAGTAGATAATGTAAAAATTATGTGGCATGTAAGGTGGCATACTCAATGTCGTATTTACGCTACGCTAACGAAACGTATACATAATATGATGTTACGGCTAAACCCCGAAAAGCGGCTATACCAACAATTAGCCGGCAAACCTAGGTACAACAAGCGAAGACCGGTTGCACCTAGTTCTTGCCGAAATAATATACCTAGGTGTAGCCAACTGTGACTAGATACACCGTTTCACGCCCTGCACTTCAGGTGTAGATTTTTTCAAAACAAAATAGCTTATGTTTGGCCTTTATTAATTTTAATGATAAGAATATAATGATAAAAGTTTAGAGAAGTGTATCACATGCTACATCGGAAAGTGTACAGAAGGTATCCGCGACAAGCTTCGTCGAAATGTGTATAACAGAATAATACGCTTCCTCAAAATGTTCACAAATTCATAAAAGTTACATATTAGTGTCATCGAACTCATATTACCTCACCACGAAACCACATGAAAAATCAAGATGGTTGCCTTTGCTTCTCCCAATAATAATAATAATAATAACGTAAAAACACTCAATCGGGTTAATAGGTTCTACAACTCAAAAGTCAAATGATCACTTGCTAAAATTTATTCAAATGTCAAAAACTATATTAAAACAAGTTTTTAATTCGTGCCATCTCACATTTACCTAAAATGGACGGTGAAAGAACTTACAAATTAAGCAAATCTGCAAATTTATTGTCTTGTAACAGTTTATATAACGGTCATAAAATTAGGTAGGTGGATGGACATGTTTGACAAAACTTTTTATTCTGTAAATAAAATCAAATTATTAGATGAAAGTAGGCGTGAGCCAGTAAAACGTATTGTTCCCGCCTTAGTTTAGGACCACTGATCATTATCCTGCATCTGAATTAGACGTATGAGACGACTCAAAGGCCTTGACAACCTAAAAGCAACAACAGAATACCCAAAGAATGTTTATGACAAACCGCTAAAAATTATGAAATACTGAAAATTAGTTAAAATTTAAAATTTCAGGAGTCCCGGGCTTCGAACGTCCCAGCAGAGAATATTCAATGGCTCTTTGGCTATCAATCATCAGTGTGGCTATTGCATGACTTAGGTTCTTTTAGAAATAAGGTGCATGGAGTGCTAAGACAAAGAATAATTTTATTTTAGCAAAATACAACGGGTTTTTGACCACTAGGCCAATGAACATGGACACCTTTTTCTCGACATGGCTTATTTCGCCTTTGTAATTTTGTAGTATCTTTTTCACGGCGCGTGAACATGCTCCATAGTGATCTATACACAACTACGAGTATGATTTTGTAGTTTTTCGTGTAGACAAACGGCCTAAAGAATTTAAATCTCGTTTTTAAAACTACATATTCACACGTACCTTATTCTTGGTAAAATTGATAATGACTTAACCAATTTGAACTTGAAAACAAAATTTACCTACGCAAAATTTATCCACACGGAACTTCCGCAAGATATCTACACGGATTTTTTATTCTTGGCCTTAGCAAATACCATGTAAAATTACAATCAAAACAGAAAATATTTGCCGACAAACCGGCGCGATGGCGTCTCGAGGAATTATTTCCTATCTCACTGCAATTCTCGCAAGAAACTGACGTACATCGCACTGCGAAAGTAAATAAATATGTTTTTATACCATTAGTGTATTCTTCAATGGAGTAACGACTTTTCTTGCTGGTTTTGCGTAGTTCTCATTTCAAATTAATAGAGCTTTACGTAGATCAAATAAGTGAATTAGCACTTTGATAGGGAAAACAAATTTTTTATGATGTCTGCCTGGACGAACTCCATCAAGCCGAGTCCGGCTTGATGGAGTTCGTCCCACGATAAAGCAGTCGCTTTATCTGGGGTCTCGGGTTCGATCCTTGGTCTGGTCAAGATGACAAATTTAATTTTTCTGGAATGATCTGGACCTTGGATGGTCATTAATTGTTGTATCGGTAAGTTACTGACTCTCGTATTTACTTTGGAGTTTATACACTACGACGATGAAATAGGACTTAATGGAAAAGAACTTATTCTGTGTGATTTATTCTTAAATAATATTTATTTTTTATCAATGGCAAGCGGCATGCAAGCCTTGAATGCAAACAAAAACTCGTTTAGATGAGAGTGAGAGATTATGGCCTCCAATCAGAAGTGTTTGTATAAAGTGTGTTTTTCTAAAAGTAACTTTTTGTAGGTTTTTGTAATCTGTAAGCGCACAATAACTTTATAATTCGCTATGTTAGTGTACTCAAAAGTTTTGGAAACTGTTAAAAATAAGGCCGATGTCAAAGTTATAACAAATACTAGAATAGCACAATCATCCACTTGATAAATCGTAGTAAGAAAGGGGCCCCGTGACAATAAAATGCTGATTATTAGCATATTATTCAGCGGACTTTGTTCACTGGCTCTTGGTCTACAAATTATGTCAAAAAACTGGTTCCACCGGTTTTCTATCAATATCGCACTATCTCTCTAAAATTCACCGATTTCCATATTAATTGCCAAGATTTAAACTAGAATTGGCTCATACTTATCCGGTTACGTAACCACTCAAAATATTATTGAACCAGTCTTCCAAAATGTGGATTATGTAATATGTGTATGTTGGGTGATCAGCAATGAGACTGATAGAATACAGTAAAGGTTTTGTTTGGATGAGATGAACTCAAGCTCAAAAAGAATGGGATGGCAAAATACATAGGAAAATAATGTCAGAATATACTGAGGTAAAACTAAGAACGGCTAAAATCGCGTATAATTACCACGTAAATTATGCGTAATATACATGCCAATGGTATAATTAAAAATGCCAAAGACCGGGCGAAGTGGAAAAGAAAAAAATAAAAGGAAAGTAGACGCAGCTCTATGACTGCAAGCTCGAGAGAAAAAAGACAAAAGAGAGAGACAACAACATTTACACATTGCTCAATAGTTGTAAGCAAACAGCTCAAGCAAAGAAAATATAACCCTTTTCTCTTCTCAGAAGTGGTCGTTCCGAAATGCAATTAGTTTGTAGATTGTGAGAAATTACTATATATTACAAAAATTGCTGTCTATTTCAGGGGGCTTACAATCAACTCTTATGTGCGATACTTATTAATTGGTCGAAGATTTCGATCCAGTTTATCCAGACCTAAACTAATCTGCATCGCAAATTCGTAACATCGAATTAATTTTTTGTATGAATGCATTTTAGGTTCCTTAATTGAACTGAGTTGCATTGGAATCGTTCCGTAGGTGACTGATGGTAAGGCTGCTGAATAATTTTTAAATTAATTTCTGCAACACAAAGAGAATAAAACTACTTAGTACTTTCAATTATTTCGGTAGGTAAACAAAGAACAAAGCACAAAGTTTGGTAAAACGACTATAACGCAAGTACGTTTAAAGCGGTGATCATTGAAAGGTCCCAGATTCGAATCTTACTTATACCATGTGTTTTAATAATCTCATTAGAGAATCAGCTAAGTATTTATTTAATATTGACTAGGACCTACTTTTAAGATAATCGAATTTAGAGTACAAAACACAGTTAAATGAAAGGTACATCAAATATTAGCCTGTTATATACGACCTGACACACAAAGCTAAATTTGAACATAAAAAAATAAATACAAGAGTTACTTGCTCTCCTAATCCAATATTCATAATGACTCATTCAGTTTGTTTAGTTCCAAGAGATGAAACTGACATTTTAGATCCTCAGCATATAAAGTTACTTGACCTCACCTAAATACTTTTCTTAGGTTGAACTTGATACTACTTTCCTTTGCAACCTCATTATCTGATGTAATAATGTTAAAAGTTGAAGAAATCTCTTTGTCAGTTGTTTAAATTAATTATATGATATATTTATATGTATTTAAATAAAATATGACATATGTGTAATTAAAAGTTTTGGTAGTTTAGAAACGAAGTTAAGATAATTATTTCGCACATTTTGTATCAAAATTTATAAAAAAAACTAACTTTTGGTAGGTATTAAGTAAAATAGACATAAATAGAATTTACTAATAATTACACTATTGAGATATTAATATGTCTTCTAAAATCAGGCGATGATATTTGTTAAATAAGTAAGTAATTAAATGAGGAACATCAAATAGAAATTTAAGTTCAAGGTGTTGTATCAGACAAATAAAATTTGAGGTCATTTAACTGGTCAAGAGTTCAAAAAATCGAACAGCATTATGAGGCAGTACATTCAGCCTGTCAACGTCAATTAACCCTGTAGGTAACTTTATGCGGCAGTGATAGCGAATAATTTGCTTTGTATTTGGGACGGTTGATATGCTGTTTACTGTACTTGTAATAAATCACTGCGGTGTCTTTACATTTTAAACACGAGGCTACTCATTAATTGAAAAGGTTGATTCATAAACACGATGATAAATATAATCACTCGATCAATCCACAGCAGGTTTAGGTTGAAAAGCTATGAATAATCACATACACCTGTTTAACGAGTGTTTACTTCCGACTTTATAGGATTTGGATTTAATTAAAATAAATACATTCAATGTTGTCAAAGATACGCAAAAAAAGGTACGCCCCAAATGCCCGAGAAATGACATGACAGCAAAACGCCAAACTGCCATCAATATTTATTTTAAATAAATGTCATGTTTTATTAAACAGTTTAATTTCAGAGGAAGTTTCCATTTTGAACGTAAATATTACATAAACATGTAGTTCATTACTCTATTGAGATTCAAATTAATCAGAAGACAGACTTATTAAATTTTTAAATTAACATTTTCCATGTAATGATGATGACTGTAGTCACCACTTTAAATTAAAATGCCGACAGTCCTCTCTGTAAGGCCTTTGTAGATGCAGAGGAATCTTTAATCTTACATCTTACGTCAGTCCATGAAATACAACAAGTGACTAACCCTATTAGAATCAACAAATTAAGTCTTGGAGTCCTCCAAGACTTAATTTGTTGATTCTACACATACTTTGGTGTATTCTGAAGAATTCTTCAAAGTTCCTATGCGATGTGCGAATAATACGTTGAGGTAAGTATAAAAAGGTACATCGGACCTCAAGTGCGAAATGGTACAAGTGGCCGGCAGACCACATGCACATTAATAATAATGCATCTATTTTTGTGTTCTGATCGTAATCTTCTAATGTAATGTAGTTAATGTAATGTAATGTAGTGACAACCTCGGTGGCGCAGTGGTAAGGTTCTTGCCACTGAACCGAGAGGTCCCGGGTTCGATCCCCGGTCGGGTCATGATGGAAAATGATCTTTTTCTGATTGACCCGGGTCTTGAATGTTTATCTATATATGTATTTGTTATAAAATATAGTATCGTTGAGTTAGTATCCCATAACTCAATCTGTGTGATTTGTCCTAATATATATATATTTATTTATAGATTTTGATATTAAAGGGAAACCCAAAAAGTACTTATGGTCAAGGATTATATGCATGCCAATGGTCCGACAACTAAGAATGCCGAAGACCGTGCGAAATTAAGGAGAAAAAAGGAAATCAGACACTTTATTGCGGTGGAAGAAAATAAACTTACGTATCTCTAAACTTAGTAGTTTACACAAAGTTCCATCCATGTGAAATTACAAATTAAGTGTGATATTTAAAGTCAATATTGGAGTTTCGCGAAGTCTATTTCAATCATACAATGAGTTTGACGTTCATCGCGAAATTCGACTATTATTATTCATCTATTCTACTACGTCTATTATTATCATTATTTACGTCATAAGACTTTATTTACAACTGTATTACGATGTTTTAATCTTCAGGAGAAATTGTTAAAAGTATTAAAAATAGAATATACTCTACCGAAAAGACGAGTCTAACAGAATCTTCAAATACTGGCAACACGAAAAATAAATATAACAAATTTGGTCTTACAGTAAATGAACCATATCCATACCTGCTTCATAAGGCTGAAATTTCACGACGATACACGTAAGACGAGACATGTAAATGAATGAATGGGAATCTTCCACTATTGCACATAGTATCAAAGAAGCGTCTCGTCCTATAGGTACGGTAGATTTGTTTACTCCATTAGCAGTAAGGCTATGACTGTTTACACACATACGTTTATTACAAATAACAATAATGGCTGTCTCTAAAGTCAATTGTTCACATACAAGGATACTTACAATTTATATAACTGTGTGTAAACATGTGTTTAATAGGCCGTCTTGGAGTTACAATGTTGATATTATGACGTGGACTGCGAGTTCAAATCCCGGGATTTGAACTCGCTTGTAAAATATTTAGAGTTACATAGCTCAAAAACAAAATAGAACACAAAAACAATTAAAGAAAAGGAGGGTTCATTTTCTTTTCTTGTTTTTTGACATAGTTGGCTTCTATTACCTTTTGTTCTGATTAACACAACCGCTTACAAGGTGTGTTGTTAGTGTGTGTTGCACGGTCTAATTTTATGTTGTTTTAAATCGGCGCGCCGCTGACGTTTAGACAAAATGTACTTTGCATTTTTCTGTAAAATTTAAAGTAATGTAATTATGATACAATATGTACTTATAAATAAATATATTAGGACAAATCACACAGATTGAGCTAGTCCCAAAGTAAATTCTAGACTTGTGTAACATATACATATATAGATAAACATCCAAGACCCGGGTCAATCAGAAAATCATTTTCCATCATGACCCGACCGGGGATCGAACCTGGGACCTCTCGGTTCAGAGGCAAGCACTTTACCACTGCGCCACCGAGGTCGTATCAAAATTTATTTAAGTAACTCGCTATATTGAAAGTATTTTTATTTCAACAAAATTAACATGCAAGTATATATGTTTGTTTTTGTGCAATAAGAAGTAAATAATTACAGCCTTTGTCCATATTTAAAATGTTTGTAGACATACAAACTATGTATGTATAAAACATGATGGTGTATGATTCAAAGCATACTATTTTAAAAATATCATTTTCCGTCTTGATCTAACAGAATCTGACTCAGGAACTCTTGACAGTTCTTCCACGTGATGACCATAAACGTCACCAATTGTAGTGTACAAATCTGGTTGGTAATCGAAACGTAAAAAGAATCTTGACTTAAAAAACAAATCTGATAGATTATGTTTTGTAAAACATAATCTGTTGTGTATAACAGTTGTTACATTTTACAATAACAAACATCACTTTGATTTGAGAGTTTCCTCAAACACATATCATATGTCTATCATCAAGATGCAATCAAATATTATCTACCAACTACTTTGTCGCTCAGGAAACAGATAAAATTGTAATCACTTAGCCTTCTGCGACCAATCATAAATTTATATACGTATTCCTGTTTCCTATGATAATCATTTTATCGATTTTACTGTAAGAATCGTAAATTTAATGTGAAATGACGTTATAAGACATAACATGCACTATATTGAGTACGTGCATGTGCATTCATCCATATTTTGCAGCTAATTTTATAATGAATGTTTATAAAATTAGCTGCAAAATATGGACATTAATTTCTGCTTCCATAGATCTCTATCGGGTGCAATATGATTGCCATGGTGCCACCCCCGCTGAAATCCGTCTATGTCGTCACGCCATAATTGACTTATAAATAATATTTTTTGATTGATAGGTAAGATCTTTATTTGTATCAGATAACATACAAAATTTATTATAACATACTTAATAAAAGATTTCATAAGAATTGGACCATTGTGTGCTTTTAACTAGTTGCTGGAAATCTAAGAATTCAAGCATCACTGTAATAAAATAATTTTACGATTATAGCACAGTAGAAAAAGATTCCAATGTTATCTGATAATAGTTCGATTTATTTTTAATTTGATTTTTTTGCTTTTTGTTTAGAGTTTGGAACTTCTTTTTTACTAAAAAAATTCTTCTTTTTGTCTGTACCTATGTCTGTCCGTTTGTCTGTTTGTATACGCTAATCTTCGGAACTACTAGATGGATTTGGATGAAACGTATTTGTTATATAGCTATTAAGCCTGGGCAACATATAGGGTATAAATTATTTTGTAAACCGGAACACCTAATGGAGAATAATGATAGTACAGCTAAACTATAGGAAATATTTAAATGACGCCTTAACAAAATTTATTCAGCCTGATGAATTTTCTGTTGTGGCATAAATATTGAAGATCTAGAACACCTGATGCAGACTCATGATGGTACAGCTATACTATATGAAACATAGAAATGACGCTCTAACAAAAGTTGTTCAGTCTAATGAGCATTTTCTGTTGAGGTATAAAAAATCAAAGATCTGGAACACCTGAAGAAGAGTCATAATAGTTCAGCTATACTGTAGAAAATATACTTTTTCAGTCTGATTAGTATCTTCTGTATGTATAGGTATTTTTCTGTACAATTAAATTTCTGTAATAGTTTTGACTTCTTACCAAAAATTGTTCGGCCACGCGAACGAAGTCGCGGGCATCACCTTCAGCTAGTATATAATAAAAAAGGCAAATAAAGAAAACCAGCATAAAAATATATTTATGATATTTTAACAACTAACCACAGTGCCATCAATGTCAAATAGGATGTCACTAAAGTTGTATTATCAAGAATATCGATTAAAATCGCAACGATTTCCTGTTTATTTAATTTGAAGTAGGCATCTGAGAGGCTCATACCATCATTGTAGGCAATAGCTGATGGTTTGAAGGTAATGTGTGAAAAATATTAAATTCTTGCCCAAGTTACTGAATAAAAGTGAAGTTAATAAGTCTCATCCCGGGAAATATTATTCCGTGAATTAATTTTATTTGAACAGTATTTGATAATACGGTTTTTATGAATGTAAGTGTTTTACAGATTTTTATTATCTAAATAAAAACTAAAATGGGAAAACAGGTGTGACAAACAAATAAGATTTTTTCATTGTCACATACAAGGAACAGTTCTGACCATGACGTTTGATTTTTTTCAACAATAAAATTACTTTTAATGATCATTTTTCTGTAATGTTGCTACTCGCCGGCCTCTTTAAGAGTGCTGTTGTTGACTATAGTCAAAGAGGCGGGTACAGACAAATCTTCATTTAAAATAATTTTATTTTTGCCTAGACAGCCTTGACAGGTTAAAAGCTTTTTATTCCTTAATCACCTCGTACGACATTTACGGGCGCATAGAGATTTTTTTTGGTTTTGTTTATACATGTGGAAAAGCAAAGGTCTTTTTTCTTTTCTTTTCTAGGGAGAAACGGAAACCACACGCCACAGATAAACTTTTTATTGCATCTCAGAAAATTGACAGTCCAAATTGCCGCAGCATACGTGAATTACATAATATGGTCATTGTTGGTTTATTCAAATTAATAACATAAAACAAATCTATAAATACATGACTAATCATTTAAATTCGTCATGTATTTTTAAATCGTAGAGATTAAGGTCAATCGTTTTAAGTCGCGAAAGTAAAAGGTACAAAGTAATCGGATCAACTTTACCAGCATCAATCAATCATACGAACAAGCGCATTAATATTTGTTTTGTAAGTGAAAGCATTTCTTAGAAGTCACTGCTCGCTCACTTTTATAAGTTAGGAGGAAAACGCTTAACATTTATTTCTACATAAAGTAAAATCACGTACCATTGTGATTATTTTTAACTAATAAGAAGTGATGTGTAGCACTGTCAGTCGATGGTGTCACAAACTTCAAACTTCGAACTCACAACCCTAAATGTAACCGGGAATATGAAAAGAAGAGAGAGAAATTCCCAGTGTTACGGGCACGTTGCCCTCTTCGTGGCCTAGGGTTTTTACCACAGTACCCTGTAATTACACTGCCTCTCTCACAACTCAAGTCAAATTTGCACAAAGTCAACGCGCGTGTGACACCCCTAATGTTGCAGGCGCACAATGGCTAGGTGCACACGTCCGACTGTAAACCGAAAGATTCCAAGTTCGAATCCTATTCTTATTACATGAGTATGTATAGTATCCGACTCATGTATAAGTCGTAAAAGTCATTACCAATGCTTTTAGGCGACTTGAATAAAATCGGACACCAGTGTTAGCAAACATTCTAAAAAAATAAAGAAAGTCTACCATGATAGTCGTTGTGTATTCCACGTAGGTACTTATATAGCTATAACGCTCATTCATAATTATTATTATTATTATGAAAAATACAAAATCTACTTCTTGTAAATTTTATAGACATACTATTTAGGGTGGGTTGCATGAGACAATTTTGACGTTAACTGTAACTGCGCAGAAAATACAAGGTAGGTACGCCATTTTCTCTAACGACGGCGGCGCTCAGGTTAAAGTTTACGTCGAACTTGCCTGGTGCGACCCACTCTTAGTATGTTTTGTTTAGTTATTTTATTAATGTGTATGTCAATAAGATCGCATGCTGTGTTATTACTTCCATCTTAGAATTACGAGTATTGTTTTAAATCAAAACTAGTTTCAATAATTTATTTGAATAATTAATTACTAAATATAATAAACATTACGCATTTGCCACGTCGTTATGATTAACGCGAAGCGCCATATTATTGAAAAATAAGACACCGTAATTTATTATAAACTTTAAGTACCTAATCAAAGTTTATAATAAATTAGGGTGAGTTGTACTAGTCATATTTGAGTTTAACCGGCGCGCAGCTCTCGTTTCGGTGAAAATATCTTACTTTTTTTCCACGCAGGTTAAAGTTAACGTCAAAATTGACCTAACCTAGGTACCTACTTTTAGAATAATACTTACTTACTATTTATTTTTCCTAAAATTCCGAAATGCAATGCTCAATCTGAACATAAATCACATTAATTGATTTTTTATACATTTATAATTTGATTTCCCTTTTCGTGACTGTTATATTATTACGATATTACTTATTCTTAAAGAAACATTAAGAATATTTTTTAACATTTGTTGGTTCTTTGTTTTGCCAAATAACTTTAATTAATCACATTGTTGCATATGTCAGAATAGAACAACTTCCCTGAGTATAATTATTTAAAATTGTACATATATATTTTAGACAAAAACACGACTGTACATACATAGCTGAAATCATAAAAAATTTCAATGGAACGACCATAGAACTGTTAATTTAAAAAACTGATTTCCGTATAATCAGCTAATTGATTGACAATATAGAACACAAAACGCCTAAAAATTTTCCACGAAATACAAAGATGGATGTTCTGCAAAAGCAATAAAATTCAAACTACAACGTGCCAAATGTCACAATACTGTTTTTAAGACTAATTGGGTAATATGTTGGTATCCCCTAATAAATATTAATATTAGAAACAATTTTGTAAAAAAATCGTGTATTTAAAGTAGTTATATCTAATCGGTTATGTGTTTTTATCATTGAAGTACAAAAAAATGTATTTTGTTTAAATAATGCTAAGGGGTTTGACTCCAGTAAGAATTTCGTATCAAAAAGCACTACTTATAAAATAATATGTGAATCTAAGTTACATTCTACCCATTTCATTGAAATAAATCCCGTAGAATTTGCATGATGAGTAACAAACATCCTTACATAATCACACGTATACACTTATATTAGTACAAAAAGATATGGGCAGGAGACGACACAGCATTTATTGAGAACAGCGCAGAAATTGTATGAAGTTACACTTTTTGTCACACGTTCTACCGCCGACTATTTTCGTCGTAGCTAGCAGGGACCCATTTTGTGGCTATTTTCACCCACATTTTCTCTAGCCTGCCCTATCCCACATTTTTCATTTCATTCTTTACACGTCAAAATTAAATTTAAACTCATAGCAGGATGTAATGTATTGGCAGCAGACAAATATGATTTTTTAAAGTAAACAATACCTCTACGAAATATTATAAAGCGATCTAACATTGACCTTAACGAGTATGTGGTCAGGTTCCGTAATTTCGTAAACTGATGTTAATTCCGCAATTTTAATTAATTGCCCAGTTCCCATTTAAATTTTTACATTATAGCCGTTTTTAATATTATATTGTGAAAGGTATAGTGACACACTTAATACTCAATGACTATACCTGAACTTAAATGTTTATGATCATAAGCATTTTTCTCTTACATTTTACATAATTCTTACTAATATTATAAATTGTGAAGGTGTGTTTTTGTTACACGTCTTTTTAAATAGATAAAAAACATTTTGTGAAAATTATTGCAATGATGATGGTGATGGAGATAGTGATGTAATGGCTTTTTAAGCAATCAATGTCTGTATATGAATATGTCCCTTTTTGTTTAAGTTAATTCTGTTATGTATTGCAGTTCAACTATAATATATATATATATATATGTTACTGTAAAAGCCCGTATATAGGTAAATCTTAGGTTTTTTTCAGAAAATCTTAGGATTTACCGCCATGGGTTGCTAAATGTAAGTATTTATAAATAATTGACGATTTTTTCGGGCTTTTGCCATTAGAATTTAGTATATGCTAGGTTTTGCTACTGACGACTGATAAATTTTGGTTTTGAGAGTGTAACAATGAGTAATTCTTATTAATAATTTATTTTTCAGTCAAAACCTTACATATTTTTATGTAGGTATCATAATTATTAGAGTAATTAATTAACTAAGTAATTAGTCAGATCCTTACCTATTTTAAATTATTTTCATTTGGTAAGTATTTGTTATTTATAAATGTTTTTAACTTTTAAAGGTAATATATTTTAAAGGTAAGGTATAACCTTTAAAATACTTCTTAAATAGTAAAAAATAATAAAAATAAAATTATTTTCTCAATATTTACCGTGCCTTTGATGTAAATCTTAACATTTACCAAATACCCAAGAATGGTGGTAAATGTTCGCAAAATTGTTCGGACTTTTACCATTAAGAGTTGGTAAATCTTAGATTTTACTGGAATATCTTAGGATTTACCGTAGTTCGTGCTTTTACAGTAACATATATATTATATACCTATGGATTTTACATGATGATGCTACCAGAATATTCGGTATCTTTGCCGGTTTATTTAAAAATTAAAAAAATAAGTGTTAACATGTAACTCATCCTTTCATCAGACCACGACCCCGGCATTTAGTGACCCCGGTTCTCGGATTTTCCATAATATTATTTATATACTCTCGTTCGTTAAACAAATGTTTGTATTCCACTCAATCAATATTACATTTCCTGCTATCTGGCAATCAAGCAATATTATCAGTACGATCGTCAATATTTAAAGAAAAATAGGTGTCCTCGGATTTATCGTAATTATCATCTAAATATATATAGGTACTAACAAGCGGGAAAATAGGCATGCGGCCCAACTAATGGGAAATGGTCACCGCAGTTTAAGCATGTCTGAAACACCACGGGGGTCACACACGCGTTCTGCTAGGGTCTTTTGTCACTTGCCCTTACTCTGTGCCGGTTTAAAAGGTGAGAGTATCACTCTCACTTTTTAAACTGGAACACAAGTACGCAAGCACTACTGCCCTGTACCTGAAATAGATTTTAAATAATTAAAATAACAATACTTAATAGAATTTCAAAAACATCATGGTTGTATAGATGATTTGCGCTTTATACACACGGTGAAACGAAACTGCAATGAAACTGAAATTCTAGTTGCTTACCTACTTTTGAGTTTCATTTAGATTTGTGGCATAATTAAAAACGCAACGAATTAATAAATAGTTCGTTGTAGTATAGAGACGACATAGCCACATACGACACAACCATTTTGAAACCGTTCAAAATTGTATTTGTAAGTTGCATTGCAGTGTGCTATAAAATTGTATAAATCCACCGATTACAAAAATGATGTAATTGTTATTTAAATACATGCAAGACCTTTTTTTACGATAATATTAAAGTTTACCAAGTACACAAATACAGTGAACCCTTGTGTCTTGCCGCCGACTATATGTCTGAGGATGCGAATCTTACAAACGGCATAATTTATACACGTCTTTAACAGGAAAGTCGCCAAGCCAATGACGAAAATAAATCATTCGATCTTAAACAAAACTTGAAGTTATAAATAGAGAAATAACTCTGTTTGTCTGACTTTTTTTTTTTATTTAGCGTTTCAAAATATTTTATTTTAGCTATTTTTTTGTTTAGCCTCTGTCCCACTGCTGGGCAAAGAGCTCCCCTTTGGTCTTCCATAGATTCGTCAGTCGCCTACGCTCTTAGGGAATCCAAAGTGTGGTGATTCGTGCCTATTTATTTCGTTAATATTTAACAAAAAATCTAATGTGACAGTTATTCTTTTTAGCATTCATAAAAATAATGTCTACACAGTATAAAATATAGAAGTATGCTGGATGCGTGATATCACTATCAATTTAATTATACCATAACAAGGTAATTTATTTAAAGGTCACAAGACTACACGCCGCTTTCGAGATGGGATCAAAATTTTATGGGTGTCTTAGTTAAACTCGTATAAACCATAAAATGGACACCGGAACATATATTTCACTATGTGGGAAATACTATAATTAAATTAATTCGAAGAAAACGATTACTTAAGGACATTTGAATATTTCCATAAGTTTTTTGTGAGATTTCGGCCTTATTTAAAGGACAAACGTACAGGTGCGATTAATACCTAGAGTTGAGTACGCACCACGACAGAAGTGCCACAGACGTGGCGCTGCTATCGCTGTAAACAATAATATGGCCTATCTGTTGTTGATAGTTCCTTAAATTGCCACGGGCATAATTCTTTCGTGTACGGTCTCTACATTTTAAATTGTAAAGTGGAGTCAATAAATTAGTCGATGTGACATTGACATTTCGAGAGTAAAACTTAATCGTTATAATCGAAATTATTGCATGTATTTTTTATTACGCTGGGTGGCTTTTAAACACTAGCCAAATTTTCATACCAATTATGCTCAGTATCAGTGCTATAGGTACAACAACTTTCAAACGAATTGGAAATGAAATCATGACATACATTTTCGATTTCAAATATCCTATAGTCCTATCAATTGATTAGTCTTTTGGTAATCTATAAATTTAGTTTTTGATAGATTTCTTTGAATATCTTTGCTTTAAGAACATTTTAAGGTAGATACAATAATAATAACAACAGTATTTTAATATATATTAAGTACATTTTTTGATCATCTTCTGTGATCGTCATAGTGTATCTTATTCAAAAGCATTTAAAAAGTAACCTTATAACATTCGCATTATAAATTAACTTTGTATCAAAGAGCTCAACATTGTCATTTTTCTATGAATATAATTTAAATAATTAAACTTCATTGATCTTGCTTGAACTATTATTGATATAATGAATGAACAAATAATAAATAGAAAAGCAGAATACAATGAACTGGCGCCATTGAAAATCGTTCTTGATCTTGATCTTAAGGTAACACTGCCTTCAAATCTTTCGTCTCTGCCAAGGTTTCTTCTGTATTCTAGAGATGGCCTTGACCATATCGTCTGGCTAAATAGCAGCAGCCAATTAAAATTCGACGCCACGAATACAAATATCGAATTGTCAACTTCCACATTTGAATATTTCGTTTGATGCTCAAGGTGTAGGTAGGATATGATTGTTATTATAAACAAATTTTATGTTGACCTTCTGAATATTCTCCCTTTGTAATCTATGGCGTTTTCGATACGTCCGATTCGATATCTTTGACGCTATAAACTTATCTTCTCTGACCTAAAAAAAGAAACGTTGCCTATATATTGAAGTAGAACGTATAATAAATACATTTAATAAATTATATTCTACTAATTACTGTAAAAAAGAGTGTTTGTAATGAACTATGGAGTTAAACTGCTTTATCAAACAAACACATAGTTTGTTTAATAAATCAGTATTTTTAAATATACTTAATCATTTGACACATTCATTCACATAGTGAATTATTCGAGTTAAAGTATGTATTTGGTAAAAAAACACGAACCATAGGTACCTTAAAATATAAAATTATCAATTTTTGGGCTGTATTTTCTCGACTTGTGTCTTTATTAACGTTTTGAATTGCTAATTTTGAGCGATATTTGATACCCTACCTAATGATTGCAATTGATTTTTCGTGTCAAAATAACAATCATATTATTAAAACGTGACAATAAATATGTAAATTACATAATTGATATCACAAAAATTCAATCCCTTTTTTTTAAATAATTTGTTGTGTAAAACAAAGTCCACAATTCCACATATTTCCTAAACATATAAATCGCGAAATTGATAAATCATACAATAAAGTTATCCTAGTCAAAAAAAATGTCCCATATTTTTGGAAAACTATTCGGAAGTGTAAGACTTTCTCATATTTAATTTCCTTGCTTTAAATTCCCTGATTATAAATCATTTTAACGTTATTCCAGTTGAAATTAATTAGATCAGACATGTAGATAAATTATTTGGAATGGCTGTTAATTTATACCGATATTTTAACCTTATTAATACCTAAGTATTATGTGGT
The DNA here is from genome assembly GCF_027563975.2 of Plodia interpunctella. Taxonomy (NCBI): domain Eukaryota; kingdom Metazoa; phylum Arthropoda; class Insecta; order Lepidoptera; family Pyralidae; genus Plodia; species Plodia interpunctella. The sequence goes on along the minus strand of NC_071300.1, from coordinate 3,260,248 downwards.
TTAGGGGACATGTAATGGCACTAAAAATGACTTGAAATATATTTTTAAACACGGAAAATGATAAAACCCATACTGCTTAGTGGATTAAAGACAAATTTCGTTATAATTAAAACATGTTAAAGAATTTTTGAACAACAAGTGCTACTATTCTATAAAGGAATACTTAGATGACAATGATAAATATTTTAAAAAATAAGACCTATTACTTAATTGAACACACACACATTAAAAAAAAATCTATTATGCATAATAAATTAATTAGTTAATTATTAATAATATAATTTAATATATCAAAATATATTCAATATCTTAATAATTATAATTTAAATATTTGACATAAAACTAATACCCCTATAATAAAAAAACAGAAATCTATCAATAAAATTAATAAAGCACGCATATATATGATTAGTTTTTATAACATAATGGCCCTTCTCTCATTGCAGCGCCCGTCAGGGCCCTTAATTGGTTCTAATTCTATGAAAACACCTGTATTACATTAAGGACGCAATAAATGATTTGATTTGATTTGATTTGATTTAATTAATATATAAACGGGTAATAATACCAAATTGGCAACCGGTCGTGTAAAATAAAAAAGTCGATAAAATAAAAGTCATTAATATGTAAATGGTAGCAGAATCATCTCAGGTGGTAAACCGGATTGCGTGGTAACAGACTCTTGGTCACCTAGCTTTTCGGATACTATAACGATTTTCGTATCATCAATCCTTATTTAACCTTTCCCATTTGTAATGATTATGTTTAAAATACGCTCATTTAGTTTAGATTTAAAGTAGATTGTTAAAGTAAGATAAGTTATTTAAAAAAATAAATTCTCAACACAAGCTTTATTGCATTCAACCTGTGACAAAAAAATCGTGATCGTGCAGTTTTACGTAGTGGAGTTCCCTCGTCTAGAGCCGTTACTAACTTACATGCTTGCCATTTTAATGCATTGTCGTTCAAACTAAACGTGTGTACAAAATTTCAGCTCAATCGGTTGAATAGATATTTGCTTCAAAACTGAGTTATTCCCACCAAGCTAAATAAAAGCTTGTAAAAATTAATAGCTGTTACAAAATTGTGATATTATAATAATATATTAGGTTTCTGTGAAGAAACCCTCTCAAAATAGTCCCGTGCTTGTGGAGATCCAGATTACCTGTCTTATTTAGTATTCGGTTCTTTAACTAGATTGGTATAAAAGCCGATTTTATGCTTTATATATTATCTATTAGTCAACCGTTGGTAAAAATTGAGAGATTAATTTCTGATATTGTTAATACTGATATACATAACATATATTATAATACAGGGTATTTTTTTATTTACTGCACAGTACCTACCTAAATTTCGACTTTCCACACTAGGTTCGCTAAGCTTATCATCCAATTTGTAAGGTCTTTTTTTTTCATATTTTGACATCAATTATCATCCGTGTTAGCTCAGAAAAGTTGTGTATTGTTAAAAAATCCCTGTATTTCTTCCAAGCTGGTAGAACGTAACCGACAGCTTCTTCTCTACCAAGTACGGCAAACTGTAACTAGGTATTTAACAATCTCAATAAAGTCACTAATAGGTAGTTCTTTGATGCATGGTTTTATGTGATTATATGGGATAAAGATATAATAATACTGTTTGTGTATCTGATAATTTCTAAATTCATAGATATTAGATCTTTATATACTTAAATAAAAACCCATGCAATTAATTTAATGTTAATTCTTCGTCTAAGAACTTAAACTTAACTATTATTGGAAAACAATTTTCACATAGCGCGGAAGCTATAGGCTACAGTTGGTTAATGAAAAAGTAGTCTCTATGAATTCATACGATTGTAGGTGTGGGACACACAAGATTGATTAATTAATTAACCTTATCCTTTTCAAAAGCCGTAAAATTAAAGAGCCTTTGACATAAACACTTGTGATTATGTGATATTTTCCTGGTCCTGACCTGCCTATAATTTCGCCTAAAGAGCACTTCCGTTTTCAACAATATTTGTCAACATATTTCCACGTTCCGTTCGACACATCACAAGAACTGGATATCATTGACAGCCACCGGGTACAGTATAATGAGTTTTAAATTATTATCGCAGATAAAAAGTGGTCGGTCGATGCACGTTTAACCTTTCTTTATATCTTGACCGGCGATACTGCACGAGCGATGAGAGATACATACGAAGATTCTGACAAAATTATAAATAACATAAATTCCTATCTGAAATTACTGTCTGAAAATTATCTTCATCTAAGCATCAAAATTGAATCACTATAATATTACTATAGAAATTAGTGTAGTAAAGAGTCGCGTGCGATTTAGTGAATGCCGGTGAGATACGCTTGAAGATGGTCGAAACGCGCCGGCCGGCGGCGGCGTCGCGGCGTCTCCATAGCAACGCCGCTGAGGGTACATAAGCACACGCAGAGTAACCTGCCATTCAGATTACCCACTCCTGTAGAGCGCGCCGCACGCAGTGCCGCGGATCACAGGAATAAATTAACAATCTTAGTTTGACGTTTCGTAAATAAGTGAACACTAGTTACGAATCTCAACTTGTGCATTCAATTTCAGTTTATAGTGTTGTGAATAAACATTTTAATAAATCAAGATGATGCCCTTAGTGTTGTTTGTCCTGGGTGCTATCCTTGCAGCGACAGAAGGTTGCAATGGCGGAAAACAAATTTTAAGTAAGTGCTTCTAATTTTTTTTTAGTTTTTAAAACTTTAATCCTCATCCTCATTAGGTACTATGTGATTTTAAAAAGTTTTAATATTTTTACATTTTGTAAATTATTAAATTTTCAATCGCCGCCACCCAGTCTACATTATCGAACTAGTTTTTCCTAAAGTCGATCACTTTGCATACTCGTAGGTCGAGGTCGTAAAAATTTATCGACAGCCACCTGACCACCATCCATAAAATAACGTTAATCCTTAAGATTACGAATCACCTTGAGACTATGCTAACAGTCATTGTCAAATGTCTCGAGGTTCACGTAATTATATAATCGATGACGTTCATTGCTTTGTTTGTAGAATCTGGAGGGTTGTCGGCGTTTGAGAAGCAAGCGATCGTTGACGCGCACAACCGTCTCAGGCAATCCGTTGCCTTGGGTCAGGTCTCAAGCCAACCCCCAGCCGCTAACATGATGGAAATGGTAAGTTCTAAAAACTAAAATGGAATGTTTTGTTCTCTATGCTTTTTCTTTTTTACTTTCATAGTGAGTTTAGCAAACGCAGGTTTTTCAAGTCCGCTAATTTCGTCAGAAATGACTTAATGACTTTTTTATTTGATTTTGAGTAAGAGTGTAGTGCATATTCATTAATGAAAACTTTGTTCTTGTTACTTACGTTTATTAATATAAAAATTGCTTCTCTTATACTACCATATTTTTCAAAGTCGTCATCATTATAATTTGTCAAAATTTAATTATCTCAATACATTTTTCATATAATCTTGAATATTTATGATTAACATCAGCAAAAAATACTGATTTACGAGACGTTGTCTTGTCAGTCAATTTATCAATCGGTTAAATATTCAAAAAGTTAATTACCAATTCAAAACTACAGATTTTGTTTTACTGTGAAATATTAAAAATGAACATTAGTAGTATTGAGTACCTACTAATCATTGATAAAATTTTGCCTGTGAATTAATTCAAACTGACGGATTAGTAAAACATATTATACATTTTTAACATAAGGCTGGCATATTTTAGCAAAAAAAAATGTGAATTTAAAGTTTTTACTATCAAAAATACTTATTCTATCACTTCAGATTTTGAATGTTTCGATATCTATTTATATATTATTTATCATTGCGTGTTTTATTTTTAAACTATACTAAAATTTAATCTTCCTCACCAGACATGGGACGAAGAATTGGCAGCGACGGCCCAGCGGTGGTCGGACCAATGCACAACGGCCCACGACACAGCGGCCCAGCGCGACGTCCCACGTTTCCCCGTGGGCCAGAACCTCGCGGCCACCTGGACCACTCGCCCCCCTAGCGACCCAGTCGACACCGAGCCAGACTTCAACAAGCAAATCAACGCCTGGTTCGATGAAGTCAGAATCTTCGGCTTCAAACCCATTACCGGGGGCCACAGCACGGGTCATTATTCTCAGGTGAGAATCAGACAAATATACATTAACACGCTTTATTGATCTAAAAAGTTATTGCTATGTAAAGTAGTATATGTATATTGATATGGCTAATCGTCTCGCATGAACATGTTAGCATAATATCGTCAGCTGGCTGTCTTATATATTTATTTTTGATGCGTCACACTATCGAGACCATTAAATTTAAAACTTGAACAACAATGACCTCAAGAATGTATTAGACATTCTAAATGATTAGTAATGTTTTACATTTTAATAGATCAGACAGTAGCACTGATACCTCAGGTACACAACATTATTTCTAGAAGACTATGCCCATAATACTATTCCAACCTTTACTTAAATGTTCATCAAAATACAAAACTGTACAAATACTTATGATAAATCTCTGCATCCAGATGGTTTGGGGCGAGACCTCCAAAGTGGGCTGTGGGTTCACCTTCTACTACGACCCCATCCGTGGGTACACGAAGCTGTACGTGTGCAACTACGGGCCGGGCGGCAACGTTATTGGAGCATACCCCTATGAGAAGGGCTACGCTTCTTGCGGAAGTTACGGCCTCACGGACTCCACCAAATACGCTGGTCTTTGCTGTAAGTATATTACCATTTTAATTATTGTAAAAAATATTTTATTACTTAGGTACCTACTTAATTTTCTAAAATACTTTAAGAAAAGTAAAAAAGTTAATACTTTTCTTTTTTCATGGTTCAAAAACGTATTCATTTATTTATTTTAAATTTGTTTTAAAATTTGGGACAAAAATGTAAAAATGTAAAATTATCCAATTTTTCAAAAAAATAAATATGGGTCTAATAGAGCACATAATTGATCAATTATTTTCATTTAAATTTCAGCCTAAAAGGTATATCTAACCTCTTGTCTTCATTCAATTAAGTTTAATTTATTACTTTTTTGAAATTGGAATCGATTTAGATCATCTTCCTTTGTTGAGTGTAATTTATTTAACACTTGATTTTCGTTCACAGCTGCTGGCTACTCGGTGACATCTAGCTCGAGCTACCAAACTGACAACAACTACATCTCTAATGTCATCCCTGGCAGCACCGGCGCGGCTCAGTACAACTACCAATACAACAACCAGTTCTACAACCAATACCAGAACCAGTACCAGAACCAATACCAGAACCAATACCAAAACCAATACCAGTACCAATACCAACAACCTGAAGTCAGCGTAGTCAGTTACACGCCAGTAGTTAGTTCTACTTTCAGACCTTTTATTAGCATTTTCAAAAGAGCAACTGATTTACTCACAAAGTCAAAACCGCAAGTTAAATTCGGTACTGCGTTCTCGTGAAACGATCTAAATTAATTTCAAAAGCCTCCCTTGTTTAGAAATGGATGATTAACTTAATTGTGTTAATTTTAAAAAGTGTTAATTTATGAGATAAAAATGTTTCCTAACCATTCCTATTTTTGGAATATCTTATCCATTTCTAAAAAAGGTGAGGTGCAGTATTTTGTGACAGTTGTGTTACTCGACTGATTAGATTTCAGAACTGTGAACACTTGGTTCTGGAAATTTTTAGATAATTTTGTTATTCCTTGGTTTTACAAGGAACTTAAATAAGTTTTTTATTTCCATTTACATCCCTACGTTGAAACTGAGTTGCTGTCGTGAATGACCTTGTATTAGAGAGCGCATGTGAGAATGTATTGTTATTTAGGATATAATTGTGATTGTATGTAAATAAACGTATATTTTTATATTACAGTGTCATTTCATCAATAAAATAATTTATGACCCTACAACTATACGCATTCCATTTCAAAGACAATAAAATTTACAATGTGAGCATAAAATACTTATCTTATAAGCAATTATTTAATGGCGCACAACCAATAGGAGAAGCAATAATTAAGTAATAAATAGCCGGTCACAAAATGTGGAACTTGATGTAGACACGTGACAGCTACAAGGATAGCAAACAATGCAAAGATGTTTATACTAGTTTTTCTCACACTAGTATCATTTTCATTTCTCACATTCACAATACACATAGTTAAATCTATAATCGTGTTATCATGTGAATAACTTGCAATAGTTCACCTCACGTGGCTACCTCAAAAACCCCAGTGTGAGCTATTAGAAAAAAACTAAAGCAATAAGACCAATGAAATCATCTAATATAAAAATTCAATGCCAATCATTGTTTTAAAAATTATCGATTTAATGAACGGACTATTCGATATTGATCATTAATTTGTAAATTTACCTAATATATACATTAGTATTTCCATATTTATTCTTCAGTATTATGTCATCTCTAGTCAAGCTAGTTTTGAAGATTATCGGTAAAAGATATGGCTCCCCTCTGATATTGGAAACAAATAAATATAAAGATGTGTTCAAACATTTGAAGTTGGAACGAAATATATTTTGAAAAGGAATATGAAGTCTGATACTAAATCTTTTCATTACTATGACCAGAATGTGTGAATATTTTCATAATGGCGTAGGTTGTGTCGGTAAATCAATCAGTTGAGTAGAAGGCGTGAATAATAGCGATATTTCTATTTTATTTAACAGAATATTTTTCTATCCTTGATTCTCGTGACAATCATTTTAAAATCACTGAAAATGTAAAATATTTTTTTTCAGTTCTCAGTTCATTTTTTAAATTTCTTCACATTGCAACAGTCACTTAGTGTTCAATTTTTAAAAATAACATACAATTGTAGTCTAGAAAATTGGTAGATTGACAATTAAATGCGTTAAGAGCTTACTCTGTGCAATCTTCCATGTAGTGGTAATTACGATTTTGCAATGAAATTGAGCAGGTTAATGAGCTGTTAACTGTACGTATTTCTTCTGAGAATTTCCCGGTCAGTCTTTAAGTGTCGGATCCCAGGGACTTTCTTAGGTCTTCTATTCCACTTCGCCCATTTCGGCAAACTTAGTTGACTTCAAACTATTGGCACGCATATTTTGCTAAACATATGTTTGCCGGCTTGTTCAAGACTTAGCTGTACAAGAGCTGACTACTAGGCAGTTGTTGTCATGTATCAGTTTTGTTGCTACCTATCGATGTTGTCTACTATGTCACGGATACATCAGGAATAAATTAATGGACAACGCTCAACGGCTCACACTAAGCACTAAGTTTGTGCACAATGGGTCCGATGAACACAAATACAGAAACGGGCACAACACACCCCGAACCGGAGACCAAATATTTGTGATCACAGGTATTACACTACACTACACAAATATTTGCCTAAACTGGGAATCGAACCCAGGACAACTATTCAAAATTAATGCCTGGCGTAAACTCATTTACCAACATAATAATACTTAATGAGTATTCTATAAATTAACAAAAAATTGACCTAGACTATAAGTACATACTTTTAGCGAGCCTTGACCCTCACAGACGCTGGGTTGTGGACAAAATAAATTACGTAAAACACTAAACAAATAGCGTGGGACGTGTCAAAATCAAGCAGTCTTATGATGTCTATTCATGAACTATTCTTATTTGTCAAGTTTTAAATTAGAATAACGTTAATACGTATTTAGCGTGCCCATGTTTCTATGTACCTACTTGTTTTAGTAAATAAAAACGTAGGTGAACGTCTAAAAATGTCAATCCAATATGGGTATTATAAATACCTATATTAAAACTTGTTAGTCTGACAACTAGGGACGCTGACGAACATGCGAAGTGGAGACGAAAAAGTAGGAAAGCGGACCGTAGGCTTCGACGCTCAACGGCTGAGGAAAGAACCGGGATACGCTCAATTTTGAATTGCGTAGATGCCACTTTTTTAAACATTACATTACATTAAAAAATGAGTTAATACAACTCTATATGAATTGTATTGATATGATTTATGAATTGTATCCTTTAAATACGAGGTGTAAACACATTTTAAATTAAAGGCAAGTTATGGAGGAGAACTTTAGGAAAACTTCATGATATGAAAACTTTACGTTACAATATACACAAGACCTATATACCAATGTGTTTTATTTTAACAAAAGCCGCATAATTGTTTCGACCTCAATATTTATTTTCACATAATTTGTCTATGTGCAGGTTCTGCTGCTTCACTGAATAGTACCTTAAATATTTACTCCGAGAACTAATCAAGGTTCTTGCAGGTGACCCTTAAGTTTCCGGTAATCATAGTTTGTGTTAACACTTCAAAATATTTTAGAAATACAAAACATAGGTCGGTCGATTTTTCCTGGTTTACTTAAATATTTTCAGGTCGTTAAATCGAATCGTACACAGAAAATATTTTTTATTCGCTAGCTGTGGTCGAAATTCTTTATGGTCTTCCACGATTATGAATTGAGTTACAATAAATAGGCATATGCCTATATCACTATCACTACATAGTATAAAACAAAGGCGGTTCCCGCTGTCTGTCTGTCCCTATTTACGCAACGGATTTTGATGATGTTTTTTTAATAGATACTGTTTTCTAAAGAAGATTTAGGGGTATGTATAATTTATATTGGTTTTCTTTATAATCCATAATATAAGTAATACTAAATGTACTATATTTTGTAGAGTAATTTTTACATAATAAGTGTATAGGTTAGGTACAGTCTTTAATTTATTCATTATGCGTGTACTAAATTGATAGATATATCTCAATGGTTCATACCTCTACAAGGCGTTTATTGCCTTAAAATATATATTTCACGCGACACTAATGAATTGAACACATATGCGAAACGATTTCTTTTAAATTTTTTGCACATTTCGTCTGCCAGTAGAGTTACGTTTTGTGCAAACAGTAACAAATGTTCAAATACAGTGATGTATTATTTAACATAACGATAAATTATCACCATCGCAGCAACAGCGAAAGAAGCCTGAAGTGTTAATAAAAATAATTTGGTGCAAATTATTACCGATTAAAGAAAATGAAACTGACACGTGTATGCTAAATGTAGTTATGGTTTCCTGAGGAGGTAAATGTTCCAGATAATAATAACTCACTCCTTCCGATAGTGGAAGAAGTAGATAAAGTTTATTTTCAACTTATTTTTCATATCAATTAGGTACGACAGAAAAGAAAAGCGTAAAAATGGCGCGAACGATTATAAAATGACGCAAGAACAGTCAAATGTGATAAATCTTTACACTATGATTTTCTCATCGAAAATTAGTAGGTACTCCGTACAAAGTACCTACTAATTCCATTAACTTTTTTAGCGAAAAAAGGCAGTAATCGATGAAAACGACTAAAACATATCGTGCCAGACAGACTGGAACCTATTTACCCATATTTATAGGCTGCTCGTATATCTTATAAAAATCTTTCCTATTCTCTCTATAAAAATAATATTTTATTCTTGTTACTCTTACGCTCTCCTCTCTTCTCATAGCGTCTTTGGGTATTTTCCTGATTACATCTGCTGCCATAGAGCGCTGGAGCCCAGGGTTTTTTTTCGTCCACATCGCATGGACTTCGGCATTTTTAATTGTCAGACCATTGACTTCCTTGACGACACCAAGACAGCAAGAAGTGCTTATCTTTTCAGCCAGAATCTTTCCTATAGGTACTCTCCGAGGTACTATAAATCAAATTTCATCTTTGAATTCAGTGGATTTGTTTCAGCGTTCGTATTATAATCAGCATCCACGTTTTGCCAATCAAAATAATCTGTCCACCGAGCTTGTTGTTGATTATTATTATTTAGTTAATGTACATAAATTTTATATTCAGTTATTTTATAAGTACATTAATTTAAAGCATGTAAGAAAACACAAAATTACTAATTCATACATTATACATTATTTAAAACGCCATCTATGATCAAGTGATGACAATAATACAGAACCGTAAGCGACGGATTCTGCTGATATGAAGATACTACAATCAGCAGTTGAAATCAATGCTTTTTTCAGCTAAAGGTTGTTTTGGGCAAAAAAATAAAGATGAGGTTTTTCATGAATTCTCATGCATCACATTATTACAATAAAAATAAAGAAATACATAAATTATGAACTTGAGCTGTGGCCTTACCACGCTCACAGTTTAATTAGTTACTAAAACCGTAATATATTTTTATATAACGTTTTTAACACTAAAAACGTAAATAATGAAAATAGAGTTATAAACCCAAAAAAAAATTCTATAAAACCTAGAATCAAAATACGAGGGCTGCTATTTATGTATCCGGAATAACAAAATTAAACAAACATATATTATTACATATGGTTTTATTGTTTCTCGAAGTATTCTCCGCGATGATCTATGCACTTCTGCATACGATGAAACCAATTTTCAAAGCACTTTTTCCATTCTGATTGAGGTATGTCCAAAACGTGTGTTTTGAACGCATCAACGGCCTCTTCGCGGCTCGAAAAACGTTGACCACGTAATTTATTTTTAATGTTTGGAAATAAATAAAAATCATTGGGTGCCAGGTCGGGGCTGCACGGCGGATGACCCGTCAATTCAATCTTTTGACCCTCCAAAAAATTATTTGTTTCAGCCGACTTGTGGCAGCTAGCATTGTCGTGATGAAGTATGATTCTGCGTTGTGGGTTGTTCTTTCGTATTTTTTCAAAGACTTCTGGCAAACAAATGGTGGTGTACCATTCAGAATTAACCGTCCTACTATTCTCTAGTGGCACTGTAGCTACATGTCCGTTGATACCAAAAAAACAAGCGACCATTTGCTTTAAAGTGCTTCTCGCACGAACAACTTTTGTTGGATTCGGTTCATCTTGAAAGACCCACACCGTTGACTGCTGTTTAGTTTCAGGGTCATAAGCATAGATCCAGGTTTCGTCACCTGTGTAGATATTATAAACAGCTTTTGACGTGCCACGGTTGTATTTTTTTATCATTTTCTTACACCAGTCGACACGAGCCTGTTTTTGATCTACGCTCAAGTTGTGCGGAATCCAACGCGAACAAATTTTTTTAACAATTAAATGTTCGTGTAATATCGCGTGTATACTCGTCATACTAATGCCCAGAAACGCCTCTATCTCGCGGTATGTAACATGACGATCTTGCATTACTAATTGTCGCACAGCATCAATATTTTGTTGTACCACTACCGATTTAGGACGACCCTCCTTAATTTCATCCGTGAGCATAGACCGTCCACGTTGAAATTCCTTAAACCAATAATACACAGTGGTTTTCGATGGTGCTTCATCTCCAAAAGTTAAAATCAGTTGTTCGATGCACTGTTTTTGAGTTAATCCACGCCGAAAATCATAATAAATCATCGCGCGAAAATGTTCACGAGTTAAATCCATGGCAATGAAGACAAGCTATTTTCAAAATTGGCGCCAATTGAAAAAAACAAATGACAGGGACATGAAAAATATTTATTCTCTAGCCGAAGAGTTCTATTTTCAAATGTTGTAATTACTTTTTAAATATTCTAGAATTATTGGCCAGTTCCGGATACATAAATAGCAGCCTATGTATCATAAGTATCTCCACAAAATTTCAGAGTAAAAAGAAGGAAAAAATAAGTTCGTTCATTTTAATTATACATGAACCTATTCTCTTATTACTATAATGACAAATGCGGTAATCTGAGAATGTTTTTATTAGATCTATTTAGTGGGAAGATAAATCAAAGCTAATAACAATTGGGTAATTACATAAATCAGAATGGATGAAATAAATCATACGGATAACTAATTTATTAAGGGAATATTATAGGTTCAATTCTTCTTATAAGCGCCATGTCACATTGCTCAGTTGTGCTCCGTCATTTTGTAGTCCGTCGACAGCAACGCAGAACAACGAAGAAATGGTGCGTCAACGCACGTCAATGTCAAAACTAATAGAAAACAATGTGGCATGACGCGTGACGGATCTGCAACGTACTACGACGTCAACGCAGCGCGGCTGAGCAATGGGGCGTGGCTCTATTTTGTAAGTTGGCGCGTAAGCTATATTGCTTAATGAGCTTGATTTAAAATAATTTAATGAATAAAAACAGAAGTACTACTAAATAAATCATTTAAAAAGAAACGTTATCATGGTATTAATTAACGTCTATTATCAGTAATGCTATTAACTATTTAAATATCTATCACAAAGACTTCAAAGTAAAGATGTATTCGTTAGCATAATTTACTTAAACTTAACCGTCTTTAAAATTCTCATCACCTTTGATGTTACCTGCCTTGTAAAAATAACCCTTGCTGTATTTTTGAATTGTATTTCTAATGAACCATTTTTTTTTAATAAAAAGAACTAACGCTGGGACTTGTAAGACCTAGTCTTTTACATTTATTTTTAACAGATTTTTTTTTGTACAATACTCACCACATCTTTCATTTGATAAATATATAATTGACAAAAAACAATATTTTTCTAAAATCAGTTTAAATAAAAAATCTTTATCTGTACTTATGAAAAAAAAATGAAACAAAGTCTCTGCGCGTCTGTCTGTCTGTTCGCGACAAACTCAAAAACTAAGTACTGCACAGACCAATAGATAGATGATTCCTGAGGAAGGATTAGGTGTATATCATTTATTATATTTAAGTAAAAATATTAATAAGCAAAGTAATAAGCAAAACGAAATAAGCTAACTTCGAAGGTATTCTACAAGAATGCTATCAACCAGTAAATACATAAATTTCTTTATGTATAGCGCCTGTAAATGATACTAGGTACTTGCTCCCAATTAATTACTCTCTTTTTAACGATAACATTAAACAGTCAATTTTCACAGTTCCACGCTCCGTTTGTTTCATCGAAATTTAAATTGTCGAAAGTTTATTGCGTTCGTGACAGAATATCGATTTATTTTTTTGCCACAGTTCAACAGTTACTTCTTCTTTATAGTCATATTCCTCATGACTGAGGGTAGTGGTCATTACATGGAATGAAACACACGTAACAACTTACTTGGCATTATTAATGGAGTGGTTTTCAACTTACTTGGCAGTTTTAATGGACTCCATTTCACACACAAGTTAATAATCAAGAAGTGTGCAGGTTTCCTCACGATGTTTTTCCTTCACCGGAAGCAAGTGATCTATGAAAACACGTATACACACATGAGTCAGATTGGTATACAAACTCATGTGGCACGAGTAGGATTCGAACCTGGGACCTTTCGATCCTCAGGCGGAGGTCTTAACCATTACACCACCATCGCTTCTTACAGTTACTTAGATTTATTTAAATATCCGCAAGTATATTTCAGAAAACTCGGAATTGCGGACAATACAAGAAATATTTTTTTTAATACACGGTGATTTCTCATACATTGGCATTATTTGTATCTACATGTTCAGGCGATGGTACAACTTTTCGAAGCAACCTTGAAATCGCGAAAAAAAAAATTTAATCCTTACATTTTCTACAACTTAGCTATTTAATTTTGTATAGAACAGCACATACTAAAAATTGTTCAGAATCATGGACTGAGCAGAATATTGCTAATGTATAAAAAGTCACCCTGTATAATATTTGTAGTAGGTATCTAACTGCTTCATAAGTAGAATAAAGTTCTTTTTATAATTTCTTACTACAGGAATATCTTGAGACAGATTAATATTCCATGTTGATCATATTTCCAAAGGTTCGCTATTCTGAAGTTAAAACAACCGACTACCCAGGACCCGACGTTTCCAAATAATAAATTGCAGTTTAAAGACTGGTATCCACTAGTGAAAAGAAAAGACGATTTAATATAAAATAAATGCATAAATGAAAAATATTTTCATCAACAGCTTTTGTTTTTTTTGTTTGGAATTCTGTCTCCGTCAATCATGTGGTAACCTATGACATAGTTCATTAAATTATTTCGAATAAATGTTGAAGAATTTCAGTTGTTCATATTACCTTCCACATAATGCTTTTATCATTAAGTCCGCCCAATATAGAAAATTTTGATAGTTGATAACATCGCTTAGTTCTAGTGGAAACTGAGCCTAATTACTTGCATTTGGATTCAGATCACGCTTAACAATAGCGCAATTAACGCTCAATGTAGCTCTCTCGAAGGTACAGTCAACAGCACATCAAGTTACCCTGAATGAACCTGTATGACGGCGCAGTAATAGCGGTGACTTTGCAATAAATTTGGGTAGATTGGTGTGCTGTTGACTGTATAAGCTTACATCTGTAAATTCTAGAACAATTATTTTGAAACCGTTTACCTTCTCTCGTAGTAATTTCGAAAGAAGTTATCTTAGATCGGAAATTTACTTTAAATTTGTTAATGTTAATAAAACGAAATGCGGTAGTGGTCGAGTGATGACGCACGCCATTTATCGAACGGTCCCAGGTTTGAATATTTTTCATGTCCTCATGATGATTTCCTTTTTTATAGTAGTGGTAGGTAGTCTGTAAAGACTACATTAATCAGGTATACTCATAGGACATGAGTAAAATTGGAATTACATAGTTAATAAAGATTACGTACCAAACTTTACGTATAAAAAACTCTCCCTCTCTCCACCGTTTGCGTTCGGGGATGTGACACCGCAAAGCTCTTGGCCAGCGAAAACCATAACCTTAAAAATTTGGAGGTTTGACTGTGATTTTACAACCGTCCGCCTGCATGACCTCTACACCCTCTTTGAAAATGCTTTTGTTGCCTATCAGCTGCTGTGTCCCTTAGTACTTTTATAGGATACAACCATAATTGTACTATATATAGAACATAATATAGGTTAAAATGGATACTGGAAGTCCAAAAGCTGCTTTTTATTCAAATTCACACTCGTTTGTAAAATTTTTCAACTTGTTTAAATATATGTTATATTTGTTTTTTCTGAACTGCAGCCGCTACAATCAAGATACAATTTTTAACGCACTTTGTTTTCGGTGCAATGAGTTTTATTTTAAAATACTATGTCGAAATTCAATCCAACATAGTCATCATCATTAGCCATACGTTTTTCAATTTTATACATAAACATTTCAGAATAAATATCGGTAAATTATTTTACCTTCTTAATTAGATATAACATTTATCTATATACGTAATCTAATAGGTAGATATAAAAAAAAATTATATAAGTAGGTATTTATACACTGGTGAAGGAAAACATCGTGAGAAAACTGCACCCTGGCTCGTGTGTGAAAAGCAGAAGACAGTGATAAACCAATTCATTAATAATTCTTTAAAAAAATTGTATTTCGTTCCACCTAATTATCATTATTCTTAGCTATTAGGAATACGAATATAAGGAAAGATATTTTAAGTAATTTTCATTTATGTTATTATGATTGTATGTCTTCTTTACATATATATTGTTGCGGCTTAGCTTTATAATTTTTTAACTGTCAAAGTCTATTTTGACGTTTCTTCTGACACATAATAATGGCGCCCTTTTGCATCAACATTTTCTCTAGTAAGCAAGCTCGTGAACCTATTTGTTGTATTTTTAAAAGTTCTAAATAAAAAAGAAGTATTTTCAACAAAACCAAAAGAATTTTCATTTGCTACCAACTGGACTGTACCCTATGATATACTCGTATCTCTAACAACAAAATAATTAGGAAAGCTTGCGTGTGCAACAGTAATTCACGATACTCAAAACACCTAATTATTTGTGAGTTACCTGATTTTCATGGAAAACCACGAAGCCATTCAGGATGATACTCTTCATACTAAAAAGTATTTTCTACTCTACTACTTATAACGAAATAATAATACAATAATAATTAAATTTATATACCTATTCCTCGCATCACTTAACATTATTCTTAGTTCAATAACAAATAGTTTTATAATGTATGTATTATATGTTGTTACCACAAGTCAGCTGCGAGCATTTTTCTTTGATGCCAATTAGCAAGTAATCATACCTTGTTATTTGGATGTATGCACTGACGAACGCAGCATTTTAAACAGCTAGTTTCAGAAATAAGTGAGTCATACGTACATTTCACAAACAGAATCCCTGTCTATAAATAATCGGACAGTAAAAACTCAGAGTACAAATTCGGTTAGCCGCTTGTAGAACCGCCGCACGTATTAGCAAGCTGGGAAACATAAATAACAAGCGAAACAATTTACCTACGAGCGAGTGAGGTATTCTTACAGCTGTTTAGTTTGTTCAATATACCAGCGGCGGTACGTGATACGAATGTTCACTCGGAACCCGCTCTGGTTTATGATGCGACGACTCTCTATTGCTGTTGTTACACTGTACGAGTTGGTCGAATAGAATGTAATGGGGCTAAGTATGCGCCGATCTGCCGTTATGTTGTCAAAAGTTCAATTTTAAAACAGAATGTTACTATTTATGCGAGAATTCTCACTTTTACGGCTTGATTGCTCTGTCGTCCTCCGTTGTTTAGACGTCCGTCGACGGACAATGAGGACTAACACCGAAATACAGTTTTTTTTTTAATACCTATTCTAGAAAGTATAGAAGTTACAAGTACCTTTGTAAAAATGTTGACCACTTACAATACAATGGTGGTCAAAATTTTTACAAAGTACCTATTTGTCTCTCTCTAAACATTTTAGGTAAATAAAAGAATATGAACTTTCAATTAGCATAAACAAAATGAATGAAAATCCAAATATTTTAAACTATCATTGAGCGGTGCAATATATCATTCAATTAATCGTCAATCGTCCAAATTACATCTACAACAAAATAATGTCTTGAACCTTCAACCTAATCAAAACAAATTATTCTTTACATTTTCTAAGCTTAAATGACATATAGCTTATACAATAATACAGCGCTTGCAAATTAGCCCTGAAAAACCAAATCACATGGTAGTTGGGGAATTTCCTACAGAAGTACTTGCCATTTCAGAAACTTGTTTTGACTCGCTATGTATAAACAGGCTATTCTTAGGCTATTTCTTGTAACTGGTGTGGTATCACGATTTTATAAGTCTTCATTGTGCTTTCATCCAAAGATATTGTGTTAATAGTTCGAGCATTTTGCTCCACTGAAACCTTTGTTATGGCTCTTTTATATGCCGTTTTGCTCAGGAAAAATTGTTTTATTTTGTCGGGATTCAAGCAATCACATTTTGAATGACATGTTATTTCCATCAATTGAGAAGAATTATTATTAGATGACCATATTTAGACTGTGTTTTATTTTAGGTATATTTTTCATAGACTTACTGAAAGAACGAACGGAGCTCGAACAATAAATGATAATGAAAGTAGAGATTATATATAATCAAACACATACGTGCCTACCACAGGCACGTAGTCTATGCATTCTTTTATTACGAAATGTTTTTCAAGGTGTGGATATTTGAGTAAATAGGTCACTTGGTGAAGAGTTAGTGAACTGAACTCGACTGCATGTGGCGTTGGTTTTCTATTTACACGACTGCCGAAAAAGGGGTTGTTATACTTACATTATTTGTCAGTTTTTATTAAAATCTGTTTTGTGTGCTACTTTAAATAAATACATTACAGTTACTAATTAAAATGTGATTTTAATTTAATACCACAACTAAAAACATGCACTTGAATAAACTAGAGATAAATACACATAGACTAAAAAATAAATAGATAACTAGAACAGGGAGAAACATTCTAGAAAAGCAATAACAAACTAAACAGAAATAATTACATTCCCGCAGTTAAACTGCATTATATTTTGTTCAAACGGCGCCAACGAGATCCCACAAAATCCACGCTGAATCGAAGTCAAAAAGGTAATAAGGCAATTTTCTTGAAAATCCCTAGACGTAATAATGTGCCGAAAACGCTCTCTAAATTTACACATATTGTATTCGATGGAATCGTTCTTGGCGCATGTTCGGAATACATGATAGGGTGAAATATCCAAGAATTATTTGTGTATAAACATAACTTGTGATATGAAAGGTTGTATGGAGTAATAATACCTTTAACCTAGACTACAATGCGTCCTAATTATATTGTATACGGTTACCATTTGATGTAATGGGCAGATTTAGTCACAAGTGAACTAATTAATAGCTACGTGAGTATTAATGATGAAAACATCACAAGCTAAATTAATGATATTTTATTTAAATTAATTAGATGAGGGAATATAAATGGAAAAGACCCTGATGAGGAGTGCTCAAGACCGAAAACAATGCCGGATTTATTAATAAATCTATGGTTCAAGAAAAAGAAGATATTGACTAGTGTTCTTACAAATGTTTAATTTTGTTGCTTAAAATCATTTTTTGTAAAATATAATTATATGAACATTTTAGAAGTTTTAACAAATTCGGGAGCAGCCCTCAAAAGAGGGAGGTTTTAAATAGCCAAATAATTCTGTTCAGTTATAACGTTTGGAGTGTAGAGCATGAAGTAAATTTATTATTTCAGCGCGGCCGCGGACAAAGGATTTAGGTTTGCTGAATTATGCAAATAAATTCACCATTCTGTAACATTTGTTGGGAATGTCTTTATTTCGTGAGATTTCTTATAAGGCCCTCAAGACTAATCCCTCTCTTGCCTTTTGAATCGTCTTGACTTAAACGAAAGCGCTGATACACCTGCCTTTTGGCATTATCATATTATATAAGGGATGAAGGGAAAATCACTGATACAAATATTATTTCAACGAGAGATTAACATAAACATCCCTTCGAATTTAACTTTGTTTTTACAAACTATTTGATGCGAACGATTTGACGGTCTTTTGTTTTAAAAATACACTTCGACAAAAGGGTTTTGCTTGTTTGGCTCGGGAAAAGTAAAGGGAATAAAATAAATGTAAAACCGATTCTCAATTTATGAAATAATGCAATCTATGAATTATTCATAGATTGCAAAGGTTTGTCAGTGTAACTTTGTGTACACCAACTGTGGCGCCATTTTATTTGCAGTTCATGTTTTGTAGCTTCCAAATAAAGAGTGATTTAAACATTGTTCTAACTAATTATCAGAGTTCACACGTGAATTACTTATTGAATTTTATTATTACATTATTGAATTACTTATTTTCTGAACATTAAAAAATTGCAAAATATCTTACCATTGATGTGGTCCAAAGTTTGCTCGCATTCGCTTTAGTATTTTTCCAAAAACATAGTCAAGAAACAAAAAAGACACCTAGGTACTTTAGCTAAACTAATTTTTTTATAACGTTCAAAGAAAATAAATCTTTATACTTACTTAGTTTATTTTTTGAAGTACCAACCTACGTTAAGGGGAAAATTGTAGGCGTATCACATATTTTCATCGGAAATGTCAATGATATGTAAATCACAGCATATTCCTGCGAACATTGAAGCTACATTTAAACGGACATTCCGTAATATTTCCTGGTTCGGGGACTTCCCAAGGAACAGTTTGTGGATCCTGGCGGTATTATTGCTCCAGTAACGATCTTACAAGAACCTACAGCGGTTTAAGGCCACATAAAACATTTCTCGGTCTGTTGGATTTCTGGTTCGATCATTGTATCTGGGGAACAGGTAATAGGAATTTTACTGTTATTTTTGTCCTAATAATAAAGAGACCGTTCTTATTCCGAATTTCCTTACACTCTCAAAGGAAACTATTATACAAAATGTAAACTTTCGGCACTTAGTAATTGATGATTTATTATACTCGTATAAATAATGGGTAAAACCAATAGGTTTTACCCATTATTTTTGACGCACTGAATAATAATTCAGTAAATATACCAATTTACTTAATAAAAGGAACAGCGGTACCTACTCCACTTTGACTGCAACCTAGATGAAGAGGGTAGTCTAGCAGAAAATTTAGGAGATTTTTAGAGAGGATATAAGGAACAATGTCGGTCATAACTAGATGAGGAAGGCTAGAGGCAAGATGTCAAGGTGGAAGATGATGCAGGCCTATGTCCTAAGACTGATAATGATGACGAGGAGGAACAATTTAATAAAGCAATTGGTATTCATTTCGTTTTAGCTTATTTTATTGATATTACTATAAGCATTTAATATTTAGACTTATTATATTTTTATATATTTTTTACTTATTTTCAGAGCTAAACTAGTGAATCTACAGATACTTATCTGTAGATTCATTAGTTTAGCTCTGAAAATAAGAACATATTTCCAACACTACACGGACATGACATACCTACATTTATACAGTTTTCAATTGTCCTATTTTATCAAAAGATTTTTGTTTGGCTGTCGAACCGAAAAACTCGTTAGTGCAATTTTTCGAACACGCTCGCTGTTGTATATTTTGACTTGTTGACATTTGCTTGCAGGAACAAAATTTAACCTAACTAAATTTAAAACTGTGTAAAATATTGAAGTTTCACTTATATATAATGACGGCTATAACAATAGGCTACCGAATCGATGATTATTAATGATATAATAATAAATCCATCCACAAAAGTTATCTCATCAATTATTATATCAGATGTCAGATGTTTTATTAAATCAAATGGATTACCTAGTTCACATCGTACATTTTCGTAACGTATTTGTGTATCAATAATACAAATGGGATACTTGAAGAAATTTATATTACTTTGTATTAGGTGAGTACACAGGGTGAGTGGTTGAGTAACTAATACAAGCCAAAATATTTAAATAAATAAATACTTACATTTAATTTATTTTATTCTGAAATTTATACGTATTTTAACAATTTCATGCATATAAAAGTAATCAATTGCTGACGATCATATTTTATGCATGTAAGTGTATACCTAACGGATGAAACCCTTGACAATTCGACTGTCTCGACAGCTCAGCAAACTGACGTCGTTGAAATCAATTTCTTACCCGGCTTGTCTTAGTTGAGCGATACAAACCCGTAAATGCCATGGACACATTGCATAAAATCTTTTCTCTTGCATACGCATATATATAGGTAGCATCTAATCGCGTAGACAAACGTCTGCCGCTCTGGACAGCAACACATATTACAAGTAATTTACTTCTAAGGTTATAAAATGTAAGCAACCGAAACAGTGAGTGATACCCCGGTTACTTCCTCAGCCCTTAGGTGCCGGAACCCAAAGCCCGCTTCAGGTTGCACTATCTTCAGTAGTCAGTCTGACAACTAACAAATAGTCAGACTGTCAGATCATTGGATCGCAAATCCTCCTTGGAAATATTAAGCCAGTTCTTTTTGGGTTTGCTCCTTGTGCAAGGCTGAACGGCATGGCCATGTACATGTATGTGGCATAGCAGTAATAAATACTGTAATTTAAAAGCGAGGCTCTTGTCGGTGGACTTTTATTTCATTGCTCTCTGCAAACGACGTCCACTTTTTCTTTTAAATGTCTGAAGCAACTCTTAATTGTTTTTTATGAGTCTCTTCTTCCTTCTATCTTTTTTTCTGTGATATATCTATCGAAAGCATCGTGTCATATCAATACACACATCTCATATTGAGATTGACGCACCGCGCCATGTCGCGCTGCCTTTTCGCATTTGTCGGTCGACAAATACCTAGGACGCCCAGATAGTTTATTCAGTAAACTCACAGTCTCACTGAGTGCACAGCTGTGAGATGCACTCGAGATGTAGAATGAAATTGATTCTGAACCTAATACCAATTTCAAAAACCTGAAGATTTCTGATATCAAACAAAGATTTTTATATGTGTTGATTGGTATCTATAATTCAGTTGGTTGTTAGAGAAAAGTAAATTTAAAAAATTTCAGATTTTTAAAGAATTGTCTATTTAATTAATCGAATACTATTATAGGCGTTGATTTTGCGTATATACTTACTTCCACAGACCTCATATTCGTATTAGGCCAGATTGAAGCCAAAAATACACAAATCTAGAATAAATAAAGTTAAAAAGGATCTGGATGCAATCGACTTTCAAACTGTCTATTTGGAGCGGTGTGTCCACAGTTCATAGAATTGAAATCAGGACAAATTTTTACTTAAACTTTACTTTATTATCATGTGCTTACCTATCCTATCCTAATTATGTCTATTATTTATTTCTATTATTTTAATACTAGATTTTGAGAAATCAAAAAAATGAAGAAGATTCTGTGAACTGTGGTCACCGTGGTTCAACCAACTAAACCGATCTAGCCGCACCTTGGGGTTTAGCCTAATATCCAATATTAAATTTCATTAAATAAAATTATGACACGAATGTAATTAAGTAAAAATAGACAAGCTATAAGTCTATATACTTCTCTATACCTCCCTAATTTCCCAAAAGGAAATCAAATTCAGCTTATTTATGAATTAATGAAAATTAATGTATATCGAATCAATAATATTAATTCATATTCATTGAAATAAACAATTCCCAAATATACCTAATCAAACAAACAGAATAAACTCAATTTACAAAACGTAAATGCACGCCAACTTTTCCCAAGAAGTTTACTCATGGTTTTTCCCAAAACGAGTATCGATCGGGATCCCACAGTCAACCATCGTTTAGGGGGAAAGCTATAAACATCAAAGCTACGTTTATGTGATTGAATAATAGAATAGCTTGTAAGCAGACTCCTTAACCCTTAGTACGAGTGGTCACGTATTAGTTTATCCATATCTATAATGTTAACATTCATACAAAAAATAATTCACTAATAACTAGACTTGGAAATTTATTGGTATACTAGTGAACAACTAATTAAAATGAATATAAAATTTAAAACAATTTAGGTATATATCTTTCTTGTATGTAATCTATCTCTATGTACATAAATTGTTAAATAAATGAAAATTAACAAAACGAAATCTAACTTTCAGCCTAGCAAAAAAAAAAAAGAAACTTTAACAAATTTAAATGAAAAATGATATCATCAATTAAATATTCGTCGCTCGGCTAACTTCGAGCAATCCTTTCCGAACTGATACTGTGTAACGAAGCGTAATGGTTCATTTTATTTGCATAAATTTGGATACCTACAGAGATTTATGTCCGCGTCTTGTATAATTAGAGACCTGAAATAATTTCGTTAATTTCATGCAAAAATATAATAAAAAATGCATAATTCTGATACCAACTGGACTAAAAATAACAGTTAAACCTTTTTTGTTGTTTTTTTTATTTATTCTATCCTGTGGTTGTGTCCCAGTACTGGACAAAGGTCTCCGCTGTCTCTATGGGTACGGTATGCTGTCACCCCCGTAGTCAACAGGCAAGCAATACCGCCCTAAAAACATCTTTAAAAAATCGTTAAAAATACGAAGAATATAGCTACTATTAATGATTTAAGGAGAACATATTTTATATAAAATTAGAAATATAGAAAATAAAATTAATCTAAAACTAATAATTAACATCGTTTCCTCATTTTTTCTATAATATCATTATAATATCCTTATCTTTATGTTAATGTAACTATTTGTCAGCAGGAAGTTGTGATGCTTTTTATTCTATCTTATTAGCTGTACGTTTTCAAAACGAAAATTATAATACAATACGTGTACAATGTAAACTGTACACTTATTGTATTATTAACTGAAAAAGTCCCAAAAGCAGTAACATAGGGATTGTTCACAGCTGAGAAATTAAGGGTAAACAGAATCAGTCGTGCCTGAGACAGTTATGTCTTCAAAACGCGTTAACAACGGCTACGACATGAACCAAACTGTATTCTTATTTTATGTTACTGCTTTATTTTCTTAACCACTTTTTAAAACTCATTGGCTGTGTCATGATGTGACATTCTTAAACGTGACCGTGGTATTTTAAGAATAAATTTACAAACATTGCATTAAATTTTTGAGCTTATTTTCACAAAAATATATTAAATTCTCTATCTGTATATAAAGTTTTCACATAGGACTAAATGGAAATAGCAAATGGCTCAGTTTTTCACACAAGCATTTATTGCTATCAGAGAGATCTCGTTACATTCATTGCGTGATAAATAATCATGTCCGTCGAAAAAACCCTTGAGTTTCCTAGTTGGGAACCAATCCTGAACCACCATCAGATCTTGCAGGGATGATTCAAAGGATTATACGAGAGTTTCAACCATTTGATACTTATTAGAATGAGTAGAGATTATATAGTTCCATACTATAACGTACCTATTATTAGAATAAATAAATATAAATATAAATAACTATATTAGGACAAATTACCCAGATTGAGCTAGCCCCAAAGTAAGTTCGAGACTTGTGTTATGGGATACTAACTCAACGATACTATATTTTATAACAAATACATATATAGATAAACATCCAAGACCCGGGCCAATTTCCATCATGACCCGACTGGGGATCGAACCCGGGACCACTGCCACAACAAACAGTCTTCGGCTCAAATTTCTCGCGATATATTTCGCGAATGCCCGAAGTATCGTATTGACATTAACTTTACAGCTCATCTCATTGTTTGTTCCTTTATTTCTCGGGAACAAAACGCGGGCGCGCTGGTAATTAGGTGCTCCGCAAACAACACACTTGTTCCTAACTCGCTGTAGTATTCAACTACACAACGAATATTGACTTTTGATTTAACCCAATTTTTCCAAGTTTTTATATTACTTTACCGAAAATTTCTTCTCGAGAAGGTACCAGCAAAAATCAGTGGTTGTTCTTTGGGAGAACTTTTAACTAAGCTGCTGCATTTTCTGCTGTGCATGCATATTTTTTTAGATTACTTTTTAGTCTATTTTATATAACATGTGTTATATTTTTTAATCCATCCATCCATTTATCATCAAGCCCCGTGGGGACCTAAATATAGTGTACCTATTTTAAAAATATGTTTTCACAGTTTATTTCACCATCTAAAGACACTTTACGTCATGTAATAAATAAGCTTTCTTCAATATTAAAGTTCAACGTATTCATGATATATATTGCATACAACACGATTCTTGGTTTTACTTAAAGGGCTACTAAAGCATTGTGATTTTAACGACACGATGTGTCAACAATTTTTCTTTTCAATTTTTCATTTAATTTAGCAAAGCACTAATCAGTTACTTGTTGAATACAACACTTTGACATTACAGCGCTGTTTTACAATTTTTCACCAAAACCATTAACTTACGTAACGTGGCTTATATTTTTCCCGAATGTCTTAAAATACAAAATAATAATATTATTCTGTAACAGTTTCCGTGCAACAGAACGGTGCAGTTGTGAGAGTGTATGTGAAAATAATTGAATTTAGAGTACCTACCTACCAGTGAATGAAATCCATTCGATTTCTCCTCCACATGCAATGGCGGGAAATTCACGACTTTGTGGCAATCTTCATTTTTGATTTTTATTATTTTACTTGCGATTCGTCCCGACTTCTCTCGGGATAAAATATAATAAATTCGTTACTTACTAAAAATAATTAATCACTTAAACCTTCCTCAGGAATTACACTTTATATTGGTGAAAACCGCATGAAAATCCGTGTAGTATTAGTTTTTGAGTTTATTGCAAACAGACTGACAGACGACTTTGTTATGTAAGCAAAGAATGAGATTTATCATAAAATTTTATCAGCTAAAAACAGTTTGTGTTAGTAAAAATATAACATTTTTATTGTTTAGTATACAAATCTTATCCGGAAGTAATTCTCTCTATCTCATTTGAGCACTTTCCCGGTGGCTTCGGCAGCCATTGAACATCGGAGCCCAAAGTCCGCGCTTATTCGAAAATAATTATCCATGATCTTTTCCTCGGTAAATACAAATAAATGATTATTTAACTTTCCAAACTTTCTTATTTTAGGTACATAAATAAACCTGTTCGAACAAATTACAGTTGGATTAAAAATTCTAAGACAATTTACGTAAATTTCCTTCTACTTTAGATGCTGAATAAAAAAGAATCTTTCCAACACTTCAACTACTAATTGAGTAAAAACGCTTGTAGAAAAGATAATTGTTTTATCTTTTGTTTCAAAAGATCGTCTTAAGGCGCTACTAGCCGCACACTGGCTTCACACAATCACATTTTTATCAGTTTTTTTTTTATTTCTTAACGGAAAATAAGAGTCAGCAAGTTATAGATGAGCGACAAAATGCTGCACGACGCCATGGGACGTTGGCGTGTTTAAGTGATTGATGCGCTCTGGCTTCGTGGCCATGTATGTGGCCATATGGGTTATGAGCAAAGGTACTAAAATGTATTAAGGCAAGACCACAATAGTAACTTGGTTAGGATGGTCGATTTGAGTTGTTTAATGAATCGACGACCAATTTATAAAATACATAAATTATTATTACGTCGCTATATTCGCTAGTAGTAGTGGATTAACGCCTTTAAGATAAAAATACAACGTGTTGAAGATTCGTTTTCAATTCGCCAGCCGCATTCGATTTCAATTTCTGGATAATCGAGATCTTGCTCAATTGAACACTCGATTACTCGTTTACGAGGACACCCTCACTGTTTGAGTTTGCAGAGTTTGATTGGGTTTGCATTGCTGAGAATATTATCACCGAATAAAATTACTGTTAAAGGATTGTATTTAAAGCTTTTTGGTATAAGTTATCAACAGACATTTAAACGTCCCCACTTCTGGGGCGCTGGTCTTGCTTACGGATGGATAAGGGGTACGGGCCAGGACCGACCATGCGGGTCCATTGCGGATTGGGGAGTGTCTACGACAGCAAATACAACCGGTGTCCTTCCAAGGCACGTAGCTTAAAATATTACATTTTTGGTCACCCATCCAATGATCGATCATTGTGAGACTGTCTTAACTACCACTATCACAGATCGAGCGCTACGCTATTGAGATTATTTCAGTATTAACTTAGTTTTCATGTACCTATTTCTTTCATTTTAGCAATCCAGTTTCATTTAGCAGTCCCAAACAGTCATGTGAAATGAATCTATAAGTTGGGTTTGCGCCCGGCTTTTTGTGAAGGACCTGGGAACATATTCGGATTAAACCCGTCTGTGGTCTACCATGTTTGTCTAGGAGCGAAATGAAAATATAAAAGGCGGAAAGGCTATAAACTGAAGATTCTTCTCATGGGCTAGGAACCTGTCACTGTTTAATATCAATACCATCATACGGCTTTATGTGATCTTCAAGTTTCGCAACTCTTCGCTCTCTCTACTCTAAAAGGGAATAAACTTTATCAAATTATTTATTTTGATGGGTAAAAAATAACATCAACACTAAAATAGTAGCATGTGCTGAACCGAAACCGCACTCGTAATTCTTAATAGGATGATTCTCGTTAAAAATGACATCATTTTTATTCATAACAACCTCTCTGCCGTAGCTTTTATGGTTGTAGTCAGGTTGAAGAGCCCTCCATATTCTAGTGGACCCGAGTTGAAAACTTGTCTAATTAAACCGGCTAAATATCCGAAAGTAGGATTTTTAATAAAATGGCCTTCTATAATTACTCTAGTTCTTTAATCGACCTAGATTTTCAAATGACTTCTTTTTTCAAATCCTCCTGATTGAATGTAGATTCATTTTATTTTTAAAATGGAATGTCTGAATGTCTATTCAATTCTATGGTTTTTTTTTCGAACTGACAACATACGCACTGACTTCGTAATTTCACATTTATATTTTAACTACAAGTAACAGTAATTTAATTCTAGAGTTCCCTTAAATAAAGTCGTCTAAAGTCTAAAATGGAGCAGTATTAAAAAGTGGAGCGTTCTAATTCAAACAACTTTAACATAGGTAAGTAGTTTTCCTGGTTCAGTCCGAAATCCGTTGAATTGTTAATTATACCTTACAAATTTTCCAACATCGAAGTCGGAATTGTATAAGAACATAGAAGTGAAAATATCAATTATTTGCAAAAACATGAGTTTACTATATTTACAATGTGGTGCTTTCACCGTTTAACCGGGTATATAAATAGATAGGCCTTAAAGCATATGGACGTAGGCAGTCTACCTGTAACCGAAGGTCACTGAGTAAAGATCATTTTATAATCAAGATGAAATTTTATAAATTCGCAATCTGTTGCCCACATTCTCAATCCATGATACTGATCAACTTTTCGTATGCAACCTCGAAATTACATTACTAAATAGAAAATTATAATTATTTAAACCTCGGCCTTGATATTTAGATACGACTGTGACATTTTAGCAGCTACCATTTCTAGATGTAGATACTGTATTATTCCTATTTCTGTGTTTTTCACTTAGGACTCCTCTGAACGGTATTATCTAATCTTACTGTAATGTTTATATCACAAAGATAAAGAAAAATAATTCTCAATATAATTTCATCACCAGACTATCGATATAAAATATAGTAAGTCTTTAACTTTGAACCAAAATTTGGTGAACCGTCTCTAAATAATATGGATGATTATAGTATTTTTTGAGACGTGTCTAGTCCTTCTTGCATCTATAAAAATGTCAAATAGAGAATTGCACCTATGTATGTCGATATATTTTCTGAATTTCTTGACTTAATTCACATCGACGACTCTGACCGCAAAGCTGGCGTCAGCGTTCCGTCGCATCGCCTCGCACCGCATCGCATTCTCGACCTGTTAAGTCAGGTATAATTTACTTATACCCTACAAAACATTCCAAGTTTTATTCCTCGTTGTGAGGCCTCGAAGCCACCGGTTGCGACAAAATAAATTTATACATTTTGATTATTCGATTGTGATTTTACAATCGACTCTGTGACATCAACCCGCTTTAGGAACGGCTCAAAGTTTTGTTATAATTTTAGTAGTTCGATCTGTGATCCAAAGATCAATGTAAGAAATAAGTTAAAATGAACAAGTTTGAGTATTATCGATACTCAAAAGCCCACACTATTCATTAGTATCGCCAATGGACACTGTCACGAAACAGGCACATCAAACCAGAACCGTCGACAAATATTTGTAATTAGTGTAAATATCTACTAAGAAAATGAATCCAAGACCTTCCAATAGCGGACGGGCGTGGTGACCCCTACACCTGGGAGATCTAGTAAAATTATAAATTATAATTTACAATTTGTCCGTACGTTGAAACATTAATAACCAAACATTTACCCAACAAAAAACTGATTTATTGAGTTACAAACATTCGCATCGTCATCACTATTAAGGTATTTTTGTATAGATATATTGTTTACATGTTAGGGGTACATACATTATTCAGTGTTATAAATCGATTTTCTTTGAAGTATTTCCTATTCAATTACTTACAACGCCACAAACTTATCATTAGCTACTTACAATATGTCGCTTAAGGATATTTCCAAAGCAATTTATAGGTTATAACCTATAAATTGCTAAAATTTTGTCAAAGTTTTCGTCACAATAGCATTTTTTCATCAATAATATAAAAAGTGGGTTGCATTGTCAACTTTGACGTTAACTTTAACTTGCATAGAAAACCCCAAAGTACGCCATTTTGTCTAAATCTAAACGTAGCGGCATTCTTGTCAATGGAGAAATTTTCATTTTAGTCTGTTTACAGATTTTATATCCCTAAAAAGCACGACATGAACTTAATTCTTAAATTCATTAATTATACGCATTTTTTTAATAATCTTCAAGTTTTTACTGTTACCAGATATCAGATTTTGTTCAAATCGCATCTGACGGCATCTGACATTTACGTAGACGTAGATGTAGACCGCGAGTAGTCGCATTAGTATCACTACATAGCATAAAACAAAGTCGCATCTCGCTGTCTGTCCCTACTTATGCTTAGATCTTTAAAACTACGTATCGAATTTTAATGCAGGTTTATTTAATAGATAGTGTGGTTCTTGAAGAAGGTTTATATACATAAAATTATGGTCTTACAGGACGGGACGCCAGTACATACTAAACTAAAACGGTCAACCAGTGTGCAGGTTTCCTCACGATATTTTCCTTCAATGCAATCTCCAGTTTCATCATCCTGACCTAGACTGAAAGATATTGTACCAGCGATAAGGCAGCCTATTATAATTCTTTCTAGTTGATCTATTGTTTAAATTGTATTTATTATCTTATTTTTGGTGTAGCATGGTTATTTACATAATCAAATTTAAGAGCAAGGCTTCTAGGACTTTCTTCCTTGTTGCCCTTTCCAGTGCTCGTTGTTTAACCTTTTGATATGACACTACACCTGTGTGTGAGGCACCTACTTAATAAATATTTCTCGACTCTAACAACATGATTATTTCGTCTCAAAATCCTTCAAAACATCAAGCACTCTAAAGCTGGTTTTATCCAAAAAGAGTCAGCTTAATCGCTTCGCGTTTCCTTAACACACAAGTTGAACATTAATGATATTCAGGGATCAACAGCCGCCCGTGACTGATACATTAGTTGAGCGGATTATCCTGGGATAACTATAATAGTTTTAACCACAGATTTATAGAACGCTTTAGAACGCTTTAACTGATAACATTCTAACTAAATAAATAAGAAATATAATTAAAGTATAGATAAAAAAAAGAAAAAAACATTTTCAACACACTGTAAATTTTAATCCACTTGTGTTTTTATTATTTACGCGATTAGTTGATTTTAGTTAATTGTTAAAAAATAATGTGTTAACATTTTAAACGTACTGAAAAACCTCGATGGTATACGCGCGTATACTTATTAATATGTACTTGACACTACACCTGTGTGTGAGGCACCTACTTAATACATATTTCTCAACATGATTATTTCGTCTAGTTTTGAAGGATTTTCCTTCAAAACTTGTATACTTGTTGTATGTACTCTATTCCGAGTATGTACTCTGTACCTAGTATCCTGTCCTAGTAGTATCTCTGTCCTAGTATGTACTCTGTACTTGTAACTTGTAATATGTACTCGGCTTTATTATCACGCCTGTGAAAGTCAATCCTTGTATGTGATGATTTATAATAATTATAGTAAAAATATAAACTTTTATTGTTATTTTCAGGTTGTCAAGGTTGTACAAGTAAATTACCAAATACGAGGAGGAAAAAAACTCTAAATTTATAAATAATTATATTCAGTTTAAGACAACTTTTCGTAACTTTTCAAATACCTTTACCATTTATAAATAACTGAGTGTTAAACCAGTTTTGTTACCAACGTTTCCTAAGGACATTACACAAGGCCTGTCTGAGAGGCGAGACAGTTTCCATCTCGTTAACGAGGATATAGTTACTACCACAAATGGGACACGTGTTAAATTTGACGTTTCAAGTTCCTGTTACATAAGTAAGTAGGTTCTAATTTCGAAGAGCTGTCAAAATCTAAAACCTTCTTGGAAATAGGTACCTGCTTAGCCTCAGTTGCACCAGTCAACTTTGACGTTAACTTTAACCTGCGCGTCTCCGTCGATTGGATAAAATGGCGTACATTACGTTGTTCTGCGCAGTTAAAGTTAATGCCAAATTAACTGGTGCAAACTCTTAAATAATTTCTGCACTAGATAGACACATCACTCTCTAGCTAGACAAAAATAGATAAAGCGTTTACCTGAGTATAATGTTGAGTGATCCCACTTAAGTTACTAGTTTAATATTAAAAATGTATTTCGACAGCTGGCACTACTAAAAATTACTCTGCACTCTGGCTCATTCGGGGTTGTGAAGCCGCGAAAACCGGGGTGAGCGTAAAAAAATTGTAATTAGTCAATAAATTCGACACAGGGGTAAAATATAACCTGGATATATATTAATATAGGGTACATTTTATCCTGAAATTCCCACGGGACCGAAGCCCCGGAGCGCTGCTAGTGATTCTATATATTGTGTGATTCAAAGATCATTATTTGGTCCCCTAATAGGGGACTATAATGTTTGTGTGATTCTATAATTGTGTAATTCAAAGATAATCCAACCAAAAATATGTTCGATCTCCTATTTATTTTTTGATTATGCTAAAATTGTGAATTTACTTACTAGACTTTGGACTGCCAAAATGAATAATAATATAAATATAACTTTTAAGATATACTTACCACGGCAATATGATTAATGGAGACTATTTGATCGATCGCAACCACAATTAGTGAAATTACTATTTCTCTGCCGTTTTCTCTCGAAGCCGTGGGCTAAAGATAGGTGCAGGTATTAGGAAGAAAACCTAATTTAAGAATTTAATATTGTTATGCCGGCTCCATACTGTCGTCGAACCCTTTGCCAAATTTTGGCGTTCGGTATACATTGCTAGTTTTGCTATAAATAAAAGCACTCATTCCAACTTCACTTCGGAATATATCTGAATTGGGGAATGTTCACTTCGGCATGTTCACTTCGCAATGTTCACTTCGGCATGTATCTGAATTGGGGAACAAATACGGGCGAAGCCGCGCGTAAAAACTAGTCGGCAATAAATGGTTAACCTGACTAGACACATTTCTAAATTTTAAATATAATATATTTAAAATTGTCGAATCATTTTTGACACATTTCCAAATTTAAAACCAAAAGGTAACTATTATCATAATGGTCGATCGCAAGTCAATCCACTTGGCGTGAATTTTGAATTATTTCCACTCCGGAGCTAAAATTATGCAAAGACCTGCAAAGTTGCGTTGTTTCATGTCCGGTTGTGCTTTTAGTTTTTACAATTCTCCAAAGACTTTACCGAACAAATAACGACTTTTAAGACTATTCATGGTTCTGCATTTTAAAGCAATGTACCTACTATGCATTGTCGCTCTGATCAGAAAAAAACCCTGTCAATTCAACTTTGTGTTTGAATTTTTAAACGATTTTTCAGAATATTTTATAGGTATTATTTTTTGGAGATTTACTATGGAAATTTATTCAAACATTTGAGAGGCAGTTTTAATGATCAGGAGAACTATTTATAAAATGTCTAATAATAAAGGAGATTAATGTTCATTCATAATTTTCTAAAATAAATTTGATTGAAATAAATAGGTATTATAATAAATAAAATCATGGTTCAATTGAACGAAAAGTTAATTGTATTTAATTTAAAATATGAATTATTTTCAATTAACAATTAATAACTCGTCCATTACCAAGTAAAGTGGTTACCCCAAATCTTGTACGTCACGAATTAGGTTGAAAACTCCATCAAAATGCAAAGGTCAATTAGAAAGCCGCGAGATCGCTTTGATCTCGACAAAGACCTTCCGGACTGGTCGGCTTCTTTAATATTCGTCGGACGCCGATTATTCCGTCTACTGAACCCGCTGAAACTGGACCCACGGGACTAGTTGTCAGAATTAAATTTATTTTTTTATCGTAAAAGGAAACTTAGCAATTGAACAAAATTAAAAATATAGTTATGCAATGGTATGACTTATCTCAGGAAGGAATCTCTTCTAGTCAACCAGTAGCAATATATTGAGAGGATATACTTCTACCATAAATAGGTAGTATAATATTATATGTATACTATACATATCTACAAATCTAAAATTTCATCACTTTTTCAATAAATGCTTTGACCTTCACTATTTCTTAACCTATGGAGATAAATGTCCTCTATATAGAGAAATAAACAAAATAAGTGATTAATTGACTGACTATATTTTTAACAATATTTTGTTATAATCGACTGGCGACACCGCAAAATAAAGTTTTGGAGAAAAAATATTTGATATTGTCATGTTATAGTGTAAATATTTTCCAATTTGAGAGTGGGGTGAGTCGATGAACAAAACATTTAGAAAAATTCCATATCCATCAATTAGTCCCACCAGATTTTGCGAGTCCAGTCAACAGAATACTTCTTCTTTAATATTCGTCGGACGCCAAACAGATTATCCACTCTTATTCGCTTTAGCATTTTTAATGAGGCGTTTTAAAATGTCTATTCTGCGTATATAACTGTTCTCTGTTCATTTTGCTTTGTTAATTCCTAATTACAGTTATTAAAAATTACCTGTTGTTTAGCGTTATTGTCAGATATAATTTGGGTGTCTGATTAATACTACTACTTTTGATTGCTTTGTGAAGATACAATTTATTTAACCTATTTTGAAATTACAGGGACTCAGCCAGTTAAGAATAATAATAAAAACACCATTTACATCATTACATTTATACTTTTTCAAGAAAAGTGACTGAACTCGGCTGCACACTTCATATTCTTATTAAGGAACTTAAAGTAAACATCGGTAATGTTCTTTAACTATTGCGTAGTTAATTGCTTTATGAAAGAACAATCCCTAATGAAAGCAGCAGTGTATGTGTATGTATTTAAATTTGTGTGGTATTTGAAGCTTTGGTGGAGGCTTGTGCGGCACGCCTCCCGACGGTGAGGCACCGCGGCACTGGTTCCTAGAACTCATGGTAATAGTTTCCGCGAGTTCGATGCACGCTATGTTATGACTTGTTTAAAAAAAATTACATATTTTGTAAGAAGATCAAAAAATTATGAATTTATATATATTGAACGGATCTTTTTTTGTTTGGTCTTAAGGCAGATAATTCTTTATGGCAAAAAATTCGTACAACAAAGTTTCAATAATCAAATTAAACAAAAATTTTGCTAGCCGTGTGTAATATAATAATATTACACACGGCTAGCAAAATTTTCGTGGCGTGTTATTCCGCCCTAAACTAAGACCACTCCATTCGTAGATGTCGTATGAGGTAAATAAAGGACACATAGCCTTTGCAACTAATAGGCAACAAAAGCATCCCCAAGAAGGTTTGATATCAGGCAGATTTATTTTAGGATGAAAGACTCATAAAATTAGCAAAAGTCAATCAAATCCAGATGCTGTTTACATTAAACAACGTTCAAAATAGTGTTGACTGGCTCATAAATCATGGCGGAATGGCGGATGATTCAGGAACACCATTTTGCAAAAGGAAATTAACACAATCAGCTAAACGATATGCACATACATCAAGTGTTTATTGTAAATGTCGGGTGAATTTACTTACTGAATAATAATTTTAATTAAATAATCACTACATTAATCGAAATTTATCAAATGTTTTCATTTTAGGTGATTTTTGGTATGGAGATGGAGAACTGGAAGCTAAGCCAATTTTTTTGGAACGGCACGCAATTTGTTATATAAAAAACCAAGACAAATACATTTTGCCGTGGACAAAGTAGAAAAGGACAAAGGACTCCGACACTCAACGGCTGAGGACCGGGAAAACGCTTAGAATGAGAGAGATAATAAATAACAAAAACAAACACAGTGACTGTTAGTATTCTCTACCGAGTGCGGAGCATAACAACGTTTTGTATCTACACAAATAACACGTTATTCCACGTGTGATCTTGTAGCTATTAAATATTAAAGGCGTTTCCCCACGAACAATCATGTTATGTATTATTCAACGGGAATTGGACCCAATTGATCTTAATTCTTGTAGAATAAGATTTGTTGGGATCTATCAATAGATTAATGGCGGGACTAACGCTTTTAGGAAGACACGTTTAAAATTGAGTGTTATTGTCACACCATGGTCAATATTTACTTGAATAAATAAAAGTAACTTTGTTTTTCTGGTAATTTATGTCCCAACTGCTTTGCTCAAAAATAGCTCCTATCTGACTTCTTCTGCGCATCTCTATATCTGGCCTTTTTATTTTTCAAAAATATTTTCAAATATATACTTTTCCTGTTCTCTCTCATTTGAGCATTTTACCGTTTCTTTACTCTGCCTCAGAGTTTCTTAGCCCAGAGTCTACTTTCCTATTTTTTTCCTACTCTTTGAACGGTCTTCGGTGTATTTAGTTGTTAGACCATTGACATGGATATCATACTTGACGACGTCAAACCTTCTTGGAAAGAAGGGGCAAACCCCTTCTCCCTGTAGAATAAATATAAATACTAAGTACCCCATTATCTATATGGAAGATGTCTCGTATCACGTAACATATGTTGCAGGAACGTTTGAAATATAAATTGTTTTAATTCATCTTTAAACTTTCTTATTCTAATCTGATCTGTTTCTTTCCTAGTCTAATCATATCTGATATTTGGTATCCAAGTTTCCAGTATTCCAGATATTTTAGCTGTGAGTACAGTCGGCCACATAAAATATTAAGAACGATGCATCTTAATTCTTTGGTAATAGCGGTAGAATTGCACGCATTTGAGTAGGTTGACGGGTGACTGAGGTCTGTATCTAGTATAAATCATTACCATAAATGGAGGAAGCAACCGCCCCGTCAGTCTCATATGTGATCGAGCTAATCTCAAGATTAGCTCGATCAAGTCCGACGATATTAATGTGCCATAACATAGGCAGTATGCAACCTACAATCTTTAGTCTGAAGTGAATAATTGCCTGTGACGTCTGTAATTTTTTGATAAATGACAACACTAAAGAAATTGCGGCGTCACATCCGTAAATGCAACAAAAAATAGGCTCCCTAATGTCTTAAATTCAGTATTAACTGGTTTAAACAATAATATTTAATCGTAAAACTGTATCTATATCACTATTTAGTTGGTGGCCTGCAGTTGAATCATACCAATTACCATTTGTAATAGAAATCTGCATTCATGTCTGCTTCTGCGGTTGAATTGCATCTTAAGCTTAAGCTCAGTGGTGATGAGCGTGACAACAATTGTATCTGATATAAATTAATAAATACTTACCTACCTAATACGCTTTTATAGTTTACACGTCATTCATTCATATAGAGTGTGTTATTAACTGCTAAGCTAACACTGGTGTCAAATTTTATTAAAGTCGCTTAAAGGCAGTCTGACATAACTCTTAGGATACCCACCTGTCTACCACCATCAAGTGGCAAAAATCGCATGCATACAAATTTAAATTTACATGTTAATTTTTCAAGAAATAATTTTGTAAGAATGATCTAAACTATATTTTTTTGTTACAAGTGGTTTGCTAATATAAGACTTCGTCTTCGTCATTATTTTTCTAAAATAAATTACTTAAAATGATATTTATTAACTTTCCATGATTATAAATTTGTTTCTCTGTACAAAGTGACAAGAATATCAGTTATGATATATTCCCAAAAAAACATTTTAAGTGTTGCTTATTTTTTCAGCGTTATGTCGATCGAAGACTATCATTATCAATATACTTTGTTTACATGTTGTTCTAGTGCTTTAATGTGCCTTGATAACATCGCAACAATCTTCCCTAGATCAAAGGATAGAAGAAGAAAGAAAGAAGATTCCCTAAAACAAAGATCTAAGTTCAATTTATACAACAACGAACAAGCATTGACTATATTTCAGGAGACAGACTTTAAAATACATATATCTATATAACCTCACATGCCATCCGTATTCAGATATGAAATTAGAATTTCGCAACGAATTTCGCAAGTCGGCGCAGCGTGAAATTGTATCTAGCAGCGGGCGACAAGCTGACGCAGGAATACTTCACTGTACAGATGTCATAAGCCCAGAATTTTCTCCTACGATGATTTTATGTAATTTAAATTTTAATTATTTATTTTTGCACACAGATGCGACATCCCTATGCAGAGACAGAGGAACGACACGGCTGACAAAATCGTGCGGTCGACCATACTAGTCGCGCGACGCTGTCAAAGCACGAAAAGAGAGAAGCTGACATTGAGATGCGTGGGCCCATTGTACAATATTAGATTTTTGGTCTAACTTGGGACTTATGTAGTAGCAAAGGTTATTTCGCTTACAAATAAAAGGAATTGATAAAAATATGACAGTGGCATAACGCCTTTACATATATTAATGCTGGATTTGTTCCTAAGTCAGCTCTTATAATATCCATGGGAGTAGGTATATAGAGTGTGATGGAACCACACGTCATATTTCGATATTCTCTACTAATTACAATGTTTAGCAGTAAAAATAAGTAAAATTGAAAACATGCAGTTAGCAGAGTGCAAAGAAAAGCCAAAGAGCAGATACAAAGTGATTTTGTAAGTGGAAACGAAATCTTTCTGCGATGTAATGTGAACATCGCGTGACGGCTGTAGCGTAGTGGAGCATGCACCGTCAATGTAGATTAAAGAAAGGACAGAAGTGGCACTTTATAATTAAAAATAAAAGATGCTCAAACGCTGTTTATTATAGGTTATTAAATTGATATCAGAATGATTGATATCTCATGTTGTGAAATGATTTATCCCGCCTTAGTACGCAATTAGTACTGTTATTTATCCAATGAGTACTGGTATTTTTCCAAGAACGTTATGTAACGAGTATATATTTATTTGATGTACTTTCACAAAATTATACATATTATTCTTATTTCAAATAATCTTAACATAAATTGAATTTCAAAAGTTGCTATATTTGTCAATTATATCTCATATTTTAAGCAAAATCACGGGAAATGTTTATGAAATATTAAAGAAAACTGGTAAAAATAAAATTCCACAAAACCTAGGAGGCGATGACTTTTACAAGTCATTTTATAAAAAGAAATAAAAAAATTTCAAAATTATTTACCCAAGTACAATAATTAACAACATATCAACCTTCCCCAATTCATTGCAAATTCGTCTCTATCATAGCCGCATAGAGATCTCTGTAGTGTAACTAGACTAGCAACTGAAAATACATAAAAATCGATGCACACATAATAAGCTCTGAATGTCAATCACTCCCACAATTACGAACCCAAGCATGAGATCTCGTTAAATTTGACAACCAAAAATATTATTTCTAACTTTTTACACTGCACCACTCTGTATGAGATGGTTAAATTGACATTATAAATAGTCTATTGCAGTAGTATAATGTGAATAAATAATTAATTACCTTAAAATATTCCATAGTAATTGAACACATGGATGAAACAGACTAAGTACGAAAGAAACGAGAGATTTTCCCAGCAGAGCATGATATAGCTGTTTAAAAAAAGAAAATGACACTATTTCTATAGTGCTGACAAAAGGTATACTTTATTCTTCTATGACCTACTTCATTTTGTGCCTAGAACAACGGGGTAATGAAACCTAAAGTAGTACCAATGTTCTATGCGATAACTTCAAATAGCTGGTTTTCTGCGACTTCGTCAGTACCAATGTTAGTTCGAATTTTTCGCGTTAATTTTTACTAACTAAAGTTTGTACACAGAATGTACTATTAGTAGTAGTACTACCAGTACTAGTGTAAAATCGGTTCAGCAGTTTAGTTGATACGACGCCACGGATAGGTTTTCTGTAAAAGTCACATTTTTTTTTATAATATAGATAATTTTATTGGAAGAACAAACGTTATTGTTTGGAGTCTTCTTTCCAGTCGTTCCTTGTTGATGTAACACAACCTCACTCGGTTGTGAATGAAAATGAACCTGTGTTCATTTTCCTTGTATTAGGTACCTACTTGCTTATTTCCTAGCAAAAATCTATTAGCAATTCATGGTAGAAAGGAAGACAAAAAGATAAACAATGATTTCTTTACGTGTATTGTGACGGGCGAAACTTCTGAGAACGGCCAGGTGAGCACATAAGAGTAAGTAAATCCGGAATGGAATTAGGGTTGCCAAACACTAATTTGTGGCTCAATTTAGGGGTGTTTATGTCACGACATGAAAGGGGTGCGGCAGTATACTAATTCATTTCGTTAATTAGTCAGGAATAACAGCTGATTCTGTAATAAATTTATTTTATAATGATCATGTAAATAAAGTTATATTTTTTTAGTGTGGATAAAAAATGGTGCAGTGGTTAGTGGCCTTTGATAGTGGCGGTTAAGACACTCTCCGAATGGTCGGTCGTTGGATGGGTGACCGGAATTATCTTGAGGTGACTGCAAATACAACGGGAACCAGCAAAGGTAGTATTTGCAGTCGTTAAAACTCGCCAATTCGTAATGGGCCCGCATGGTGGTGGGTCATGGCCCAAATCTTTATCAATCCGTACAGAAGGCCAGTACCCCACCAGTGGGGAAGTTTAAATGACTTTTGATGATTGATTGATAAAAAAATATGTAAGATATATGTATATATATATTTATTTATGCATGATTGACTGTTAGATAATGCTTTTAGCATTAAATACATCTAATTTTCCTTGTATTTGCTGCTGTATTTTGCTGATTGTATTTTGTATAGTAAAATATATGTAATATTAAAATGACAGCCTTTTTTTAATCAATAGAAACAACTAAACACTAGCTGATACATTATATCAGTTTATTATACTCACTTTATTGTAATGTAAGAAAAACTATTTTGCTGCTAATATTTTTTTCAGTCATTTCAATATTTTTGTGAATATCAATCGGTGGTATCGGTAATCGGTATATCTATCGGTAGTAAACCTAAAACTAACATTTTTTTTCTAAATTGAATGTGAATTTTACCCATTAAATTAGTAGGTACCCCGTACGAAGTACTTATTAAATCCATGATTTTACCAACAAGTATATTTTCTTTTATTGCGTGTGGCAACCCTGTCTGTCGCTTACGGGCCGATGTTGCCAGGTGCGGATAGCACAAAGTAAACCTACGATGCCTCCTGTTGACAAATCTGTGCTTACTTTATTACAAAGCTGTCAAGATATATAAATAATGCCATGCCAGATTTATTCGGATAAAATATTTTTCTTACCAAAATTTGATTTATTCCCAATGGTAAATTCCATAAATCATATCGCTTATTTTCCCCGGAATTTCTTCATAGTATTTACATAAATTATAAAATCAAAAAGCATTTCATCTGTTGTGTTGCAAATACAAATTCAAACTTCATATCTTCCTACCTATTCGAATTCCCCGTTGAATCACTTCGGATACAAATATGAAATGAGAATTCCGAGAATCCCGATAGCCTTTTTACTGCTAATTCCAAAGATTAGCACATTTCATATTAGTAAATAATTAAAAATAAAATACATATATTATCAACTGTTATTACTGCCTTTCAATTTCTTATATTTTAGGACACACATCAAAATGCGTAATAATATTATCGATATAATTGCATAAAAACTACTCGTTTAACAAAAATAGAATGGAAAGGATTCCCACTTAAAAATCCTATAACAATATATTGTCATCAGAATTAAATACACTTGTTTTAAAAAGCTTTGTGTCGTTTGTAAAATACTGGTTGGATGAAACTCTTCGTTACGAACGTCGCTACGAGCTACGAGTGCACACGTACCGTAGTAATGTTACGAAACCGGTGTAGCATTACGAATGAATACAGTAATTTGTTTATACATTTAGAAAAATATTGTTTTTATGCAGTTTACATGAATTTTGTGTTGCTCAAATGTGATCTAATAATTTTTTTTTCCTAATATAATATTTGTAAATTAACGCAATATTATTTTTCACCTCACACGGTTTTTATTATACTTATGAAGCTTCCTTTATAAAATTTCAAAAGAAATGAAATTGAAATACGTTTCTTTAAGAATTAAAGCCAGAAAGACAAAGAGAGAATTCAAACTTTTAAGTGATTTGATAAAAACTAAATTACAATTCCCAAGTAAATGATAGATCTCTCTCTTTTTACTAAATTTTGAAGTAAATCCACTAGC
The DNA here is from genome assembly GCF_027563975.2 of Plodia interpunctella. NCBI lineage: Eukaryota > Metazoa > Arthropoda > Insecta > Lepidoptera > Pyralidae > Plodia > Plodia interpunctella. The sequence goes on along the minus strand of NC_071300.1, from coordinate 3,218,974 downwards.
ATTTAGGACTAAGACCACAACTAAAAAGAGCTTGTAAAACGTTAAATAAATCACTTCGGATTCGGCGAGGATACTAATTAACTAGAATGTCCCAGAGAGCCGCAGTTACAGATGGACAGACAAGCCAATTAGACCGTGTAATTAGTCTAACCGATACATACGTTGTTGCTATTGGACTATCACTACAATCGACTATTATCGGTAAATCATTCGAATAATATTCCGAGAATCCGATACACATAGTATAAATCACTACATAGTATAAAGACAGGTCTTTACCTATGTATGCTTGCGTAGGTCGTTGAAACTACGCAACAGATTTTGATGCGGGTTCTTTTATAGATAGTATGACTCCCGCGGAAGGTTTAATCTTAGGAATTGCGTCTCAAACACAAAATAATGTCGTCTAAAATCTCATAAAGTATAAATAATGTTATTGGGAACAACAAATAAATTAATTTCAAGAGTCATTCACATAATGAGAGCGCTGTGAGATGTTCACGAAGAGGGCCAACTAATTTGGAGGAGACGGTTTAAAACTGGGCCATAGATTTATATTTATAAAATGACCATAGATGCGGTGGTGGTGTAATGGTTAAGGCACCTTCCTGTGGATCGAAAGGTTCGAATCCTACTCGTGCCACATGAGTTTGTATACCAATCTGACTCATGTGTTTTCATCGACCACCACTTGCTTCCGGTGAAGGAATTGAAACGGACGGACGGTGAAAATTATTAACTTGTGTGTGAAATGGAGAAGGCAATGGCAAACCACTCCATTAATAATGCCAAGAAAATTTCTGTGTGTGTTTAATTCCACGTAAGGACCACGACCCTCAGCCATGAGGAATACGACTATGAAGAAAATAGATAGTAAGTGCCCTAGAATACTGCCACTCCATATCCTCCCGTAGACGTCGTAAGAGGCGATTACACACTTATACACACTTACACTTAGTTGAGACAGATAAAAGGCAACTATAGCATTCCTAATTAAAAATGATAACAGCCAAATCTTCAAAAGTAAGGTTACGTTTTACGCTAACCCTAGGCTTCGCGGCATCGCAGCCCCGAACACAACCGGGACTATGCGAAGATGAGAGAAATAAAGACAGAAGTAAAATTTTCAAAATCTCGGCTACTTTATATGCCCTGCTAGATAAGATTTATAATTAAGGAAAAATATTAGCCTTGTTAAAGTTTCTTTAAATAAAATCTGCACCAGTAATAGTTCTTTTCACTGACCAAAACCTCTGTCAAAGTCTCCATCTGCAAGTTTTACCTCTATGGAGTGGGCATAATAAAAGTTGATGGGACCGCTCTGTTCATGATTCCTGGCGACGGGCGCTCATTTTCCGGGACTCGTTTTTGCCATGTTAATTAGCATTTTGGTACTAAATACGAATAATTTGGACGACAAGATAGAACAGGTAGGTTCGCCTTTTATTCCGACTAATTGGCGCGCTGTCAACTGTTTGTTTCATTTTTAGGAATCTTTACTTGTTTTAAATAAAAATTCTTAGAGCCTGTTTCACAACTTTTTGATAAATTTATATTGTAAGCTGTTATATAAATCTACCTAATGTGATTAGCCCGTCAGCTTTGTCCTAATAAAAGAGAAATATAGACTATCCGATACTTGATCTGCATGCGATGAAACAGGCTTAAATAAAATAAAATAAATATTTTAATAATTCAGCTTCATCAAATAAATTCTCCAATATGTTCGTAACAATTTATTGTTCATTAGTGTCGCAAAAATACAACAACAGTTTTTTCAACGTGTTTTATCCAAAACAGACGCGTAATTTGAAACACAATTCGCAGACATGACTATTTTACACCTATACTTCCCACACAAATGTACACAAATCTCTCTTATTAGAGACATATTACTTTTTCTTTAAGAAATAAGATATGAACATAATAATACTTAAGTTGATATTACCAAAAACATTTTCCTAAATGAAAATCCTTACATATTATAAAAAGAAGTATCCATGTAAAAGGAACGCGATAAACTCAAAAACGACCGGATTTTATACGGTTTTCACCAATAGATAGTATGATTCCTGAAGAAGGTTTACCTGTACAATTTATTATGGTTGTACACGAATGTGGCCGGTGCGAACTGCTAGTTGAGAAAAAAAATCAGTAAATATTACAATCAAGAAATAAAAAGTCATCAAATTATAAAATGCATGTTTGCACTGTCACAGTATAATAATGGAAAGTTATTTTAAGGCATTGTTCATTACAAATTAGTTTTCACTAATAGTGACAGTGAAATATGTATTTATAGATATTCAAATACTGTAATATGCACGTTGTCAAGCATAAATGGGATAGAAGCCACTGAAAACAAATTGAATTTGTGAGTAAATCATGTCAATGGAATTGTCACGTGACATAGCAACTCTGTAGTAGGAAATTAAACGCTTTGTATTGGACATTTCGCGATATTTATTGGCATCCATGCAGTACAGGAACTACATATAGGGCACGTTAGCGAAAATATGCTTGACACTAATTGAAAAATTCTACCTTTTCCTACTTTTTCCTCTATATTTTAGAGTTACTAAACGACATACTAAAACACGGTCTTGAATATTTGTAGATATAGTATGCAATACTATATTTCCTCTTCTAGCAATTTCCCAAAAGGTTGCCTGGAAAAAACTGCTTACAGCGATAAGGTCACCTTTTGCACAGTGTATCTCATTCATTATGATAAGTTATGTGAAATAAAGTATTGAAACGGTGGTGGTGTAATTGTTAAGGCAAGCCTGTGAACCGAAAGATCTAAAGTTCGAATCCTCGTCGTGCCACATGATTTTATATACCAATCTGACTCGTGTATAGTAGTTTTCCGATGAAAACTACTATACACGAGGTGTATGTGGTGGTCGATACCACCACATACTTCCGGTGAAAGGAAATATCGTGAGGAAACCTGGAATTTAGTTGATAATCAATGCGTTACATAACCTTCAAAAAAAGGAAGTACATGTTTAATCACATCTGTTATCCCATGTCTGGAAGGTATTATCGGGATTACCGCCCGCATACTCTCCTTTGACATATTCGAATACATCAGTAATGACCGCTGTTCTAAGTATTTTCTGTTTTATTTTTGCCGTCAGTGGTAAACCATACCATTATCCGATTCTTTGCAACATTGTTTCAAACGATAGTAGTCGTTAAAGTATATTTTATATTTAGGTACGGAATAATAAATTATTTTGTAAAATAATCCATTTATTAATAACTCAAAACAGTTATTAAACGCGCACGTACCTTTTATTAGGTGCCATAGACGTTTCATATCCGTTTTAAGTAATTAATAATGAAACACGAAAATCTAGAATTAGTTAAATCCATTTATTATTTTTAAAGGTCATAGCAAATGGCCCACGATTGATGCCCGGAGTCTTCCATACTTGATAAGCTTTCATGGAATACTAGCTTTCTCCCACGGGAGAAGTTATTTTTTCCGAGATGAAATGTAGATACTCTATGTCCTTCTCCATACTTCAAACTACATGTATGCAAAATTTCAAGAAGATTGCTCGAGTAAATATAGCGTGAAGAGGCAACAAACAAATAAACTAACTTCCGCATTTATAACATTAGTAGGATAGGATTAGGATTTATGAAATGGAATATGGAATAATGCAAAATGGACTTATATTTTTTAAATTTCATTTTATTTGAACTGATATAAACGACATACAATACCATAATATTTGATTAACCACTACTGACCAAATTGAACATTTGGTCACTGGTTATTCGAATGTCATGAATTTTATCTACGTACATCTATAATAATTTATTAAATTTATGTATGCGTTACTCATATCAATAATATTTGGGTTGATGTCATATTATAAAAATTCTAAATCGTTACTTTCAAAACAACAGCAGCGAGTGTTACAATGGATTTCATATGAAGCGATTAAGGGATAACTGTAGCCTTGATAGTTGATACTTAACAACAAAATTCTCATAGAATGTTGCGTCACGCGGTCTAAGCGGCCGGTCATAAAATGCTGCCAAATCTATAAACAATTTAAGGTTTATTTTCAAATCAGACCTTGGAATTTTGGGCATCATACCCGGTAACAAGCTGATATGAGAATATATAGTAATCCTATTATTATAAATACCAATATTATAAATACAAAAGTCTGTCTCTCTATCTGTCTGTTTCGCTTTCGGCTAAACCGCTGGACCGATTTTGATAATATTTGCTAGCGTATAGTTAAAGCCCTCCGTTCAAACAAAGCTTCCTTTTTTCAAGAATCAACCCCCAAAGGACTACAACGAGGGGTGAACATGCTGTCACAAGTAATTATTCTACGCTGAAGAAGTTGCGGGTAAACAGCTAGTAATAAATAAAAATAAATAAGTTATTTTCTCAGCTCGATTAATTACAGTTTCTCTTTGAAACTAAGCTACATTAAGTAATTTAGAATAATTTCGAGGGAATTATGTGTAAGCTACATTATGTGTTTTATCATAATGTAGCTATTTTAAACATAATGAATATTTAAACCACATGGATCAGATAATCCTGACAAAACATCGTGGTATTGTATCCGACCGCTTTATAATTGTATTCGGATTAGCGAGTTAACACGACCATCGTCACGTAATTTAAAACTAATTAAGAAAGGAAAATGCTCGCTCTAAATGTTCACTTTCAGAGAAAATGGACTTTGCAAATATTCGCCAAAGAATGAAGTGACTCGAGGCGTTTAACTTTTGTATTCAATTAAATAGAAAGCTCGAGAAATAAAAGGTGGGTATAGTATTATCGCTAATATTAATGATCATTCGTTTGCTTGTTTTAGACCATTTTCCTTTAATATTTTTATCAATAATTAGATTTGCGGTTGAAATTAGTATAAGTATGATTTCAGTTTTATTTTATGTTTAGAATCTAATTGCCGCGTCGTCGGATATTTACATTCATCATTTATTTCCAGTACCTATATTTGTTTAGAGCTTAAAATTTTTGAAAACGAAAAAAATATATTATTTAAATTAGATCTAAAAATATAATTAATAAACAGTATTAGAATCCCGACATTCTTGATTCATATCTTTAGGTGATCGTAAATTCTAAACATGTAAATTGCAAATCAATATTAAATTATATAATATGTGTTTATTTGTCCTTCTTTCACGTCAAAACGAAACATTGGATTCAGGTGATGTTTGCTATATGCAAATAAGCTTTATACCGCAAGCGAAGCTGGTAGCAGCCACAGTTAGCTGTATTCCAATACAGCTAGTTTTAAACGTAGTAAATAAATATCCTCAAATATGTTCTTAGGATACATTGAACCATCGTCAGATTACATGTAACAGAGAAAACGCTCCAAGCTTTTCCGAGATTCACATAGACTTATTTACCATTCGCTTTGTTGACTGAGGTGCAGCCTGTATTTAATATCAAACATCATAGTAAATACGGAGATGAATATCGTGTGGTTCAGAGTGCGAAGTGTGTTTGCAATTCACACATCACTATCGAATCGATTCGCAGTGAGTGAGATGCAGTTAACCAATCACAGTACGGCATAGTGAGGCTACGACCACCACATCGCAATGTGATTGGTTAGATGCGTCTCATTGTGAACCGACCCGATAGTGAGATGTAATATACATTTATAGATAAATTAGGATGTGACGTATATATTAACCATAATATAAATACGATATCCCCCATAAATTTCTGAGTCCCTAATATAAATATATCTATACTATAATTACAAAGAGGTGAGCGTTTGCGAGTATGTGAGTTTGTATGTTTAAGGCGGGTAATCTTCGAAACTACTGAACCGGTTTCAAAAATTATTAAGTCTCCTTTAGATAGATTAGATAATATTTAAGTCACCATTAGAAAGGTATATTATCCAAGATTGCTATAGGCTATATTTTATCTTAAAATTCCCACGGAAGCAAAGCCCGGGGCATCATCTAGTCTGTTAATATTCAAGTGAAGTTATTCACTACAAAACACGGTTCCAGTGACGCGCCATTTATTGCGACAAGCTCCCCATGCCGCAAACTTTGTACAAATCAGAACTTGTAAAATTGAAATAGTTTTAAACGATTCAAACTATGGCGCTTCTTAACTGAATTTATAGACAAGAAGCTCGCGTGAGCATATTTTATATTTTTCTTCCGCTTCCAGACCATAGGTCTGATTCTCGCGCGAAATAAGTTTACTTCAACAATTTTCCTTAATACTTTTAAGAAAATTTACAAACGAAATTCGAATGGTAGATACGTTCTCTCGCACCTTTGACGTTGATTTTTTTGTAAATGTGGAAACAGTGCTTCAGAAAAATTTTTATTCAACTGATGAAGTAAACTCCAATTGCATGAGATTCTGCTCCCAGTATGGAAAAATTCTGGTAACATTCGAATTGGGATTCTAAAACTATTTAATGTATCTTTTGTTAATTAAGAAAGTACTTAACACAATAATAATTAAAATTATTTTCATTACAAAACAGAGTATATTAATTTGTATTCAATATTAAATAAGCTACACATTCTTGTTGTTAATAAATCACTCACATAATTAAAATCAACAAGAGATGAGGTGGGCTTGTTAATTGTTATTTTCGCAATTAGAACTTCGGCGTTGATTAAATGTTATTCGCACGTGTTGTTAAACATACATAAAACTTTTCATGTATACTATGAAACGAATACATTTCCGAAAACGATGATGTAACAGTTTCTTTGGAACTTTAAAAAATCGATCTAGATCACAAGCATACGTCTGACGTCAATATTGCGCGTGTTGCGTAGACCGGCAAATGATGTATGGAACAAATGTCTGGCTATGCCACTCTCGCCTGGCCCTGGCAGAAGGGACAAACCCAAGAAATACTACTCTTGACGTTACATAATACTTGATGCATAAATAAGGACAGACAATTGAAAACGACTTTGATCATTATCAATATATGATTTTATATCATGTATTGAATAGTAATGCGAGGCAATAATCAAACAACTAGATATGCCGTAGATCATGCATAGTGGAAGGAAAGCGGAACTTAGGATCGGACTTTGTATAACAGGGAAGAAAGCGGAAAACAGTCAGATAGGAGAATAATGTAGAGAAAAAAGTGCAACAAAAAATGTAATAATTTATTTTATTGTAACACTGCATTGGTCGCATAAAATGTTTGAAAACCACTGCCAAAAAAAGTGTTTAAAATTTAATGAAGCGGCGTTGGCATGACAGTAAGTATGCCAATTTGCCATGTGCTAGACTTGCACTAACTACCTCGAGTTGGGTCCCGGTGGCACCCCAATTGTTTTTGCAGCCACCCCTTGGGTACAAAGTTGGCCAACAGAATGCACTAATACAGCTAAGTGAGTGATGCGGCCCATGGGACTTCATTGTTTTACAATTTGATGTTATAGGTGAAGTGTGACGTCATGATCTAAATAAATGGGCAAATTTAATCTTACAAAAAAAAATAACTTTTTATTAATACTTTTGTTAAATAAACCTCGTCTAAGAAAAAATATATCATTAGGAAGAATCACTACGAACTATTGTCCATTCATTATTCCCAAAGAGATTTGAAGGCAAACAGGTGGCCAGTCGTAAAATCACAACGAAATTATTTATCTTTCATGCCAGGCTGCTGGGCCTTATAGGCTATGAGGCGTTTGGATCCTTCGGCTGAAGGATGCAAACGCAAGTATGAGACCTTCTATTAATTCAGTCTAGCAATGACGATGCAGGTAAAATTTTGTAACTAGATATAAAATTAAACATTTTAATGAGCGTAAGTTGTTGAAACAGTAACTCGCGTTTGGTCGTTTGAAAGAATTTTGCACAAAACATTAGTCTATGAGATTTTCATCAAGACTACATTAATTAAGTGATACTATAAACGTCTCCATGCCGACCTTAATTTAATTAAAACCATTTTTTGTGAAATTAATTTATTTAAAAACAGACGGTTTTCAATAAAAAAAATCTTGTAACCACATATCTATTATATTATCGAGAACTTTACTTATTCGTTGCTTCGTACGGTCGTCGGCATCCCTAGTTGTCAGGTCATTGGCACATATATCATCCTTGACGATACCAAGCCAGCAATAGGGTTTGAGTCTACTGTCAGGGCCAGCACTATCGAGTTTCTCAAGCCATAATACTTACAATTTTTCACTTGAAAAAAAAAATGTTTGCAGGATTTTTAATTTGAGTGCGATATTCGCGAGTGTCGCCTTTTGTAGCAAAATCTTGGCTATCAATCAACGCGACACTTGACTGAAGACTTACATTTATCTTTCTAAGGGTGACGACCGTGGACGCGTGTTAACTTTTAGTTAATTTTGATTTATTTAATGTCAGGGGTATGTGAAACCCTATTTTCGAGCTACTGAGACTTATAAGTTATATTTAACAAAGCATAAGGTTGAGTTGATGTTTACGTTGTGTTACGCTATGTACCCCCAGGTTTCACTGCGTCACAGCCTCGAATGACATCGGAAGCACACGAATGTTAAAGAGAGGGATAGAAATACAGAAATTGGTTAATATAAGTATTTATGTGGAAATTGCCATGATTATTATGTCAGACACCACGTATGCTATCGCAGAACTAGATTGTAAGTCAATCAAGCGAAAGGGCTAAACTTGAGATTATTCTGAAAGGCGCTTCTCATGGGCAATATAGTGAGAACTTGCTGTGTTATCTACCATCTAAATTATGTAAAATGAAAATGATTTGATTTATAAATTAAAATTAATAAATATTTGATTTGATTTGATACCTTGATATAATCTCAATTCCTTAACTTCCTGTTGCTCTCCATTTACACTCAAACTACCTACTACACTACCTGTACAACTCTAGTTGTACATCGCTCCCTAGGACGAGTTACTTATTTATTAGTTGTTCTAATAATAACAATTTTCGTAGTAACAATTTTCTTATCTCCAAGCAAAACATAACAGAAATAAGGTCCTTAGGTAATGCGGCCATTGCGTGACCGCACACGAATTGTAACCGAAACGTAACCAATGCCTAATGGAACCGGCGGCATCATCACATTTACTTGGCGTCCTACGTGAGCGATAAACACGACAAAGCTGCGCGACATATCTAATATTTGATTACTTTACTGTACGAATACTTTTTTAGTATAGTGGGCAAACCAGCATGCATGTCGCTTGATGGATATCAGCAAACCGATACAGATCACCGGCGCATTGCAGAAAGATACATGCATTTTTTTATGGAATCCTATGTACATTACTAACTCTATTACTGTAAGATACTTATCATAACTATTTAGATTACTGTAAGTCTTCTACCTCCCTCCGCGTCTGAACTTCAAAAGATGGCAGCTATATAATCAACGACTACTTTATTTATGTAATACAAGCTGAGTAGTCTTTTGATGGCACCGTGGTGCAAAAAAATGTAACAATTGTTATATTTCTAATAGGTTAAAGTCTTTTTTTCTGTACAACTGTTACATATTACGCAACAATGAAAAAAAAACCGAAATTCTTATGTATTTTATTTTTTGCCGTGATTATCATACACGCACAGCGTCGTATCACTTTACGCCGCTTACTGAGGACATAAAAACGCATTTTATCTATCATTCACAAAGAAAGAAAATCATAATGTGTTCCTGATTATTAGATTTGCTTTAAGGAGATGAAACCAAAAGTATATTATGTGCCTAGCAGATCTCGCACGCTATAATTTCTGTTTTTTTTTGTTCACTTACTGTAGGAAGGCCGCTTTTAACCGATCTAGCGATATTTCTCAAGTTCAATACCATGATATGGCTTCACGGCTACTACATCCACATAATTTAGTGAATTGTATTGCAATTTTGTGATTCAAAATTGCGCCTTACGGACGAACGTAAGTCTGGAGTCTAGCCATCATACATTATGTCGACATTAAGTCCTCTGTCACGTCTGTAAGCGATAAACTCACAAACTATTGTATGGATTTTTACAATAGTGTTACCCTGAGGAAGTATTAGATGTATAGTGTACTATGTTGCTACACCAGCGAAGCCGGGACCTGGCCTCTAGTACAATAATATAGTCCATTTCGACGTATTAAAAATATGTGGTTGTTGGAAATAGCAACATTTTAGTATTGTCTATGACGTTTGTCTTTGGTTGTGTTTCTCGAATGCTCTCTCTATCTCGCTCTCTCTCTCCCCCTCTTTTTCTGGACGAATACACGCATTTCATCACCTCCGGACGTTTTATTGCATCAGCTCTATTAAATACAGTCCTAATAATATTTTCATCCATTAACATTGGTTTTAAGATGTTTGCATCAAAGTGATGCGACACAAATACTTCAAAATAAAAATAAAAATAAAAATAGGCCAACTAGCCCCATATATTTATATTATTTACTTAATTACGCAAAATTAGTACTAAATCGAAGGCTATACATGCATCACGTGAGAGAACAAATACGGGGCAATATCGTAGCACGAAAGCTCCGTAAGCTTTCGAAGTTAGCGATCGTTACGGCTCATTATAGAGCTTGTTGTGTGGTCGAGGGAAAACGTCTAGGTATAAGTAATTAAAATTTAAAAGGCATCTGAATAATACAGTAACATCAGCCGTCACACATAAATGATATTTGGTCAAGTAGATAGGCCTGACTTATCTTTCTAATCTCATCGCATGTTAGGCTGTGTTCGGAGCTGTGATGCCCCGAAGCCCGAGGCCAGCGTCAAAACTAAGCCAACGATCCTATATCATACATAATAATAATAATAGCGATAAATTCAAAAACTACTGCACGTATTTTGATTCGGTTTTCACCAATAGATAGTGTGGTTCCTGAGAAAAGTTCAGGTGTTTATTGTTGGTATAATTTATTGTGTTTTTACCCAAGCGAAGCCGGGACAAATATAATATTAACTTATATGCATGGGTGGCAAAAGTCGGTTTCAAAAGAGAGAATTTACCTTTTTTTTATCTCGTTTTTGCATGTTAAGCGTTATACCTAATATTTTCTTTTTGTGTTTTTGTTATAAAATATTTGAACTACAAATACTTGGTTAATATTGTATACCGCCGTCCAATAGCCGCGGTGCGCTGAAGCGTTGACCTCTGATTTGGTCTCGATAAGACCCGAAAATACTTTGTAGACCAACATACCGACGAAATTGGGTCGTATAAATAAATAATTTTACGATGTTACCCCACAACTAACTAACAGTTAACAGCCAACCATTAAAATTGTATAAAAAGTCGTAAAAACTCAAAAGAAAATAATAAAACACATCATTTCTTTAGTGAAAAATAGTTAAATTGGAATGCATTTTTTATCACGAATTAACCTTTTAGTATAGTCGACCGCATGTCAAGGTACTCTACATTAATCTTTACACTAACAGTATTAGAGGCGAATGTGCTATGAGATTGATGCTGATTGTACCAAGCATTGAAGATTAGTTAAACAATTTGTTATAATTCTAATATTCTAATATTTTTGAATGCATGTAATAAAACTTATATTTGTACGTAAATCAGTTAGGGTGATTTGTACCGTTTTTAACCGGCGGCGGCGCGGCCCTTACGATACACAAAATATTGTACTTGCGTTTTTCTGCCCACGTTAAAGTTAACGTCAAAGTTGACGGTGCAACCCACACTTAGATATATGTAGTTTATTTGCTAATAATAATTAATCAGATTAAAAGACGAACAAACACTTCTACAAGTATATAACACAAGTCTCGAACTTACTTTGGGGCTAGCTCAATCTGTGTGATTTATCATAATATACTCGTAGGTGTAAATTTATTTAATTTTTATTTATATTTCTCAAAAAAAAATTTACAACAAACAACACGGCAATATTAGGCTCAAAGATGAACGTAGAACGAATATTTCTTTGATAAAATTTCAACAAATATTTTTTGTGTAACTTCTTTCCTTCACTTCAACTTTATATAAATTATATTCTAAAATTAGATTTTCTATTAGAACAAGTACGACTTTCTTTGTAATCTTAACTAAACTTTCTAATCTTTTTTTTCTAATCTTTCTAATCTTTTTAGGTTAACTGCATTTTTTTATTATTATCTATTTTGTAATTGTGTCAAGCTACTGGAAGTATTATATAATCTGTGGTCATGGTGTGTTTCTATTTCAATTTTGTATGCTCGACATCGACTGAATATATTTATATAATATTTTATGGCATTTTATATAATGTTCATTCAGCAAATAAACATTTCATTCTACCTCGCGACAAAATCCTACCGTAAATCCTGGTAAAGACCAGGAGTAACAATAGTTATTACATATTATGAGTGTTCCAGTAAAAAATATTTTAAAGTTTCGTTATTATAGAAATATTCCAGTGTAATCTCGTAAAAAATGTTTTTGTTACACGTGTAGGTATGTATAAAGTTACCCATTACGAATTATACGAATTTTCCTGAAATTCAAATGAAAACCCTAAAACACAAAAAAGAGTACTTCTCAAAAATCAAGTTCGTAAAATCAAAGACAACTGTTATTAGCTCTGGGTATTATATTTCTGCTTCAGTTTTAAAACTTTAACAATAAATCAAAGTAAACATTTTCTCCCGCTTTGATAGAGGTCAAGTATATAACTTCGTTGTTTTAATTCTTCTCTTCTATTACGTATATTTAGTGGTCAATACTACTCGAGGAACTCCATAGCACAGTGCTTTGCGTGCTCAATGTATGGTTGACTAAAATTGTATTACTTATCTCGAAATAACCCGGTGAAGGAAAACTTCGTGAAGAAACCTATACACTGGTAAATTAACTTCACTAGTTTGTTGGTTAATCGAATGCCTCTTGCCAATTGTAAAAGTTTAGACGACTTGAATAAAATCTGACACCGGCATTTAATCGAAAAGTAGTATCAAGATCTCACATGCTTACGAAGGCACATAAGTTACTATGTACTTTTACACTTTACTGCTCACCACCAATCTGCATTGGACCCGCGTGGTGGGTCTTTCCTACCCCGTGTCCATTTATAACGAAGGCCAATATTCCAGCAGTGGGAAAATAGGTAGTACCTAGGTACATTTCACTTTTTTAATATACCTAAAGAGTTATTAACAGTTACTTGAAAAATTTATTGATAGAAACATTTATGAAATGTGATTCAGCGAATCAGACATAATCGGTATGTTACAGTTTACGAGGAAAATTTATTATTACGCCATATGTAGCCTTCAACTTTTGCCAATGGCCTACGTGCCCGGGCATAATTTCAGTTTGAAAACATCGACCAGATTTGAGACCAGTCTCTAGTGTAGTAGGAATATACAAACACGAATTATCTCAGGCAATCTATGTTAATTTAAAACTTCCGTTAGTAAAAAAATAAGCTACATTTTTTACATTCAATTCTTTACGTCAATTTTGAAATTAAATAATTTATTCTGTCATCAATTTCGTTAGGATAGGATTTTTTTGGCTTTTTGTCAAGTTACCTTGCCTTGATCTTACCTTACCATACTTCTCCTGCTAGCTTACCCTGCCTGTACACCGCAGTAATAGCAGTGAAATTGCAATGAAACTGATTAGTTTTGATAATGTGGACTGTACACAACTTAAGCTCTTTTTCATGTATTTTTCCAGCTCCAATTAATACCAAACCAGCAACAACAAATAAAAATAAACTTCAAATTAACGAAATGGCCCAGTATTGATAAAATACGAAACGAAATTGTGAATATTGTTCGTAAACTTTTTGTTATTGTTCAAATTGTTCGTTTCGACAGATACCTCCAAGTTCTGTCTTGTTAAATGTTAAAGCTATACATCAAAATTGAAGTAATCTTGCCGGGGGCTGTATTAATTGATCAAAATAATGGAACAACGTTTGTTGACTAGCTAACAATTTCTAAAGTTATTACTGTTTGTTACAAAGGAAAGCGTGTCTCTCAAAAAATTTATTTGACATTCCTTTTCAAACATTTGATTTAATTGAAATATGAATAACTAAAAAAAGACGAACTAAACTAGCCTAAATTTTTATTTGAAATAATGTTTAATATATCATTTACATATTTCAAATGATCGAATTTATTTATATGGTAACTAATACGCTCAAATCTTTAACAAAAATCAAATATACCTCTTGATCAAATAAATATAAAAAAAATACATAGTTTTCCTCAGCTAGTAACTACAATATGTACAATACTGGGACACTAAAGATTTCTGTAACAATTTGACTGGTTGTGTGATTGTGGTTTAAAAAATCTCGTCTCCTGATGCTTAAAAGTTAGATAGTATAACCAGGAACAATCCATATCATGTAATTAATTACTCTTTTGGGAAACCAGCACCGCTTTATCACTGTCACATACACTTAATTTTTTTTTTCTTTTTATTACACAAATCGTTTATATAATTTACACGAGTGTATTATTCCAATTTTAAGCATTGAACATGTCTGACAAGTATAATGGTCTACACTTATGGGTTTATTGAAGAATACTCTCTCCTCTGAGCATTTTCTGGTTTCTTCCCCAGCCCTTAATACCGGAACCCAGGGTCCGCTTAACTGTCTATAAAAATTTTAAGAAATTTAATTTACAAAACATCTATTACTCAATCTGCTAAGATCAAACTCGACCAAATAATCACAGAATTTAAACTCCTAATGCAAGCTGCACTACAAATTATGTTCATCCTAGAAATAGTATATCTCCATGTATTAGCTGGTAATAGGCAGGTTCAAAGGCTGGATTGTAGCTGTTATCGTCTCGGGACTCATAAAAAGAGATTGCTTCCAGTCGGACGACGTTTTATTGACTTATTAACATCGATATCAGATCGTAACACTTGATTCTTGGATCTTCCATTCGCAGTATATGTTATTCGACTTTGACCTCATAATAATCTCTTTGAATACACTTTGAGCTATATATTGAGATATCTTTATTTGTTGCCTAATATATTATTTTTCTAACTCAATATATTTTAAAGAAAGGGTAAAATTAGATTCAGTGATATCTCTCTGTAAATAGCTATTTATTTCACATAAGAGCTTATACCTATCTCCTTCTAGCATGGAAAAAAGTAATCAATAATATTGAAGCTAAATATAACAACACTTGTACACTTGTATGAAAATGAGTTTTACATCTACTTGGGCTGTCCCCAGTTCCTTCGGTTACCTAATAAGTTATAATTAGAAAAGAGAGGGCATCAAATCGCTGATATGATACATCAAAAACTATATATTTTATCTCTACAATAGCAATACAAATCAGAACAAAGATCTTCCTATAAAACAGCGACAACTACATTGATATTTATTGTGTGATTTAGAAGAATTAGAAAAACTGAAAGCGACCATATATTATTATATAATATAAGTATAATATAAATTGTAATGAAGTAGTAAAATATCGAAAACTTAGAGTGTATTGCACCAATCAACTTTGACATTACACTTTAAAATGCGTGCCGTCGTCATTTAAATAAAATAACGTTCTTTTGCGTTTTTCTACGCAGGCTAAAACTAACGTCCGAATCTTATTATTTTAACATTTTAATTACACCATAACTTATATAAAGCCAGTAAGTTTTGCAGCCAATCCATTCCCTTCTCGAAGTAAAAAGCAAAGAACAAAATAAAAGATTACTACACCTGGTGCGGGGCAACTTAAATTCAAACAGAACAAACTTGCTATCACGCTTTAGTGAGACTCAATAAAAAGTTCTACTGTACACTTGGAGGCAAAATCTTGTTATACCGATTTGTGAAACTGCAAGCGTGGTTCGTTTGCTACTATGATTTCATTCTTATGAAATATAAAAATCCCAACACTCGTATAAATTTTATATCTCAATATTGCATTGTGTAACGATTTTTCACAATCGCATTGTTTTTAATCACTATACATATTATAAAACAAAGTCACTTTCCGCCGTCCGTCCTTATTTATGCTTAGATCTTTAAAACTACGTAACGGATTTTGATGCCGTTGTTTATAATAGTGTTATTCCTGAGGAAGGTTTAAGTGTATAATTTATTAGGGTTTCATACGAGCGAAGCCCGCACGGGCCGCTAGTTAATAATATGATATACTTGGCGAATTAATTATGCCTGAGATGTATATATTTTAATATTTCCTAATCGATCGATTTCCTCTCAATGGTAATTTAAAAAACCGCTAATTCGACAACAATTTATTATCTTTGTCACAAAATTGCCATAAAATAAAAAAAACCTAATGTAGCAAAGTACATTTTGAACGTGTAAATTTGTCTTCAAGTATAAATTGTAGGAAAAAACTTGCACTGCAGTGTACACTGTACAGCCAACTACTGAATTCAAGCGACCCCGCTTTACCGGCGATAAGGATGAATGGGAGTAGGACATCCTGCATTGGGTTCCTGCAGCCCTTTGCTACTCATATTTGCCCTAATTTCCAAATATTCGCAAATATTGGCTTCACCATTTTACAAATTTCTCAAAGGTTCCAGACATATTATACTCGTATATGGAAATATGTGTAGAATATTATAGACTTCTTTTATGTAATACAAAGTAAATTAATGCAAGATTACAATTTGCCGCGTTAAAGTGAAATAAAAATTTACAGTTAGTAAAAATATAGTATTATTATATTTTATATATATTACAGCTATGGTGATAGTTAAATCTCAGAAATGACACCATAACTAACTAAAACGCTCACTTATTATTGTTTATATTCAGTTTAAAAGTAGTTCTTAAAGCTTTCAACGATGGATTTTTATACGTCGTCGCACCGTTGAAAATTACAGCCGACAACAAATCAACGGGCCCAAACTTATTTTAAATTCCGCTGATACTGCGCACATAGAGGGTAACTTCCCAAGCAGTAAACTGTACAAATTTTTCCCATTAATTCAACAATAATCAGGTTCTCGTAAATCGTGTCGAGTGTATCATTTAAGTCGGCCAAAATCGGACAATAGGCGGTAATCAATAAGAGCCGGCGGGCCATTGTGCCCTTAATGTGTGGGGATTAGCTATTTGCTCCGTGACGAAGACAAATTATATCCTAACTTCGATTAATTACATCGCTTAACTATTGTCAATATATAAACACTTGTACGTGAGTCGTGCACTGTTCAGGTATAAGGTTAAACGTCCACTGCCAATTTACTAACTAGTTTAACTTAGATAAGTGCGCGGTGATTTGCTTTCATAAGTAACCAGCTGTAGCCCGAAGATACGCACCAGTGAAAATTTCAATATTAAAATACCCTATATTCTATTCTAGGTTCAAAATCAAATCATTTATTCAAAAATTAGGCCTTCACAGGCACTTTTTCACGTCATATTCTAAATTAAATGATATTTACCAAAGCTATACAAAGCTATTCTTCTCTTCAGATTTGGTGGAAAAGAGTGTTCATGTATTAATTTTCACTCTCCATCATAAAACATAGAATGCCACGAAATCGCAATATTTGTATGTACTTACTTAAGTATAAATACGTAAATATGGATAAGTTGCTCTTTGGTTGTGTCATTCTTTTTAAATAATACTTAATATTTTATTTTTATATTAACATTTCTTTTTGTATAAGCATTCGTAGTGTGAAATTATATAAAACACTTGAAATAAAACGATTCACAAAATAACATTATAAAAATTGACTAAATGTAATGTCGAGCCAATATAGCTTTTAATATTTGTGTCACGCGACTTGCCACGTCTCGAGAGAGGAATTTTCATTTTACAGCACCAGTGCTTTTTTATTACATTAAGCTAAAGTATAGCTTGATGCATGAATTGTATATTTTATCTCCAAAAAGAATTATTTATTTGCTTAACTTTTGTTAGAAATAACACGAATATAAAATTACAATAGAAAAAAAACCCTGATAATTAATCTCAAATTGTAGATATTAGCATTCGCCTATCCAATATAGGTTTTCATTTGTTTATTTGGAATATGTAAGATACTTATTGCAAATAAACAAGAAGGGTATAATACAGAGAATACATGTTAAAATAATTTGGGTCGTTGGGCGATTGAGACTGCGACTTGGACCACGGTCTCAGTGGTCCAAGACGAGATTTGAACGGGTTCACTGAGTTGAGACCGCAGCTGTTAATATTTGTTTTTATATTACACCTAATCATTTTATATACATGATTAAAATAGTATTTGTGGCGGACTTGTCCCATGAAACTCTGTCTCCAGCCAGCGATAGATTGATATATGCATTACATCTAACTTGCAAATCTAAATTACAAAAAAAAA
The DNA here is from genome assembly GCF_027563975.2 of Plodia interpunctella. Taxonomy (NCBI): domain Eukaryota; kingdom Metazoa; phylum Arthropoda; class Insecta; order Lepidoptera; family Pyralidae; genus Plodia; species Plodia interpunctella. The sequence continues at coordinate 3,200,664 of NC_071300.1, read as the reverse complement.
GTCAGGGTTCTTAATATGTCTTTTACAAATGAACAAATATGAAAACTAACAGTTTCTCCGTACAATATGAGCTCAGAAAATTCAGTCTTTTTAAAACCGTGACTCGTGTTATAGCGTTGAAAATTCACAGAATACAATTTAAAAGTTTTACAAGTTTATACAGTGAGTTTAAGCAAATAAGCTGACTTTTTTATGCAAAGGGAAAACCTGCTCATATTTCACACAAGTAAATAATGCATTAAAATTATATTTCTTTCTTATTCTAACACAGTCACCATTTGAGTTTCTACATAACTGTTATAACAAGTTTATAACACTAAAAAATGTGTACCTACGAATGACCGTGCGAAGTGCTCCAGTGCTAAATCGCTGAGGAAACAACCGGTAAAACGCTCACATGAGAAATAGTTTTATAAAACGCTTTATTTTCCGTGTTTCGTTTAGAATCGAGTCCCGCTATTTTCTTTTTTATAAAATTAAACTTCATGCAGGTGGATTCGAGTTTGTCATCAATAAAAACCAATCTGGAATATTACAAAGGGTAAGTTCATTTTAGCCTAAAGTTCCCACGGAAGAAAAGGCCCGGGGCGCTAACACATGCGCGACCATCCCTTATTTGACATTTCGTATCTTAAACGCTGGCGCTGGCAAAAGGTCTAAACATGTTTCCGATTGCCCCTCGAATTAAACGAGTGCGAACAAAAAGTGTATCGTAAGTGTTCATTATAATGCTCCCATTGCAACTGCGAGTCGACCCAACACGGAACTCAGTGGCGTATCTACCTTGGGCTAAATGGTCACGTGTACCGGGACACTGAAGCTCAGGAAGCTCTTGAACTCTTAGCTGATAGCTAATCAAATACTTTATATACATCGCAACTCATCTCTTTATATCATAAAAGTTTTACAGATTAGTTAACATGTAGCGCCGGATATTACACAAGGGCCTTAAGTAGGTAAGTATTTACCTACTTGCATCGTCTATTTTATTTATTTGTATGACACAAATAAATAAAATATATGTGTTTGAATGGGGCCTAGAATCTTTTTTTAACTAGCGCCCATTATTACTACTCCGTTAGCTACGCCACTGGCGGCATTCAAATAATTTCAGCGGTTTACATTTCAACGGCAGTATAAAGCAGAGCAATTTACCTTTAATGATGACTGTAGACCTTTTTTCCCGATATATTTCACGGAACCCCAAGTTTTTATGGGAGTGGAATACAGGAGGGTTAAACGGAGTTTTCATTGCCTTTTTACCTCATAATACTCGTATTGCTCAGTCGAGTAATTCCGAGTTGATAATCCGAGCTCGGTTTAATGAGCCAAATGTTACCCTGACTGGATTAACCAAAGTGCTCGCATGATGTTATACAATTTTACCTGTATTCTTTTCACTTCCATTAACTTTATACACACGCCGGCACTGTTAATATGCGACCTGGTTATGCGAAGTGATTTTTGTGATCTTTAATTTTACAAAGCGCTTTAAAAAATTTTTGAACAATTATCCTTTCGCCTTTTATCTATAACATAAAAAGAAATGAACAAGATCTTATTGTATCGTATGAAGTTTTGAAAGTTTCTGAAAATTGGTCTTTTTAGGCTCATAAAAATATATTAAACAATTTAAAAGTTTTGATTGTTTCTCGGTCGTTTATTTTCAATTTTGTTACGTTTTAATTCTTAGGATCAGTTGCATCTATCAATTTGAACGTTAACTTTAATCTGCGCACATTTCGCCATTTTATCTAAATGACATAAAGACAAAAAGTTAACGTCAAAGTTGACTGATGCAACTCACCCTTAACTGTATTCTAATTTCAATATAAAGCTTTATGCCAATTTTCATTTAAAATATTCGAGCGGCTAGTAAATGGCAATTTTTTTTTTCTTCGAGTTTTAATTATTTATTCATTCACTCAAATATATCTTAAACGAATAATCAATTTATTATGTAATTACTATTTATTTATGTACCTATATTATAATATACTATATCAGTATTTCAACACTTAAATCATTTGCATTACTTTAGTTAATATAATGTCATGATATTATTAAAATTCATCAATTGTATAACATTTATTCAAAAATGTATTAAAAGAAAATTATTAAAACAATGAAATAAAAAAAAATGTATTAAAACAAAAGAAAGTAAATAATTTAGGTATTATAATATAATATGCAAAACTTCAGTAAGTATCGATTACCCTAAATAGATCTAATTAGTGTTTAGAGCCTCTAATCATAATCAATGTGAGTTTATTCATAGAAAGCTATGACCCCTCGGGCAGAAGTTGCTCAAGTTGCGAACTTAGCTCAGCTAAGTGAACGATGTTACCCGAGGGCCCCGCTAACATCAAAACCACATTTGGTCGTTCAGTTCAAAGGCCCTTAAAGATTTTTTTAAGCCCCCATAAATTATTAGTTACTACAAATCCATATAATTCATGCTAATATTATAAATACAAAATCTGTCTGTATGTCTTTCTGTTCCTCTTTCGCAGAGAAATTCATTCGCGCGTGCGAAGCCAATAAATAGCTAGTACGTTAATATACTTGTTGTTGGCCATGACATTTTGACCTCGCGGACACAATAAATTTTCATTGCAAACTCGCCGCTATTACCGCGCCATATACAGGTCCGCAGGTTAACTTAATGCGCTGTTGACTGTACTACTAAAATAGTGTAACATGATTCCGCGCCTGTATAATTTATAATTAAATATATATTGATATAAATTCAAAGTAAACTGCAAACATCACACTCCCTTTTTGGGCAGTCGTGTAAAAACAATACTGCTATGGTCTTCAGTGCAGTTATCGACAAAGTTCACCAATTTAATTGCACGAGCAAGTTGTAACCCGAAATTGGCGGATCATCGAGAGCCCCTTTATGCGGCGCTCGCCAAATTGATTTTGCATATCCGTGTGCACCATCTATCGGGTATCAAGATTAACCAGCTGTGAAATGCACATTCAGACGTTTTTTACAACGAAGGACATACCTACTTCCAAACATATATATACATATATAATCCATCCTTCCATGGAAGTCATACGAAGTTACGGGACAGGACCTGGACTGCTGAGAGGCAACAACATCATTTTCAAAGAGGTTTAATGTTAGGCAGACATTCTTGAAGATATAAAACTCGTAAAAAAATTACTAAGAGCCGTGCCCCATTGCTCAGTCGCGCTCCGTCGTTTTCCCGTCAACAGACAACGCAGAACAACGCATAAATTGTATGAAGTGCCGACGGACGTCAACGCATGTCAGTCAAAACAAAACCTATAGAAAACAACGAAGCAACAACGTCGTCGCAACGGAGCACGACTAAACAATGTGGCACGGCTCTTAGTCATTATTTTTAGAGTTTTATATCTTCAAGAATGTCTGCCTAACATTAAACCTCTTTTAAAATGCTGTTGTTGCCTCACAGTCCAGGTCCTGTACCGTAAGTATGACTTCCATGGAAGGATGGTTCTATTCTAGCGGGTCTATTTGATTTGAATAATATAAATACAAATTTTAACCTTACTTAAAACGCTTAACCTACAATTTGTTTTTATCGTCTATATCAGTAAACTACCAAAATATACTATTTTAGTAAACTACCAAAATAGACTATTTTAGTAAACTACTAAAATAGACGACAAAAACAAGGGTTGATTTTTTATGTTCATGATTTCGAAAGTCTATCCTAATATTGTATTTTTGTGTGCTTTAAAGTCGTTTCAAAATCCAAAGACGTTCACGTGTCTAAACTCTCTCTCTCATCTGAGCGTTTCCGGCTACTTCCGTTCAGCCGTTGGGCGTCGAAGCCCAGGGTCCGTTTGCCAACTTTTTAATTTTAATTCGTATTTCTTGTATATAATATAATTAGTTCTAGCACAAAGCTATTGAACGGCGCGAGGCTCTGGGCAACTTGCCACACGGAGGCGAATTTTCCGAGTTGCATCCCCCTAGTTAGTAATTTTCTTACTTAACATTTCACATGCTCCTCTAGTAGAACCAAAGTAACCATTAATATTAGCCAGACTATTTGCCAATAATCTAGTAGTTCTACAGTTTGTAAAAGACTAATAGTATATAGTATCTAATAGGGAAGATCACAAGGTCAGAAAATTGAAAATAAAATTGTATGCTCTAACTAAATAAAACATATATATTTACAATGATTGTGTTAATTCATAGGCTTCTTTCATTCATTCGTACACAACAAACCTGTTAATCAATACATATAATAAAATTGAAGAAAGGTCAAATTTGTACATTGGATATATTTTTTTAATTCTTATATAATATAGAATATACTTAGTTACTGATATAGATGACGAAAATATAGTTTTAGAAATTTTTGTCTGTCTGTCTGAAGTGCATCACTAGAAATGTACTGGACCGATTTGCTTGAAATTGCGTATGTAGGATTGTAGGTGCCTTATATACCGGGTTAACATCTTAGATACATTTCATCCCGGGAAATGGTCAGGTTCGTGTAGGATAATTGAAAAACTAATTATGAATCAAAAATGTCTCAGAATCTATCTTAATATTTTCTAGACATTTCATCCCGGAAAATGAGGAGGGTCCTGTAGGAAAATTAAAATAACAATCCACGGAGCCGATTTTCTTTAAAATTTTGTAGAAAGGTGTAAACAGAATATAAACAAATTGTTTTTATCGATTATAAAAGTCTGATATAGATATAATGGGCGCAGTATGTATCAATATATCAGTATAAAACTCTTCCGTTACTGAGTGACTGACTGATTGACTGACAACAACATACACCCGAAACTGCTGGGCGGGAAGCTATCTACTTTACATTACATAGCATTAGTTCAATACTAAAGATGAGAATAAAATGCTAATTTGAATCATATATGTTTACCAGTCTTACAGAGTACGCAATAAAAAATTACTGAGATTTTGCTATGAAATTCACGCGGGCGACGCCGCGGGCACAAGCTAATTAGAAAAATATTATAGAAAAAAAAATAAGGATCGATATTTATATATTTTTATGTATTAAGTAGCTGTGTCCGCAACTTCGTTTGCATGCAATTTAAAATAAGTAACAGTTTGTTTTACTAGTAAAAACACTTGACCGTATACATATGAATAGCCTAGCATATCCGTTTTTGCATAAATTCCATGCCAATAACATAGAAACGGTTCGTGACTTCTTAAGTTCAAATTCTACTTGAAATTCCGTCTGTAAATTTGCGGTTCCCTAGTGTATCACTGGCATCGGGTACCTACGCTCACATCTCACCCGATGTCATAGGTGATCGACAAAAGCGGCAAGACAGGTCGACGCGACGCGATGTATCAAAATCAAATGTTAGGGACTTTCCTAGCAGATATTATAACGGAAGGTAAACGAAATTAACAGTAGAATTAACTAGCATAATGTAGCAAAAGACAAAGAAATATACAAAGTGAGAGCCGTTATTGTATGTATGCAGCTAATGTGATCTCTGTTAGAATGTAAGCGAGAACAAGTGACCATATTTAATTCAAAATAGAAGGAAACGCCCCCGCCTTTGTACAAATTTGCATTTAGTTCAACCTATCGTGAACAGCCGCCCCTGGTAGTGTGTCGCTGCTGCTACACTAATTAATTTATTTATCTGCTTGTCATTGTATTCATCTATTTACCTATGTTGTCGCCGTAATCATACACGCACGGCGTCGCATCGCGCCGCGCTCACCTAGGGTACCAGGTTGTAGGCTTACAAATAAAACCTCCAACGTTGAATTATTAGACATATAACTTAATTGCTAATTACCTTGACTTGATTCCTATTGTGGTGCTCGTGACACATCCTGTAACACATGGGAATGTGCTCCCTTTGAGATTTGAAACTTATATTCGACATCTGAGAATAAGGGCCCGAGGGTAATTTCATTACGATAGGTATATAACATACTCGATGGTGCCACAGTGTATTATAAATTGACGCTTTAATATTATAGCTGTATCAGTTATAAACTTGTTTTTTAGTTTTTTTCTTTTTTTTTCGCAGCTTCACAACTGAGAACACACAAAGATGACAGAGTTTTATACTAATATCTATTATAAAGCTAGCTGACTTTGTTTTACATACCAACATTTTCAGAACCTATTTATTTATGTGCTGCTGGGAATCTCCACAACTCCCAATCTAAAGCGGTTGTCCGCCATTCTCTAATTCGTGATTCTGGTCTGATTCAGGTCTTTTTCTTTCTCGATTGCATACAAATTTACCTTACCTACCTTAGTTTGTTATGTTTCATAACATTTTTCTACTTGCTACTTAATCATGTAACATTTGGAAATAAAACAAAGTAAAATAAAATAAACCAATTTATTTCCATCAAAAAGCAGTAGTGGTCCGCATACGACATGCAATGTTACAGAACGTTTGACACTAGTTGGGACAGAATAGGAACGTGATTTCTAAAATATATACCTCACGTTGATAGAGAAAACTATAGACATCCTTATATCTTAGATTTCACTGATAGAAGAAAGAGGAAAAAATATTAGAAATACACGAGAAGAAATAGGACAGAGTTCTAATAACCTTATAGCTACTTTTACAAGGCAGGGTGGACCGCGCAGTATTTGATTTCTATTCTCATTCATTGTCCATAATTTTCTCAGTCAACGACATCTCTACCTCTAGTTTAAAGGTAGGTTTGCTCCCAGGTGTAAACCTGACATACGCATTTTTGCCAGAGACAAATCCACCTCTACCTCTGATCAAACTTATTAAACTTTAGTCAATCGAATGTTAGGATTCACTTCGGCTTTTATTGAGAGTTCGGACAGCCGGTCAAAGTTGAATTAGTTTGACCAATCTTCCGCAAACTTGTCACAGACTGAAGTAGCCCCTTTAAATACTTATAAATAACGAATTTCTTTGCGAAACACAAATGCGATCAAAAAAGGTATTCACAACGTACACAATAAATTAGGTAAGGGACAAAAAAAGGTTAAGAAACTCTTGATCTACTTATTAATAATTTTTATTAGCTATTTTCTTTGTGAACTGCGCTGCTTTCGTTCAATATACATTTTTTATAAATACAGAAGCAAATGTAAGCCGTTAATCAGGTTCCCTCGTCATGCGGCCTGTAATTGACTGCCTACAGCACTTTTACATTTTTCATAACATAATGTTTTCTTCTTAACCAAAAAACAATGGCGGTACATTTAATAAATATTATATTTACAAGCCTAATTATGAAACTCAGTCTATATTTAATACTTTCTATCTCTCGCTTTGTATTATTATTTTATTTACCTATAATACATTACTGTCGGATTTTTAATGTACAGATATGTCATATTCACTGCTATTCTGTACGACCTTCAAATAATTTTATATTGATATGTCGCTAATAAATCTACATTTCGTTACTGTAAATTTAAGTCATTAAATTTTAATCGATATTTAAAATCTATATATTTTTTTTTACATTTCAGTACCGTCGTATTCATTTATACATTATTTTCATCTACGTGTCTGTAAATGACATTCGCAAACGCATGGAAAGCATATTATGTATTTTATCCTAAATATTCAATGAAAAATATACCATACACAGAATGAATGAAAGGAAAAAGACATAGAAGAAAGGTGGCATTCAGGTTCGTACTTAATCTTTACTACAACGTATTTCTTACTTTAATACTAAAGTGAGTATTTACAATTATTTATATAGGTACTGCCCTAAAAGGAAAATGGATATTGAAGACTATTATTTATTTTTGATCATAATTATATATACATTTTATACCTCTATATTTCATTTTAACAAAAGCAATGTTTAACTACTTTCGTGGAATAATTAAAATTTCATAACATTTTACTATTTTAATCACTATGATATTGAATTTTTCTGCAGATAAAGTAATTTTTTTTAATATATCATTTCCTTTGATCTTTATATCATTAGAAAATATTGATATAGTCTTGTCTTTAGTAAATAGAATCAATATGTCCTTTCAAGACGCAAAAACGCTTTCATTTAGTTGACTTTAGGGAAGCTGTTCTTTTTATATAAAATTAATTATTTCGTTATCAGCCCTAAGATATTGCCGTTTCAACTAAAATAACTAATGTGAGTAAAAAACTGGAGGACAGTCGATTCCTGGAAACAGCTGTGTTGAAATCTTGTAGCCTGAAGTCTGAAAACAATTCCTCAGTTAGTTTACAAACATCAAAACTTACGTTTATTTTGCTTTAGGGCCTGTTTCATCGCTTTCTGGTAACGTAGCTGACAGGCTACTCGTATAGTGGATACGGCTAACTGGCAAATAATTTTAAGCATTATCGTCATCATCATAAGTCTTGAAATAGGTTTACTATTAAACTGTAAGTATAATTCCACTTTTTCGAAGATTTTTCATTAAGTTTGTGTATTTCTCACGTTACTTTAAATCAAATTATCATCAAAAACTGTTCAAACGATGTTTATTCGAAGTTACAACATCAAGGGCCTGATGTTGTAACTTCGAATAAACATCGCCATTTACAAGATACATTAATTTTATATTATTCCGTATTCTAATCGGGCCGTAGTGTACATAATTATCCTGTTGTTTTTATCATTTTGGAGTTGAGTCATGAAGAAGCTTTGTGTTATTTCAACGCAGGCGAAGCTACAGGCAAATGCGAATCTGCTATGAATCTTTATTTATTAGTCTATAAAATTAAGATAAAACAAAGCAAGTTTTGCGAATATAGATAAAAAAGATGATTGGAGTTTTAATTAGCAATGTCGCAGTTAGTAACAGTAATCGGTCACTTTATGAACTGACCGGGAAAGTTTGTTGGCAACTTTGTCGCCCGGCTCGGCTAGTTAGGCACGCCTGTGACTTTATTAGCTATCTCAATCATATAAATTAAAATCCTTTTTCTGACAAAAGTATTCGATGGTATATTTCCATGAAGTTGTTGTCAAAAAACGACAGTTTACAATTCATTGTTTTCATCTGAATATATTATATCGTTAAGCAAAATATATCCGTTGTGCTATCGATCGTATCGATAGCTCATTGAAAATTTTGACAATTCACCTGCCTGTTATCCGCGGGGTGTCCACATTTCACAGAATTACTCTTCATCGAAATCACGTTTAGCCGAATTTTTTTTTCTATCTCCTAGTTACTTAAAGTTTATTATCATGTTCTTACTTAGGTAAGAACATACCCGAACCTAACCTAATTATGTCAAGCAGATCTGAATTTACCGGTTATTTTAATTCAAGCCAATCTAGATTTTGAGAAACCAATAAATGTATTATCCTATTATTGGGGTAAACGCCACAATGATCATCTGAGCAATTTGTTGAGCCATAGAGCGTCGGAGTTTATGGTCCGCCTTTCTATTTATTTCTTCCTTAAAAATATCTAATTCCTTAAAACTATCGATTGATTGAAAATAATATTTCATATAAATACAGGGAGGAAATATGTAGGTAGTCGATAACCTTTATTTCATATTAGAGAAAAGCATTGGCCTTTCAATGATATATTAACCTAGCCTGTATTTATTTTAAGTGCTTATTTTAATATTGTACTTATTTTAAGTGCATCCTCTTTATCCTATAAGCGTTTTTGATGAAATTAAATTTCCGTATTAGGTACCTGACTTTATAAAATTTTATATTTACTCAGATCAATTTGATATAACATAGATGTATTAAGATTGATAAAATATATCTTTAAAAAAAGTACAGCGTACGTACGACAGAATTATCTAACAATTAAGTTTTTGATAATACACAGAAGACTGTATGCTATTATAATAAACAAAAGTATTTAATAATCTTGATTATATGAAAATTTTCTTGTTGTTTTAACTGACCCGTCTAATTATATACATTTTAATAATAAAAAAAACCAATGGATATTTTTATCTATTTTTGACTTGGATGCCGTGGGATGATTAATGATCATATTGGAATGGAATAATCGGTGAATAATCGTTATTCATGTTATACTAACAGCCTGAATAATATTATGATAATGTTATTCAAGTAATAACTACCTAATGTTGACAGAGAGGGTCAATAAGCAATTACTTTGAAGCAATGGTAAGAAGTAGTATAGCCAATATTTGTGTCGAATAATTTCGTGTTATAGGTTAGGTAAATATTTTTATTTTCATACATGATTAGTTAGTTAACTATTATAAGATAGGTAAATATTTTTATTTTCATGGATGATTGACTTTCATGAATTCGACTAACTTTGACAATTACAATACTATACATATGCAGTTGTAAAAAAACTACAGATATATGTATCATACGCCTATAGTTTCCTTTGTTCAAAATCATTAGGTTGCTAAATATACATAGAAAATAAAGTTTTTCTAATCCATATTCGTCCTTCCATTTCCAAAGACCTCATGTAGGTATTACTATGAATTCTTTGTATACTTTTAGTATACTTATGTAAATAAAAAATGTCTTAGCAATACGTGGTGTAAAGGAATAAATTAATTTGGGTTAGTTTAAATAAAATTTATTTTTCAGATTAGTACTAAATTGTTTTCAACTAAATTTATCTCCCAGAGGCACATTTTGAAATATTTTACTATCAGAAATTTGTTATAAACTCACCCTGGGTCCCAAAAGGGGTGCTTTCCGATGCTTTGTCAGCCATAATGTTCAGCCGCTGTACAACTGTCAAAACAGAGCTTTATTAAAACTTGAAAAGACGCTAAGTTCTAGGCGCAATATATAATATGTCACTGAAACTTACCATTCTTGTTTTCTAGCGCCGCAGGAGGCATGGCTGTTAGAAAAATGAAAAAATACTATTATCAGGAGAGTTTGCGATTAAATTAGTTTTAGAAATACTTTATTCTGAGATTCCACTAACTATCGATATTCTAGATAATGTAATCTAGCATCACTAGTGCAGGTAGATGATCTAATTAATTCAATACAAAAAAAAACATTAGCTGCCATCCACCCTGAATTTCCCAAATTTGCTTTTGGATATTTACCTATTTTTTGCTTTTAAATATTGAGTCTCAGGAAAAAAAAAACAAACGTCTAAGTTTTATTAAGAGTGCATTACTCAACTTTAACATCAACTTTGATTTGCGCGCCGCCATCGTTTAGATAAAATGACGCACTTAGCGTTTTTCTGCGCATGTTGAAGTTAACGTCAAAGTTGACTGGTGCAACCCATCCTAAGTTCACCTGCGTAGGTAATTTATGCAATGGCAGCCCTAACTTCAGGTAATTGACGTTAATTCCCTATGACTAATACTTACGGTATAACTTAATGGTGCCTTCGGTGTCCCCTAGTGAATTCTTGGAAACGCATTTGTATGCACCGTAGTCCGAGGTGGTTATTCTTCGTATCGCCAGCCGCAGTACTGATCGATACGACCCTTCAACTTTCTGAGGCTCCAGTCCCCCGCCTGGTGGAAGAAAATGGGGTTGCTTTTGAATATGGTACCACTTAAACTTTTTATTTATTAAGAAAATTTATTGGGAAGACAATGGGAGTCTTTTGTCTAACGATAGATAGGCATCGCATATAGTATGTATGTCCTAAATATTGTATGTTCTCTCATCTATTTGTATGTCCTAAATATAAGGCCAAATATAGGTTTAAATTTACATGTGAAAAGAAAGTTGCACACCAAAAACCAATAAAATGTATTTATTTTGTTTTGAAGACAATTATAACGACCTTAGAGTTAAACCGACGCTATAAGCTATAAACGCCCTACCTATGATATAAAACATAACAATCGAATAATAATAAATGAGTCAAATGCTGTATATATACAATTATGTCAATGCGTTTTAACCCTTCAAACGACATAGATACCTTTAGTTACCGTCCGTCAGAAACAATCCTCAATTCGCTAACGACTTTTTAAGTTGTTAGCTTTCCTATCGTCTAAAGGTGTCATGGCGTTCAAAGGTTTATTTAAACAGTTATTGAGTTTTCGATGAAAAAAAACATCGGGAGAAAACCAGCTTAGATCAGTTAGTGTACGTGTGAAATTAAGAAGGCCATGACAAACCACACCATTAATATTGTCCAGGAGCCTAAAAAGGCGGAAAAATATGTATTTTATTTTAACTCTTCAACTCAAATAGATCCCATCTCTAATAACTTGAAGTACTTAGCTCAAGGTACTCTAGTAGTAATACGTTTTTGTTATACCTAGAACCGCGCCTGAAATATATTGACTGGCTCTAAACGGAACCATTAGGTGAAATTTCAATCGGTGCCTTTCTTATTCTGGTTTAAGAAGAAGAATAATTTGTGGAACATACAACATATTTGATAATATAACACAATATATACGCGAAACATGTAATAGACAAAAAAATATTTTGATAAAAGATGTGAGTAAAAAAGTTACATCACAGATTCAAGACTATTGCAAGTGGCAAGTGGTCACGTAATTTTAATATTTTTGGTATATTTGTGCGCTGATCGGGATATTATATTTAACTAGCAGCCCACCCCGGCTTCGCACTGGTCCAATATTAGGCATGTAATATACATAAAATTCCTCTTGAGTCACTCTATATATTAAAACCCGTTACGTAGCTTTAAATATCTAAGCGATATGGACAGATACTATGTAATAATACTCGTACTACTTATATGGAAAAGTAATCTACTTCTGTGCATTATCTAAACACAAATAGACTGCTTCCATAGACAATGCACCAGCAAGATATTCCCCGGATAATAACGCTGCCACAATAGCTGAGTACATTATTATCTGCATCCGATAAGTCGATGTTAGGTGAAGACAAAGCATTAACCGATTCAATTCCTAATGGATTATTTCTTATCAAAATACGAATAGATAAATTGTGAGCAACTAATTATTAACAATATTATGTACGACGTGTGGTTTCCGCCGTAGTATATACCCACTACATATAAATACACTCCTTTCTTGGGCAATCGCTTAATCGCAATAATTGCTTCGCTCCCGTGTGAATTTCGAGATAAAAAATATCCTATATGTTAAAAAGTTCACAACGCCGCTAAAGAACTTTTCACTTCAAAAAAACTTAGGACAAATGTATGATAATAGGTGATAACTGCACGAAGTATGAATTTATAAATTTTGCTTGCGAGTGAAATGTGTAAAAAATTATGCTTATAAATATAAAAGTATAAAAGTACACTTATTTAATATAAGTATAGATACTTTATAAGGGATGAAAGCGCCACGTGTACCTACATATCCACAAATTCTTACCAAAAAAGCATACGAGCAACAACCTTGGTGGCATTTCCTTTTGACCATGGCCAGCTATGCTAGCGTATAAATTACCATAGTAACTTTCCAAGCACCATTTATTTTTTTAACATCAAGAATACGTTAAAAGCAGATGCCCATAAAAAGTAGTTGCAAGCTCTTTATCAAATTATATATATATATATATATATATATATATATATATATATATATATATATATATATATATATTATACACGTGGCTCTTTCATCTCTTATAAAGTATCTATACTTACTCGTATATTAAATAAGTGTACTTTTATAGAGGTACTTATTTATATTGCTGCAAATTATTAGCATAGATATCTCATGTAAACTCGCACCACCTTTGCGTGGTTGGTGACAGCGAACCGGACGCACTACCTTGCCGTCATACAGTTTGATACTAGTACCGTGAGTATTGGTACCAGCATCCCATCTAGCAAATGTATAATGCAAATGTAATCATATATTTGTACTTAGGCTAAGTTATTGTGAAAATAAAGTTATTATTATTATCACATTAATACATTTTTCATTCTTCCCAATACGAATGATTTCTCTGTTCTCACTGCTCCGTAACTCTTAGACTAGGGATGGGCTTCATGTCGCACTATCGATAGGTTGCTTTAATGGCTAAAGATAAAGATTCTCTAATTCTTACCAACAGTAACGATCGTCACTCTTTCTGCTTCAGTGACTGATAAGCTTGGACTAAACCTCCGTCTCACACTTGAAGACAAGTTCCTTCATCTAGTAGCAGTTAGTTCAGTTGATAAAAATCATGCACCGAACTTTGGCAACTCTATTATAACAATAGTTTGGTTGGTTAATGATAGATGATATAGGTTCTTTCTTACCCACAGGAACGATTTCCCCGTTCTCCCTGCTCCAGTAACTAACAGGCTTGGGGTAGGCCTCCGTCTCACACTCAAGGACTAGGTCCGTGCCAAGTGCAGCGCCCACCAGCTGGTTTCTTATCGTGATCACTGGTGGAACTGGTAATAAATGAATTGGTTATTAATCTACTTCTTGTCAGTTTTGTAAAGAATAAATGCAACGAGCTGGTTGAAGCAAGCAAATATTAAATAGGCGAGGTGAACGTCTATTCCTGGAAGACTTTTAAATAATTTTAATTGTAAAAGAGATATTTATATGAATGCAATAACTTTTAACTTTTTGAGTTCCAAAATACCTACAATACCGTCAGACAATTCAGCTGTCAGGAGTGCGTTAGATAGATAATTGCGCAATATAACATATGTTCATAAGTTTCATGAAGTGAAATTATTATTGTACATTATAATGAAAGTGAATATACTTCAACCGTAAAAGTCCACTTTACAAAATAAACATATACCTATTCTTACCTACTTTTATACAAGAGTGAATCTAAAACACTTATGTATTCTGTGCTAGCGTTAACTTACATTGCACCGTCAGCATAATCCTCTTGCTCACAGTCGGAGGCACCCCGTTGGAAGCTATGCAGAGATACGCCCCAGCATGTTGTCTGCTGACCCTACTTATATTTAGCACATGGCCTTCCAGTGATGACACTGTAAACAAAGGGTCGTTATTAGTCTGTAATTTATCTATGAACAAAATCTTTACATTAGGTGTTAAAGTTGATCTGCCCAAAAAGCAACGGACGCGGTTACCATCATGTAAAAGTACTCGTATTATACCTATAAAAAAGTATTATACCTATAAAAAAATATTTTATACATGGTAAACAAGGCAACCGGTAAATAGCCGCCTAATAGGAAGTGATCACTGAAGTTTTGCCCTATTGAGCACATCTGTGGACCTGCTTACTGGTTAGTAGCACGTACCTTGTATACCATCAGCTATAGTAATAGGCTTGGAATGCTCTCTCCTCCATACGATCTGCGGCGAGGGCGAGCCGCTGGCTGCACACGTCAGACTGACAGACGCGCCCTCTCGCACGGTCTGGTCCGTGCTCGTACCACGATCCAGAATATCAGGCGGCACTACATTAAATCATTTGATGTCATTATTTATATTTATAGCTTATCGTACGTAACAAACTTTAGAAGCTCTCTATAGAGCTGACAGGCACGAAGAAGCGCTAAACAGAAATATGTGGAAAAAATCCAGTATCACTGGCCATAAGATTCTATTTAGATGGCTGAACAATCGAAGTAATAAAATTTATCACGATGTATTGATCTTGTAAGGTAGCACTTAACAAAAATATCACCACAGTAGAGGATATTCGATTATATTCTTTTTCATAAGAGTAAAAATGTTTATTTACTTATGTGTACGGTAAACATATTAAGAGATTGATAGATAACTTCAAGACTTACCAACAACGTCCAAATAACCCAGCTGACTCTTCATAGGGTCGGTGTTGATCTGACACATGTACCACCCTCTGTCTGTCTCCCTCAGTTCCCTGATGTGGAGGAACCAGACCCTCTGGTCACTGTGGGTTACCCCCACCCTCCGACTCCGAGATATCACGTGGTTATGGATCGTAAGAATGGTCTGCGTGTCCACTCTTAACCATGCCACCTGGACGGAAGGAATTATGTACCCATAACTGATTGACATGACTGTTTTTTTCTTTACAGTGTCACTAGTGTTACATAGAACGTACCAACCATTAATATTTTGCAAGTTAATAATAAATACCATGTATAATTTATATTAATCTGCTAGCTACATTAACAAGTTTTGTACTTTACTGTGTAAAATAAAAATCGCTACTCGAAGAATTTCGAAAGATCTTCCGCTTTAAGTATCTCAGCTTATACACTACGCTTCACTCAACGTGTTGTTTAAACCAGAGGCAAGGGATCTCGGGAATGCTAAACTTCACACAATACAGAACCTAGGAAGAACTGAACTTTTGACTTTAAGCTAGATTTTAATGCAATTTTATAAACTTTATTCAGGCATTCAAAGCAAAACGGCCAAAGTTTAACAAATTGCGTCGGTTAATTATACTGTAGTATCAAGAACATTGAAAATAAACTGATATTTTGAAATGAGGGTCAGTACAAAAATTGTAGTCTCAAGGGTAGACGTAGGTAAATATGTTTTGTGAAATTGAATCTGACCCATACATAGATTTTATACGGTCTAGTAACAGTGTACGTACATATTCCCATATTAGGGAATATGTACGTCGTACTCTTTGTAACATACGTACTCTTTGTAACAGATATAGATGATTTAAAAGACGTCTTTCCACAAACCCCTATCTTATCTGTTTGTTGACAGTCACTCAAAAAGCTAAAACTACTGAAGTATTTGTCACTCATCGCTTATTATATGTAGTTACAAAGACTACAACTTTATTATATGGTCTACACGGTATTATTAATTGAGTAGAAAAATCTAACGGCGCAAGTACTTGTTTTTAGAGATAAATAAAAGTATCATGAATACGAGGAAAATTCTTCACCTATTTATTTTCCAGAATTCAACACACATAATTACACATATAACACAATATGTGGTCGTCCAAATCAAAAGAGACCTTGTGACGCCAAGCACTTACGCCGTTATTGCAGTTGTTTTGTATTTGCAGCGGCAATAAAGACCTAAATGCCAGCCGCTATGACTTCCCTTTTGATTTGGACATCCACTATAGTTAATTAATAATCATAAATAATATTAATAACCAATAAAAAATGACCTCCAATTTTACCCGGCTCAAAGGTGCCCATGCTTTCTGCGTTTCCTCATTGTATGGTAAAAAAAGAATAATTCATCTTCATAATAATTTAAAAATATTACAAAAACACACAAGTTTTTATAAAAACTATATCGCACTCTCGTCGCGAAAATGGTCAGAAAAGAAATATAAAAAGTCAAGCGCGAGCTCAACGACGATCAGTAGAAACTCCTTGGTATGTCAATACTTTCAACAAATAGCATTTAACCAACAGCCTTTGAACCCGATACTATCCAGAGTCGTGGAAAAATACCTTAAATGTTGACAGATTGTGGACAGTACACGCGAGGACTGCCTCTCGGCCCAACGGCGCTGTCACATTGGCTATCGGACCTGTGAAGCCTGGTTCATCTGAAAATAAAAACATAGAGTTAGTTTTTTTTAATGACGCGCAGTCAGGCGCCCCAGATGCCGTTGGAGTGACACTGTGGAGGCTGATCTGCATGAATTGGCAGCTGTCAACTGGCGAACCATAGCGCAGAAGGCTATAGCGTTTCGGAAGACACAGTGTGGGGTCACTGAGCCAGAGGAGTAAGTTTTTTTTGGCTATATTTAAATGTTCTAGTACAGTGAGGAGAAGAAACAGCCATTTTAGGGTACACCAATGGTGGCTTATACGAAGTCGAGTCTATCAATTAGTCAGTCCTTACCTTGCCGAAAGTAGCTAGTAAAGTTTATTTTTACTACATATTAAAAAAAATATTATTATAAAGTCCGTTCATAGACTATTGTCTCACGTGTACGTTCACACGATATCGAGTGTCGATATTCTAGATTAGTTTTTAAGATCAACTATAGTAATTTGTGTATAGTCGACAGTACATCAACCTGTCCGAATTCATTGCAAATTGGCTGCTATTACCACAGCATAGAGGCGGTCTGTGCAGGATAAGTGGACGTTCGGTTGACTGTGACAGAAATATTGCCCTTACCAAAGGGATTTACTTACTAATATTATAAAAATTGCTAACCCTGACCTTGAAAATCATTCAGAGTATTGATAATTCAGTATAATAATTATTATACTACTCGTATCGATATTCTAAATCAATATTTTTGTGGTTCTTTTATTTATCTCTCGTTCATACAATTTGATTATGTGTTTGTCAGTCAATAAAAACAATTTAATAATAACGGAGAAAATATTTACATCATTACCAATATAAGACGCTTTTAAACATTATATGGTATGTATTTTTTTCAGCGGTCAATATCAGCTTATTTCCATTGTGAATAAACCATAAACCATCCCAAAAACATCCCTTTTTATAGAAAAAAATATAATACATCTTAATAATAATACATCAAAAAATATAATACGCTAGTAGGTAGGTAGGTAGTATATACACGGGTGGGGATTTCATAATAAACATCTAAAGTTGTTCTTGTATAAATTTCATCTTTTGGGAAATTCCGTAGATTACATAATCAAGTGGAACAATATCCATCCCTGAAATGGAAAGTAATTAAAATATATTAATTTACATCAGACGTCCTTGATTAATTAAATAATAACATGTAATAATCCTCATTTATATATTCGTAGATCTCCGTGGCCTAATGGTTATACAATGGAGGTCCCGGGTTCGATCCCCGATCAGTTCATAATGGAAAATGATCTTTTTGAGATTGACCTGGTTCTTGGATGTTTATCTATAGTTGAGTTAGCATCCTATAACGCAAGTCTCAATCTATGTTGTTTGCCCCTATATTTATATATTTATTTATATGATTTTAACAAAAGCAAGGTCGCAGAACATCAGACAGGAAGAAGAGAAGGAGACTGACATACTGTACCGACCCCACATAAAGTGAGATAAAGATAGGCAGATCATAATAAAAGGCAATAAACATCAGCCTACGCAACTGAAGTGTTTTAAAGTGTTCCTGAGATTTCTGAAGTTTAATTTAAAATTTTCTCATTATAATAAGATCCACTAGACCCAAGGTGCATTTACACCAAAAGACTGAATGCTCATTCTATATAATTTTTTTTTTACTTGTCTGCTTGATGTAAACGACACTAGAGCGTGCAAACAGTAGGTACTTAGAACATTCTTGCGTGTACGAAACATTGAAACGTTCATAGAATATTCCGTAAACACTGCTCTGTACTTAGACTTTGACTTAATCTCCAAAAATTAAGACGATTTTACAAATTTTTATACAAAATAAATTAACTGCCGAGATCCATCCAATTGACTACTTTCATTTGCCTGCATGTTGACCACTAAGCTACTTCCTCTCCTCTGTGGCTTAGTGGTCATCTGGAAACATCGGAGGTCCCAGGTTCATTTTTTTTTTTATACATCCATAGATAAAAGAAAAATATATGACTATTCAATCTAATTTTCCCTACAGCCACGGAGTAAAATGTTTGAACTGCGAAATTCAAAAATTTCTAATAAAAATGAAGATCGTAAGTGGTAAACGATAAACATATTCATTATGTATAACCTAAATTGGTTTCTTTCCAAGTGTAATTCTATAAGGTACTCGACTTAAGAACTTGTGTGTGACTCGACGCGTGGCGTTAATGCCAAAATACCCTTTGGTAAATCGTGTTTTTATTAAATTAGTTCGGCGTCACGCGACTCACGAAGCTAAACATACGAAATTCAGGTCAAACTGACATAACTTGAAATTATATAAGTATTTTGCCTGCCCAATACAAAGTAGGTCTTAGATATACATACAAAGTAATCAAAATGGAAATCGTGAGACCTAAAAATCGCGGAAAAATAGATTGTTTTAAGTTTATCGCCGGATCGCATGTAATTAATAGTCAGGGCAGTAACCTTGGTTCCTTTATATCTGTTACTAGTTTTTGCCTGTGATATCACTAGCGTCTTATTTTTCAACTGATTTCAAATTTAGGAGGTTCTTGAGTATGTTTTAGCCCGTGCTTATTGCTAACACTGGTGTCAGATTTATTTAAGGGGTCATGTGGTATTTGAATTACTTTTGCGAATACTGAGTGGCATACATACTAGCTAGCTAATGTGTTTATTTCAACACGATGCTTTCCTTCACCAGAAGCAAGTGAAATATGAAAACTACTACAAACTCATGTAGCAAGAGTAGGACTCGAATCAAGGCTCTTTCGATCACAAGCTTCTTGACTACTACACCGCTTCACTCACATAAAAGCAACCACACGCAACGGAACCTTCGAACCGTTGGTCCGATTTTGATGAAATTTAAAAGGTATCATAACTTTTAAAATTTAAAATTCTTCGTGGGGCAAAACAATCCGTTAAGCCGTTTTTGAAATATTCTCAATTTTGTAAAAACTCATCAAAATTTATTGTGTTCGCGAGGTCTAAGTTCGCGGCGAACAACTAGTATAAGTACAATCATATACCTAGGCGATTTAATTTTGGGTCCTGTTGATACAGTTACTGAATTACCCTTAACTAATTTCCTATGAATTGTATGTACAACATTGTATAATTTTAATTTCATCTTTTAATTTTAACCTCCCAGCATATACGAGTCGAAACCGTACATAGCGAAAACACTGTGGATGCGATCTACATTTGGCCGTAGCCGGCTACGATTTGCTGTACTTGATTAGTGACGAAAAAAAACGCATAAGTGTTAACACGTTATATTTTATATCTAAATTTGTTCACTCAAAATTAACTTATATAACTTAACAGGTAGGTGCGGGTAGTGAACTGTGACTCGTACAGTGGTACGACAATGTTGGTGCGTGACAGCGTGCGCCCTCTCCCAAAATTTTAACCTGGCTTCTTTTAAACTTATCTTTATCGAGTATGTTATTGCTAACAGATTTTTATATTGTAGTTCGTGGCTTCTTATTTCTATGACTAGCTTTGTGGAACTAATGATTATATAAGCGGCAGCCTATGATACTATTCTATATCCTACGTTCTTTGCGGGTGACCTAATTCAAATTGGAGTCAAAATATCAGGTCCTGCGCACAGCTGTTCCTAAATAATAAGTTCACTTCTCATAAATGTATGTATGTTTCGTATTTCGCAATAAAATTTTATAAAACTTCAAGTAGCTAAACACGACGTTGAAAACCGTGGTAACCCGAACCGCCTCGCTTATACCACTCACGTGAAATAAGGACGTGAACACGATATATTTTTACACGTTCAGAAAAATATATTGGTACAGCTGCTTGTCAACATGACTCGAAATGCACCAGTAATACGAAGTTTGCGATCAATTTGGATAGGTTGATTTGCAATTGTCTGTACTTCATGATAGGGACCAACACTGTTTAAATGAGTTTATGCTATGATATAATTTTTAACGTGAAAAAATTAAGGGCTAATTCGCTAATTGGAAGAGTTGATGCTTTGATTTGACTACTAGCATCCAAACATCTGAACATTTTTAAGATCATTTTCTGGACACGCAAGAGCTACCTCTTCATTTTTCTAAAGCTACCTCTATGTGACTATATTTATGTCATTAGCGGCACTAATAAATAAAATTCGTGCTTAATCCCATTCACAAACTTATAAAAACTTTAACACTACATAACAAACAATTTATTTGTTGCTCTTAAAATAGCAAAAAATGTCGACTATTTACTGCTTTCACCGCGGTTCTGGGCGTCGATTCTGTGATCTTTAAGTATAAAAATGAACAATAGTTTATAAATCACAATTCTTATTAACACGCAATAAGGGCTACTATTCGAAAACCAGTGAGACGCTATTTTCACTTAACGTCTGCAGAATGAACACCCGGTTATATTTGGATCAATTTGACGGCAGTCAATTAGCGGGGCAGGTCCGGTCGGGCGTTGGTAATTTGTCAGTGACAGGTCCGGAACTTTAACAAGCCTAGTTTTAACTACACCATTAGGGTTAGTTCTTTCCCTATTTCTAGGTTTCACTTTGCATTAATGTTTTTGCAACTATACAATACTAGCATTCGTTCGCGGCTTTGCCCACATTTACTTCTTGCGCCGCCCATAACTTATTATTAGCAATATCTCGGGTTCTAAATAACATATCACGATGTAACTATATCTATACGAGATTTTTTGATAGACCATCCGCTATGCGACTGTGAAAACCGCATCCCATTTTATTTAATAGATTTTGCGTGACGTGTGAATAAGCATACAAACAAAAAGACAGACAGACATACATTAAAAAAATATATATTTTGGCTTCTGTTTGTTCCATAAAGACCGGGGGGGGGGGGTCTTTATGGAACAAACCAAAGGCCAAAATATATTTTGCTCATAAAACATTTTTCTTTAATATCTCATATGTAAAGACATAGCCTATAAATTATATGTATAGATTACAATCGAATAGTACAGTCCTTGCAATTTACTGTCAACTAGCTGTGAATACAAGCGGGAACCATGATGTTTTAATATTTATGTATAATATGCAGCATAATATATTTCATTAGAAGTTGTCATTTATCGGGGATAAGATATAGATAAACAAGATATGAGCAGGTTGCATTTACATCTAGACGTAAATTACTTTCAGCAAATTACATTGAGATGTGCAGTTCCTATGTGTGGGTTGCACCTTTGACGTTAACTTTAACGTGGGCGGAAAAACACAAAGTAAGCCATTTTGCCTAAACGTCAGCGGCGTTTACATACATTTAAAGTATGGAGAAAAACATTGTATACTTTTCTTCCCGGAAAAATAACTTTTCCAGTGGGTTATTTACGCGAGCGATGCCGCGAGCAAAAGTTAGTGCGTACATAAAAGTTCCCGTCACAACAAAATACTTAGCTAATAAGATTAAATAAATCAAATTCTATCATCATCGTGTTTTCTTGGTACTCTTTGTTATTAATTTGAAATTTGTTCTGAAAGGTTTCCTTTGACAAAATGCTTTGAGAGTTGTTTCACAGTAAAGTACCTGCCAACTTTGCTAATCATATGAGCTTATCAACATCAAATACTCATGAAATAAAGGGTGTGATACCCATTTAACTAATAAATATTAAGACTTTGACAAACAATATAATTTTAAATTAGTAAATAATAACTATTTTTGATCTCTGATAAATGTTTGTGTTTTGATTTTCAAAATGTTATTTTATATTCTCGAAAACGACAGTTTGTCAAGAATCCGAAGGATCCTTCACTCCGATTTTCAATATATATTTTTCTTAATAAATCGAATAGTCATAGCAGTTTCATATTATCAAAGAACATGTTATAAAAAAATATATTTAAACCATTTTTCAGTTACTAAAAAAATGATACATAGATCTAACATTTTATATACAGTATTAAGTTATCAATAAACTGTTCGTTCATAAAGACGTGTTTCCATATTAACAAAAAGTTTTTTTTTGTATCAATATTTATATATAACTATTAATTACTGTAATTTTCGTAAGAAGAAATATATTTGTGTTGATTAATGCATTACTCTGATAATAAACTGTGCCATAATTAATGATCATTGCGTATAAGAGTCTGACCCGTATGAATAAACTTCCATACGAATGAAGCCACACTGATGGCTTCGTAGCTATGCAACAAAAAAGTTCCATCCAAATCCATCCAGTAGTTTTGTAGATTAGCTAGTACAAATAGACAGATTTTTTATTCTTACTCTATTACTGCTTCTTCATCATACTAAATTATTATTATTAATATATATATTTCTTTGTAAATATATTAAACGTACAAACTTTTTTTTACTGTTTTTTTATACGTAATGATTTATAACCTACCCTAAAATACGTAGTTTTAGTGATTTTTTTATCTAGGCAATAGTTATAATTTATCCTGATTTTTTGAAAATAATTTTAATCTAAATATAGAAATGTAAAGTAGATCATAATTAATCTTAAGTAATATATTAATCTGTTACTGATTCCTTATTAAGCCCATGCTCAAACTATCTTAATTAATATTTCTTTCATCATTGTCAAGTTCTATTGTAATGACTCAGAAGGATTATATAAAATTTAATATAAAGACAATAGATAAAATGACTAGTTTTAATTAAATTAATTACCACTGCCTTTACTACTAAGTACTTCTTAGTGAACTGTCTAGGTGAAGATGAATATCTTGTACAAATATATTCAGTCGAGTGTTATCAAGTTTTGTGACTATAATAATACTGAATGTAATTAGCTGGATATTCTGTTCGAATGATAGCGATTTTATAAAGTACAGTCTCTCACTTCACAATTTTTTCCCCGCCCGTTGGGTATTGGGTATTTATAACATGCATTCCAATGTTTTTTTTATTAATTTATATAACAGCTATATGGCACAGCTTTGGCCTTGCTCACGTGGAAATTTTCCAATGATGGTTAACCTATCTCTCTCCAATGTGAGTGCTTTCCCGGTTTCTACCTCAGCCGTAAAGCGTCAAAACCCAGAGTCCCCTATGCTACTTTTCCTTCTGCACTTCGCGCGGTTTTTGGAATCCTGAGTAGTCATACTATTGGCACGCATATGGATTTATCAAGAAAGCTGGAAACAACATTGGATAACTTACGTTCTTCATTATAAATTATACTAACACTCACAAAATCACATCGGACTGGTAATTTCTTAAATTTCTTAAATTTTTACATCTCTTTAGTTTTTTATTAGTATAGATTTAAGGTGAGACAACCAGATTCTTATCAAGAAATTAAAATAACATCTTGATTCGTAGTAATTAATAATAAAAAGTATTTTGAAATAATACTTACGTATCGTAGCATCTGTACTTCCGGCGAACAGCCAATCCAAAACTATTATCGCTAATAGCAAATTTCCGCTTTTTATTAAATTAATACGACTAAGAAAGTGCATATTTATATTCACTAATATATATTACATTCCTAAAGAAATTACAACAAATGTCAACATTTGTACCATCTGAAAATAAACTGAGTTACACGTTGGGCGCCAAAATATTTTGTTTTCCTTTTTTCAATTCATTTTTTAACCGTACAACTATGTAATCCAAAGAAAAATAATACAAAACAGCGACAAAAAATAATTTATATTACCGGATTACGACAACGTTTTTCATTAAAGTAAAAAATAGTTACAGTCCAAAAAGTATTTTATCAGAATACACATGGAAAATACTGTTTCGAATTGCATTTAAACACACG
This sequence comes from Plodia interpunctella, assembly GCF_027563975.2. Lineage (NCBI taxonomy): Eukaryota > Metazoa > Arthropoda > Insecta > Lepidoptera > Pyralidae > Plodia > Plodia interpunctella. The sequence continues at coordinate 3,175,584 of NC_071300.1, read as the reverse complement.
CAAAAAAGTGATTAGCCGCAGTCGGCCGACTTCGAAAATGTATGAAATACGCCGATCTCCCGGAAAAGTTTGATACGCGACATCCGCCGACTACACGGCACACGACCGCCTCCGCCGAGCGTCTGAAGATAACTGTTGCAAGTGGCTTGCACCGGTAGTATAAAGCACCACCCCTTTTAACTATTGCTGTCCTTTTCTACCATGGTCACGAGCGCAATTCATAAAACAACCCTCGCCATAACCTTCTGATTCTGACATTTTCTTTCATAGTATTACAGCAATAATGATGACTTTATTGACTTGGGACCGCATAAACAGGATGAAAACTGTATATTTCGAATGCCAAGCGCAAATAATGGTAGATTTATTAGTCCATATTTCTTTTACGACAAGTGCTTAAAGTGGGTTGAGTGACATTTCATAAAAATAAGTTAATTTGATCCCCTAGGTTAAGATATTAGCCAAATATAGTAGGTAATTTCCGCTCCCTTTCAAAATTTAACGTAAAACGGTTTTTATATGAAAGTAATTTATTTAGACACGTTATTAAAATGACACACATCGTAACAAGTTGTTAGTTGTTGTGTGTAAAACTTAAAGAACAAACATAACTAACTCGTCTTAATTCCCTTTTCCCGATTTTCCACTAAATTTATACCTTTCTAATATTTAATACAAAATATTCGTCGCCAGTTGGGTGTCAAATGATATAAGTAATATAAATATTTTCAATGTAAAGAGTTCACGTCGATAAAGTTGGTCGACTTTGTAAGGCTTCCACCATATCCTGTGGTTAGCCTAGCGGTGGAAATTGATATAGGTGTATTATATAAACCCTTAGGTTTAAATAAAGTAAAATTTGGAACAGTTTGTCTATAGCGAAATGTGGAGAATTTTGTGTTACAAGGTTTAAAAGGTAAGGTTTGCGATGCGAAGGGAACATTTGTAGGAACTGTAATGTTTATACTGAGTTGAGGTGTTCGATATTAAGTACATTAGTAGTTAATTTGGTTAATTTAAGTATAAGTAATTTTACGGTCATAGCAACAATTTATTGTAAATTACACGAAGAAGAGAACAAGTATGCAAAATTTCAATGAGATTGATTAAGCAGATAAGGTGTGAAGAGGTAACAAAAAAACAAACTTCCACATTTATAATATTAGTTACAAAGTTAGGGATAGAATTTTGGTGACAAATATGGCGATATTATTCCATTCTCAAATCTTAAGTTCTGATGGAAAAGCTTATTTTTCATCAGAACTTTTAAGATTTTATCACAATTGTTTGGTAATAAATGATAAAGCCAAGTAACGTATGAGAAGCATTAATATGTATACCATAATAACCGCTAGGTTGGGAAACCCTGTAACTCTGAACTCAAAAGGATGTTATAATTACTAGGCTTTATTTGTCCTAGAGACTTATTGAGTTTTGGCAACTAAACCTTTAGGTTAAAGAAAGAAGCCAACAAAGTATCTATATCAATAAGAAACGTAAAAAACTTGTTGTTTTATAGGTTATAGTCTTAGAATTTGTTGCTGTCAAAGTTGGCTGGCAACTTTGACGTTGACTTTAACCTGCACGCCGATTAGGTGAAATGGTATTCTTTGCGTTGTTCTGCGCAGGTTAATATTAACGTCATAGTGGACTGGCGGACGTAAACCCACCCAATTATAGTAGTATTGCAGTTTTATTACTGAAGCCCTATTTTTCAAAATTCTAATTAATTTTGATGTTCTTTCGAGTTAAATTGTACAATTGTACATACAAGAAAACTGCGTTTCCGTTGTTATGAAAATCTTATATCCTCGAAACTATATCTTATTCCGTAGCGTTTGAAAGCCCCGAAACTATTTTACTACATTAATGTAAATGGTTCAAGTTCGAACATCACATCAGTAGATTTTCAAGAAATTTTAAATTTCTCGTTAAAAAACCTATTTCCTAGGACATCGATTCTAAAAATCATTTGTAATTTATTAAGTTCCTGGTAATAATATTATCCGACAACACGGCGCCATAGAATTGAGTTCCGAGAAGCCAAGCATTTCCTTGCAACTCCCCTAGCGCTGGCCTTAGAACCGCCATTAATATTTATAGCCATATACATTATGAAGTTCCATTTTATTCAAAAATGAATATTTTTTACACGGGCCTCAGTTTTATGCTGGCAACACACTATCGCCTAAATCAGGCAGATGCCATGCCGGTGCGAATGAACGGAAATTTAGTAGCTTGAGTAGATTATTAATTAAATGTAAACTGTTTAATGCCGATAGGCAATTTTAATTGTAGATATACTTATTTTATTGTGTAATTTAATTCATGTTCATTTTAGTTGTACTCGAGCGAATGACATTTTGTATTTTGATAAGTTTGTGGGTCTTTGTTACCAGCAACAAATTGTTTTTTTTTAACGATAGTGTATAGTCGACATTCAATTGGGACAAAAATCGGCTACAATCTTTTATTTTAGCGCAAAATTTTTCGAAAACAACGTAGGTATGTCACACCTACTTTCGTGATAGAATCTTGCAGATAAGTAAGTATTACTGATACTGAAGCCCAGCAAATGACATAAGTAATAACACTAAGATGCTTACCGTACTGATGTGCTAATTTTTGCTGTTGAGCAGATAATGAGATTGTTTTTTTCACTCTCTGAGTATATTACTAAATATCTACATATTATATAATGTGCTGACTCTACATAATTACAAAAGTTGATGACATAGAATACTTTTACGAGATAATCCCACAGGAACTAATTATTCATATTATGGAATGTCTAATCATTTATTTAACGTATTTTAGTTTATTAAGTAATATTAATGTACACATTTACAATTGTATTTTATTGACCGATAAATTAAATCTTAAATTACTATCTGATGCTGATGTTTTGAGATACGTATCTGATTAGTTTAGACATCAGTCTCTCATTTACACATTATTATTATTAATAAATTTAGTGTACATTACAGTAAAATTAAATAAAAAAATTGTAACGAACTCAAAATAACTAATTAAAAAGAACATACAACAATTACAGTCCCATGCAATTCGTTGGTAACGTGCCCAGAAGGAATGTCTAATAATTGAATCTCATAATATTTGACAATTTATATAATGTTGCGCCAAATGCAGTGTTTTCACGAAAACTCCGCGCAACATTTGCTTTTGTAAAGCGTATTCATAAAGGCAGCGCTTTTCGACTGACGTACAAAATATATTATGCTTTTATGTAGTGGCGTAGCTATTAGCTACATGGTGACGTGCAGTAGAACATCCTTCGATCCTAGTTTTACTACCAGTCTTACTATCTGTAGTAACTACTACAGAAATTACAAATAGTAATAACGATGGTGTCCGACTTTTTCGTCTCCTAACGACATCTATCACCTCTTTTACGAATACTAAATTATCCACAAGTTTGCAGGTTTTATGGAAATAATTTTCCTTCACCGGAAGAAAGTGGTGGTCTATGAAAATCAGATTGGTAAGTATACAAAGTGGTGTGGTAGAAATAACTCTATACTGTTACTATAGGCCAATATTATTATGGAAATTGAAATGAAAGATGAAATTCTGTTACTTTTCCAAAATCCATGTGAACTTATAATAAAGTAAACTTATAGTATTTTTTTTTTCTTTCATAAAGAACCATTTTATGAATGAATCTCTATGAAATATGATATAATATAAATATAGAATACATTTTTAATAATAAAACTTTCGCAGCTTAGCTGAAGTAGGTAATCCCCAGAATTTTTTCTTTATTTTATAATAATCTTCACACTGAATGTTCGCCCCTATTGTTTTGCATCAGGGCAAATGCTTACCTAGCCACGCCATTGCTTTAATGTTTTTCAAAAAGAGGGGTAAACAGACCTCGTGGAAACAAGTGGCCATCGTCCTCAGTGTGACGCACCGCCGGAAATAATTCGAATTTCGAACTGAATGAACTGAAAAGGGCAATGGTGAATTGTGAACTTCACACTTCAACATTCTCTTCCACTAACCGTTGAGTTTAAGTGCAAATGGGTAGAATGAACTTATTCCATATTTTAAACTAGTAATAGGTACTTATAGTTACATATTGTACCTACTCATGTTTTGCAAATCAGAGGGGTTAGTGCAGGTTAGCATTTCACTTCCCCACCGACGGGTTCCCATCTTGTCGCGATGGTGGGGCTTAGTAACCGGGGGGGCTGGTCTGACACAACCAGCCACCCCGGTGAACCAAGAGGAACCCAAGGCCAGAGACTTTGGTGGGTGCTCTGGGCCTGGTGGACGGTCCCCTCGGTAGTACTGCCATTGGCTGGTGACCCGCCAATAGCCTTTGGATGTGGAAACTAGAGGGGACCAGAGGTGGGGTCGCGGGGTTTTATCCTCCGCGACCACAGCGCGGCCGTGGCGCTGAACACGGTGCGGTGGGGCCGCAGGGGAAGAGGAGAGTCGGTATGTCTCTCGACGATCCCCCTGTCCTCTGCGGCCGAAGGGTGGCTGCCTCTGTATCGGACGCAATGTGTGGGTGTCACCTGCCTATCACCTCTTGCGCCCGTACAGAGGCAGACTTGGGTGCCCTGTGGCACCCAGGATTTTGTTGTGTATGTCCTATGTGTGTTGTGACCGCTGGTCCCTTCAGGACCAGTGGTCGGTGATGCCCGCTCCCCCCGTCAGCTTTCTGACTGGTGTGCGGAGTGGGCTTGATGGTCCGCGCCACGCTCGCGTGGCGTAAGGGGCGGGTGGTTAGCACTTGTGCTTGCTGCCCGCCCAGGTCGGGGCCGAAAGGCCGGCCGGGGGGGCGTCGCGGTGAAATGCCTAGCGACCCCGTGACGTCCCCCATAACGGCAGCGTGAAAACGCCCCAGGGGTTTAGTGGGTAGGCTGGGCCGACTAGCGGCCCAGGAGTCCCACACTCAGTGCGTAACAAGCATTCCCCTGGGTAAACAAAAAAAAAAGGTTAGCATTTCACTTCTCGCCATCGAATCGATTCGAAGTGAGACGCTGCGAACCAATGACATTGCAGTGTGGTTGTCGTTGCGTCACAATGGCGCAATGTGATTGGTTCACTGAGTGGTTCGAATCGACTCGATGGCGAGATGTAAATAACAAACCCGCACTAAGCCCTCTGTTCCTTTCAACTCACAATATGTATTATATTCAAAAAATATACCTTTTCAAGACAGGTATTTTTGAAGAAGCTATGAATTTAAAGATAATTTTACTTATTTCAAACAATTTTCCGGCATTAACTAGCTATAATATTAAGAGGATTGCACAGCCATATTTCGGTACCTTTTGATTTGACTATATTTAAAGTTTCTGATACTGAGATCAATAAACAACCAACCATTTTAACACAAAGACATGCAATTCGCAAATTCTGTGTAGTAATAAAGCACATAAAGCGGTTCCGTTAATTGCATGTAAATTCCATTCACAGCTGTTAATGAAAAGTCTCCATTATTATTTTAAATTTTCTTTTGGAGTCTTAATGTAAGAGAAAATTATTTTTTTAAACTAACTCTAATTTTGATTTTTTGTTCATTATTAATTATTTATCTTTTTTTGTTAACAATGGCAGCTGGTTAAAATTAAAATACAATTTAGATCAAAGAAAAAAAATTGTAATATGATAACAAAATTGGACCTTAAGGCTTTGTTCAGCGTGGGTTAGTGTGAACACGGCCTAAAGTAGCACCACAAAAGTCCAGCGGATTTAGGTACCAGGTGGAATTACCAATAGCAGATTGGAATAAAATGTCAATTCACGTGAAAACTTCATTATCATTACATATTATAAAACAAAGTTGCTTCCCGCTGTCTGTTCCTATGTATACTTAAATCTTTAAAACTACGCAACGGATTTTGTTGCGGGTTTTTTTAATAGATAGCGTGATTCAAGAGGAAGGTTTATATGTTATAGGTATAACATGCCATAATATTTTACCCGCGCGAAGCCGGGGCGGGTCGTTAGTATTATATATTGATTTAATTGACACGAGCATACCATTAATTTGATTTCGTTGAAACGAATAAGAAAATCTCGAAGTTCGTAGAGTTATTATTAATCGTTAGTAGCCAAACTGCAAGCCTACATTTAGTTTTATTTATAGTCAGAGAGGGTGCTGCCCGTGTGACATGCCGAATGTGCTACGCTCTCAGATCTGTCAGACATTATTAAGCTATGACGCGACATTTGTGATTTATGCATCGCACTGAAGCCAGCGTTTTGTCGATATAATGGATTTACTGCGGCCTGTCCCGGCTTCGCTCGGGTAAAAACTATACACCTAAACCTTCACATTATCTAATAGTGAAAACCGCATGAAAAACGGCGTAGTAGTTTCTGAGTTTATCGCGAACAGACAAACAGACGCGGCAGAGGACTTTGTTTTATAATATGTATATATGGATTAATAAAACGATTCATTTACGAGAAAGTTTGCGGAATCAAAAAATAGTACTATTTTAAATTATTTATACTACCAAACAGATACGGCCCACCTGATGGTAAGTGGTCACCACAGTTACAGTTCTTACTTTGTGGCCTAGGATCTTTTGCCACAGTACCCTGTAATTACACTGTGTCTCTCACCCTTCAAACCGGAGCACAACAATGCCAGGCACTGCTGTTTGGCGGCTGAATTTATACACATAAATTAAAGAATGGTAAGCCCTTCTGGCATAATAGAGACCAACCTGTTAGAATGAGTTTCTTTCGGCATTTCTTCTAAGCAGTGGTCATTCCGAAATGCCAGTAGTTTGTAGCTTTAATTTAGAATATGACGTGATAAAGTGCCTGTGAAGGCCAAATTTCAGAATAAATGATTTGATTTTGAAATATTATATTAGAGTGGGTTTCATGTAGACAAGCTTTGTACCAAGGTCAACCTCTGGTAAAAATTATGTGTTTGCTACAGAAATTGATAAGTAAAAACATGATGGTTGCTATTTTTTATGTACTAGAACAATTCGTGTAGCCTTAAGTACCGCAAACCTAATTGGTTACATGTTTACTGACTTATAGAAGTAATTTGTTGAATTTAATTTGTTTTCGTTCGTATAAACAGGCTTTGGGTATTGGGTAATAACAAAATATAAATTAATATACCTATTCATTCAATATATAGAACATTTTTATAGTAAGTAGTCCAATTGTTATACATATATCGATATTATGTATTTCTGTGTATTGATTTAGTGTAATCAATAAAATATATTACTACTTACATACTAATTGAGTTGAAATAAAAATTATTTAAATAAAAAACTTAAAATATTGGGAATTACCTATATAATACGAAAATTAAAATTTCACAGTGCAACTCACCCTAATATGTCCATACGAGGGTGGCGATCACATCACTGAGAGTATCCGCGATATATCGTTAATCTCAGTTTGATACCCCTATTTCACATTTGGGATTTGATCCGCCGACCCGGGTATGAGCCCTTCTCTAGGGGTATTCAAGTAGAGTGTATTCGAAAAACTATCCCCTTAAGCATTCTTCTTCAATTTTGAACTCTGTAATATATCTGATTTGTTAGTCTTAAATTGCTTTATGGTAGATATAATACGACTATAAGTCTACAACTGTTAGTTAAATGCCTGCACCGTTAACGTACGCAGAAAAACGCAAAGTACGCCATTTTGTCTAAACGTCAGCGGCGCGCCGTTTAAAGTCAACGTCAAATTTGACGGTGCAACTCAACCTTACTGTTGTCGCACAATGTAGTTAACAAGATCTTAGTCTTGAATATATGTTTTTTTTTTATTTGAATAATAATTGATTAATGATTTTCAACATTTTCTTTCAATATTTATTAACATTTTGCAAAGCTCCACAAACATGCAGGTTTCCTCATGATGTGTCAAATTGGTATACAAACTCTGTGGCACGAGTAGGATTCTCGAGCATCCGATCTCAGGCGGACGGTCTTACCCGCTTCCTGCATTGCTTTGATGGGATGTGTCTCGCCCATTCGAAACGATAATGCAAAAATATGGGGTCTTTTAATAAATGGCGAAGCAATTCGCAGTTTATTTGGCATTTAAGTGAATTTGGGGATGTTTTCTGTTCTGGCATTTTGTTTTATGCGGCTGCTCGTTACCGCCGGCGGCCGGGCGTGAAGTTACGGCCGCCGCGGGCCGCGCCGCCGGCGCTTCACGTCAAAATGCTGCTTCATCGCTAACGAAAATCGGAAATGCCAAAAATGCTACTTGATTCTAGAAATTTGTTGTGTTTGTTACAGTTAAAACTTTGGGTTTTTCTAAAACAAATATATCGTGTAAAATAAGAGCGCTCGCGGGGCTCGCACCCGTAAAGCACTGGCGATAATTTTATACATATTCAACTCTCAAAGAGTATTTTGTCGAACAAAAAACAAAAATGTCAGCATTTAGCACTGTGTTTGCTTTGCCATTTCAAAATATGCTATTGTATTTTGAAATTCGCCCGAGAATACGTTATTTTTTATTTAGTTTTGAAATGTACATTTAAAAAACTAAATAAAATATAAGCTTACTGTTGCACCACTTCGATGTTGACTTTGACCGGCGCGCCACTGTTTTTAGAAAAAATGGCTTGTTTTACCTTTTTCTGCGTAGGTTAAAGTTACGTCAAAGTAGACTGGTGCAACCCAATCTAATGGCTCACTTAAGAGTCCAGTTCCACTGTATATCCCATAGATGTCTTACGAGGAAGCAACCGCTCAGATGAGAGAGACTTAGTTTTAAGTAGTTTACTTGTCAATAAATGATGTACTAGATCAACCTCATTTGAATAAAGAATTTTGGCTTTGACTTGAGATAGTCTGCGTTAAATCACCAACGCCCGAATTTCAATCATGGCTAAGAACACGCTCGATTAATTTACAAAACAACTAGACGCATAAAATCCACTTTATCCGTTTAGTTCCCACATGCGTTTGCATGTGGTACACAGATACTCGAACTCAAAACACCTTGCATCGGGGCTTAAAAATAGTAAGATGGAACAGAATAAACAAACAAAAGAAGTGTTATATTTGACATTTACGTGAATGGGGAGAAACAACTCGTTGACTCAATTTTGAGCGAACTATTGCACTCGGGGGGTGCATGAATATTATTGTTATCGGAGTTCGACTTTATTGCTTGCTTCGTGTTTATTATTTTACACTTTATTACGTAAAAAATATCCACAGGTCTCTACCTGTCTCTAGTGGATATTTTTATAAAAACCTGTGGATAAAACTGTTGTACTTTTCTCTTAAAAGTACAACATAGTTTTATAGAGGTAGAAAAGCTTTTCAGTCTTGTGTCTGTAGGTATATTTGTCATGACTAAACTTCTAGACTGATTTTGATGAAATTAGGTTTAATCCAAATAAGCTACTTCATCCAAATAATAATTTGAAACAAAAATTAATAAAATCTAATTTTTTCTGACAGTTATATGGCAATACATTAAATTTAATTATAAAAATCATGTTGTATATTAATAATTTCATAAATTAAATTTCATTACAAAAATTATGTTACTATTTTACACAAAATATTCTATAGTAGGTACCTTCTCCCCAGCATGGTAAAAATTTGTATATTTTATACTTTTTGCCGCCGACAGTTCGACGGGCAACACTTAGGTAAGTTTCAGTATTTTAAATCTGTATCCTGCCTTTCTCAATCATCATTGAGATGATGATTGAGAAATTAAAAATATTACCCCACCAACTATGGTGTATAATGTATCTGTCTAATCTGAGCGTATTTCCAGTTTCTTCCTGAGCTGTAAACATTGGGGCGCTTTCCTACTTTTTCATCTTAATTTCACACAGTATTCAACATCATCAACAGTGAGTAACATGATCCAATGGCATGTATATCCTCCTTTAATTATGGTGCATAATTATTGTTAAGCTAATTTAACAATCTGTTTGGAATGTTTCAGTTCCACGGCTATGGCAAAGGGATTACATAAATTAACTGATTCAATTGATAGTAAGCATGACTGAACAATTACAGAAACGGAATACAGCGATTGAGGTAAATACTTAGACGTTTATACATGCACACCTTTTATAATTTCCAGAATATAGCACCATTCACTTCAAAAATAATAATACACTAAACTGTTATCACTTTTTTATATAATATAAACTACTTACATAAATGAATAATCGCATTATGAAAACTAAGCTTTTGGTTCACTTTAATAGAAAAAATAGGAAATTTAAATTGATTGCAATTTAAAAATCCTTTTTTTCTCTAATAAATAGTAAGTATGGCTTAAACAAAGTGTTATTATTATTATTATTTACTTTGTACATTACTACATTATCGAGGCTTCCATTAATAATGTGTCTTAAACAAAGTTAAATACTTTTAAGTCAAAATAGTAGGTATATTTTCTTCCACTGATGCGACGCCCGAACATAAATCCCGGAAAAACCTAAAAGGATCCCGGAAACATATCACGGTGGCAGCACTAGTACATCTTTACAAATCACCGAAGAGGGACGAATACTTGAAGGCTGCCTCGAACTCACCTCGCGCAGGCTTATGTCTCGGGAATCGTAAAATATTTCACGGGCGTCGCGCACCCTATACCAAGGGTTACAGATGTAAAATATCTGAATCTGGCAACTCATAAACATTTTAGTATTAAATAAATTCAGAAATTAATCCTTTAAGAAATAATACTATACTTGATATTATTATAAACGGAAAAGTTTGTGACATTCCTACCTACACCCGTAGGAATGTGTGTATTTTTGTTACAATTTCAGGCAAAATCTACATGACGGATTATTATGAAATTTGGTACACAGTTAGAATATAACCTGGAATAATACACAGGGTACTTTTTATGCCGAAATTCCCACGGGAGTGAAGCCACTGGGCGCAGCTAGTAATAATATAAATAACACTCGCAACCGCCAACACTCAGCACTGAACTTGTATCGCGGGTCCGATTGGACACTACAAAAACGAACTAGAATGAAGTTGAAAAATATATACCAAACATAGAAATTGGATTCATAAATTCTATGATTTATGATTCTACAAGAAATCAATTACAAAAAACACACACAATTTAAGATATCACAATTAATCGAAACTGAAAATTATAATATCAAAAAAAGAACAGTATTGTGAAGTAATATAATTTCAAAGGTAACGGATAGTTCTCCGAAATCTATTGGTGGATTGAATAACGGCAAGGCAATTTGCAACCATCTAGTTCAACAAACAATGCGGCCAGTGTAACGGGACCCGTTGAGTAGGGTGTCCATAATCATAATTATTATTTAAATTAAAGTTAATTTAATTACTATATATTCATAATAATATAATATTAATATTAGTCTATTCTCACCAATATTTTAAAAACTTTAAATTTTTCCAATTTGAGTTATTACATCACCATATACATATAAACATAATTAAATGAATAAAATCAAAAAATTATAATTCATTGAATTTAAACCCTACTTATGTGATAGGAATTATAACAATGATTATTTTTGAAAACTAAAAATTATGAATAAATATAAATCGTTTGATATTTTGTTCATTTCCAGTTTCACCTTTCAATAGCATTGCTCAAAAGAGAAACTCCCCGAAATGTAGGAAGCGCCCAATTTACCCAGTAACTGCAACAGAATGTTACCATATCCGCGGAACAAGTGAAGATTGAGCTGTGAATGGCATTCTTGTCGTAAACTGTCTTGTTACCCTCGAGCGCAAACATGGAATTTATGAGAACAATTTAGTTTTTACGTAAGTGAAAAACATTTTTTTCCTGCGCCTACAAGTATGAACTTCGGTCCTTCGCTCGTATGCAACGTTTATTGACGCGTAAAATTGCAATAAAACTGACACAATTCAATTGTTCATACATGACTAGCCAATATTATATTCTATGTACCTAATAACTTCATTTTATGTCATAGTTTCAAAATAATATAATATTTATTTCAGATAGTAATAAATAAAATATATGGACATATCACACAGATTCAATTAGCTCCAAAGTAAGTTCGACACTTGTCTTATGTTATGGAATTAGAACTCAACGATACTATATTGAGCGTTGTAAATAAATTTTGTCCTAACCATGATCGAACTTCTTGAATTAAGTCGTATATATTCATATATTCATCACATACCTACCTATAGTATAATTTATAACTTATATTATCCTATACTAGCGGCCCGTCCCAGATTCGGTGGAGTAAAACTTAATAAATTATACACTTAACTATCCTCAAAAATCACACAATGTATTAGTGAAAACCAAACAAAAATTCGCCCGGTAGTTTTTGAGTTTATCGCGAACAGACAGATGCGGCAGATGACATGAATTCTTCTTCGTATCGACATTATCCATACTTTTATACAATTATTATAAAGAGTTAAGCGTTTGTGAGTAGTCACAAACTCAGTGAGTTTGTGTGTTTGAGACTACCAAACCGATTTCAAAAATTCTTTCACCATTAGAAAGGGACATTATCCAAGATTACTATAGGCTATTTCATCTCAAAATTCCTGGCAACATCTAATGTAATAATAAACAAGAACACTAAATAAATTATTCAAATTATTTAAAAAAAAACTATTTCTCATTGAAAGCCAGAAAGTCTCACATAGCTAATTAAAATAACGACCGTAGAGATGCAGAAGGCTGGTCAAAACGCCATAATTCAAATAAGAAGCCGGCACTTTTATCTCGGCGTCCCTCGGCGCAGTTAAGGCTCCCATACATTTTACTCCTTTCCACAGACTGCACTGAAAAATACAGCCACCAGAGAGGAAATCCGCTGTAAAATACACTTTAGTGTTAAAACCATACCGAACAGATTTCATAGACTTATTGCCGAAGCTACAAACAATGTCACAATGGAGGAATTTAATCATTCATACGTGTGATTCATTGGGGCCCATCCGAAAAGCCGTTCCGATTGTGGAATATTAATTTCCTTTTGTCATCTTGAACTTAGAAATACTTATTGTGGTGCAACAAGAGTTTTTCCGTTTATTTCCTCAGATGAATGGCATTTCATTCATTTTTTTATTTACAAATTACACGTACAATAAAACTTTGCGATCAATTTTGCGATTTTGCAACATCCACACTTCAAACTTAACTTTCTGTTAAAAGTCCTATAATGTATTAAATTAGTACCTTATCATTATACAGTATTATCACAAATCCTATAATGTATTAAATTAGTACTATTAGTTTATATTTCATACCTACTCTTCTTAAGTTCAGCTTCTGCTATCCTTAAAAGCACACGCAACCTAATGTAATTCAGACCAAAGAGTAATTTTAGCGTTTGCAAATAAACACGCCCCGTCGCGTCGCCCGAGTCAATTATTTGCTGGTATTTTTAAAGGAAGTCGAGATGTAAGCCTTTAACTGGTTTCCATAGTATTTAAATACTATGGAAACCAGTATTCTCATAATTCTCTCAATAAATTTATTGATAAACTTTGTTTTTCAAAGTAACATTCAAAATTTTTTTTATTTACAAATGTTGAAATATTCTCTCCCAGTCCAGCTGATGATTTTTTACCTTCCATAAATAAAACTTTAAAATTATCATAAATTCGAATTAGGTACAATCAGAACGACATCTATCTTTAAAAATATTTTCGTTTCACATATCTATATAAATCGCATAATTTCATATCGATATTATCTAATATCGGTATTTCAAGCTTTGGGTAGCGGACACATCCTATAATATATCACCATACGAATCTGTGTTTCCGTTTTGCAAGTTCTGCAACCACATATTTTCCTTTCCTCTCCCCGTCCTGCGGCTATCCATCTAAAAGATTTATCGTTTTCACTGATAAAAATTCAGTAATCTCAATCTATTTTTTTTTTATTGCGAAAATATCACTAGTACGTAAGACAGTTATTCAGTTTCTTCGAAAAAAAATACTCGAGGTATCCCGCGATGAAAGAGCGCAAAGCTTTATAAACATTTTTCAATGCAGTCATTTCCGCTTACGCCCACGGGTATTATATTAAAAGTTAGTTAATTTCGCCAGAAATCTTGGTACAAAGATCATCTGCATGGGCAACTCTCATATATTTCAGCCGCCAAACAGCAGTGCTTCCATTGTTGTGTTCCGGTTTGAAGGAGAAAGTTAAGAGGTAGAGTAATTACAGGGTACTGTGGCAAAAGACCACAGGCTACAAAGTCGGCAATGCATTATTTACTCTCATATGGCAACTGCCATTACAGTTCAGTGTGTGACCTACAATGTTATAAACATCTAGTCGAAAACCTCCAATAGGACTATATCCTCTACTCGCCATGTCGTGGCAAAACCGAAACAGGAACGGAGCAATAAAAAAGTTTTGAGTAGGCAACAGATAATACATCTCCTTCATAAATTTCCAAAGGCCGTCTGTGTGTTGTGATTTGATATAAATTATACGCTTATCTAAATGACGTGGAAACTTTCCGAACGCCCAAAAGATAGCTAACAGGACGAAGTTTGCTGACTTCAGTCATTAGAATATTTAGAATACGAAATAAATTGTTCCAATATAAAATTACTAGCTTTTGCTCGCGGTTCCACACAAATTTCCCACGGTACCTATCAGTATACCTTATGTTCTTCTCCGTTTACTGTAAACTACATGAATGCATATGTTCAAGAATATTGGTTGAGTAGATAAACAAACTAAAAAGGAGATTTACGCCACTCCATTCGTTTTCGTTTTTTGTCTGTAATTTTGTTATTTCAATAAAAGTTGATTTCTGAAATTTTCAATAATGTATACAATTTTTTTGTTTTCCTTGTAAACATTGTACACGTTCCTATTTAGAAATCACAAATCTTCTTGTGGTAAAAGTCATGAAAAATTCAATCATGTGTTCGTAATTTATCCGTTATCTACGTATGGAATACGTCTAAAAGTATTAGTAGAAACTAATACTTTTAGGCTGATTCCATACGTAGATAAGCGATAGAGAAAAAAAAATATTTATAAAATAATTAAGAGAGTTTATTTCTGTCGACATTATAAAATATTATATTTTGGTTCACAAATCCTTAACACACTATCGGTTTGTAAATCATTCGAGCGGTATAATTAGCGGCGGTGGGCAGCTCACGTCAATAGTCCGGGGGTCAACAACTGAAAAACAATAAGAATTAGAAGAAAGCTCATTAGACACGCGACCACAGTTGCCTTTCGTTATTTACAACGTATTCGATACACATTTCATATTTACTTTAATGCCTGCAGTATTTAGGTTTTAGTATGCGAGTCAACGAAGTGAAATTTTATCCACAGTGTAGTTCCAATGTTCTTTACTGAGTCTATGTGTATGTGTTTAGTTGTGCCATGATTATTTCAAAATAATGTAACTTAATGTCGAAATTAGGATCGTCGCTGTACGAAGAGAAGAAACTCCTCTGTCTTCTTAATGACGCACCATTAAGAAGACAGAGGTAACTAGTTGTTCATACTAGTTGGTAAATTAGGGAAACGATATTAATTATAAACAATATTTTTGTAGGCACCTTTTGTATCAATCGAAAGAGGCAAATACATACGTTAAAAAAAAAATAAAACCTTGCCCTTGTTATTAATTTAAAAAATCAACATTAACTAGAATAACAAATGCTGAGGGAAAATATTAAACTTGGGAAATCTTTGGCGACTTATTATACAAATATGACCCTTATTTATGATCCAAACTCAAGACTTATTTCAGATTATTCACCGCGATATGATGCGACTGCGCAGCGTAATAAATTAAAATCAAATTTACAACAACATTACGGATGTTTTTTAGGATAAGGAATTTTAATGAAAATTTAATAAAGTTCCTTCACGCATACGTACAATTTGAAAACTTTGTGGAATGCAACAGCATTGCTAAGCTAGTTGGCAAAATGAATGACTCTGTAAAAAGAAACTATTTTTATGAAAATATTTTGTGACGTTTGTTTAAATTCTTGAAAATATTGCTAAAATATCGAAAAAATATTATAGACACCATTACATTCGAGAAGATTTTTCGAGAATAATTAATTCAGAAATATTTTTATTTAAAAAATGTTCTTCAATTTTTGTGGATATTTTGGCGAAATCCTTTTATGTAACTTTGTAGTTATGATTTTATTTAATTTCGAGTATGTTCCGTAATTCATCGAAGCGATACCATGAGAAAGATATACTTTACATTTATTTAAAAACAAATCAATGAATTGTACAGAAATTCATATTTGGTGAAAATTAAAAGAATTCATAATCATGCTAACGAGGTTTTAATGTAGAAACCGGTGCGTCCTGAGCTTATCATAATCTCGACCAGAATAACTCATGTGATAGCATGATAGAGTGAGCGGACTGTGAAATGTGACCACTGCATACATATATAATGTTTCTATAACATTAGGGAAACTCCACTTTGTCGAGAGAGATATTTATTTTACGTAATCCAACTTCAAAAAAATAAAAATAAAATTATATTCTTGCTAATTAAGCCTCTAATAATATCGGACAAAACACGTCTCAAAAAATATAATTTTGAGATATAGATTCTCAAAACTTATTTTAATACACAAAAATAATAACATAAACATCATTACACAAATTATACAAGCACTTAGAGAAAACACATGCACTTAAAGGAAAGTTTTGACCAAGTCATACTGAAGTTATCGTTCGTATCTAAAGGCAATATCGAATATTGATCATTTTACTGCGTATAAATAAAGCGAAAGTGAGGTTTTATAGGCCAATACAAAATTGTTAGGGCAATAACTTAGCGATCTGAATCTCTCTCATATTGAAGTGGATGAGTTACGCCGAAAACATTGGCGGCCACAATTCTACCATGCGATCGTGAATACTAACGGTATATTTTGAACTAGCTGCGCTCCGGGGCTTCGCTGCCGTGGGTGTTTGGGGAGAAAAATACCCTGACTTCTATTCCAGGTTAAATTTTACCCTTGTACCTAATTTCTTCGAACATTATCATTATGGTTTGGTTTGATTTAGCCAGCAGGATTCATGCCAACTAAGGACGATGTAGACTATGTAAAATGTAAACGAAAAACGACTAGGTATTGATTTTAACAGTACCTAGTCGTTAAAAAAATATGGTTAAAATAAACACAAGACGAATATTATATATTAAGTTGTCTAACCTCTTATTATGACTGCATCTGACAACACTAGAGTGAGTACTTTTACAATTAAGTTCATCATTTGCTTTTAAGTATGTATTTACTTGAAATAAAATTACGACACACTTCTTGAACATTATTTATCAGGAAAAATAAAATAGCAATGTTATGTTTACTTACATCAAAGTAGAGACAACGTCACGTACCGCAAATTGGTTAGATACGGTAAAACTGTGACCGGCAGTCACGAATCACGGCCCACGTGACACGTAGGGGTCATTCGTTTGGGGCTAGGGGACATACATTCTGGGTTCGATGCGTACGACTGAAACATTACTGAATATTTGGGTCGAACTTGCAGAACCTTCGAAAATCTTCACTTTTGTTATTCGGCAGTTTAAGTCTATCTGAATGATATATCTATATTTTTATCATTAAAATTAAAATAAATTTATATGTACGATAATATACGATTTTGGAAATCTTTAACTCTTTGGGAGTTGACATTAAATTTGACAGTGAATGGAAATGATTTTGTAAAAATTAAAAAAGGTACTTAGTTAAAAAACTTTATTTGTATATTTCAATAAAGTACAGACGACTACAAAGTTGTTGGAACGTAAGCTTCATCAAATAAAAGAGGTTCGTGCTAAGTCTCGTTAATACATAATTGTGTAGTGTTCAAAGCGCGAATGTTTAAAAAATACTACTCAGGTCTAAACCCGCGGTAATGAGGCATGAAAAAAGGATGGCAATAAAGTAAACAAATAATAAAAATGTAGCCTCGTAGATCTCCCAAATCCTCGAGACGAGCCTCAAAAAGTCTGTTTAACTTCGCTTGAGAAGGGGCAGATGCCACAGAAAAGAAAAGATTTGAAGAGCAGCGTTATGGAATATTTTCGAAACATTTATTGTTGTGTTTACTTTCCTATTAGAAATAGCCTTTCGAATAAAGCAGCTTCAATGAATATACTTTTGGTTTACGTAAATAACCTACATTTGCATGCCATTGTTTGGCAAAATTTGTGATACTATTTAATTTTAACATCTTTCTGTGCCATATTTTGTGCGAATAAATGATAAATAAATAAATAAACCTTTTGATTTTAAAAGTAATTTGGCTTTTATTCGCGTAGAAATACATAATTTCATTATTCCGTTTGAAAACAACTTAATTACTTATATCGGCCATCATTTTTGGCGGAGTCGCATCGAATATTACTTTTTGTAGAAATATTTTCGTTTATTTTATTTTTCTTTATGACAGTTGCTAATTATAGCAACTGTCATAAAGACTAATGATTACATCAAAAACTAAAGTGTGCATCATTATTTTTTATGAAAGCGTTTTATTATACGAAGCTAACTGCATTTAAAGATTAATATTTGTCTAGCCAACGACCGTTAATTTCCACACTATAGAGTTTAGTTTTAAAATTTTATTAGACCACAACATAACCGGGCTTAAATTAAGAAATGCGTTAAGTTGGAGTGGATGATACAAGTCTGGAACCGCTTTAAGTGCACATAAACTCGCCGTCGTAACTTAGTGTTGCCAACAATTAGACTTTAGTATACAATTTTTTGTGTTAAAAAATATCACAACCTCCCAAGTATATAAGAACGTAAAAATAACGGAATCTATAAGTGATAAGATACGGTAACTGGAATAGATCCTATATACGAATTTTTACGTTTTACGTAATCTGTCAGTTGCGG
The DNA here is from genome assembly GCF_027563975.2 of Plodia interpunctella. Lineage (NCBI taxonomy): Eukaryota > Metazoa > Arthropoda > Insecta > Lepidoptera > Pyralidae > Plodia > Plodia interpunctella. The sequence continues at coordinate 3,156,706 of NC_071300.1, read as the reverse complement.
CATTGAATAGCACCCTTTTCTAAAGAGTAAATATTAACTTGAAAATTCGCATGAAGAATCTAATAATTTACCTTACTATCTTACTTAACACTTCCTTTGTATATAGGTATTTTATTACCTACGCCTTGTATTTTTGTATACATTACACTCAAATAATTTAAGTATTCGTATTATTTATATTAAATCGTCATCTTTCTTACCATTTCCCATTAATTAGGGTTAGCACAAAAAGTCTTTTCTCTCCATTAAATTATATTTACTGTATGTTGCATACTCACGTCTACTCCTAACTCCTTCATACCCTCACACAGTCCATCCATGTCTTTCTTGGTCTCCATCTTCTTCTGTTACCTTCATGTTTAACATATTACTATATTCAATGGAATACCTATTTGTTATTTAACAACATAAACATATAAAGGACGGACTTAAACGGCTATATCTAACAGTCAAACAAGAGATGATTTAAAGAGAAAATAACATTTTGAGGCTTAGTGGTTTGAAGTGAAACGTGTGCCATGATAAATTTTTATTTTATTTGTGTGTTGTCCAGTCCTTCGACACTGACAATTGTGTCTAACACATGGCGAATATCCTTAGTTCTCAGGTGAAAAATCATCTGTGAGCTTTGTGTTATTAAAAAAAGACACAAACCTTTTTTTAAGCCAAATTGTTAATCATATTCTCAAGCAAATTTCCCACAAAAAGCCTCTAGTTTGCAACACTAGTAACACTAGATCGTGTTCTTTTTAACGAGTCTCCGGGCGGCCATAATTCATGGCGGGAAATAAAAAGCAAACTAGTGACGGCTGACGGGCCGGGCGCCCGCCGCGCTGTTTCGCTGTTAAATCCTTAATCAAACCCGAAACTTACGTGTTTGCATACACCACTGCATAAATATCATAGTTTATTTTCGACTGTATTATAGATAACAATTGTGTTTAATTTTCCAAGACATCTGCAGTCTCTCTCTCATCAGAGCAGTATGCCAGTGTCTTCCGACGTTACATAACATCGGAGCCCAGCGTCCACTCTCCTATTTTTTTTTACTTTTCAAATTCGAGCGGTCTTTGGCATCAAGTCGTCTGCAATATGAAAAATCTAATCAATGAACGCCGTTTTATAAGAGCATGTCACAGTGGCTAATACAGTCAATAGCTTAATAGCTATGCAAGATCATTTCAAATTCGCCGCTATACATCGTAGCAGAGAGCTCTGTAGAAGGCAGTTTAAGGACTGTACCATCAGCTTCTGGGGAATACACTATAAAAGTAGCCTCAAAAAATTTAGAGGCGCAAAATTTTATAGCCGTAAATGACGCTCAAATAATTTTGAGAAAATAGGTCATCAATTTCCATGTTATATAGTCTCAGTCTAGATTACATTTTAATTATATAAACTATTTAAAATAAGCATCCTTACATATTATAAAAGGAAACCACCATATCGCGTTTGTCTGTTTGTATGAACGCGAAAAACTCAAAACTACCAGACAGATTTTCGTACGATTTTCACCAATAGACTTGTGAATAGAATAGATTGTGATTTGAGTTTTGAGTGAGATTTAGGTGTATACTTCATCATGGGTTTATCTGAAACCGGGACGGATCACTAGTATAATATAATAATATATTTAAATAATTATCAATATTCCTTCCCTAGGAATCGCTGAGCCATCAAAGGAAGATAAATATAACGCGATAAAATAAATTGTATGCTTCATTAACTGTAACAGAGGTAATCGTGAATTATCTATTAAATTCACAAGTGGGAATGCCCCACCAATGAACAAATCAGGAGGGACCAAAAAATAAAACCTAAAAACATCCCATTTGTCAATTGTTTATCATAACATAACATTTTGTTTTTTCAGACATGGGCAAGCGAACGAAAAGGTTCCTAAGCTTATAATCTTCCTGGGCTCAGTAATGGGTCGGTTTGGCTTCAGCCCAGACCAGAATTGCCAGTATCAAGCAAGTCCAAAGGCTAAAAGGTGAACAGCATTATGCAAATATCCATACTCTTTGTTCTACCCGTAAGGCATTTACATTTTATTTATTTGCAACAGTATAATGGTCGGCTTATTTCGAGCAAGTTCTGCGTTATTGTTCGAGGTCCATTAAAGGATAAAGGATATCCTTATATAAAAACAATTACATTAGGTCTAACTAAGCGTAATAAGCGGTATTTTTGGAGATATTTGCATTTTTTTCGCGGCTCTGTCCACATGAAATTCACACGGGAACAAAGTTATAATAGTAGAGTAGTTGCCAAGGTCAGAGAATTGTAAAAAATATGTATAATCTAGATAAAATAGATATATAATATTTAGGATAATTATGATAATTCATAGACTGTAACAATGCGGCTGGATCTAAATACGAAGATTTATAGTTGGTTGGAAAGTCCATTTTCAAAAAGTGTGAAATTATAAAAATTAATTTAACCATCATAAATAACAAAAATTTTGTAACAACTTTTATTAAGAAATCATCACCGTAAACGTAATATTTAATGTAGCTGTTGAACAAACATATCTTTCTTCGCGAACATTTTCGCACATTGTGACGTCACTTGTTCGTGTCATTTAGTATGGAGCGTTTGGTCGAGTCCAAAAATGTGTGATTTTATTTTTTTCATATCTTTGAAAGTATTATCATTATCACAGTATTTTTTTCAGTGGTATTTCTAATGATATAAGAGCCTTCGAATAGTCATCAAAACAAAAATTTGGCAACTAGCCTATTAAACTTTTTTGTGTCTCGTCCAGCGTATGCCACAGGAACAAACCATAGATAAAAGAAAGGACAAACAGTATCGGTCTTTCATCGGAACTGTGGTGTTTCTTATAGAGAACAGATAAGTCTATGGTGTTATTCGTGGTCATGGAATTATTGCAAATCTCTGGTGTCAGATTTGACATCAAACGACAGATTCGAATTTTTCAATCAAAATTTGTAAGCAAAATATCCATATATTTTGCTTATAGTCTCACTAATTTATAATCCGTTTCAGATTGAAGATAACCATCAACAATTTTTTTCAATTGTTTAACTTCATAAACTATTCAAGCATTTGATTATATGTATCTTTAATAGACTATATTTATGTATAATATTCCTTGCACCTCCTTCTTCATTTGGGGAACCTTAGTACAGGTTCGTATCATCAAATGAGAATTTTTGAGAGAGTACTTTAAATAGAATATAAACCCAATATAATGTTTAGTTTCCCACGCGGGACGAAGAAAACGGAACGTATGTATGTACATAAGTAAAATGTATTTGGCGTTGGTTGTAAATTCACCGAAGAGTTACGACCGCGTGTGACAAGAGACTGCAATTCTAGTGCACTCCAGCTGGCCACCGGGATGCACAAGTGCACAAGTGCATCTTACAAAACGTCACACCACTTGCAATATCGTTTTTCTAACAAAGATGTCATCTCCTCATGTTCCCCATTCTTACGGGGCCGTGACGCCATGAAGCCGGGAGTGAGCGTAAAAAATAACCTTATTTATTTTATTATTCGCCTTATGTTTTTACAACCAGCTGCATCTGCCTGCCTTGTGGCAATGCCAATATAGTGGAATGTGTAAAGCATTTACTAATTTATAAGACCTATATTTATCTACTTCATATTCGTTGAATAAATAATATTTCAATTAATTTTAACTCTCCTTGGGAATGCTATTGTAGCCCATCAGCTGCCTAGGCTATATGTCCATTAGCTTCACTCATGCGATAATCATCGGAGAATATGGAGTGATCCTATTTTAGGGCGGAACTACACGCCACAGCATCGTTTTTCTAACGACGTAACATTACAAATGTTTAAAAATAAGAGTTTGTGCTTACTATTAAATTTTGCTTATATTTAAGGCGACGTCTATATCATACCACGAAATGTGACCTTCAAGTTTCGTAACCCATAGCTCTGTCTATCTCGCAAGGAATAAAGACGAGATTATGTGTGTTTGTGTACCTGCTATAGCTAAGTTTGTCGACTCGAATGGATTTTACCATGAGACATTCAATACTAAATAACGCGGCAAATATTTGTAACTGTGAATTGAACTGATCTGACTGAAACTGTGATTATATATATTTGTCTGCGGAGGCAGACAAACCCAACCTATTTTTAAAAATGTGTTAGGTGTGTCAAGTCGCGAGCTGCAACTAGTAATATATAAACAAGAGATCTTTCATTATCCATCATTAGTGTAAGCAAGTTTGTTAACGAGACCGGCTTTCCGAAATCCTGGGGGATAGAGTTGCTGCACTCAATCTTATTGGAGCGATCAATTCATCTCAGCATCTTCCGACATCTTAACACCTTATACTGGTTTTAGCGGCTTTTCAGCTGTTAAGCAAATAATCGGGTATCTCGTGACCAATTAGGATTATATTTTAAACTAGCAGCCCGCCCCGACTTCGCTCGAGTTAAACCATAATAAATTAAACACCTAATCCTTCCTCAGGAATCACATTATCTATCAAAAAAGCTGCATCAAAAGCCGTTTCTTAGATTTCAAGATCTATGGATCCACAGAGACAAACAGTAAGCGAGAAACGACTTTATTTTATATTATGTTATTACACCACTATAACCTTTGTAACATTGTTTGCAGCCTGCCTAACCCAGTGACTGTGACAATAGAATAAACTTTATCTTAATATAGTACACTGAAACAAATCAAGAAAGATCTTTCTGTTCTACGGAACCTGCTTTTAAAATCCTTATTCAAGTATTACTAGAGGCGGTAAAAAAAACTTCAGCCGGAATTCCTACAATATGAAGATGCACAATAGAATAAAGATCTTGGCATTATTTCGGTTAAGTTAAAAATTCTTCTATTTTCTGTTCTCGGGGAGCCTTTGTTAGTTCCGTGTTGGAGCATAAAATGCAAATTGCAGACTGTTACGTGGACTCTAGTCTGCATTACGCTCATATTTGAAGTTATGGCTGTGCAGTTGGCGAGTACAATACGTCTGAACATCAAATTTGCGAAATAAACTCGTTGGGGTTCTTTCTGACTTTACCACCGACCAGGTAGCTTTGACAGCTCTCAATTCACGACGCACACATATTCCTAATACGAATACACGCAGCGTGCGTATTTGCAGTCAACTATACGATTGTGTGTATGACATTTTGTAATACCGTTTACGTTTAGTCTTATATTTTTGCAATTTGTTTAAATTAAACTATTAGGTTTCAGGTGATATTAATATTATGTTTCTAGCCAGTTTTAACTCACAAAAAAATGTTATGATTAAACCACTTGACTTTCATCTGAAACAGTCAGTTGTCATAATTTGAACTGAATATCTCAAGGAATTTCTCTTAAAGGAATTTCTCTTGTGCCTTATGTCGGAATTTTGAATATCGAATCAAATATTTATTTATTGAAACTTAATCGCACATCTTAAAAGTTAACAAAGTGACCAATAAGGCATTCTCTGCCAGGCAATCCTAGGGACCTAACAGGAAAGGGTAATAAAAATAATTTAGTAGGTATACTTATAAATGAAAAATAAACTATGTACACTATTCCGTAGTAGAGGCAACCACACTCCAATTCACAAACGAGTGTAGAATCCTCGCGTCCTCACGTGGCGCACTCAAAACCGACAATTGCATAACAAAAACAAGCACAAGTGTTGAAACGAGCCTCGCCTTTGTATCGCTCGTCTTCCAGGTGAAGGAAGCTAAACAATGGTTTGGAGTCTAACACTACACGAGCCCCTAAAGTCTACGAGCCGAGACAATAGAGCCGCGAATATGGGCTCCGAGACTGTCTTGTCTTGTTATGCAGCGTAGCTATAAACTATGCTCCCTGGTGCAATACAGATCTGGGAGCCCGAAATGTGAAATGCAGCGAAAATAGGTCGTTTGGTAAAATTTGAAGGCCCGTGAGCTAAACAGCCATGAGCACTGTTAAAAAAAGATCTTGTGTCCAAGAGTCCATACATCTTTTCGAGTCGAAGTGTTAAATAAATTATTTACTTTCGCCCTAAAAGCGGTTATAGCAAACTCAGCCATTATTGGTCTAATTGAAATCCACTATACCTACTTAGAATACATAATATTATGTATACGACAAAAAAAAGTGAAGGCTAAAAGTAGCTGATCAGAGGACCCCCGCGCCCCGGTTTGGAGACCCAGGTGTACGGCACCGTCTAGCCCACCGGTAGCTACGCCACCGCTTGTTACCACGGCAATATTGTTAGTTTTATGAACGAGCTAAGGGAACCTTTTGTACGTTTTTATCGCGCACCTACTTCTCTGAAACTTGAATTTCCCTCGGTCTACTAATGGGCTTATTAGGAAGGAAAAATATTCCTCCTTGTTTATAAATACGATAATTTCTGCAAAGTACCTTCCTTTCTGGAGTATTATTTTCCAACTTTTACATTTAACTTTCAAGAAATTGCTCGAGATTGTAGAAAAATTAAATATTAAAAGCAAATTTTAGTACTGTTTGTGTTGATTATTAGAACGATTAGATTAGATTAGGTTGTAATCTTAGGAATAGTATCAATATTGTCTGATGCATACGTGGGGTGAATCTCCGGCTGCAAGTGATAGTGAACCGCATTGTCATACGAATACCGGCTAATTCGTATCGGCATTACATCAGTGAGTGCGTTTGATCAATCGACTACATGATTGAAAGGGACGAGCAGGCAAACACGAAGTCGTGGACAATAGACCAAAGCGGTTGTTTGTGCCGACCAGCGGCTACTTTTGCAATTAACATAGAATGCTGATCTCGTTGAAAACACATTTTGACTAGATTTTATACTTCACTATCACTATTTTTCTTTTAATATTTTAATGCTACTTTAGGGCAAAAACCTTTACACACATTCTATGTATCTCTGTGATCAATCTAGACTTCAGCATATATGTATACATATATACATATACACATTTTGACGATTGAGCGTTTTAAACCAAGTACAAGTAGATTTTTTCTGATGAAGATCCGAAGCGTAATAATGTTGAATTTAAGCGTTTTCCATCTCTGCCCTTAACTGATGTCATGCTATGATTTCCACATCGAAATAGTAAAGAAGATCTTTGTCTCTGATCAAGATAAACATGCTTGGATTTACATTATTTTTATAATACCACTGTTGAGGAAACTTATATGCAGATTTGTATGTAGTTTTGATCATTACTGCTAAATTTACTGCCAGGCCAGCACCAGCGAAGCGAAAGTAGTATAATAAAAAAAAATACAATATATTATTTATTGACTTTTATCTTTCGAGACTTTTAAAAACAAAAGTATATTTTATACTTGTACAAGAAACACGTTACAACTTTCTCTGTTAGGAAAACTTCATGTTACCGGCCAATCGAAAGAGTACATTATTTTCTACACAACAGCTGAGCTCACAACAGTACCGATATATAGGGCTTCCAGAATGACACGAATCACAGTGAGCATGAGCACTATTATAGTCTAAATAGAAATAAAAGTGTAGGTTGCCGAATTCATGAATATTGTAGTCACGTATTGAATTTGGTAGTTTTATGAATAAACAAACGCTACGCGACGCTACTGTTAAATTTGACAAAAAACGCTTTGAAGAGAATTTTGATCTCTCGAACAAATATTCTTTGATGAAGCTGTTATCTTATTAAAGTCCATTCGTATGCTTTTTTTTTCTTGTAAATGATTTTATATACCTACTTGTTGTTTTTCTACAGAACCATAAAAATGAGATAGAGCAAATCTGCATAGGGAACGAGTTTTAATGCATTCAATTATTTCTCATATATATTATATTTAATATAATATGCATGTTATAATTAATTCAGTAAAACTAGTTCAATAAAATTTGTTTACTTCCAATAACAGAATTAGTAGTTTTATTTATACTATACATATACTGATTTTATTCTACGTGGATTTCATTAAATTACATTTAATAAGTTCAAAAAGTCTCTAATTGGTATCTAACCCACGAATCTCATACCGTGATGGCATCTCTTCAACTGAACTATATAATAATTTATCTATTTCTTTTGTTGATTATTCTCATTATTTGTAGTTAAGTATAAATAAAAAATTGTAATTTCCGTAGTAGTCAATCTTCTACACTATACTTTTAAACTCCGTTAAACCAATTGCGGTCGATTCACCCGAACTTTTCATAGGGGTTTGGTTTAAAAATGGTAGCATAGAGGCAGCCCTGTCAGTTGTGAGAAGTTTCCGCTAGGCGGCGCAGACTTAACAAGACTTAGATTGACGCCTCGCAAGCCTGCAAATACATATTTACCACGGTACACTACGAATATGCTTTTCTATAAGTGTTTTGCTATCTTTAAACAACTTTCAATGCAATATAATATATGCTAATAATGTGATAATGATGTAGTATAATGTTCAATGGCATATGTAAAGTTTACAAGCTACTTAGAACAACAAAGAGGTGTTTCGTTTCTTTAATAAACAAAGTCAATACACAATTTATCATGAGTTCTGGTGACAAGGCAAATACAATGACAAAATGTTATTGAACTTATTGTTACAAAAATAAACAATCTATATTTATAGTCATTATTATAAAATTTAATAACACACACTGTAGGGTTTCGTAGTTTACTACAACAACTGTTATACGTAGTTATAGTAGAATACTCGCAAATTTAAAAGCCAACTTAGTTGTGTTAGTTTTCCTTCTAATTTCGTTACATATGAATACTAATGCCGCAACATTTGAATTCCTAACAACAACCTTATATGTTGGTAGAAGGGGGAGAGACATACAGACGGACATGGTCAACCTATAAGGGTTTCTTATGTGTAAGGACTACGGAATACTAAAAGCGCAATAATTTTATTTCCTTCAACAGATACATTATTAACTGTTACCTCAAGGTATTAAAACAGAACCATTCTAAACTGAAACTGTCGTTAAAATACTTATTAATTGCCGTTTCGTTACTAACAAACTCTTGTGTCTCGGATTCATGTTGTTACTTGGTTTTCGCTTAATTATTTCAAGCATAAATCTTTAGATATTTACTTATTATACCTTTCTAATGCTAGGGTGAGTTCACACAGCGTCACGCAGGGGAAAGCAAAGTGGGTATAATTTTCAAAGTAAATTGCTAAGGAAATGAACAAAGGTATTTACGTAGATTTTTTTTTTTATTTGATAATAAACTGCGATCTAATGCATGTGCATCAGAAAGCATATATGTACATAAAGTCGTAGTAGTTTTGAATTAACGTAAATGTGATATTATCTTTTATTTTATTGATTAATTAGATTTTTTAAATGTATTATCCATACATATTGTTTATCATGCCGCTCGATATTTCAATTACCAAACATCATACCATAAACATTTTATTCTAAATACTCAACGAATGACCTCTATACATTTATCAGAAAAAAATACAATTGACTGGTGGTGGTCAACACTGAACCCATATACAAAACTGCATCGCGGGTACGATGAACACAAACACAGTAAACGGACACAACACACCCAGAACCGCAGACAAACATCTGTGATCATAAATAGAAATATTTGCCCACGGTAGGTCAAATCGAACCCAGGACTTCCAGATATTGGACGAGCACGGGCACCTACTAATACATGGAAGTCGTCATTATTATTATTTACCCGATGAAACCAGACGAGATTACCTCACATACGTAACGAGCTTTTCAGCAATCATAAGTGCGTTCGTTATGCACGCTACAGTATAAAAATATTACTGCGCTGCGCATCATAACTGACCCGATTATGCTATCATGCACAAAATGTCGTTCCGCCAACCAACAATACCATAATCTTTTTATTTAGTTCTTTCCAGTCGATTTAACTAACTTTATTCGTTAGTCTAAAATGGAAACTCTATAGTGAAACTTTAATTCGTTGTACACAAAGCCAAAAAAGTTAACTGAACTGTGGGCCAACAACAACATTATCTTTGGTTGCATGTGGAGGTTAAAATAGAACAATTAAAAACGCGAGCAAACCATTAAGTAAGCCCGCGATGTTGCCAGCTCGAGTGGATTGCTTTGTCAATAATTTATTGTAACGCGGATAAGTAAGGAAGTGTTAAAAAGTGATCTGACTAAGTAAAGAAGACTGTCGACATAATTGAGTGATAGCAATTTAGTAGTTAGTAAATAAATAATTGTGTTACTAAAAATTTATTTAATTCAAACTTTAAAAAATACAAATACAAAAATGCCGTTTTATAAATAAAAATAATCTTCCAACGCGCCACAGGGAGGCAACGTGCCCAGTATACTGGCAGCGTTGCCCCGTTGTATCGCGAGACTTACACGCTGAGCAAAAAAGCTGCCAGCCCTCGAGTCTCCTGTTGCCTCCACGAGGCGCGTCGTTATTTCTCTTAAAAATAGCCTTGCTTCAGGACCCCAAGGACCCATCGTTTCAACAGCAAAAGGAAAAAAATAATAATTATCCACCAGACCCATATATTTTCGCATTTTGCCTGCTTCAGCCGCACTAGCCGCCGCGCCACCATGAAGAGAGGTGGACGGTAAATGTGACGGTGCCAAAGTGTCAACACATGTGGCATCCCAAACCAGACTCCTTCCCAAGCGCCAAGGGACAAGGGACATACCGTCCGGGCGTTTACCGTCAGCACGGAATATCCCGTTGGGCTCCAAGATTGAGAGGATACCAATCGTTGCCAATGTTCTGCGAATGATATCATTGAGAGATGCATGACGAGGAATTCGCCCTGCACTTCTCACACAAGACAGGCCATGATGGCAGAAACTGTTAACAGCCACACCACATTGACAAATGTGGGGTTGATTTACTTTCGCACCCAAGCGAAGTCCCATGGCCAAGGTAAAAGTAGTTTTGTCTAAAAGAGTGCCTACATGTTTTGATGGGAGTGCCCGAAGCCAATAACCAGACTCTTTCTCCATTAAAGCTAGAAGGCAAACACGATCCTCCAAACGGCTGCACTGAGACAGAGTCCTCTCCTGGATGGCCTTGCATAAAGGACTGTCCCACTGTCGCTGTGAACTTCTGTTTAGTGGTAACTCCTCCGAACTAATTGACCGCCATACCTCCTCAGCCTCGCCCAAGCCGCACACCTCAATGGGACCCGAAAACGGGGACAGAATCCTACCACATAATGAGGATGCCGCATGAGCGGAGGACAAAAAGTCTGGAAGAGCCACATCAGATACTTTACGCACGCCTATGCCTCCAAAACGAACTGGTAGTGAGGTGAACTGAAGTGAGTAAATAATTAATCTTTTAAATATAGGCGTAACTTTATTTAATACTAAATTTGAAAAAAGTAGCCTATGTATGAACGGAGGTTTTTAAATATATATATACCAAATTTCATCAAAATCGGACAAGCGGTTTAGCCGTGAAAACGGAACAGAGATAGACAAACAGACTTTCTATATGATTACAAATATTGACTGTAGTTCCGTCGTCGGTTCCGTCCTAGATTAGGACCACTCCATATCCTCTCATGAGAAAGCTGATAGGCCACAACCGCATTCCCGAAGGGGGTTTGTCGTCAGACAGATGGTCGGTTTTAAAATCCGCCTGTTCCATCTAATTACAGATGATACGTTATGGTACTAGTTAGACAATAACCACACGTCACTCCAGAATCCAACACCGAAGTCTTACATTCAATGCAATAAAAAATATTCTACATTTTATGCCCGTCTATTTCGGATATTATTATTTTTATAAGGCTAAGTTAAAACATGCAATCGTAAAGGTTTCCAAATACTACCAAATGTGGCAAATGACGTCGGTAACCACCGTGCGTGACACATCACCATGTGATTTAATAATATACCTAATATTACGACTTCTGATTTTGTACCCATATGCCTGGCGATCATGCCATGTAATATTTCCATACAATTACGCAAAAAACTCAGTATTAAGAAATTACTATTTTATTGCGAATCAGCACGTCAGGTGTGTCAGAGAATATTTCAAAATTAGCCACGTCTAACAGTGACGCATGTGAGTTTGAGACTTCAATTTATGTAATAAAGTACAGTCGACAGCATATCAACCTAATGGAATTCGCCATTATCAACAATGTTTTGTCCCTATAGACTTATCAGTTCTTGCGTCTATGACAAATATATAAATTACCTTCCAAATTATACATACCCCATTCTGTCAGTACCAGGTGGCATAGCCAAACATTTATTCCTTACGTACGTTACTGGCTTTACCTACGTTATCTAGATGTACTCTTCTTCTCAGTAGTACACTCCTGACGAGGATCATCCGTTATGCTTGTTGCGGCTTTTGTGATATTTCTCCACTTCTCCCTATTCATGGCACTACGTGTACACTCCGTTAGGGAACCCTTCGTCGATGTTTTAATGAGATCTATCCATCTTGTGGGTGATCGGCCACGAGAACGTTGACTTTCTACTCTTCCTTGCACTATTAATCGTCCCAAGGAGCTTTCGTTGCGGGTGATATGCTGTCGACTGTACTTTATTACATAAATTGAAGTCTCAAACTCATATGCGTCACTGTTAGACGTGGCTAATTTTGAAATATTCTCTGACACACCTGACGTGCTGATTTGCAATAAAATAGTAATTTCTTAATACTAAGTTTTTTGTGTAATATATATATATATATATATATACATATACCGGCGGCTAGATATAGTATATATATATATATATATATATATATATATATATATATATATATATATATATATATATATATATAAATATCCTCCGTTGACAAGACGTGAACAAATTCATATATCATTAGTGAGTTTTTCTTTTCATTTAATGTTTAAAAAATATACTAAAAGTCAATAATTTGGGCTCATATCAACACAACAGCCTTGAGTATTATTTGTTTGTAGTTCGAATTTTCATGTAATATTTATATAAATAGAACACACACGAAAATATTGAATTCTTTTACAAAAATAATAGTATGTATTTTTTTCTCCGTAAACAGACTCTCCACCAAAATTTGGAAATATACTCGAATCTGTTACGCCTAAACTCCGAAGTGCCGAACCTCAAATAAAAAGTAAACTTAGGTTTAGCCTTTATCATTTCGGCTAGAACTAGATGCAGCCGGTCTTCATTGACTAAATCTAGGTGCATCGTGTAATAAGACGCTGAAGGCGTAGCTAGTTAAAAATAAACAATACTTGTTAATTATGTTATCCATTATACTTCAGGTCGGCCTTATATGTTCAATTAACCTTGCGTCTTGCGTGAGTAGAACTGAGATCTTTCGACAGTTTAGCCTAAATTATAGCCAATTAAATAGTTTAATGAATCAATGCCACTTATTATACCCTTAATTAGGTTATTTTAGGCTTTTTACTACTTTTCCTCATATTTCATGGGTTTCCTCGTATGTTTTTTTGATAATGAAATTACGTCTGTCAGTGTACAGTCAATAGCACAACAACCTACCCAAATTGATTGCTAATCCGTCCCTATTACCGGCGCATAAAGATTTATGCAGGATAACTTGACGTGTGATTGACAGCATGTGCCATAAATTAATTTAGTAAAAATGAAATAAATACATACAAAATTATAACAGGTTCCTTTTCGCTTCGATGTAGTCGGGTAAAAACATAACACTTCCAAAAACATTGAGCTCAATGCTGGCCACTAAGCTTAAAGGAAATTTTAAGAAAAGAGAAAAAAGTTATAAAAAAAGTAAACTAATTTACATAGTAATGCGATGGGTGATGCTACAAGACTGATGAGATCCGTGATACCCGATAACTTGATTATCAACCGCTATGATTGATAGTACCGTCGCTAGGATCCTTTAAAATTTCCCGCCAAGTCATCCAGAATGAGTGTCTCCGGTAAAATAGCGTCCTATTTAAATAATAGTTAGAAATTACTAAATCCATTTTTTGTACGTAGATTTTTCTTTTTTATTGTAACCGCGTGAAATAAAGCCCCATATTCTTTAACGTGGCCAATAGAAAAAAAATACAAAGTCAAAGCATTTGTTCAGATATTAGACCTTTACAGGTCAAATTTAAAATTACCTTAAGTACCTAGTTCTTAAACAGCTACTATATTATATATATATAGATAAATTTATTTTTCCCGATCTACTTTAATAAAAGAAAAATTCTATACTGTGACCATGTAGCCTAAAGCCCTGGGACGACTTTATGTAGGAACCTCTTTACATGCACGTCATGTCCACATCGATCCACTTTTACAACACAGTAATAAGTGTATAATGTATTATTCATATTTTTTGCACACGATCAAGTTTGATATATCAAGAGCTGAATACAAAAAGATTTTACAAACATGGGTACAATAAAGCGTGATTTCGGAATTTAAATTTAAAAAAACTTGACCTATATTCATTGTGGAAGCAAAAATAAACACTTTTATTACACACTGGATTTTCGGTTTTCATTTAATTGTAAAGTATAAACAAATGTTAAACAATCTATGGAGTCGGAAATGTGTGTGTGGGATTGTGTGTTTGACACAATGAGTTGATTTATTTTATTGCTGTCGATCACAATGATCACAATTATAACATGTTCTTTTTGTATATTTTTTGACCAGGTACTTTGTTAAACTATCCACATTCGTACATATTATAAAACAAAGTCTTCTGCCGCTTCTGTCTGTCGTCTTTTCAAGATAACTCAAAAACTAACGCACGGATTTTCGTGCGGTTTTACCAATAGATAATGTGATGATTGTTGACTAGAAATAAGATATTATTTGTTAACAACCAAAATTTTTGATAAACGAATGTATATATCATATAAAAGAGAGCCCATTCGGCACTCGTAAACGAGGAAACGAGTAACCGCCGAGTTGACAAATTGCGACCAGCCCAACTGATATTCTACTCTACACCATAGATTGGTGATAAGCGACCAATTTGAGGAGGCGCCACGACGGGGTACGGAAGTCGTTATTACAGTAGGCGGTGCGACCTAGCAAATTGCGCTCTGGCACGACATCTGAATGTGACAGCGCTGTCGAACCGATTCCTTATTTGAAACGTCTCACTTTGACATTCGTACTCCGCACATACCAAATATTGAAATCGGTGTGAACTTGTATGAAATAACCTAACTTCAGCTTTCAATGTTATCCAACTAAATCGTGAGAAGTGAGTGCTACGAGCTGCTACGCGTTGCTACGCGCTGCTACGCGCTACTACGCGCTACTACGCGCTGCTACAAGCTGCTACGAGCTGCAATGAGCTGCTACGAGCTGCTATGAGCTAAATTTATATTAAATAAATTAAATAAATGGCTTTTCAATTGTACTAATTACTAAACATATTTTCCTCATTAATTCCTATAACTTTATTGAAGTCGTAGTTAAATTATGCTAATGAAATATTACAAAATAAAAATTCAAAACATATATTCTTGTATGCATATAAAATAAAACCTAAGCTGTATTAGGACTGCAGATATATTGAATATCTGCCTATATCTGCCTATTGACACGTAAATAATTGCTCATTCGTTGCACATGCCTGAAACTAAGTTACGTTACAAGATTATTATATTCAAATTACTTCCTTCATATTCTTCAACTCAAAAAAAAATTAACTCGAAAAACAAATGTAGAAAAATGTGTAATAAATAAATAATCCCGTATTATAGGTTGGAAGAAGGTATAAAATCATCAAAATAACGCCCTGACAGAAAAGACAACACAAGAAGTGCTGGCGTGATGTCGTCAGAGATGATATGCGTGCCAATGGTCGAACAACTGGAGATGCCGACTACAGTACGAGGTGGAGACGAAAAATTAGGAAAGCGGACTCTGGGAAGCCGCCAACCCGAAGCTCAACGGCTGAGGAAGAACCGGAATAAAGCTCAAATTAGAGAGAGAGAGTGAACAGGGTAATTGAGTAAATATATCCTCTCAAACTATCGCTTGTTGACTGGAACGGATCCCTACATGGAATATTGTACGTATGTTATACATGTACTTTTTACATGTGGTCTTTGTACGATAAAGACATTACAAACAAAGAATCTAGAGAGATTTCTGAAATAAGTACAAATTTTTAGTATATCACCCTAACCCTACCCCTAGAATCAAACTATATTATACTTAATATGTCAAATATTGACCATATTGAAATATTCTCATGAACAAAGTAATTAACAATAATCCTGCCAATGCAAACACGCAATGTTTGCCGAGGCCGGACCAGGACTCCGGGACAACTTGGACTGCGGTCCCGGCAACTCTGCGACCGCAGACTGAATTTGTACATTTCGGATAACTTATTGCCAAGTTCCCAAGTTTAAGAGTGGGTTGCAGCAGTCAACTTTGACATTTGCTTCAACCTGCGCAGATGAACGTTAATAACGTTATTTTATCTAAACGACATCGGCGCGCAGATTAATATTAACGCCAAAGTTGATTTTAACAGAAAAATGGAAACTACGCTATTTTATTTTGAACCGAAAAATACTTTTACTTTGAGGGTAGATATAAAATACCACCTGTTTTAAAAAGCGGTAGTTTCCCGTAGGTTTGGATTAGGGACGATAGACACCGGGGCCCGGGAGACCAGCGCTGACGTGTTGCTCAAGTATATTGTTATACCGGTGTTCTCGGGCAATCTGCTACGTGGCATGTTCCCAATAAGATACACGAGTTAAGACTTGTTTTCTTCATACCCTTACTTAATAGCAACTGTAAGCTGCACAAGACTATAATTCATAGTTAACTAGCTTTTGCCCGCAGCTTCACCTGCGTGAATTTCTGCGTGAAGTAAAGGTTGAAAGGTACCTTATATCCTTCTCCATACTTCAAACTACATGTGTGCAAAATTTCAAAATGATTGTTTGAGCACATAACGCATGAAGGGGTAACAAACAAACTTACTTTCACATTTATACAACTTCCATTTTTCGTGGAATTTAGAAGGAGATCACATCCGTCACATACTTCTCTAAAGCCATTGCATTGGGGAGACACAAGGTGACCTTTTAAGATCAAACATTCCAACCTAACTAAGACTACCATACCTATATATTAAATATTAATAAATAATAAATCAAATAGCTTGTAGCTTGTTAATAAAGACATTGAGAAACCGACACAATATATGATTACGATTATGAAAATAATTTGTAGTATCTCAATTTTTATAAAGTTGGTAAGACAATCAAATCTAAACCTAATAAAACTACTTACTAAAATGTCATTTTTATTTTTTAATATTAAGGCATTTCTTGCGTACCTAATCTTTCTAATTAGTGTTCGTGAGTAATATATCATCGAAACAACTTAATAGTCGCTTCATAGATATCCATTACGTCTATCGTTTTCGCACATAATATCTTGAAAGTGTATTTTTCATATAAATTTCTGATATAAATTTCCATTTGGGCAACATCAGGTTCAGTCGAAAGAATTCTTAAATGGCGGTCGTATATTTTAATTAAGGCCCCGTGCTCAAGCACACGTCGATAAGGCAAGTAGCGGTAACAAACGATGCCGACCGGTTGGCTACGGTAGCTTTTATTTCACATAATAACATATTAGGAAAGGCAAACCGGCCGTATGAAGGCTAGAGGCCTTTTCCCTATTCGTTACGGTTTCTATTCGACCTAATCGGGAAAGCGAGTGTATTTGTATGAAAACTTCAATATCTTGCTAGATAATCGAGCAAATACATATAAATAAAATATCTTATTGATACGTTTGCTTTTATTAGAATTTTTAAATGACGGTTATATATTTTAATTAAGGTTTCCTGCTCGTACCCATGTCGACATGGCCTACATTAAACTATGGTAGCGATGCGTTACAATTAAACAATAGGAGCAAAGTTAGGTCATAAACAACAGTTAAGGTGATAACAACTTTCTTCTAGTAACCCTCTTTAAGTAAACTTACAATTTTGCTCATAACAAAAATCATGCTTGCTAATAGCCTTATTGATTAAATGGAGAAATTGACAACACTTAACAATATTTGATCTGTTTGTTGTCTGCGTCAGTGTGTACACTCTATTATGTTTAATACGAATAAATTTATTTTTATTTCAACGTGTCCAGTTAATGCTATGGTAAATCGGGAAGTAGCCTATTTCGGAATTTACCCAACGCATTTCGTTGCCCATGTAAATAAACTTTAACTGCGGCACGAAACGCCACGGCGACCGACAATTTGATATGATTATAATGTGATTTTTGTAAACCAACCCATTAAGAGTTAAAAACTAATATCGATTTCACTAGTATAAACCATTAGTTATAATTTACGAGCTTTTATTTGCTTTCGAATGCCTTAATGTTTAACTTCTCAGTTTACCTCCTTGGTCTCATTTCAGTTACGGATAATGTTATTTACACCAAGAATAGGACCAATACATAACATCAAGTAGATGTCGTATGAGGCGACTAAGGGATAGGATCCCTTTACAACTTATATGCAATGACAGCAATCCCAAAAAGTGTTAATGTTAGACAGGCGGCCAGTCACAATATCAGAGCTGAATCTTAAAAATTTTAAGATTAATTTGTTACACGGAACATTTTATTGGCTTAGGGTGTCATTCATATATTCCCATAATAAGTATGCATCCTAAAAACAGACTCAAAAACTATTCTTCTACAATAATAAGAATAAATCTTTATTTGATAACAATACACGTACAGATAACATGAACTCTGAAGTCTGTGTTAGTTAAAAACTGTACTTCATACTTCCCACACTGTTGATACAATTTGAATTATCAAATAACTTAATACCAAAAGCATTTAAAAAACTTAAAAACTACCGATGTGACATAACAATAACATACTAGTTGGTTACACAACACTTACGAAGAGATCTTCTATAGCATCATAATCCATAGATTTTAATCTCTGTATCAAAATATTTTTGAATTCGTGATTGTTACAGTTTCTAATTGTTTTTACATTTTTATAAAATTTATTTATTTTTTATAAAATCACGATACAAATATACGCAATCACGATACAATAAGCACAATAGTCATAACTTTTGCAAAAACTGTATTTACCCATGGCTCGGGTACTTTTGATACTCTCTTTGTACAGATAGGTAACTGAGGTACATTACATCTATGATATCTACGTAAACAATGGTAAATATATAGTTTCCTAACCGTTAATACATTACAGGATAGATATAATTCAGTAGTTGGATATCTAAAAGACAAACGCTTCATAACTTTCAAAATAGCTCGTTGAGCCCTCTCCAATTCAATCCGTTTTTGATGCACCGACGATGATTGTTTGCGTTTGTTTTCGCAACTAATTTTTCATCAAGAATAAAATTTCACGCAAACAGACATTTTGGGTTTATCTTCAGCATACTACCAACGTATGTAGGCTATCATTAAGCACATGTATGTATTATAAAATGGTAAAGTTTTATACAACCGAACATTCCTCCGTCTGGACTGTAAACTTTACTACTTCAAAATTTGGAATGTAGTACACTTTTAGCTTTGACTACGGATATAACCAGAGTGGGATCTCTAAAATTTTGTTTTAGAGTAACAACAGCTAGGCTTCATCTGGGTAAAAAGTAAACATAGCTATTTTGTATTTACGTAGGTATTAAAAAAAAAAAAGAAACTTTTATAACACGTGATAGTAAGTGCTCTTAATCTGACAGTCAACTAAAATTAATTTCAAATTATGCTGTGCTACTTTTCGTCCTGGATCACTATTAATATCAGAGTTCTAATTTAGTGATGTCCCGTTTTCGAAAGCCTCCATGACATATTTGTAGAACTAATTTTTATGAACTTTCGCGGGAACGTTCTAATTTGATCAATAAACTCGTGTCGCTAAAGTCATACATGTCGAATATCCTACAAGCGATTTGAATAAATTCCGATACCAACATTGAGTGTGTATTACTAATGAAGGATACTAAAAGCCTCACGAAATCCTATGCATATACACATTTACCTTGCGGAAAGTGTTACCCGATGTTAGCTGCACATGCACCGAAGCACTTAAGGTCGTTACGATACAGGTAGACAGTTAGGGATGCCAGAGCCCTTCACCCCTATCATCCACGGCTGGGCGGCCGCAGTAATGAGGGCGAGTTCGTAAATTACAGGGGAGGTTACGGTTTCAGGGTGCATCTGTTTGAAGTTTTTACGCGTGTTGCCTCAGCACTAAAATAACTCTGCAGTCTATGGACGTGTCTGTTCATGTTTGCAGGAGTTTGAGTTGCAAACGACGCGGAAACTTGGATCTTATCCTGACGTCCTAGCTGCGCAATGGGAAACTACGCGACCGCGACGTGGTGCGACAACACTTTGATGTTGTCTGCCTCGCCTATTTGTCTTATTTGTAGCTCGGTTAGGACGCCGAAGAGAGATTAAAATATGGAAAAATATCGATGGTAATTGGATTTTGGAAATTTGTGGGTAATCTAAATATATAAAACTAAACAGACATACAACAGACAACTGAAACTGCTGGGCGTAAAAATGGCTTGTAGATACCTTTGGAAATATAGGAGAGCATTGAGGGGGGATTTCCCGAAATTCCCAAGGGAACAAATAAAATGGAAATTCGCTAATGTTTAATATAAAGTAAACACTTCCAATTGTTTGTAGAATTTATTGAACTTGCATTGTAGTTAAAATTAAATCACCTACATCCGGATCGAGTACAGCCTTAAAAGCTATTAATATGTCGGTATAAGACGATTCGTAGACTGATAACCGTACGAATGATTGAACTGAATCGGAGATGCAAATAATTTTTCACGCCAATGAAATAATAGTAGTCATTAGTGTAGATGGGATATATTTGGAGGTCGTTGTGGACTACTTCCGAGTGACGATAGTGGCGCCACCTACGTCGATGTTATCGCCGTGAATTATTTTATTTAGCACGCACGTCTGAAGCTCCCTAAAAAATTACTTTTATTCAAAAGTGAGCTTTAATACGTGTACTGTAGACATATTTTAGAGTGATAATCGCTGAGATAGCTGTACTAGCCGACAGCGAGCAGCCAGCAAATTTGTTGTCAATGTAAAATATGCCTACAAGACGCTATAAAGATCACATTCAAATGAACATAATAAAGCCGGTTTTTAATAAATTGGATGATAACTTGATGATTAGATAACGATAAAATCTACTACTACTTACTGCATTGATTTTTCTCTATTTATATATAATTAAGACAATTAAAAAAGTATTTGTTCTATAAATACGTTAATGAAATTAATTAATGGTGTTCTGTAAATAAATAAATAATCTGCTTAAATCTAAAAATAGTTCTAACACAAAATTTGCTAAAATTATATTCAATTTTGTTTGAAAATAATAATACAAAAGCCTAATTACTTCGGGGCCTGCGGAGATTTCCACGATGACTGATAATGAGGTAATACCTAAGAGTTACACAAGATATAATTATTATACCTCTAAATATGTAATAAGCAAAAGTGACTGACTGATCATCACTCGAAGGAAATGATACCTGGTTAATTTTACACACGCTAATACATTAATTACTAATATAAAATAAATTACTAATATTAAATGAATTAACCAATAAATAAACGTAATATGGAATAATACGAATAAATTTCGTACGCCGAATAAAATGTAAAAAATAAGTCATTGAATTTAAAAAAACAAATAAACAAAATGAAAATGTGATAGGTTACATGTTTATAGACTGCGCAAGATTTTTATCTAGACAACGATCATGCGGGCGATGTCGTTGTCAAAGCCTATCTAGCTATTGTATATATATCTATATAATGCCTTATATCCTCTATACTGACACAGCTCACCCGACCCTGCCATTAATGATATGATGGATCCTTTCATAACCAACAGGTACCTATATTTTTCGAATCAATGCCTTCGCATCATCCGCCACACCCTTCTCATTTGTCAAATCAACAGAAATATATGCGTGAGAACTCACAGATTGATGGGGTGGCCTAGATTGAATTACATCTCGGCATAACCTGACGAGGGTCTAACATTCCATGCGGGTGTCTGCTAACAAGAATAACACGAGAATGAAGTCGGATATCTGATATGCCAAGTGGAGATGTTCAATTTGCCCCGAATTTCAGCGGTTGCTTTCATAATCAATCACCCACACTTTTATCTGTGGTGAATGGCGTGAATTTCTGAAGCGGAGCCTCCCAGTGCTTAGTGCAAGTTTTCAATGAGGGTTAACGTGATATGTTCACCGTTAGGGGCGATGTTTATGAATCTTTCACTAACGTAACTAGTATTAATATTGTTTATAATGTACGCAGCACTCCCGAGTACGCTAGCTCTATATATGGAATCCCCAATACGTGACATACATACAACAGTTTTATATCTCGATATGAAATCATAAAAAATATATAAATGTGATGGTGGCGCTAGTGTGCGGCAAGATAGCGCCTTAATTGTATGACAAAAATAAAAAATTGATGTGTTTTAAAAATGGTGGCTCCACCGCAGAGCACAACATAAAAATCTTACTTTGTTCAAGCTTCGATTTTTTTCTTGTGGTTGTGCTGAATAATTAATGCGGCCCTACCGGTAACCGAGTCTTACAAAAGTCAAAGTTTGGCGCCGACGAAGTTTTATAGCTAGGAAATACCACTGCCCCAGTTGATTTTCAGTTCAGGTTTACCGTTGCTTGGCAACTAAAATGAATGTACCCATGGTAAAATCTAATATTTTTCTTTATTTTTTTTTATCAAATATCAAATCATGTGAGTATAGATTTTTCAGTAAGTAGTAACTAATTTTGTTTCATCTAAAAATCAAACTTCTGTCTAGATCTATGTTGTGAAAATTCTACAGAAATCTGTTACTCTATTATACACTTTTAATTAACCGTTATTGATAAAATTTCCCCGCTTCCTGATTGTAGCGAACTTGTGATATTGCAAGTTATTAATTGCATTTACCTTTCCTGAGAATTCCACAGAGTTCGTATCAGTTATTGGTACTCCAGTTGTCTTTGAACTAATATTATGCTGTATATTAACGTCCTGTACACACGGTAGTGTAACTATAGGTACAGGACGTTAAACGAGAAGATCTAGTTATATTTGTCATAAAAGACAGAATATATGTATTATAGTATGAATATAGGTTTTTCAATTCAATTCGCAAACTTTAATTGAATTAATAACATACCTATATATGTTTATTTTGCTCAACTTCTAGAACTCCACTTGCAATAAGCCCGCTATCTGACTAAACAAGGCCTTAGTGTTTGGTTCTGTCTTACCCATTTAGGGATAACGACGTGATATCTATAACTTCTAGAATTACATGAAGCTTATAGTATTTTATCATGATTAATATAGATCAACTAAACTAACCTTTACAATTTTATTATACATACCTAACTAAGAGTGAAGCCACGATCCAATAAGTTATATTTATTTATTTATTATTCTCAAAAACCCTAAACTTAACATTGAGACTATTTCTGTTTAATTCTTCATTGATGACTCAACATAGCAATATTAGCTTCACTCTAGATTCTACTTGAGTCTACACACAAAACTGTCCATAATCATATTTTGTCACCGATATACACCTACATAAGGAGCAAATTGCTCTCAAATATGCGGTCAAATATGCTATGAAAAATATCACATTCAAATAAACATAATAAAGCCGGTTTTTAATAAATTGGATGATAACTTGATGATTAGATAACGATAAAATCTACTACTACTTACTGCATTGATTTTTCTCTATTTATATATAATTAAGACAATTAAAAAAGTATTTGTTCTATAAATACGTTAATGAAATTAATTAATGGTGTTCTGTAAATAAATAAATAATCTGCTTAAATCTAAAAATAGTTCTAACACAAAATTTGCTAAAATTATATTCAATTTTGTTTGAAAATAATAATACAAAAGCCTAATTACTTCGGGGCCTGCGGAGATTTCCACGATGACTGATAATGAGGTAATTCCTAAGAGTTACACAAGATATAATTATTATACCTCTAAATATGTAATAAGCAAAAGTGACTGACTGATCATCACTCGAAGGAAATGATACCTGGTTAATTTTACACACGCTAATAAATTAATTACTAATATAAAATAAATTACTAATATTAAATGAATTAACCAATAAATAAACGTAATATGGAATAATACGAATAAATTTCGTACGCCGAATAAAATGTAAAAAATAAGTCATTGAATTTAAAAAAACAAATAAACAAAATGAAAATGTGATAGGTTACATGTTTATAGACTGCGCAAGATTTTTATCTAGACAACGATCATGCGGGCGATGTCGTTGTCAAAGCCTATCTAGCTATTGTATATATATCTATATAATGCCTTATATCCTCTATACTGACACAGCTCACCCGACCCTGCCATTAATGGTATGATGGATCCTTTCATAACCAACAGGTACCTATATTTTTCGAATCAATGCCTTCGCATCATCCGCCACACCCTTCTCATTTGTCAAATCAACAGAAATATATGCGTGAGAACTCACAGATTGATGGGGTGGCCTAGATTGAATTACATCTCGGCATAACCTGACGAGGGTCTAACATTCCATGCGGGTGTCTGCTAACAAGAATAACACGAGAATGAAGTCGGATATCTGATATGCCAAGTGGAGATGTTCAATTTGCCCCGAATTTCAGCGGTTGCTTTCATAATCAATCACCCACACTTTTATCTGTGGTGAATGGCGTGAATTTGTGAAGCGGAGCCTCCCAGTGCTTAGTGCAAGTTTTCAATGAGGGTTAACGTGATATGTTCACCGTTAGGGGCGATGTTTATGAATCTTTCACTAACGTAACTAGTATTAATATTGTTTATAATGTACGCAGCGCTCCCGAGTACGCTAGCTCTATATATGGAATCCCCAATACGTGACATACATACAACAGTTTTATATCTCGATATGAAATCATAAAAAATATATAAATATGATGGTGGCGCTAGTGTGCGGCAAGATAGCGCCTTAATTGTATGACAAAAATAAAAAATTGATGTGTTTTAAAAATGGTGGCTCCACCGCAGAGCACAACATAAAAATCTTACTTTGTTCAAGCTTCGATTTTTTTCTTGTGGTTGTGCTGAATAATTAATGCGGCCCTACCGGTAACCGAGTCTTACAAAAGTCAAAGTTTGGCGCCGACGAAGTTTTATAGCTAGGAAATACCACTGCCCCAGTTGATTTTCAGTTCAGGTTTACCGTTGCTTGGCAACTAAAATGAATGTACCCATGGTAAAATCTAATATTTTTCTTTATTTTTTTTATCAAATATCAAATCATATGAGTATAGATTTTTCAGTAAGTAGTAACTAATTTTGTTTCATCTAAAAATCAAACTTCTGTCTAGATCTATGTTGTGAAAATTCTACAGAAATCTGTTACTCTATTATACACTTTTAATTAACCGTTATTGATAAAATTTCCCCGCTTCCTGATTGTAGCGAACTTGTGATATTGCAAGTTATTAATTGCATTTACCTTTCCTGAGAATTCCACAGAGTTCGTATCAGTTATTGGTACTCCAGTTGTCTTTGAACTAATATTATGCTGTATATTAACGTCCTGTACACACGGTAGTGTAACTATAGGTACAGGACGTTAAACGAGAAGATCTAGTTATATTTGTCATAAAAGACAGAATATATGTATTATAGTATGAATATAGGTTTTTCAATTCAATTCGCAAACTTTAATTGAATTAATAACATACCTATATATGTTTATTTTGCTCAACTTCTAGAACTCCACTTGCAATAAGCCCGCTATCTGGCTAAACAAGGCCTTAGTGTTTGGTTCTGTCTTACCCATTTAGGGATAACGACGTGATATCTATAACTTCTAGAATTACATGAAGCTTATAGTATTTTATCATGATTAATATAGATCAACTAAACTAACCTTTACAATTTTATTATACATACCTAACTAAGAGTGAAGCCACGATCCAATAAGTTATATTTATTTATTTATTATTCTCAAAAACCCTAAACTTAACATTGAGACTATTTCTGTTTAATTCTTCATTGATGACTCAACATAGCAATATTAGCTTCACTCTAGATTCTACTTGAGTCTACACACAAAACTGTCCATAATCATATTTTGTCACCGATATACACCTACATAAAGGAGCAAATTGCTCTCAAATATGCGGTCAAATATGCTTATGGCGCGAACATAATCGGTATATTCAATCTTCGATAAGTAAATAGAGATTATCTCGAATGTTAGTTTAATCGAATGTTTATCCAACTAATTGGATTTTCCTTCGAGACACGATTACCAGCCGGTAACCTAGTCTTATAGTCTAGATGAACTTTTAACTGCACTTTTGAGCTAAATCTGTGTGAGCTGAAAATTTTATCGATTTATAAAGAAAATACAAAACACGCTTCTCTTTCACAGCTTTCAAATTCACAATAAAACCTGTACATGCTTCTTCAACATCCATCAGCAACAAACATCAATATGGAATATCTGAAAATGACCGCAACAAGACAATAAGGAGGAAGGATCATTAAATAATTACAGAATTATTATTTTACTTATTAGGCAAGTCAGTTATGATTAACTTTGTATTCATAACCCTTTGTATCCTTAACTAGAATCTCTTGATTAATTTCAATACGTATTAAACCATAAACCACTATTAATATTCAATGATTAAATCTAAGGCGTGATACACACTATCGGAAGGATTACAGAAGGATGAAAATAAAGTAACACTAACCCTCGCGGAGGCAACTTAATAGTCTAAGCACATGCTTAGTGAGCTCCTAAACTAGTCGTTGCATATTCAACGAGTGATTTGCGTAGGTAAGCAATCGCTTATGTACATAACTCGATATATCCAGCCACTGGAGTATTACACAATTTGCTAAGGCGCTCGCTTTCTCGGTTAATCTTGTATATATTCTAGTAATATTATGAATGTGAAAATTTGAACGAGTAAGTACAAGATTACGTTTATATTTTGTTACACTATCATACAAAATGTAATCGCGAATAAAGCTTATGTTCTAAAACGAAATATAAAATTTGTAATTTCTCCATTATCAGTTATATATGTAGGTATATAATATGCATTTCATATATAATATTATTCAGGACTATACTGTACGCTGATTAGCACAAACGTTTAAAAACGAAGTCTAAATAAAATACTGTAATTTTAAAACCCTTGTTTGTTTCCGATCGTTTTTTCTACAAAATAAATACAATCGCTGGGTTTCGTAGTAGCGCGTTCCTATTATAACATCTTTCAACATGTAGGTAAGCCGTAAATGTAATGTCATGTGCCTTTAGGCGACTTGAATAAAATCTAACACCAGTGTTAGCAATAACACACTCGATAAGAAGAAGAATATGGGTATGGAACAAAATCTTTACAAATTACAAAACAAAATGTCCTCTGTCTGCCACGTCTGCCTGTCTGTTACCGAAAATCTCACAAAATGGAAGTATTTACATGCGGTTTTCACCAATAGATAATGTGATTCACAAGGAAGGTTTAGAAGTATATCATCACAAAAGAAATGAAAAATTACAAGTCAGTTAAACAACATAAAAATAACACTTCTTAAAATGGGTTTCCCTCAACGGTTTTTCCAAATTAGTGACTGAAGAAAGGCTTTTAAGTGACCAGCCTACACTTGTGAGGTATTTCAATTAATTTTTCTCAGTTGATCGATCGGGAAGCGAGAACAAAGCAATTACAAGCGGGACGTAACCGATAGCAATTAATTTGTTTTCGCCCTGCCGACGATCGGGCTCGCACCCACTTGTAACCAGATTTGTCATAATCATAACTATTTTTATTATTACTTTTATATAAATTTGTAAATGACAGTTTATTTTTATATGATATAGGTGTATTGTTATAGATACATATATATTTAAGGATTTTTTTTTTGTTTTCTTATGAATTTTAAATATTAATTAAGGTTCGAAGAACAAATGAAATTGATTCATAAATTCCTTAAAATATTTTTATCAAATATCAAAATAACTATACAAAACTATTCTGCAGCTGATTTAAATCAAATCAAATCAAATCAAATCATTTATTGCGTCCTTAATGTAATACAGGTGTTTTCATAGAATTAGAACCAATTAAGGGCCCTGACGGGCGCTGCAATGAGAGAAGGGCCATTATGTTATAAAAACTAATCATATATATGCGTGCTTTATTAATTTTATTGATAGGTTTCTGTTTTTTTATTATAGGGGTATTAGTTTTATGTCAAATATTTAAATTATAATTATTAAGATATTGAATATATTTTGATATATTAAATTATATTATTAATAATTAACTAATTAATTTATTATGCATAATAGATTTTTTTTTAAATGTGTGTGTGTTCAATTAAGTAATAGGTCTTATTTTTTAAAATATTTATCATTGTCATCTAAGTATTCCTTTATAGAATAGTAGCACTTGTTGTTCAAAAATTCTTTAACATGTTTTAAAAAAACTGCATAGCTTTCTATGTCTCTTATGGTTTCTGGAAGTTTATTATATAATTTTATAGACATTACTAGAGGGCTCGTCGAATGAAGTCGAAGGCGTGATATGGGAAGTTGTAATCTGTTTTGATGTCGAGATGTGTATTTTGTGGGTATATCTTTTCTTTTTACAAAAAAGTATGGATGTTTTCGGACGAATTTACATATTTCTAAAATGTATATACACGGTAAGGTTAGGATTTTTAGTTTTTGGAAGTGAGGTTTACAACTATCCTTTTGTTTAATATTATTATTTATTTACACAGGCAAAACTACTTGGTGTAGAAAGTTTAAATTTGGAATGTAGGTTTAATCTTGCTAAAGTCGGCGAACAAAATCATTTTATTTTTTATCCAAATTTGAAAATGTGTGATAGTGTATGTCAATTATCGTGACAATCGCTACATCTCATGTTGCTATGAGTTCCCAATTGCGAGTGGACGCGAGCCCCGATCGGCTCGTCCGAATGCGCCCTTTGTAAGCGTCAATTCCGACGCCTTTTATATTAAATTGTTGTTATACGTAACGAAATATATTGACGGATTCCATCAAACCCCGCACCCCGGTAAGAAATTTAATCGTTTATACGACGATTGGTTTTGACAAATTACTCATTAGTACACACATGATGTGTTCTTTTGGGTAAATGAATGTACCTATATTTATATTTTGTAGTAATGTATACATTTTCTGTTTATTGTAATATATATATTTGTAATGAAGTTGCATCGATATTCTTCTTATGGTTTGTAATTTATATATTAGTTGTAGTGGTAACACTTCTGTCAGATATTATTCAAGACACCCGAGACATATTGATATTACTATTGATCTATATCAGAATCACAATAAACAGATGATAGATCAAAATATTTTTAGCATATTATATGCTAATTCCAATAATAATCAACCAAACTCAAATATAATAACTTGAAACCTCAATTTGCTATAGTTTCTTGAAAAACTCCCACGCAATACGCAAGCGGTATATATTTCAAGACAGTCTCGAAACTCAACACTTTATTAATCACTCAAAACCCTTTACAATAAATAATTTTGGAAAAGTAAAACAGATCAAGACCTACATCTTTCAGTATAAAACCAAACTATAGATACACAATCCATAATGTCGAACAAAAACAGCAAACCATCTTCTGCACATTGTATTTCCCTGAAGTAATTCTCATGTTAGGTAATATATGTGTAAGGCTTTAGTGGGGAAATCGGGACGCAATATTTAAAACGGCTTTCATGCCTCAGAAAAGACGGGCTTTCACCGCCCGGCAAAATAAAAAGCTCCGAAGATTTACTATTCAACTTATGTAAAAGACTGAACCCAGGAATCGGTTTTGTAAATGTATTGATTTTGTTAAAATTGTAATGTATTTTTCATTGTGTACGTAAGCTGAAGGCGCTTTGCTACCAGTAGTTTTATTAAATATAGACGACATCCGATTTTTGATTTGCTGACCAAATGTTTTTATTTTTATAATATAAAAACATTTGGTCAGTAATTAGATTAAGTAGATCTTTCAGTTTGTCTTGCAGTATTATTTTTATTTTCATTTATTTAGTCAACCAACCTACCTATATACCAAAATATATTTTATTAGCAAATGTTTATAGTTAGACTGTTTATACTTTGAACTAATTAAATTTAGTTAAAACTATATAATATTTCACATCAGCAGATAGGTATAATGTTTCAATCAAAATTCAATAAATTCTTCGTCAAAAGTTCTTTACGTATCATAAACTAAAGAGCTAGGGCTTGAATATTTAAAACCCCTTTTATTTGCCGTTCTTGTGGTAGTTTGTCGTATTCGATAGGCAGCTGCAGAGGTTAATGCGTTTAAAAAAATTGCACTTGGTTTATACCGCTATCGTCAGTGTTTTAAATAAAATAAAAACAATTTGCAACCAAAACTATGGTTTGTCCGGAGAACATTATCATATACCAAGTATCGGAGTTTTTGAAGGCAATAGAAAGAAAGTTATTGAAAATTCCACATACATAACGGCCTCCATTATGAGGAAAATACTGATGTTTGTTTTTAACTCAATCACGCTAAACAATTAGAAGAATTTCTATGAAACTTAGTGTACGGGCAGAGGAACATCGAGTTGCTTCTCTTTATCTCAACATATCCCAAGGGGCAGAGCTCTGTGGTGCATCTATTGTAACTATAGGAGGACTGGTGAAGCAATCGAACGTGTACACTCAAGCATAGAAAACGATATGAACGTGTAATAAACCCTAGACGTGATATCCTTACCTTCTTTTATTTATTTTCGATTTGACTTTTTTGCACGACTGTATCAGCCTTTTAACAAACCTATGGTTAAAGCTTATGTAGGTTTAGCGGCGAATCTTATTTTATTTAAGTAATTGGAATTTAAAGAGGTATGGGTAAAACTTTTGACAAAACAACGTGCTATGAATGTTTTTGTTATCATTTTGTGATAGATTTATTTTTTGACAAGTACTACCTTTTTATCGACTTCCAAAAAGTACGGTTACTTTTGGCATCAAACGCTTCAATGAATTCGAGTGCTCCATGAAACCAACGGCAAATAAACGGCTCTGAAACAATATAAACGCAGAGATAAAGAGCAATGTTGGGCACATCATTTATAAAATGAACACGAATTGTACCATAAAGTAGAATCGTGAAAGTTTATACCCTGTTTTAGTTAAGGGCGAGTAGACCATTCAATCGTGACGTAAAAAATTTACGATCACACGTCAAGAGAAACACCAATGAGGCAGTAAACAGTCCCCTTCCAATCCTTAAGTACTTGTAAAAGTTCATTAGCAATTACTGACGGAGATGACGATTGGGTCGTTCGAGAGTATTACCATGGACTTTATTGAAATCGGCCACTTACTTGTACTAAGTAAAGAATTTATAAAAATAAAATTAAATTGAAACTAAGAAATATAAAATACCGTCCCGGCTTCGCTTGGGTAAAAGCATAACCAATTAAAAAATTATACACTTAATTAAAACTTAAAACCTTCCTCAGGAACCACACTATCTATCGCAGAAAACTGCATGAAAATCCGTGCAGTAGCTTTTGTATCTAATAGCGAACAGAGAGACAGAAGCGGCAGAAAACTTTGTTTTATAATATTAAGCATATGCATTCTTAAATATACTTACAATAATGTTAGTAATTGCAATTTGTTGCCTTGAGGTGACGTGACCAGAAGGCTGGCAGCTTTGCCACGTTGAATAGTGATGTCTGGCCAATGGTGATTGTCTGAGCGAGATTTATATCAGCCCTCTGGTTCACCTCTATCATTTTCTTAGAGATAGCAACACATTAAATCATAAAGCTCATTTTTATCGACGAGGTCCTTTCGTGGATAATTAGTACACTACAATATAAATTCATAAAAGTTTATAAAAGTACAAAAATATACTTGTCTTCATAAGGCTTGTTATCCAGCAATCTCTTCCAGCTAAATAATTATAAGCTTATTAGGTACTTAACGAAAGAAAGAAAAAGAAATTAAAAAAAAACATGAGTATACAAATTGTTGTTAAAAGGATAAACCTACATGTTTTACAGCTACATGGTATCTACTAAATAATCACAAAATTTACATCAACTTATAAAATTACAACTTTTTTTCGTTTTGGATTGGGCTATTTGTAATTTGTTACAGACATTCGGATTATTCTATCGCGTTAGATTCATAACCTGTAATGGTATATGTAAAAGTGTATTAAATAAATAAATTTCACTACCTATACCTACTACAATAAGCATTCTTCGTAACTAGTTGCAATAAAATATAGCTGTAACATAAAGATTTCAACACATCTTCATGTACCAAGTAAATCTAGGTTAAGATATATATCAACCTATGTCCCGTGTCTACCGGATTAGACCGTAATTGGGTAACAAACACCCAAACAATTTTCAGGCAGAATCAGATCCATGGACTACTGAACAAGCCAACAAATAAAGAAACAATCACGTTTCGTTATTGAATCGAAAATATAATTTTACTGTTATGAATTCTAAGATTACATTTACCGAAAGCTTTTACTACCAGAAGTATTTACTCAGCTGTGTAAATAGGGCATATTGCTACAAATATTAGACTGTAGATAGTTATTTTGTGATATAAGGATATTGTCAATACGTACATAAATAAAAATATTTTTATGAACAGCCCTAGTCAGAAGTAAACCATGTAACTACAATCGAGATTTTATTCTACAACTATTCCGAATTTATTTTAATAATGTCTTAAGAATTTAACAAGAAATTACACCTTGTTAAGGTGTCATTTCTGGTTACTTTGCACTTTTTAAACTTTTCTTAAGATTTTTCACTTTTTCAATTTTTCTTAAGATTTATTATTAGAATTAACGATTACATTATATAAGTAGAGTTGAGTAATAGTCAAGGTACGAGTAGGATACTACTTTTTCATCTCCACTTCGCACGATCGTCAGCATCCCTAGATGTCAGACGACATCAAAGCCAGCGCTTCTTGAGATTAGATCAAATTAAATGTTCTATATCAGGATCAAAAAATTACAAATTTTTGTTTCTTTTTCCTATAATAATTGAAATATCATCGACATTCCACCATCCGCCTTTACCTGTGTACTAGACCGAATAGTTTTTTGAACCAAAAACTCGTTTAAAAGCGGATATTGCATTCGGAGCGCTCCAGTTAGATCGACATATACAGTGTAAACTATTGCTATCTTCCGTATCTACTGGTTTTATGTTTGCAAAATATAGAAAGGATATTAAATGTGACAATTTACACACGTCATTGTTTTGCGTCAATACTACCTACTTATTAAATTATTTTCAGCGTATGGACTGCTGGACATAAACCTCTCCCTCTCAATTTCGGTGTCTTCGCGTCGTCTAGCCACTAAGGGGTCCCACAAATCGCTTACCAAGACGAGATCTCCATTCAAGAATACGTCCACTGTGGCCGTCATCCTTCTACAGACGTGGCCAGCCTGTTGCCACTTCAGCTTGCTCACCATTTTGGATATGTCAGATAATTTTGTTCTCTGTCGAGTAGCTTGAACTCATTAATATCAATAATCAAAATGTTTTTCTCCAAAACAGCTCTATTTAAATAAATGGTCTTCTATACATCACCATCACTCCTATTAGGTACGTTTAGACTATGTACGTAGATTGTACTATTACTTGAAAAGTATTGACCAGTTGTCTAAAGAGATAGCTTTTTAATCGATGACATTCTAAGTGTTGCGCGGAACTCTATTCATTCACTACCAACACTCTGATCGTCCAAACAGTCAACGAAAGCTAATCGCATTAAAATTGAAAAAATGAGTTTCCTTTACGGATAAACGTTGAAACGGGAAAATATGGAGAATTAAGTGGGGATTAGACTTAAGCGGTTACCTGCACTCAGGTGAAATATTAAATGCTTGGGCAAACGGTAATTAATAATTCCACCACACGGCCGCCGTCCCCGGACCGGATATAACAGAAAAATTGCCGAATCAACCTAAACCCGATTAAAATTCTGGAAGCAGTTTTAAGCCAAGCTGTTAAAAAGTTACGTAGCTTTTAAGGCTCTGACCGAAACCCACTAATTACATTAAAGATGATACGTGGGTATAAGCGGCCGACGTTAAATAACAGAGTAGCCATTATGGCAATTGGGCACTCTAATGCTATGCCAGGCTTGTCCTTTTTTCGCATCATAAGTTTAAGTTTGGGTTATGAATATGGTGAGTTTATTTATGGAGGCTTTTATTCAGTTCAACTATTCCCGTCTATCTGTGATCAAATTTTGCAAGTTTAATTCACCTTACATACGATTGTGCTACAAAGTTTAAATTTCACGTCGCTACAGTTTCTATGACAATGCATTATTATGATAATCATGACCGAGCTGGGATCGGTTCCCAACACGGAAACTCCTCAACGGTCTATTATATTTCTTACAACAAGAAATTATTCAATCGAATATTTATGTCCAAAATGAAATTTCATAAAAAATTGTCTTCATTCGGATCATAATATCTTTTAGAATACTTGAAATAGATTGACGATAGGAATTTTAATCAGTTATTCTAACGTCGAAGTATTTTGTTTGAAAATCTAGACAATGAAATGGTAATTAGAAAAGTTGTCTGTAACTTGAGTTCAAGATAGCGAGAGAAACTGCGATAAAAGTTAAAAGTTCCAGATTGAAAGTAAACTGTCCATTTGTAACATTTCACCCTAAATAAATTTGTGTATTTATTTATTCAATTACTTAAACATGTTGAAAACAAAAAAAAACTGAATACTTAATGTAATGATTTATAAATTACGAGGAACTTCCTTTATTTTAAAGTGTACTATGAAGAATACATCGTCACCTACTTTTCGTTAAGAAAACATTTCGAATTTATTAACGTGAGTCCTATGGCGTAAATTCTGTTAGTCTATATTACATATACGCTTCTAAGTATAATGTAAGTTAAATTTCGTGGTTGTAAGGGACAAAACTTCGATGGTGGATTGCAGGTTTTTTAACAGCCTATCGACATGTCCTATTTCTGGGCAAGGTTATTTATTTTGTATTGATTAAAGTACCTATACCTACGAGTACTTAGTGCTAACAATATACACTAACATAGGTGGTACATTTTATTCATAAATATATACATACATCCTTATGTGTAATAAAACATCCTTACATTATTATACATATTATAAAACAGCTCTCTGCTACTTCCGTCTGTTCGCGATAAACTCAAGAACTACTTATTTTCATGCGGTTTTCACCAATAGGTAGTGTGAATCCTCACGAAGGTTTAGGTGAATAATTAGTTATGTTTTTACCTGAGCGACGCCGGGACAAACCGCTAGTTTATCAGGTAAGTATTACTTATGATACTTGAAAGTAACCAAACTAGAATTGCGTTATAATTCACTCGACTTATTATTTATTGGCAATCGCAAAATTGATTCCTCGACTTTGAACCAGCTCCCGCGGGATAAGGAACTTTTGAGGGGATGCTATGAGATGCTATAAATACATGTATATGTATATGCAACCCCACATAAATTCACCCACATATACATATATATATATATTACGAGCTGTTGCCCGCAGCTTCGCCCGCGTAATATTCCCAAGGGAACAGTTATTTTTCCGGGATGTGAGGTACCCTGTGTGCTTCTCCATACTTCAAAGTACATATATGTAAATTTCAAGAAGTTTGGTTGAGATAATAGAGCGTGAAGAGTTAACAAAGAAATTTACTTTCGCCATTATAAATTACTTAGGATTAGGATTTATATATAGGCACCTAAGAATACACCTATATATATACACCTACTTATATTTACCGATGATTCTACGTTGTGCTTATAAAATAAAAGGCATTCTGTGCAATATTCTTTGTTATTACAACCTTCGATTTGTAATAAAAAATTATACTATGGGTGAAATGTGGCAGAGAGAAATCACCAGCCGATGAAACTGCGTATTTTTGTAATTTTAGGCTTGGGAAGTCATAAGAATTTTTTAAAATATAATATTATTTATTTCTAACTTTCTTTAGAAGGTGTGTTAAACGAGCACCTAAATAAAGTACCTTTTTTTACAATATTTGTAAAAAAAGACTTGTTGTATACAATAATAATTGGAAATTGTACGTATAGACATATTGGAAGTTACTCATTATGTTGGCCCAGAACTAACATAATTCCAATACCAAACGAAATTGAAATTGGGAACAAAATTCTCTGTAAGTTTTCGACACAAAGGTTCGATTTAATAAGACAATAAACTGTCGTCGATTGAGCCAATCTCATTTTACGACTCCCCTGGTTGCACGATCAGACATCTTATAAGAAAACTCCGAGTTTCATGAATTTGCAGCAGAAACTATAAGTGATTTAGGAAATGCCCGCCCGCGGCTCCATCCCGTTTTTGAGATTCCCTTTCTCATCCCTTTAAATGCAACACAATTTTTTTGCTGACCCTTGAATTTTAAAGTATTTTTTAAATAATGTGTCAATATTTTTAAAATGAAAATAATTCTTATATACTTGATATAATATAAATAATTATATCAAAAATTCACAAATTGTATATAAATACTTCACTGTATTAAACAATGACACTTATGAAATAAATTTAAAATGTAATGATATGAAAAAATTCAGGACTCGAGTATGTATCGAACCCAAGCCCCTGCCGCCTATCCGAGGCTTGTATAACAAACAATATAAGTAACATTAATTTTTGTTATGTTTTTATATTGAAATTACAGAAAAAGTATATATTAAAACGTACAAGGTACAAGAGAAAGTACAAGGGGTCCACTTATTTCACCTTGCCTACATAAAAGTTAAACCTCGCGTCGCCACTGCTAAGTATTCATCTATAGAAAATTCTATACTACCCAATGTTTAATAAGTTAAAAAGCAGAAGAAACTAGCCGTAACACTGACGAGGCCCGGTCAATATAACTTATTTAAGAATCGTTCAGGAATTTGGTTGTGGGTAGTGGCGAGCCCAACCTCTTTGGAATTCAAGCACAGGTTTTATAGCTACATAGAGCCGATGCCGGCCCAACGTTGAATATTAGAAGCTGTACTTACTACAAGACTGCTTAACCGAAGTGTTGAACAAGGATAAAGTAGACGAATATTTTCTTATTAAAATGTTAAAGAATTATTAATGTGAATATTGAATAATAAAATGTACTGAAAGAAAATAACAAAAACTGGATCATGATCATGATGTATAAATCCTTGGTAGACATTTATTACCAAAAATAGAGTAAGTTTATTAACTTACAATTTCAATAAAATGTGAATTCTACACACTAAATCACAAACAAAAATTTCAAATGTCAACATTTGGAAAATTATTTTTAACCACTAAGGAAGTGAAGTCAAAAATTTTTGTCACTTTAACGAAGCAATTGTCAAGAAATGCTTTAAGAGCACTTTTCAAAATTGGATTCCCTTATCTTTGTTCTCACTACCCTCCTCTTTTAGGGCATGAAATATGAGCCGAGACGATTTAATTATGTTTATTTTATTTCCTTAGGAGTTTTTAAATGTTTTCCTTGCCTTTCAGGTTTTTCATTTTGAAAATATAGTGCTTAGATAATAAGCGATTGTTATCATAATAAAGACCACATAAATCATAAGTTATAAAATCAATCATGATGGCTTAAGGTATCATAAAGCAAAACACTATTAACCAAAAAAAATATTCTGTAACCTACCATTATTCCTAGACAATTATTAATAATTGGTTGCAGTCTTCTTCATTGCCTTCATAAAGTCGAGATTCAACTTATATAAATAAACTAATTATTGACTCTGTCAGAACTCTTTTCAGTTTCTTCCTCCGTAGCTAAGCGTTGGTGCCTATCAATCAAGGCTATTCCTTAGTGCTAATTAAGCCAATTAAAAAACAAACAGACAACAACAATAAAACACGTACGGCCTCGCCCCTTTTTATGTTTTCGAACAATGTTCTATTTAAAACATGGCGCAGTCATCCCGGCTTTATAAGTAGTAGTAGTGTCGAACCATAGATAAAATAAATATATAATTTTATCTATGTGTCGAACGATGTCTGGTTCAACATCCATGGGATGATTGATACTTATGGGGTTGTCCTATTCTAAAGCCTACAAATTATTGACGTCAGCTACTTTTATTTAATAGTAAATATACCTTTTTTTTTAAAAACTCGAAGTATTTTTTAATTGGCTAATGTAACCTAATAAATTGGCCAATTACAAAAACACTTTGAATGTAAATTGGTGTTTTACAATTTACACATAGGTAAGTGCTAAATGAGACGTTCAAAAACGAAGCAAGAAGCTCATTCATGTTCCTCTGGTGGTAACGACCACTCGAGACCAAGTGGCGACTGTGAGCATCCCTTTGATCCACCGACCTTGTCGTTTAATGAAGGCGGCCATCTTGATGGCCCCCTTGTGGAAATTACCGAATAACGTACAATGCTTTATTATTTAGTTTAATTTGCTGAAATAAATATAATATAAGAATATCAATCAGCTTACAAGTATAGTATCTAAAAATCTGGGTACACATTTTTTTTATATTGTTTCCCAAGAAAATACATATATTCGTCGCCTCATTTGGCCTCCCCACTTCGCATATTTCGCTTCGGCGGCCATATTTAGTCACGCCATGCCGGATTTCCTACTTCAGCATACTGATTGTAATCGGAACTGTATGTATTATTGGGAAAATATAAATATTTTTCTTCTGTGTAACCAAGATTTTCTAATAAGTATTTTTTTCACTGATGAATATTGAAAAAAAAACGAATTTTCCCAAACGTGGAATCAAAGTTGATCGATTTTAAGAACCCATACTTAATCGTATTTCAAATTTCAACAAAATAGTTGTTGAAGGCGAGTTCGAAAACGCGAGAGTAAGTACTATTAATAATTGACAAAGAACATTAAAAAACAAGGAGAATTATTGTTGATGATTGAAATTCTGAAATAAGTATGTATCTAAGTTTTTTTAATGTAACTAAAATTAAATAATTTCAAAATTATAAAAAATAATATGTGCAAGTTAATACCTGTGACATGTTTTATGGTTGGCTGTAGTTTTGGTACAGACAACCATAAAACATGTCACAGATGTCCTAAGTATCCACGTTGTTCCACACATGTTGCAGATTTAGGAACACTATCTAATTTATTCCAGTAGTTTCTACCGCCAAAATTTACCTTATGAAACATAGTATCTTGCTCCGATTTGAATTGTTGAAGTTATTAAATTATTACTTTATACTAAATATAAAAAAGGAAGAGTTTATTTTGGATAACATTGAGAGTAGGGATTTTCTTATGGAAATGGGCGGCAGACAAATATTCACCGAACCGTAAGTCATCACCGCTGGCAAAAACCAACTCAACACCAGCCAATGCTGCAAGTCGTCATAGACTCATTTGTTGAAGGTTTCAAAGTCGTATTGGATCGGAAAGGCAGCTATTCTGTCTCGTCGAGCCTTCGCGAAACTGTTAACCACTCGACCTCCAACACTTTATAATAATCTAACTAGTGACCCGTCCTGGATGCGCTCGGGTAAAACCATAATAAATTATATCTACGCCTAAACCACCCCAGGAATTTAAAATCACATTATTGGTTAAAATCATACAAATACTCGTATTCATCCAGTTGTTTGAATTTATCGCGTTCATACAGATAGACATATATTCTGAGAACTCAGAATTTACAAAAACATAGCTTGCTACGTTTAGGTATCCGACGGCGCTCTCGCGTTAAATGTTCAGTAAACGAATTAAGGTGTTAAAGTTTAAAAGACGGTTCTAGCTCCGAACTACTCTCCTAATTAACTCGAAAGAGGCGCTTTTTCTCGTCTTGCCTGTCTGGATCACGTGAAACTATCCGAGTTATCTTTCTACCATATTTTTAATGAGTCAGCTTAGTAATTTATGTTACGGTGCTAAAACTAGTCACGGTTCAGAAAGAAACCATTTTTAGGCGTAATTTTAGCTAGAACGACGCACAATAGGCAAATCCATACAATATGTATTTCGGAAGCGATTGTTTGAACATTAACAGTAGAAACGGGATCATTAGAGCCCTCTTCTCTCATTTAGTTCAACATAAACGCACGCCCGTAGCGATTACTTTAACGCCTAAGACGGCCCTTAATGAGCCAGGGAATATTTCTTAGGAGCGGCCCTTAATTCTAATGATTCTGATTAGTTACGGGTAACTCGATAGATTTGCCACTTACCTGCATGGTTATTTATTATTAGTTTCTCTCTTTCTCACTCTCTCTCATCTGTACGATTCTTCGGTAGAGCGTTAGAGCTCAGTTAATGTTGGCAGTTTCATACAGATATTCCCTTTTGAATGTCCCAAAGAATCTATTCTTTGGATGAAATTGGAAAAAAATATTTTCGTTTTTGTGATCGATGTGTCGATAAAAGCAATCATATACCTACATTTTTTTAAATTCGAAATTTTGGAAGTGTCTGCAATGTGTGTGTGAATGTTTGACATTCACAATCTCGCAAAATCTACATGATGGATTCCTATTTCCTAGTGTAACACACGGCCTTGATGTTAACGCAAATGCCATCCGATCCGCATTATTCACCTTAGGACAGTAAAATGCGAAATGTTTAATATTAATCGCTGCTTGCCTTTATTTATTTCCCAAGTTACACCTTGTTAACTTTGTAAAAGGTCGCTGGGGAAATATGTTTTCTTGTTCTGAATTTGTTTTTCAGTCGGCCATACGAGTTACAGCATTTTATTCATATTTTGGAAAGCGACATCAAACATCAATCGCGTCATCTACGTAAATGTCATGAATTTCGATAAAATTTCTGCGGTCAAGCGTACTAAGTATATAGTAGAATTATCAATTCTTATTTACAATAATAATTTGTACATATAAACCAACATTTAAAAATAAACTGTTATACTTCCAGAAACGTGAATAATTTTATTTGGAATTATAAAACAGTAATTCTTTAAAAAATCTTACGTTCGCACCTCATGCGTTTCCGTCTTCCTATTGAGATATATAGAAGAAGAAAACTAAATAAGATAGATTCAAAAGTAAAATTCAATTCATCTACAAATAGTATGAAATAGAAATAGAGTAGAAATGTATGGAAATGCCGTCCACGAGTACAAAGCTGCGTAATAAAAGGCATATCAATCAATAGCCCGGTGAAAAACTAACAAATAAAAAGACACATAGAAATACAAAACGAAAAATTAATCTTCAAGCCCAACATTCGGATTGTCGAAAAAAATCGAAGAGCTTATCCGTTTGTCGATTTTTATTGCCGTAAAATAAAGTTTTAAGTTAGGTTTGTTTGCCAAAACTCTCGTAGATAGAGTATGGGAATTGGGATGCACATTGGTCGTGCCGCTCTCGTAAATATACAAAAACTAGCTGCCAAACTTTGCTGCACATGTTTATGAATACGACCCTCGCTCGGGGCAGCTTCCAAACAAAAATGATGAAGAGATATGGTATAAAATCAATATTCGATTTTAAACACTCGTTTCCCGGAAGCGTTGTCGGTTTTTATTTTGCCACGTTCATTTTACTACACCGTAAGTAATTAGACATATAGCCCATTGACGAGTACATTTGAAAATGTTTCAAGCAGCGGTCTCATATTATATTTATCTGAATATATGTATATTCGTGATAAGTATATTCGTGAAATTCCAAATTAACTTTACATTCATTTAACAATCAGATGAAGAAAAAGATTCGAAATCTACTAGGTATGTTGTATTACTGACTTAAGTAAATACTATGGTGCTTAGGTTTAAGAACCTAATATGCCTATTGCTTATATAGTACATTAAATACTTTTATAATAAGAAACTAAAGCTCACTTAGTAACTAGATAAATATTATTCCCGTACAGCATTAACTCTATCGTTCTGTTTTTTTAATAATTTTGTGAAAATCAATAAATGCATAAAAATAAATCAGGCATCATCAAATATCCACCCGAATGCTACTCCAACCCTATCCAGAAAAACCGCCCCAAGCTTTAAATAAGGGAGAGTCATCGTACAATAAATTATTCAACGCGATTATTAATGTTGGTGTTCATTTATATTGACACCTGTCTGACCAGCCAAGCTCGAAGGAGTAGGTAGGTACCATAGATAAAAGAAATATATGGTAGGTACCATCTGAATAGATATATAAATAAACATGGGCTTTTGTAAGTATTAATTAGTTTTACCCACGGGTTTCACCACAGAAATCGCAATAAATAAACATAAGATACAATTAGAAATGTCATTGTAAATAAAATGGGAAACAACGTTTGAATTTTCAAGTGTTTTTATGAAAAAATCTAAATACTTCAAAATTTTGGAAATTACTTATATTATTCTTCAAAACAAATAGACACCATCACTCTATAGTAGTCATGATTAATAATTTTCAAGTGCTATTCTATGATCTGGTAGATGGTGAAATTATTGACAGGTTCTGCAAATAAATTCATGATACGGGTTGCATTTCCGTTGTCTATTTCTAGGTTACTAAGTACATGGGCGTAGCTAGGTACTGGCACGGAGGGTCCGCCGCCTTAGAAAAGCGTAGAAAATAGTATTTTGTTTTAGAAAGAACAATATATCTAGGACATTCTTTGTCTGTTCCTACTTTCGCTTTATACAATGCAGACTACGTCCTTGGCTATGAACTGTGCTTTCTCTAACAACCACCATTTTGCTAACTTATTATGTGAAACTTTAACTTAAAAATTAACGAAAGAACTAACATACCTGGCCTATACCTATATTCTAAAATATCCACAAAATTATAAGCATTTCGAAAAAAGGTACAATTACTTTCTATATATAGTTACACACATACCTACATTTACCATAGTAATTTGGTACGACCGTTTGAAAAAAAAATAAAACCCATTTTTCAAAAAAATAAAACACACCATGAATAATAAAT
This sequence comes from Plodia interpunctella, assembly GCF_027563975.2. Classification (NCBI taxonomy): domain Eukaryota; kingdom Metazoa; phylum Arthropoda; class Insecta; order Lepidoptera; family Pyralidae; genus Plodia; species Plodia interpunctella. Next base: position 3,113,660 of record NC_071300.1, on the reverse strand, counting down.
TAACGACATGAGCATTTGCTTTGATATGTTTGTACCTAACAATCATTATTTGGTACGTTTAAAGACATGATACTATTGTAAAATGCTAGAGCCGAATCGAAGAGGTTAGTAATAAATCATACTTCATTGTAATTGTATTTAAATTAATCTATACCTCACCTACTCACCGGTAGATTTACGTAGGCTACATACTATCACTGAACTCTAACAGCTGATGCCGACGCGAATGCATTTTTATTATGCCTTACTAGCAGCCCGTCCCGGCTTCGCTCGGATAAAAACTATAAATTATACACCTAACTCCTTCCTCCTTCCTCAGTAAACACCAGTAAATTCTTCGGTAAAAACCGCATGAAATTCCGTGCAATACTTTTTTAGTTTATCGCGAACAGACAGACAGACGCGGCAGAGGACTTTGTTTTATAATACGTTTACTTTGGCCACAAAATCATGCTGGGTTTTCAAAACTAAACTGGTGGCCGTAATCACAGAACGTAGGTGATGGGTGGGTCATCGCTAGAATGGAGCCCCAACGATGGACAAGCTTCTGTAATGGAAACAACGAGCCCACACCAAATCACCAGGAAAACCACCGATGAGATGGCTTGATGATAGCCGACGACATGCGGGCCCAGACTGGATGCCTACTGAGATCGCCTACATTCATAAATGGTTATAGTTAGGCCGATGATCATGACATTTTAAAGTAAAACATTTATTAGGCAACCACGAAAGTTACGTTAAGTTAGTTACAAAGTCAATTTTATGTTGCCGTAAAATCATAGAGACGCTGTAAGATTGTTTACATAACTTGTAAAAAAAAACGGAGTTTGCCTACATAAGTAAATTACTTCAGCTATATTACTTCAGCTTATTGAGCACAGAATTTATTTATTGAGTAATGTTGCCATGACAATGTAATCTCGCTGTAAACTATTATGGGGTGCAATCTAAAAATTTTAAGTAAGTTTGTTACCAGCGCACATTAAAACTCAAACTTTTACTGTGCTGTTGTCGTAAAAAAAATTCGGTCAGCTATTACGTGGCAGTACAAAATGTAAAAGGGGTTAAGTATGAATACATCACACTGGCCCCACCACGAAGTCTGTGTAATTCAACCAATTCAACAAATGTACCGAATACGAGGTTACCTACCTATATATTATATTCTAGATCACTCTCTCAAGACGATTAAAGTACAGCTAAGTATATATATATATTATGTTTCATGTCATTTCAGTACTTTACAACTAGTCTTTATAAATATCTAAGTAGGTATTTATAATTAGTGGGTCGATCATATTATTTGACTTAACCACTAGTTCTCTTGCGCAGCTCCGTCCCGGATGAATTTCCTAGGGGAACTGTTATTTTTTCCGAGATGAAGGAACGAATGTCCTTCTCCGCGCGTAATCTTAACTATAACTACCAAAAATTTAAAGAAGATTTGTTGAATAGATAACATTAATAATATTTTAGGATTTTATATGTTGAAACACTTCCGTAAAACTTGCATGTTCGGAACACCATACAACATTAATTGAACATGAAAAAAATTCGAACGAAAATGTTTAAGTGGCACTAAGAGCCCACTCTGACCACGTCTGCATAGAGATACGACGGCTATCTTATTGGTAAATAGGTTTTTTTAGGGTTCAATTGATTGTGATTTTTTGCTTATGATACGTTGTTTTCTCCCAAAACCGCACAGGTAGTTCTGTTGGTATAGGTACTACGATAACACAAATTGTAGGTATGTACGTACACTATAATTAATATGTACACTGCATTGTAACCAGAAGCAACGACTTATGCCGTTCGTAGCACTCCTAGCATCATTGCAGTGTCTATTACGACGACTGTTATGTCAAATGCAATTATTACTGAAAAAATAAAAATATAAAACATATAAATACAAAATAAGAAGCTGATTCTAATATGAGATTTCCTAAAACTCCTTATTTCGACTTGAAAAACTACCTTCTCCGTAAAATGTGCTGGGAATAGCCGTATAAACAAAATATATTTTATGTACCTAAATGCAAAGTGCAAACTTACGTCATTACATTCACATTTGTGATGAACTTTTGGATTAGCATCGTAGGTATCTTTGCAGACACAACACTAGATGCTTTGAAATCGAAAATGTTAACACACAATTTTGTTTACTTTCAAGAGGAAAGTAGAATACATGTGCCGTGA